>NC_069130.1:708333-1416666 GCF_026914265.1 Mya arenaria
ATTTTCGTGGTAAATTGAGTTTATCTTAGTGCCATAGTTTCATAAATTTGCTACAAATATGTGTTAATTGAACTCTAGTCAACATTGGAAATCAACACAAAAGCGAGGAAATGAAATAAATGAATACGCCGCCATTTGTGTTATTAGCGATTATTTAAGTTGCGAATTAATTTCTTTATTTAAACGACCCCTGAGTGTTTGTTTTGTTTGTTTGTCCATGTTAGATTAGTTTTACCTTCATGATAATGAGTCCAGAAAAGTCCAATCAGTGTATTTATCCTATTCCTTTCTTGAGTTGAAATATATCATTGACAATTATTTTTGTTGGTACCAAAATGTAGATTTGGACACTGATGAACTGACAATGCATTGTTGTATATTACAGCTGTCATTGCGGGAGTTGCAGGAGCAGTGCTGGTTGGGTAAACGGATCGTGTATGCTATTGAATAAAGAAAAAAAAACAATTTCTCTTTTATGGTATCTTTAAGTAGGCATGAATAAATTATTTCAGGACGTGTTCAAACTGTTTTGGAAAGCTCGTTTTCAAAGACATAAAGTGGAATACAAATCCATTTTAGGACACGTTTAAACGCCTTTTAAACTTTTTTATGTTTTTCTCTGAAGACGGACATTTCGTAGCAATTATTTTTTCATTATTAGTTCATTTACTAAGAATTGTATCACACCGCCTGTCACATATTTTGTCATATCACAAATTAACTTAAGTTTATTTGTAAATAGAGGCCTCCAGCCCAGTACCAGCAGAAAACCATCGTTTATAATGTTAGGGGGTCAAACGTACCTTATTTTTGCGCAACCTGTTCAATGCGGAACAAAATTGCGGATTCTGTGAGTGTTTAAGTGTGTTCGATGGATTTTTTAACCGGGTATGCGTATTTATATTGCGATAAAAGAGATATAAACTTACTTACAGAATAATGGTTGTCGAAGATCATTTAAATGATTAATGCGAATCTCTCCGACGATGCTGAACACATGGTCCTGTCCACTTTGAACACATTGTGGTCAATGCTAAGATGAACAAATATCAGAGTGCAGCAATACTACTCATATTCAGTCGCAGCACATATGTGTAAATAATCAACTACAGTACAAAGAAAATATTTTGTTTCAGAAAATCAAATCCAGAAGTTCACAAAAGAATGCATGTTTTATAGTTCGCGTAATGTTCAACCAGATAGGTTTAGGTGGAAGGATTTAAAAAAAAGTTAAACGTGTCTTTCTTCCCCTTTTAAAGTATTGTGATTAAAGAGATAACATTCTGATGTTTGAATTGTGTTTGTCTCTTTATGACCTTTTTCCATAGATAGTTAATTGTTGTTTTGACATTTGTTTGGATCCTAAATACATATGCTTAAAGAATAATGGACCAGACTTTTAAAATTGTTAATTTTTATTTCAAAAGATGTCTAAAACGTACAACAAATTTGTATAACAGCACCTTAGACCTCTATTTCAAACAAAGCCAATAAATTATAAAACACAATATAACATGCATTTACGGTATACGAAACACAAGAATATGTGCATTTTGGTATCATTTGATAGGTGTTTGTGTGGAGAAAGACAATGAGTTTTTCCCGAAAATAATAGAACAATCAAGATTTTTTATCTTCAAAGATTCAAACATATGCCATTTACGTCCATGTTTTATTGAAATAGAGAGTAAATATACTAACAAGACTAACTTCATGTTTGACATACATTTTGTTTTCTCATTAAGTTGACAAGTTAGTAGACAGCATGCAAATACATTTTAAATGATACCAAAATTGTATCATTAAAATGAAACATTCAGGTAAATAGAGTTATCAGACAACTAGCTTAATTGTAAGTCGCGTCTCTTAACCCTCTTCCGTTATATGTATTTTAACACAAATACTTATAATTCTCTATTGATAACATTATATTTTATTGTAATATAGTATATGATGCATTTTCATGCTGCTGTATTTAAACGAACGTTTATAAATTGGTTGATACATGTGCATGAAATGTCGAAATTAAGCTATCTATCAATCCATATGTCCATCCACCCATCTATCCGTTTTAAATGCGTAAATATTTATTTCTATCATCGTTAGAATATTTTCTGGCATTATTGCAGTTTTTATCGAAACATGGATTATTTTCCTTTAAATCATGACATATTGCTGTATCTAATATCTTGTTGCTTTCAAGCACGTGTTGACATTAAACATTAAATGACAATTCTTTATATTACTAAACCTTAATTATTACTAGATATATTTTCATATTTTAAAAAAAATGCTGACAATTTATTGACGGTTTTAAAAAAACTTTTCTGTATAACTAAAGATAAGTGTAAAATTATGAACACTATTTTTTCTCGGTTTAAGAATGAGATAAATCTTAAACATAATAGATTAACATGATTCATACATAATATTGATCATTATTGTAATGTTATCCCTGCTGAATCTCCCCCGCCACCTCCACTCATTTCCGCATGCATCTTAGTAAGTAATTCACCCTTGTGACACATATTTATAGTTTTGACAACAAGTAAACAGACTGTCATTTTTGCTGAACAGCAGTTTACAAACATAACAGACTGGATACCAGATGGTCCTAAATCGGCAAAAACAGCGTTTCCTTAAAACAAACATTGAATTGTCAATACGAGTTAGAATGTGACCGATTATACATCATTTTACATGATTTAAAGCCATATGCAACAAACTTGTCGTCACACACACTGAGAGCTAAGTTTCGCCGTTAAAAAAACGCAAATTGTTTTTTTCCGAACACCTTACAAGTTACGTGATCGTTTCACAAACTAATCTGTCAAAAAGATTTAGCCAACGCGCTCAATCAATCAACTACATCACCGATGCAACCCTGTCGGACTCTGTGTGTTACCTTGATTTGCAACAATTTTTTAATGGCACCGTCTTTCCTTTTGGAATGCCATCATGTGTGTATATTAAGCATGTGAAGGTCTCGTGATGAGTGTCGATAAAAATACCGACGTTATTTTTAAACTTACTGGGTACATGTACCCAGTAAAGTTCAAATTTGAAAAATACGCAAAAACCGCGAAAAATAAATGTATCACGTGATACATCAGTAAGTAAGAATCAATGCATTGTACATAACAATATAAGTTTTATGTACGTTTTTGACATTTTCATTTTTATCTTTTGCAATTTATCATATGGTGTCTAGTCGCTCTAAATCATCGACTTTTTATTCAAAGGCATAGGAATCCTCCTCTAACTCAAGAAATCCCGGTACCGATCCGAACCAATTTTAGTCTACGTATTTAATTACTTATTTAGAAGGAGTTTTAAACTCAGACTTTTGAATTAAACAAAACGGCATTAATACAATTCGTTTTGTTAAAAGGTTAACGAAATGGCACGACTAGTCAGTCTATGAAATACAATTTGATCTTTTTTCCAAAGAACTTTAATTATGGAAAACCACGTAGTAGATTGAATAAATTGCATTTCATAAGCGACATGTATGTTTTACCATAACATGCAAATACGTAATTTAAAGTGTTTTGCTGTATCGTGATAACATCGTCTAACAACGCTTATCGTATAGTATCTAGCAGATAACCTGTGTCATGTAAGGTTTGCTTTGGTATGGTAAATTTGACTACAGCACACAGTGTCTTTTCCTGTCTTGTCGTGACTTGACTCGTGCTTCCGAATATTGGCAAGGCTTGGAAGCATTTTCCGACAGAATCGACATATTGCAGGAATTGAGTGATTCCTCTTTCTATAAAAGAAATAAATCGTCAATAATTAATATATCACTTTCTTCACGAATGGCTAGGTGTATGTAAAGAAAACATGTTTTGGTGATTCTGACCAGCTGTTTGAAAGTTAGAAGAGTGTACGTGGACATAATATAACATTTCACGAGTGTGCACGTTGACATTTTTTACAGTACCACTTGTTTGACGTTTTTAAAGGCCCTGCATTAAAAGCATGTAAGAAGAGAATAATCTTTTTTGCATCGATAAGGCCACTTTAAAACACTTGTAAAAAATATTTACGGTATTTGGGGACGTTTTCATAACAAATTGGTTAAATGTGTATACAATGGCATGCCGTGTTTGGAAAATATTGTTTGAGTATTCTCAAAAGATAAAATTTTCTGAAAGACAAAACGCACATTTTCGGAAAGCTTACGAGTTTGTGCAGTCGGTAGGCTGTTTTTCTAATTTATGAGCGAGTGAATAACGTAGAAATATGCCAATAATTTACCTGATTTGTGCTCGTTTGCCCTACTTCCTGTGTGTTCGTTACCATTTGTATGTCACGTCACAAAATTGTTCACCCTAACTAAATAACTGAATATACATTTATTAACAAAATGTTATGAGTTTCAATACTGAAAGGTGTAAATCTTTATTTTCTTATAAAAGTGACTCTTTCTAAAGTAATGATGGTAACAATTGCTGTAAAAGTTACAAATAACAAGTGCTACTTATATCAACAAATATTGTTTTTGAAAACAATTATAAGAAATTTTTTACATTATAACTCATATTTGCATTTCTTAGTCCGAGTCTTTTACTAAGTCTCAAGCGTAAGTGAATGCGGGCCTAGTTTCGGCCACAAGTTCAAAACTTAACCATAATTTTATTGGACAAATGTAGTTTATCGTGATTACTATGAAGTTTATTTCCTTTTAAAGTCAAACATCTGTTAAGAATATAAATATTTGACAATTTATACCATTACAAAAATAATCAGCTAAGCTTAATTATAAGGCACAGATGTTAAAAGAGAAATTTTGTGCCGAGTCTCTAAAGAGAACATCGACTCTAGTCTAGAAAGCGTGGTTTTATGTGCTATATACGATATTCGTCGAGCTGAAATAAGTTAGATTACACCAGTATAAACCAACATCCTAATCAGACAGCAACATCTAGTTTTGAGAGCGTAATAGTACTTGACTAGGCTGGTATCACGTAACTGATAGTATTGCCTTTATTAGAGGTCACCATATGTCAAAGAATCGTGGCCAATATTTAGCAGGAGGAGATATGGAGGTAGGAGTTAATTTACTTACTTTTTCTTTTTATGAAAATAGTTGATTTTTTTGTGTTTAAATGATATTTTTTCAGCCTTAGCCATTTAAAAATACTCAAACAACAAATAATCAAACAAAGGATAAAAACACAGCCAAAATGGGGTTATTAAAATATTTATAGATTTAATTAACTATTTCCCATGTTCATTTGACTGGCCGGTTTATACGTTTGTTTGTAATTTAGTATGTAATTGTTACCATAAACATGAATTCCTCACAAATTTGATGACTTTCTTAACTTAAAAATAAGCGGCATATTGATAAAATTGCGACATATTATTGAAAAAAGAACAGCTTTCCTAGAACTAGTTTGCGACGTGTGTTACATTATCAATATACAAAGCTAGAACTATGCATGGGGAAGTTTTCGATGAAAACAGTGGCGTCAAAGAAATGTTTATGACAATATTGTATATTTAGAATTCCGCTCCCTTTAACGGAGGATATTATTACTGTTTTAATGCTTGATTGTTAAGCGAAGTCATGTTTTAGAATGGCGTAAGATGTTGTTTTTTTCAATAATAGTACATATTGGCACTGTTTTAATGGCTGATTGTTAAGCGAAGTCATGTTTTAAAATGGCGTAAGATGTTGTTTTTTCAATAATGGTACATATTGGCACTGTTTTAATGACTGATAACTTATGAAAGTAATTGTTTCAACACAACATAAAATTTGACAGCATTTAAGAGGAGTTCAAGTGTTACTGTGCGTGATATGGTGCTTCGCTGGAGTAACCAGGGGAGATTACAAATGTGTGTGTAACTACAGTCCTAGCGCCGAGGTCTTCCCGGATGTACGTATATAGGTTTATCTCGATATAGGGCAAAGTGCACCAATTCGACAATGATTTCTGTGTTATACTCATTTTTTAACATAACACATGAGAATGAAACAAAACACGGTCATACCTTCGCATACCAATGGCTACTAACAATCATTATACGTTTTGAAGCTGAATTGTTTGTGATAAAAAAAGGTTTGCATTCAAACGAACAAGTCGTTGGACAACATTCAAATAATTATGCTTGTGTCGAAATTTTCTAGGCTGTCCAGTCAACATTATTTTTAGGCATCTTGATGAAGCATGTTCATGCAAAAAGTAAATTGAACAAAAAAATGTGATTTACCTTTTCTTCATGTTACCGAAATGCAATATTCTTTCTTAAAATAGAACCAACCAAAACAAAGCTACAAAACATGTTTCTTTGAATAATGTCGACAATGTTGTCATTTTCTTCTTGTTGTCACCCGACTATTATTATTTGATGAGCATTTGTTCGTTTAAATGCGGAGCTTTTTGGACTAAATTATATTATTTTTCGGTAAGAATTGCTACGAGATCAAAAACATATTTGGAAACGTATGTTAAAAGATACACGTATGTATTATGTTTGCAAAAGATGAAACCTTAAATTAAAATGCATTTTCATTCCGATTAAATTTTGTAATCTAGCGATCCCTTACCGAGTATTTTAATATATTAATAAAAACCATATCATGAAAAACAGCTTTAAAGCATACAACAAATTTTAAATTATTCATGCAATAAGAAAAGATAATGAAATATCTATACCTTGGTAGTCTCGCCGGGCTGGACTGGATACAAAAGGTTCGTTTTTGGTATTTGTTTTACAGTATATACTTCTATTTAATTTATTTCAATTCAATTCCATGGAGAACAGATGACTGGTCAAAGCCAGCCCCTCGGCACTCTAGCAGAGTTTGACTGTAAGCCTCAGGGTCCGGACACAGGAATGATGAACTGGTTGGCAATAGATTTTCAGCAACAGGTTATTATCCAGCTTTAATGACAGCAATTATGATATTTTATCATTAGAACGTTCTACAGAAAATAGAAAACCCCGAAGTTTAGAAGCAATAGCACAGCTCAAATGATACCTTCTTTACTCTGTTTGACGTAATAAAAAAACTATTATGAATAGTGGATGTAATTATGTGATGACCAATGAGTATTGAACTTCACCCAAATGTCAGTGGCCCGGCACGCTTCCTTGTTAATGTCGTCTGGTTATTGTGCAATTTCGAAAGAATGTTTTATGTGCTGCTTGCCACACGTAGAAATAGCTGACGTTCTACAAACAACAGAAGCACATAAACAACGTTTTACAACAAATAGTAATCGAGCAAGCATTTAATGCAAATGTTTGAATAATACACGATTCTCATTGGTCCGCAAATAATCACATTCAAATGTTTAAAATATTATAGGAATCGATCAGGCACATCTGTTAAACATTAATTGATTGGTGTCGGGGTAGAACTTCCGTTTTACAGAAAAGTTTTGGCCTAAGCGTAACACAATGGAGATCGATTAATCAAAACATATAACATAGCGCTCAATTTCAAGGAAAAAAAAGTTCATTAAAAATCACAACAACCTTGATGTGCACGGAATGTGCATTTATTATTTTGTTGTTGCTTAAATGGCATCATTAGGTCAGGCTAGTTATAAAAAGGTTACATACTATTGACATTCCGTGCACAGCAAATTTGTAAAGAACATTGAATTATTTTCTTTTAAGTCAATTTTTTTCTTCTCGAATTTGACCGCACCTGCTCCATCATATTCGTTAATATTACGGATCGATTCTCCATCTTACGGTTGTACTACTGAACTGCCTTTAATATTTTTAACAAATACGTTCACTTATAATAACTAACTGATTTAAGTTAACAATTGATATCTTGCTACAAAAAATGAAGAATTATGGAATTTTATCTGTTCATAATCTAGAACAATATTATTAGTCACTATTATGTAATTATATAAAGATATGAAGCAATTATCATAGCACTAAAAGTCTTATACTCAGGTCTAGGCTGTTTTATCTTTACATCACTAATTCCCATTATTTTAGCGGGGTTTCGTGGCAAACAGCTCTGACACACAGCTGCAAACGTGTCCCGGGAATCCCCCCACAGCCGACCTCAGTAGGTTAACATTAATTTTTTGATTTTATCAAAAAGACTGCCAAACAACTGATGTCATAGTTTTAAAGAACAGAAATGATAATGAATTTCATACTGTTTATACGTCAGAGTGGTAACAGTTGATTTTATCCATATACGTTTTATGTTATAGTTACAACTAGTTCACCGACCGAAATTATGATGAATTCATCAACTGAAATGCCAACTGAAATTATGACTTCATATACTGAAAAGACAACTGAAATGATGACATCATCTACTAAAATGCCAACTGAAATGATGACGTCATCTACTGAAAAGACAACTGAAATGATGACATCATCTACTGAAAAGACAACTGAAATGATGACATCATCTACTGAAATGACGACGCAAATGCCGACGACAATGGAAACGACAACAATAAAGATGACGTCTACAACAAAAACGATGACAGCGCCCACAACAACTACGCCACAAACCACTGAATCATCAACTGTACCTACAACCACCATGGCTAAATCGACACAAACCTCAACTATGTCAACAACCGCAATGCCATCGTTTACTACTACATCTGCCTCCATGACAACTACACAGTCGCAAATGTCTACAACACCTGTCCCTGGAAGCAAGTATAATTTTCGTACTTATCTTAATCAGGTGGGGGGGGGGCGTAGTTTCGTTTCCTACCCCTGTTTATGTTCAATGATACTTTGCTCAGTTGTATGTAGCATATGGTAAAACAGTATCACGTTCTTGATTTCCATAAGATGTTCAAATAATAAAATGTTACCATGCCTACATATAGCAGTCTTATTGTGTATGGTTTCTTGACTTTCATTAACGTTTACATTTGTAACTTAATCCGAGTTTATGCTGGAGTGAAATTGGAAAATCGTGTCTGTCCTTAATATATGTGTTGTTTAGAAAACAAAAGACATTCTTTAAAAAACCCCAACAGTCTTAAGAAAGTCTTTTTTATTTGTAGCTGAGTACGGCTGCTCTCAGCGATATTACCAGTTTGCAGCACATGACGACGGCGTCCTATTCACGGTGGACAAGACCTGCTTTGAGCTTGTCCCCACACGTCACTCGTGGGCGCTAGCGGAGAACGACTGCAGAAACCGAGGAGGACATCTTGCTACCATCGACAGTGCTATGAAACAAAGCGCCATCTATCAGGTGGTGAAAACGTACCAAGGCTCTAATGTCTGGATTGGTCTGCATGATATCAACGTTGAGGAAAACTTTGAATGGACGTCAGGTATGTATTACAAGAACTACAAGAACTGCATTTTGATTTATGTGTATGAATAAATTTTTAATTTCCTTTAACTACTGACCGTTATCGATTAAATGTTCGCGTAAGTATGGCGTAAGAACTGTTTTTTGAGTGATATGTTTGAATAAATTTGTACTTTCCTTTACAAATGTTTCATTATGTTGATTGGTCATAACACGCTTTAAGGAAAGAACGGAACGCATACACGTGGTTGAAAATCTGACGTAGTGAATATTTCCATATAACATCAATACTATTATTGAAACTGAAGATATTTACGACAAAGAGGAGTTGCCAAGTTTTGTCGATGACATAGAATTATTTATACCATAGAAAATAACATCGAGCAAATCATAAATACCACATTGTTTTGAAAAATACACCATACTGGTTAAAATACTGATTTCTGGTGTTAATCTTGGTTGAATATGTAGCTGGTATGTTTATCTCAATAAAGTTATCGAACATGCTTCTAAACAATCCTTTCTTTGGCAACGCTCGATCATTAAATCCCTACTGGACGAATATAAATGTTAATGCTTTCAAAACGATTTTGTGATTAAATGTTAGCCAAAATATGACGTTTGCGTTGGCCTTATGCATAAGGTGCTGCCTTTAAAAAACTGGTCCTAGAACTACTAAAGAACGGGCACATTTTCCACTTCAGATTGTATGTCCTCGGGGTCTATTTGTGGAGCTTTTATGTTTGTGTCTCTCATTTAGTATCGGCCATTATCATGCCTCTCAATAGTGTTTATATTTGATTGTCTGACTGCAGGATTAGTACCTGTATCTTTCATTTAATTATATTTATGTATATATGTAATATCGGACATACTAGACATGTTTTTGTTTTTCACAATTTGTTTAACGGAAAACACCACACATTTGTCCCTATAGTTTTCATTGTCTTATAAACAAACTTACAATGCTGGTATCTTGTATAATATACTAAGAAAACAATAGACAATGAAGGGACAAACAGTAATAGTGGAATAATAATGAAAAATGACTACAGACAAATCAATGATCCAAATGATAATAATAGTATGCTTTGATCTTATATAGGTGAAGTGGTGAATTACACACACTGGTACCCTGGACGCAAGAACGTCTTTCTCCACTTTAGTCAGGACTGTGTTTCCGTATGGCTGGGTACCCACCTTGGTCGTTGGGAGGATGAATCGTGTTCGCAAACCCACGCCTACCTGTGCGAGTTCCGTATGTCGATACTTAAATAGATATAAAAACTTTTCGATGAACATGGTACAACTTGTATTATGTATAAAAATATCATATAAATATAGCTGTTTGCGTCAGTGTATGGGATGGTCTTGTCTAATTCAAATATTTTTTTCTCTAAATTATAATTGTTGTGTTGTATCTATTCTGTTGAAATAAGACGAATTCAATAAATAGAGAATACTACGTAATTGGTCATTCGTATTTATGAAACCAGCGTTGTAGTATTAAAAATCAATCCTTAGTATGATTTCATCAATATAAGTAAACTAGTTTACATAGGGCGTATTGAATGAACACGAATGTGATTTTTTATTTATATCATATATACGTACTTGTTATGATACACGTTATGTCTGTAATATATATAATTGTGTTATTTCATGATGGGGGTGTCATTTATTAAATAAAACAAACATATTTATGTGGAGTCTAATCTTTTACTGTATTAAATAACTGTGTATTACTTAGGATACTATCAAGTGTAAGGTACTGTACCGATAAATTTCATATGAACGTTTGCAAACAATACGTGGTGGTTTGTTGCTTTACAAAGTATGGGTCCTTCGAAGTTCAAATATTCGACGGTGGTAAACCTTTAAAAGGATTTGTACTTCTTACTGGTTCGTATCTTGTACAATGCTCATACTTGTTTTCTCTTACAGCGGGTGTGCCATCGAGTCAGACGTACACAACATCTGCACCCGGATCGGACGGTACGTGACCAAAACGATCACGTTTTTTCCATTAAATTGCATTATTTGTATATTGAAACGTTTAGTGATACGGAATTTACCTATTCATCGCATTTAGAGCACGAGCAGATATCTTAAAACTTTAAAACTTCCTATCAATATAAGGCATGTACACACTAAAGTACATTATTGTTTTTTTTTCAAAGAAAACACTCTTACAAAACCATGTTCCCAGAGACGCACACCTTACATAAAACGTTAAGGTTTACAATAACGTCCAGTATAATGCCTGGCTCAAATTTCTCAAAATTTCTTAAGCTTAACAGGTTTAAGAAGCTTTTTTCAATCAGCCAAAATACATACTTAAATTGATTTGTTTTAAAAGAAAAATTGTTTATTGTGATTATCATGAAGATAATTCCTATCTCAGGTATCAAAACCATTAAAAAGGAAAAAAAAAATACGCAAATTATTGAAAAACGATTGACAAACGCTTAGCTTAATCGTGTTTTAAGGGACTTAAGAAGTTTCGAGAGGTTTTGGTCAGGGGACTGCAGTAACTGTTCTTGTAATAGTAGTGTACATCATTTATTTTACATATAAATAATCAGAAAGAAAACTGATACCAATTCATATGGGTTCACAAGTCATCAACGTTTGACATTATTGCAAATGGCTAGAAGGAATAACAATCTAATTTATACATCTGATACGTTTTAATTTCACTGGAAGGGTTTACCAGAAAATGTACTGCAGCGGACAAGTATTAAATAATATACATGTACAATTTGTTTTATATCTTAATGGAAAGTTATAGCAAAAATTTATTTTCTAGGAAACACACATCTCTGTTCACCTCAAGTACGGAACCTTGCTCAACGCTATGGTACTGCACTTGTCCAGCACGACAAGAGCTGCTATGAACTGCTGCACAACCAGGTAGATTTAGTTTTACTATGTTTTTATTTTAGCTCGTTTGTTTAGGCAGCTTAAGCTGAAAGGAATTTATCTCCATGCCTGTTCACCTTTTGAAAGGGATAAAGAACCTGTCCACTCGACACTCCCTAGCCTCAAAAGTATGTAACATGGCGAGTGACTTTCTAAAAATGTTTATTTTGGAACTACGCTGATTAGGCGCATAGCGTAGTGAGAGCGCACTCGCTATTTACTTAGGTGATCCGGGTTTGCTTCCCGGTAATGGCGCATGTGGATTTTGTTGGTGGTCACCAAGCCGAACAATCTTTAATTCCCCCGAGTTCTCTGGTTTCATCGACAACACAAAATCACACTCTCGTGTTTCAGCTTGCAAATGAGAAGGACACAGCATTGTATTGCTAATATGACAATAAACTATTAAGTGTAACTTTCCTTTGAATTTAGGTAACATGGGGTCATGCTGAGCAACTGTGTAAACAGGCAGGCGGGCACCTAGCCAATATTGGTGATGCATCTGAGCAAGCTTACATACAGGACTTCATGATGAAGCACAATCCAAACAGAGCTGTCTGGATCGGACTTAATGATCACTACACAGAAGGACAGTTCCACTGGACTAACGGTAGGTACAACGTTCATCATCATTATCATCATTATCATTATCATCATTATCATCATGATCCTCCTTCTCCTCCTCCTCCTCCTTTTCCTCATCATCATCATAACCACCACCACCACCACCACCACCACCACCAACAACAACAACAACAACACCATTATAATCCTAATCATCAATCAACACCACCACCACATTGCTTTAGTAAATACAGGCGAAAAATGAGATAGAGAATATTCGTCATATCATTGACTGGACATTGATCTGAGCAAGTAAAGGAGTCTTGTTCGTCCTTAATTCTTTCCCTTGTGTAGATGCGTTTCTGGACACTCACGCTCGGGCGAGGCCCATTCAGCAAGTTTGTATTCCTCCTGGTTCATTTCGCACAAAACTACAATAATTCATTTGGCCTGGAATGTACATGTCACTACAACTTCTTCATGATAAGGTATGGCTACAGGGTTCGTCTCTGATGTCTTTATGGTACAATTCATCAAGCTTATCAAGGCGTTTGCTCACAGGTGCCGCGGTGACATACACCAATTGGATAGCCGGACATCAGGATAACTTTGTAAACCACAACATAGAGGACTGCGTTGCCTTAATACCTTACAAGAACGGCACGTGGGACGACATCTCTTGTGGGAGACAAGGATTCTTCGGGGACTCGGGAGAGACCCATCTTGGATTCTGCGAATACCGTTAGTATTGTATTGTTCACTATTGGTGGAAATATATTTGTAAGTTAAATACTGATCGGTGCATACAAAACGCTATAAATATGAGTGCCGACGTTTACCCAATGAGATATTGTTTAGATTTTAAATTATTTCAAATATCCTAGAGATTCAGATATATGCCATATATTTAAGGCACTCAATTATAAATGCTTCTGTAATCCACTTCTTGCACTCTTAAGTTGATACCATAATCAGTGCTTAAGCTGATAATTGCAAAATAAACAGACAAGCAAACAAACATAAAATATACTCTAACCAAATTTAAATAGCCAGAAATTGAAAAACCCCTGTACCTTATTTGTATGTAAAATCTAGTGACTAAATATGATCGGATTTGTTTCATTTTGGAAGTTTGTTTGGCGGCTTACAGAGTATGATACCTTTGTTATAAGTGGGCAAAACATGACCAATATAAAAAACAATATAAAAATAGCAAACACGAAAATACTATTTAGAAAAACGAAATTATATATACAGCTTATTATGAGTTGACTATTGTTCACCAAACTGGTATGCTTAAATCGTTGGTATAACTGTTCATTGACCGTTTAAATGCGGTAATCCAGAAATTCATGGATGAGGAAAATCATTGATATATGTTTTTACTCCGAGTGTTTTGTTTTGTTTGTTTGTCCACTTCTAGATTGGCCTTACCTTTAGGATAACGAGTCAACTAAATTCAAATCCGTGTCTAATTATATTTAAAAGGAAGAAATTGGTGTTTAATGTATAATTTTACAACATTGTTATGTTAACACAAGACCTAAGCTTGAGACACTGATGAAATGACAGTGCATTGTTGTATATTACAGCTGTCATGGCGGGAGTTGCAGGAGCAGTACTGGTTGGATAAACAGGATCGTTTAAAATATTGATGCGAAATAAAGACCAAACATGTCTGTCTTGTAGTGCACTTATATAAATAACATCATGATGTTACAGAATTTCTGTAAAGCTGATTATAGTCGTTAAAACGGTATACAATTCTAGCTGATTTCATAGAATAGTTTAACTTTCGAAAACCCGGATGTAACGCCCTTTAAACTTTCTGATTTTCGTTGGAGAAATGGTTATCCTATTTGTAAACGTTTTCTTAAAGCTCGAACATTTGTTTTCATGCTATAACATCAGAAACGAGAACAATGCTCGAACCAAATTCGATGTTAAATCATCTAGTTCATATCTTATCATTGGCTGAGCTTGTAATACCTATTTCCCAGAACATTATCAAAGCAATTAACTTATTTCAACATAAATATTTCCCATCATAAATAATCTGAAAACTTCCAACAACGAATCGTGATCTGCACTCTGCAGCTTTAAACCGATTCCTTAACACACGAATGGAAATTATCTATGACAGTAAGCTTGATTGAATACGATGAATCTTGAAAACTGTTTTTTATCCACATCTTGTGTACTTTTTGCCCTTTCAGATTTATCATTACGTAAAATGCTTTGAACGTATATAATGAATATTTGGAACATAAATGCATTGATCATAGTGTCTTGATGAGTATAAGTATAATCTTAAACTAGAGTAAATAAAAAAAACTTGCAAAAAATAATATTGGAGAATACTTTCTCTACAAGCCGTCGTAGGAGTAACAGCTACACCATTGGCGATCATAACTGTGCCTTATGGTGTTCCATGGATAACCGGGTAGCAACGGGGTATGAACAAGGAGATAATGAACAAAACGATAAATAAACTACCAATAAATATCTGACAAAAAGCATAAGGTTTACAGAAATTTCGTCACTCGTGAAAATAATTTTTTCTATGAAACTTTTGAAAAAGATAACGATCTTACATTTGAATCAACACATATCCTGTATGTTTTTTTTTATTCCCGCCTGTCACAGGAACATTTCGATAATTCATGAACTTGGCAATCAATGAAACGTGTTATCACCAGTGGATATTTTTTTCTCTCAGTTTTTGTTTTCTTTTGATCGACACAGACACATTCAGAATAAAATATGTCATCATTATTGTCTTGCGGATCTTCTACAATTTATTTTAAAAAATCATTATAAAATTGTTTTAAATCGTCAGTCTTTCAAATTAAACAGGACAATAATCTGAGCAGAAATATCATCAGTATGAAAATTACCGGACATTGGAAATAAAATGCAATCGAATATGAGTGATGATCCCAACCAGGTAGTATGGATATGTATATTAGTATCCAGGTGTTGTGATATAGGATAGCAGTACTCATTTTCAATTGGGTTATTAGTTGTTGAAGAGACAGCAGAGGTGAGGAAGTATTGTGAGATACAATGGAGTTTAGACGAATAACTAACCATTTTAGTTACAATACTGCTTTGTTCCTTTACGTGATAATTACAAATTGAAAAATAAAAGCATCATCATAGCCAACATCAACTTTCAAACAATGAAAAGCTAAGTAAAAAAAACTACAGCATATAAACTGAAAAAGTGATTTTAAGTACTCAACGACTGGATATAAACATCACAGGCAAACGATTGAATTTAGCCGAGCTAACAGTGCTAGCTCTTCCATCCTTTTGAGATCTACCCTCAAAGCCCATCGCCAAGAGAGCTAGCTTTTTATAGCCGCGTGTGGTATACCTTACCATTGAACTACTTATACCCTTCACATACATATACTGTTTGGTATTTTTTTTTACAAAATTCCAAAGAACGTGGATAAATCCAAGATAAGCTCAATAACTTGCCACAAAATTACTCAGAAGGTGCGGCGAAAGAGAGATTTTAGGTTTGTATAAATGATACAAATCCACAGAAACAAGCGATGACGGTATCAATTATAATCTGGCAACTGACGTTAATGACTTCTTTAGAGAATAATGAAAGACAGTAAGTACGAGGTTTATGTTTAAACTTTTTGCAACTTAGCTTGTTTCTGTAGTTTTTCACATAAGTTTTGACCAAACGCGTCAGTAGACCATTTTGCATCCATACTGAATTATAAGGTTGTAATGTAGCCTGATCCTTCAGCTTCAGATATTGTGTTTTTACAATAAGTTGAAGGAAGAACAAATACACACAAAAGCATCTTTGGAAACTCCATCCGGTGAAACATTTATCATAAAAGATTTTATTCTGAAGCTTGTAATATTGCTGGCATTGATAAATGCAGATATGATGTAAGTTTTCTGTTTTTAGTTTATGTGTTTAAAGGTTACGAAAAATATAGTAGTGAGTAGATCTGACGATACCTGGTTTAGATTTGCGGTCTGGAGTCAACAAGTTCATCGAATCATAGCTGACCAAGCTTTCTTTAGACCACACTTACTCTAATCCAACCAATCGGCATTCGCTATATCGTTGTTCCATTTCTTATATACACGTTGTATCATCAGACGTATATATATATATATATATATATATATATATATATATATATATATATATATATACAACTCCTAAAACAGGATTTCCTCGAGGCAAAATAGATGAACAGTTAAGCATGAAACTGTATTCAGAGGCCAAGACAATAATCTTTAATTTATCAGACATATATTTCAAACTTCTTTGATGGTCTAATAATAATCATTGAATATGATTTAAAAGCATGTTTTGGTTGAACTAACTTTATTCAAACTAGAAACACTATTTCATACTGGAACAAAAACTAAAATGGGATGTAAATAAACGAATTCAGTGGTACCTGGGTAGCTTAACATTATTTCAGTTGGTCTTTCCAGTATTTATGTGTCTAAAAATTAGTTGTTACCCCATGGGGTTTAGATGCATATTCAAAAAAAGCTATATACTATTATCATGATTTACATAATAGTTCTCACAGGTCACATTCCTCAATTTGTGTATTGATTTATTTATATGCTGATAATGAAAACTTGAGACAGTTACTGTAAACAATCGGTACATAACATCAGAACATTCCAAAACGATCCAACCCTAGTTGCAAATTGATTATATTGATCGTTGTGAATTCCTTCTAAAAGTGGAATATGAATAGTATTATGGCGATAATATTACATCCAAACAAGAGTTAATAATACTGAAAAAACATCACATCTTTTCCCACAAGAAAAAAATCAAACTTAAAGTGCATTTATTTGTAATGCCATACCAAATCACTTTTTCGGTTAGCTTAATTCCAACATCTGAAAATCTTTGAAAGCGTTAATAAGATAAAAACGTCAAAAACATGAACCCGTTTTTATGTAAAAATTTTTTTACAGATACTTTTAATGTCGATCTCAATATCAATTATATAAATACAGAAAATAATATTCAATTTAGTTATTCGATCACCCGTTTCAAAAACATTTCGTCCTTGGACTCTTAACGGAATTCCAATATGGCAATTCCAGTAATGGCAAATGGGTTAAAATCCTTGCCCTGCAATGTGTACGGTTAATCTTAATACTCTAACCATAGAAAATTCGTGATAGGCCCAAACCAAAATACGCATTGTCTGCGGTAAACAAAGTTAAATGGTATTTGGATTTATGAGTCTTTAGATTAAAGAACAAGAACCAAACCTCCTTGCTTAGTCCACGTGGTCTAAGTCGAGTAGACACCTCGCGGACGTATCTATGACATAGGGTTATATATATATATATATATATATATATATATATATATATATATATATATATATATATATATATATATATATATATATATATATATATATCGCTCGGGTATATATGTCATAGATACGTCCACTCGTTGTCTATCCTATACTTAGGCTGAAGGCCGCAAATCGAAACCAGGTATCATCCGATCTACTTTTTGGCGTGACATTTTAAAGAAATTTGTGCGCCGGGGTTACACATTTTCACGTATGGTGATATTTGGTTTAAAATAGTGCAAATCAATAGACCACTTTATTCAAACGCAGAAAATGAAATTGAGTTGACTTAAAGACCCTGTCTTATTTTACCCTTAATAAATAATCAAAACGTCCTCAAAGATAATTGGGTTTCATTTAATTAAATTTGCACTAGCAATAAAACTTGCAACATGAAAGCGATAATCATATATCCTAATACGTATAGGATTTTCATTTACTGTTATGAAACTAGCTTATTGTATAACAAAATCATCAATTTACATTACCTATTCGTAAAGACAGGCACACATCAATAACGTTTTAGGGCCTCTCAAAATATATTTTGGATTCGATTTTTATTGCCTGTGAACATAATTGTCAGCTCTTCAACGCTTTCAGCGCTTTCATTTTTCTTTTGGCGGGTAAAGCCCAACCCTTCAGATGGGCGATTATGTTGATATTTTGTGCTGAACGAATTTTATCCTGTACGAAATCTCCAAGAGGTTAAGAAGACTGTTTGCTGATTATTCCTGTGCAACCACACAAAGCAGTCACTAAAACCATGTACGTAATACAGTGTATCTTTTTTAAGTATATCCTAGCGTACTCCGATAAAAAAAACAACAACATATTTTAGCAATTTATTTGTCAGTTATGGGTATTCATGTTTGACAGTCTATAATTGTAGTGCTTGTATTCATATGTTATCAAAATTAAGCAGATGTGTACATGTACACAGTTTTTATTGAATATGCATAATTACAAACGTTTATAATATTCAAATCCATATCGTCCAATGGCCCAAAGCATAAACACGTCTTTTTTCACAATATTACCCATGAGAAATAATGGCTGATATAGGTCGCACATTAAGAAAAAAATAGTATTATTTGTATATAAATAAATAATGTATAGGTTCGAACATCAGTTTATAAAAGAAACACTACAAAATTGTCAGTTGATCTTGGGACTGCAATACATCTCGTAACATCATATTATATAAATGCCCAATGGTCTCGTAAGATGTGGAGCAACGCAAACTGGAACAGCAGATTTATTGACAAACAAACTATACCGTTTGGTCAAATAAACGTATATAAATTAATATTTCCCTAGACTCATAATCTCATAATACAAATGACAAATTGGGGGTTCAGTGGCAATTTACATTTCATTTCAACAAAGCCTGCTGGAAACAACACGGTTGTTTGCATGGTAACAAAGTGAGTGGTACAAGTGTCGTATGGTTCTTCCAGAAGAACAAACTTAACAGCGACAAAGAGCGCAAGTGCAGAAGAGTGAAGAGCAAATGGATCTTGACAAAAAGCACATGGAGAATAAAATGGCGATAGATACATCTTTTACCGATATTTTGTAAATATATTTAATTATGCATTCATATTGTTAAGGCTGTTTTATTCATTGTTGCACTTATATATATCTAATTCATATATGATAAATGATTGGCGTACCCATCTCACATAATTTTATAATTGCATCCATTAAATATGGAACAAACGTTCATTTCGGACGTTATTAACATTTCATACACCATAAGAAAAGGTCATAGGGTCAACCATGTTGCCGTTATCATGTAACTAAATTTATCGTGTTTACAATAGGAGGTCACCAGATGGTCACCAGATGATAATGAATCGTGGTCGAATTATACCAGGAGAAAATATGGCGGTGAGATTTATTTTAATGCACTTTTTATTTTATGTATACATATAAACATTTTTTATCTGATCGACGAACCAAAATAGATTTATTCATTTTACACTAACACAAACTCATCGAACAAAGCACGAAAAACTGTTCACAAAATATTTTTGAAATGGAACTGCTGTTGCTGAACTTTTATCTTTACCTGTAGTTACACTATACATTTTTGAAAACATGCATTGTCACTAGGGTAATGGCTTACATCTTACCATTACTTAGTCACGCTGTCTGCATTGCTATTTTTTTAAAAATTCTTGACCGACGAGTTTAACAGTTAAATATACCGTTTTGTCCCAAAAACAATGTTAAGCATAGCGTGTGGAAATTTCATAGGCGATCCCAGTCCACCCGTTAGGTTTTTAGAATGCTGTCCCAGGTTCTTATCAGGTGACAGGATTTGCAGTAAAAATAAGTGACGTTCATAATGTCTTTGAGTTCTAACCTATAAAAAACTACCATATTTACAATCCTTACATAAGCAAAACCCAATGGCAGGATTGGACCTTACGCAAACTGTTTCTATGTGTGGCATGGGGCTTGACTGCAGTGACCAAGGGAGATTACCCATGTGTTTGTAACTACAGTCCTAGCGCCGAGATCTTTCCTGATGTTAGTAACACGTTTATTGGATGGGCTATTTTCAATTGTATTTCTTGTTTGTAATGATAGCTGATTTCTACTGGTTTGTTTTTCTATTTTATTAGAACATTTAATTAATTCAAGTCCTGAAACTCTTACCAAATGAAAACCAATTATATAAGAAAGAGGCACAGAATACTACAATACAACAAACATTACACAAATTTCAAAATATCGTCCGGAAACCGCGTGAAAAAACTAACTCGGGGTAGATCAGTTGGTGGGCGCTTTAGCTCTATTTTACACTTTTACACTTTTTTATGTAAAACAGATGAGTGGCCAAAGTCAACCCGTCGGCAGTCTGTCAGAGTCCGATTGTCGACCCAAGGCTCCCGGTACTGGGATGGCTGAATGGGTGGCCATACTATTTCAACAACAGGTTGTAATACTTGAGTTCCTAATTAACAACTATACACTATACAATCGAATGCAGCTGGTTCTATTTAACCATATCTGCAGTAGTTTTCTCTGTTTTCCTTAATTAATTAATTAATTAATTATCATATCAAAACGGTAAGCAGAGCTTTTAACATGCAACAATTAGCGTTAAGATATTTTAACGGTTTTCACTTATACACGGGCTAATTATTGAACACTGTCATTGACAATATGGTACAAACAGTTACTACAATAACTACTCTTGGAAACATACAACTGTTACTTATTCTTTTTAAAATATTGATTATCCTATTTTAATGGCCGTTGAAGTTCATATGTAGTGTATGTATGTACTGAATAATGGAATTCGATTTGCTGCATCAACGTTAATTTCAAGGTAATAACACACTGAATGTCTAATTCATCAACATATGTAAGCATTATTATTTTGTAGAAATAACACGATTGTTTATATATGTTTATTTTAAATATTATAACTACTATTAATTTTATTAAATCATCAATAAGTTACTGATTGTAAGAAAAGTTGTAATAAATCAGATCATATTTCAAATCGAGAAATTGGTTGCTGTGTTTTTCAACTATTCTATTTTAATCATTTAAGATTGGTTTCGTGGCAAACAGCTCTGATATACAGCTCCAAAACTGTCAAGGGAAAGCTCCTACAACCGAACACAGTATGTATCCAGTATGTACATTGGTTAAAATGTACTTGTTCACTGTCTTATTTCCTAGATTAAGAATATTCGTTAAATTTTATTTTGCCATATTTGTACACGTTAAAAAATCGTATCACGTCAAATAAGGCATCTACTTTATAATCCATGTAATACATAAGTTATATGAACGAAAAATATAGGGGTAACATATAGTTGCCGCATCGCCCTACTGTCCGTCCCACAGTTCTCTGCAAACGATTTGAAAGACTTCAAAATTACTTGACACAAATCCTCTGAACATTGAAATGCAATGTTTCTGTTCATCATATATTCAGTAGCGTTATAACTGAAAAGCTGGTATTTTAAATTAATACATATATATATATTCAAATTTGCTATCTCCTTCAGAATAATAACCCTGTTGTGGAGCATTTGATGGTATTGTTGACTATAGTTACAACGACCTAAGCAATTACTTCACTAACAACTGAATTTTTTAACTCTTTCTAAAACCATCATGTCTGAAACCAAAGTCCTCAACTGTGTCAACATCTGCAAAGTCATCGTCTATGACAATATACTCCGTTACGACAATATAATCGTAAAGGTCTTTCACCCCTGAAGACTTATATATTCATAGTGACGATTTCATCAATGATACGAAATTAATTGAGGCCGCAACTCCCCTCACCACCTGCGTACCTTAAACTCCTTCATGTTTTACCTGAACCAGTTGTTACAAATACAAAATATAGCATCTCTACAATGACGATATTTTCCATCTTAAAATGATTGCTCGCAGCGTTATTACCAGTATGCCGTACATAACATATGATTTCCTAGAACAATAAAATGTTGCATTTTGCCATGTTTATATATCAAAAAGTGGAAACAATTTCATATAAAACATTGATTTCTTCCGTATACGTTTAATATAGCTACAATAAGTTCAGCAACTCAATTAACTACAGTAGGGATGACTACGTCTACCGAAATTCCAACTAAAATGAAAACTTCTTCAACAAAAACATCAACGGAAGTGCCAACGACAAAAACGACAAAAACGAACATAACGACTGTGCCAATGACAACACAATCTATGTCATCACTCCCAGCAACTACGTCACAATCAACAACCACCTTGGCCAAAACGACACCATCCTCAACTATGTCAACAACCGCAATGCCATCGTCTACTGCTACATCTGCCTCCATGACAACTACACAGTCGCAAATGTCTACAACACCAGTCCCTGGAAGCAAGTATAACCTGTATACTAATCTTTATGCATGTCATCGACGATACACAGCTCAGTTGGTATTATATATTAACGTTCTTATTTACCCCTTAGATGTTTAAATAATAAAAGGTTACCATGCTACCATGCCAATCTATAGATGACAAATTGTGAAAAGAACTATGATTTTCTTTAAAGTTTACACTTGTGATATAATCCGGTTTTATGCTGGAACGTTGTTGATAGCAAACCTTGTCTATCCTAAATATTTGCATTTTTTAAAATGCGAAATATAGCATTTAGAAATACACAACACATGTTTCTTGTTTGTGATTTTTTTTGTTTTTGTGCTCTATGTCTTTGGCGTTTGTACCATTAAACGGGGTTTATATTTAAACTTTTGGTTACTGAGCTTGCTTCTGTAGTTATTCATAAAAATATCAAGAAAATGTTTTTTTTGTTTTAGCACAGTACGGCTGCTCTCAGCGCTATTACCAGTATGCAGCACATGACGACGGCGTCCTATTTACGGTGGACAAAACCTGCTTTGAGCTTGTCCCCACACGTCACTCGTGGGCGTTAGCGGAAAACGACTGCAGAAACCGAGGAGGACATCTTGCTACCATCGACAGCGCTATGAAACAAAGCGCCATCTATCAGGTGGTGAAAACGTACCAAGGCTCTAATGTCTGGATTGGTCTGCATGATATTAACGTTGAGGAAAACTTTGAATGGACGTCAGGTATGTACAAGAATCACAAGAACTGCCTTTTCAGTTATGTGCATGATTAGGTGTTTAATTTCCTATACATGTGTTTCCTTATTTTAGTGAACTAGTCACAACAAGCTCTAAAGTAAGAATGGAGTGGATACTAGTGGTTGAAATCGGACGGAGTGAATATTTCGATCCAACATTAATTTCATTATCGAAACTGAATAATATTTACAACAAAGAGCAGTTGCCAAAATTTCCTGAAGGAATATTAAAAGTTACAGAGTTAGTAGGTGACCCGATATGGGATATACGGAGCAAAGAAAATCATCCTATATCGTTTCCTGCGCCCCGTAGATCCCATGTCGGGTCAGTTACTAACCCTGTAACGTTTATATCACGTCGACAACCTGTTTAAATGTTTTATTCATTCATGGGATTATTCATCGGAATCGGAAAATAGACGCCATTTTGGAACGATATTATTTTTGTGACCCACTATGGAAAAATATGGACCAATGGCGTTGCGTTTTTTTATGTTTCAGGCGAGATATATATTCATATTATATAAAATTACATCCAGCAAATCAGAAATACCACATTGTTTTGAAGATTATTCATAACGTGTTTAAATACTGATGTTTGGTAAAAATCATTATGAATGTTCATCGGACATTTCAATAAAAGTTATCTAACATAATTCTAATTATCTCCTGACCGTAATCGATATTAAAAAATATAAATGGATTTTCGCCAACTGCAAACATTCGATTTTTCGACATCATTTGATCATCGTTTAATCACTACTGAACGAGTATGAATATTATTGTTTGCAAAATGATTTTGTGAATTATTCTTTGCGAAGTATGGTGTATAAATTTATAATGGAATTCCGATGTATCCGATGGTTGTTTTAAACGTTTGCCTTAAGTACAATGCGCTGCGTTCAATGACTCGAACTAGAAATACTGAAGAACGAGCACATTTTCCATTTAAATGAATGTATGTCTCTGCGGACTGTTTGTGGTGCTTTTACGCTTGTGTCTCTCGTTCAGTTTCGGTTTCGCCCCCTGCCTTGTGCCTCTAAATAGTGTTTATATTTGATTGTTTGACTTCAGGACTAGACCCTGTATCTTTCATTGTATTATCAAAATATCGAGTATGCTAACATTTTGTTATTAAAAACAATGTTTTAAAGGAAAACAATTGTCTTATAAATAAACAACCATTGCTGTTTTCTTTTTTAATATAATAGTAACACAATATGCAATGCAAGGATAAGCAATTATAGAGTTATGGAGTCCACGAAGAGAACAAGCAAACCCATGATCCAAATGAAAAAAAATAGTTCGATTTGATCTTATTTAGGTGAAGTGGTGAATTACACAAACTGGTACCCTGGACGCAAGAACGTCTTTCTCCACTTTAGTCAGGACTGTGTTTCCGTATGGCTGGGTACCCACCTTGGTCGTTGGGAGGACGAATCGTGTTCGCAAACCCACGCCTACCTGTGCGAGTTCCGTATGTCGATACTTAAATAGATATAAAAACTTTTCGATGAACATGGTACAACTTGTATTATGTATAAAAATATCATATAAATATAGCTGTTTGCGTCAGTGTAAGGGATGGTCTTGTCTAATTCAAATATTTTTTTCTCTAAATTATAATTGTTGTGTTGTATCTATTCTGTTGAAATAAGACGAATTCAATAAATAGAGAATACTAAGTAATTGGTCATTCGTATTTATGAAACCAGCGTTGTATTATTAAAAATCAATCCTTAGTGTGATTTCATCAATATAAGTAAACTAGTTTACATAGGGCGTATTGAATGAACACGAATGTGATTTTTTATTTATATCATATATACGTACTTGTTATGATACACGTTATGTCTGTAATATATATAATTGTGTTATTTCATGATGGGGGTGTCATTTATTAAATAAAACAAACATATTTATGTGGAGTCTTATCTTTTACTGTATTAAATAACTGTGTATTACTTAGGATACTATCAAGTGTAAGGTACTGTACCGATAAATTTCATATGAACGTTTGCAAACAATACGTGGTGGTTTGTTGCTTTACAAAGTATGGGTTCTTCGAAGTTCAAATATTCGACGGTGATAAACCTTTAAAAGGATTTGTACTTCTTACTGGTTCGTATCTTGTACAATGCTCATACTTGTTTTCTCTTACAGCGGGTGTGCCATCGAGTCAGACGTACACAACATCTGCACCCGGATCGGACGGTACGTGACCAAAACGATCACGTGTTTTCCATTAAATTGCATTATTTGTATATTGAAACGTTTAGTGATACGGAATTGACCTATTCATCGCATTTAGAGCACGAGCAGATATCTTAAAACTTTAAAACTTCCTATCAATATAAGGCATGTACACACTAAAGTACATTATTGTTTTTTTTCAAAGAAAACACTCTTACAAAACCATGTTCCCAGAGACGCACACCTTACATAAAACGTTAAGGTTTACAATAACGTCCAGTATAATGCCTGGCTCAAATTTCTCAAAACTTCTTAAGCTTAACAGGTTTAAGAAGCTTTTTTCAATCAGCCAAAATACATACTTAACTTGATTTGTTTTAAAAGAAAAATTGTTTATTGTGATTATCATGAAGATAATTCCTATCTCAGGTACCAAAACCATTAAAAAGGGAAAAAAATACGCAAATTATTGAAAAACGATTGACAAACGCTTAGCTTAATCGTGTTTTAAGGGACTTAAGAAGTTTCGAGAAGTTTTGGTCAGGGGACTGCAGTAACTGTTCTTGTAATAGTAGTGTACATCATTTATTTTACATATAAATAATCAGAAAGAAAACTGATACCAATTCATATGGGTTCACAAGTCATCAACGTTTGACATTATTGCAAATGGCTAGAAGGAATAACAATCTAATTTATACATCTGATACGTTTTAATTTCACTGGAAGGGTTTACCAGAAAATGTATTGCAGCGGACAAGTATTAAATAATATACATGTACAATTTGTTTTATATCTTAATGGAAAGTTATAGCAAAAATTTATTTTCTAGGAAACACACATCTCTGTTCACCTCAAGTACGGAACCTTGCTCAACGCTATGGTACTGCACTTGTCCAGCACGACAAGAGCTGCTATGAACTGCTGCACAACCAGGTAGATTTAGTTTTACTATGTTTTTATTTTAGCTCGTTTGTTTAGGCAGCTTAAGCTGAAAGGAATTTATCTCCATGCCTGTTCACCTTTTGAAAGGGATAAAGAACCTGTCCACTCGACACTCCCTAGCCTCAAAAGTATGTAACATGGCGAGTGACTTTCTAAAAATGTTTATTTTGGAACTACGCTGATTAGGCGCATAGCGTAGTGAGAGCGCACTCGCTATTTACTTAGGTGATCCGGGTTTGCTTCCCGGTAATGGCGCATGTGGATTTTGTTGGTGGTCACCAAGCCGAACAATCTTTAATTCCCCCGAGTTCTCTTGTTTCATCGACAACACAAAATCACACTCTCGTGTTTCAGCTTGCAAATGAGAAGGACACAGCATTGTACTGCTAATATGACAATAAACTATTAAGTGTAACTTTGAATTTAGGTAACATGGGGTCATGCTGAGCAACTGTGTAAACAGGCAGGCGGGCACCTAGCCAATATTGGTGATGCATCTGAGCAAGCTTACATACAGGACTTCATGATGAAGCACAATCCAAACAGAGCTGTCTGGATCGGACTTAATGACCACTACACAGAAGGACAGTTCCACTGGACTAACGGTAGGTACAACGTTCATCATCATTATTATCATTATCATCATTATCATCATTATCATCATGATCCTCCTTCTCCTCCTCCTCCTCCTTTTCCTCATCATCATCATAACCACCACCACCACCACCACCACCACCACCACCACCAACAACAACAACAACAACAACAACACCATTATAATCCTAATCATAAATCAACACCACCACCACACTGCTTTAGTAAATACAAGCGAAAAAAGAGATAGAGAATATTCGTCATATCATTGACTGGACATTGATCTGAGCAAGTAAAGGAGTCTTGTTCGTCCTTAATTCTTTCCCTTGTGTAGATGCGTTTCTGGACACTCACGCTCGGGCGAGGCCCATTCAGCAAGTGTGTATTCCTTCTGGTTCATTTCGCACAAAACTACAATAATTCATTTGGCCTGGAATGTACATGTCACTACAACTTCTTCATGATAAGGTATGGCTACAGGGTTCGTCTCTGATGTCTTTATGGTACAATTCATCAAGTTTATCAAGGTGTTTGCTCACAGGTGCCGCGGTGACATACACCAATTGGATAGCCGGACATCAGGATAACTTTGTAAACCACAACATAGAGGACTGCGTTGCCTTAATACCTTACAAGAACGGCACGTGGGACGACATCTCTTGTGGGAGCCAAGGATTCTTCGGGGACTCGGGAGAGACCCATCTTGGATTCTGCGAATACCGTTAGTATTGTATTGTTCACTATTGGTGGACATATATTTGTAAGTTAAATACTGATCGGTGCATACAAAACGCTGTAAATATGAGTGCCGACGTTTACCCAATGAGATATTGTTTAGATTTTAAAGTATTTCAAATATCCTAGAGATTCAGATATATGCCATATATTTAAGGCACTCAATTATGAATGCTTCTGTGGTCCACTTCTTGCACTCTTAAGTTGATACCATTATCAGTGCTTAAGTTGATAGAGAATTGCAAAATAAACAAACAAACAAACAAACATAAAATAAACTATAACCAAATCTAAATATACCAATTCCCAGAAATTGAAAACCCCATGTTCCTAATTAGTATGTAAAATCTTGTGACTAAATATGACCGGAATTGTTTCATTTTGGAAGCTTGTTTGGCGGCTTCCAGAGTATGATATCCTTCGTTGATTTTAAGACTAATTGATTAGTCTGTTTTATTCCAGTTTATTACCAACGAACCAACAGGTTCAAGACAAGAAGTCAGTACTTCTTATTCAGTGGGCAACACATGACCGATAAAAAACAATATAAAAATAGCAAACACGAAAATACTGGTCAGAAAAAACGAAATAACATATACAGCTTACTAAGAATTGACTATCGTTCACAAAACTGGTATGTTTAAATCAATGGTTAAACTGTTCATTGACTGTTCAAATGAGGTAGTCCAAAAATTCATGGAAGGGAAATCATTGATACATGTGTTTACTCTGAGTGTGTTGTGTTGGTCCAATTTGAGATTGGCTTTACCATTAGAATAGAGTCAACTTAAGTCAAATCTGTGTCTAATTATATCTAAAAGGAGGAAATTGGAGTTCAATATATATTATTTAACAACCTTTGTCGTTTATACCAGACTTAAGCTTGAGACTCTGATAAATGACACTTAAATATAAATTGTTGTATATTGCAGCTGTCATGGCGGGAGTTGCAGGGGCAGTACTGGTTGGATAAACAGGATAGTTCATAATATTGATGCGAAATAAAGACCAAACATGTCTGTCTTTTAGTGTTTATATATCAATAACATCATGGTGTTCAAAAGTTTCTGTAAAGCTGTTGTAGACGTTAAAACGGTTTAAAATTCTAGCTGATTTCACAGAATAGGTTAACTTTTGGTAACCCGAATGTAACGCCCTTCAGATTAACTAATTTTCGTTTTGGTGTACGTTAATGTCGTTCTTATGTTCAATGTACAAATGGATTGCTTCGGGTAACTGCTTCAATTTTCGTACTAATGGGTTGATAATACAAAGTTTCTTGGATACTATTTATAAAATGTTTGGAGTCAAACTAGAGTAAATAATTAACCTTTGAAAAATAATATTTGATGATTCTTTCTCCAAAAGCCGTGACATTCTACGCCATTGGCGATCAAAACCGCACCCTAAGGAGTCCCGTCTGTATCCGGGTAGCAAAGGGGGTAGTAAAAAAATGAAAATTAAACAAAATAGCAAATATACAATCTCCGAAAAAAATAAAGTTGACAGAAATTTGGTCACCCGTGCAAATTTGATTTTCAATTTTTTTTTTACACTTTTGAAATTAAATACGATCTTTTTTGTTTAAATCAACTAATATGATTATTTCCCGATTGTAACATAGAAATTTCAATAAGTCATGAACTAGGCAACCGATGAAACGTATTTTTACTAGAAGATATATTTTTATTTCAGTTATATGTTTTTGATCGACACAGAAACATTCCGCATGAAGTTTGTCATCTTTTTGTCTTGCTGATCTTCTACAATACGTTTAGAAATATCAAATATTTTAAATCGTCAGTACATTGAATTGTGAATAATTTCAGGTTCTCTTATAAATTAAACCTGAAAAATTGCCAAAGCAGAACGATCAACATAATGAAGATGACCGGACATTTGAAAAATATATGCAACTTAATATGAATAATGAAAAGAACCAGGTGGTAAAGGTATGCACATCAGGGTCCATGTGTTGTGATGTAGGATAGCTGTATTTATTTCTAATGGGGTTATTGTTTGTTGAAGAGACAGCAGAGTGGAGGAAATATTTTAAGATACAATGGAGTCCGGACGCATTACCAAACCATTTAAAAAGAATATCGCGTTGTTCTTTCACGTGCGCGGTAAATTAATTAATACACAATGAGAAATATTAGCATCATCAAAGCCAAGATCAACTTTCAAACAATTAAGGGTTAAGTAAAAATAACATATAAACTGAAACAAATGATTTCAAGTATTCAGCAACTAGATATATAAACATCACATGCACACAAATAAATCAGGCCGGGATAACAGTGCGAGCCTTTTATAGTTTTTCTACATTTCGAGTTTTACATTCAAAGCCCAATGCCAGGAAATCAGATGTCATGTTCAGTACACTGGTAATATCGCTGAGAGCAACCGTACTCAGCTCGAACTAAATATGGAAAACATCGTCATTGTATAAATGCCACATTTTTTTACGAACAATACTTTTATATATAACTTCCTTTAAATCGCAGTAAAATAAGAATAATGTTACAGAATATATCAATTTTGGCATAGAAAGCTTTTATTAACAAATGTTCAGGGTACTTTGAACTAAATTCTCCGCCTTAAGTACGCTACCCTGTCACCCATCCGACATACCATCAAAAATAGACACACCCATTAGTGCAAGAGGTATTTAGGTGAACATGATTGAGTACACTATTTGTAAGAATTGGTTCAGGGAAAATATGAAGGCGTTTAAGGTACGCAGGTAGAGCGGAGTTGCAGCCCCAATAAAATTTCAATTGCAACTGACCATGCAACAAATATAACATATCATCAAGTCACATATTATTGAGTTCACATTGCCCCCTACCCTGTAGCTTCCACAGCCCTCTAACCTGCAGCGCACACAGCCCCCACATCCTTTAATTAACCTAGCCCTCTGAAGCTCATACAGCCTCCTACCCTGCCGCACATCGAGCACCCTTCCTTGCACTTACCATGCCCACAACCCTCAGCTTACTCAACCCGCTTCCCTGCAGCTCACACACCCCCAAATTTTGCAGCTAACAAAGCTGCCCATACCATACGATTAACACAGTTTCTTTTATCTGGCACTGCCACGTACGCAGCAGCTAACTTATTCACGTAACGTGAAGCTCACACGGCGCATCTAACCGTCAGGTCAGCTAACTCCCTTACCTGCAGCTCATCAAGCACTCTACTCTGGTGCTAACACAGCCTCCATCATACCCTTTAGCTCAACTATTGCAGCTCATCAAGCACATTGACCTGAAGCTAGCACAGCCAACATGCTACCCTTTAGCTTAATTATTGAAGCTCAGAAAGCACACTACCCTGAAAGTAACACAGCCCCCACGCTACCCTTTAGCTCAACTATTGCAGCTCACTAAGACCCTTTATCTTGCAGCTCAAACAGCCGCTGTACACTCAAGCTCATATAGCCTCACGCCCTTTAGCTAACACGCCTCCCATCAACAGTTTACACAACCCTCTATCATGCAGCTCACACAACACCTAATCAGCACTCATCGTATGTAATTTGTTGGCCAGTATTACCCCAGTGGTTCACACTTTCGGTGCTCTTATTTAAGTTTTTTTACGCTAAAATAAATTTGTTTTTATAAAGTGAATAGAGTACTTAAGTATCTCATTTACCCCAATTCGTATATCATTTAAACGTAAACTTTGTTTCGGTAGGTTATATTTGACTCGAGTGTCTTTTTGTAGATTCGGATTTCACGAGGCGCAAGCCGATTGAAATCAAAATCTGCTAAATTCACGACAGTCGAATACGAGATTCCGAATCAAATTACTCCTTTATTAAACATTTTTGGTTAAATCACTTAAACTACACATGTTTATTATAAATGTAATTTTTATGACGCACCATTTTGATTTATTACGTCAATTTTAAATCGCGCATTGATACGTTTATGATGTGACGTCAACATAGTGGATTACAGCCACATTGGACTGGAGTGGAATACGGATATACTATTTTGAAATATGTTTTCTTTATACCTATAGCCCCTATACATATATATAGTTACGACTTTATTCTACATTTTGTTTATATTCCACCTAGTATGTGTAGTAGAGGACACGCCAACAAAGCACACCATTTATACCGCCATTTTGTTAATTTTCGTTCACCCTTTAACTCGTTTTAAGCGATTTCCATAATTTGTAAAAAGACATAAATATTTAAACATTGGGAATTGTATCATACACCGAGTTTTATTTAAGGGCATACATTGTCTCGTCGATAACAACAAAAAGCAATTATTGAAGGTAGACAAATACATGAATTAAACAGGGATGGAATATTTGTATCTGAAATACTATTTTTGTTTCAAAACTTAATCCATTTATGCGGTTTGAATAACTATGACACATATTGAGCGTAAACGGAATTATATATTTATGATTTTAAAGAATAAATGAAAATTTCTGTGCTTTATATCAAAATGTCTTATGGATATCATTTTCCCCTAAATTATGCACATATACTCGACCAATAGCGCAATCTAACACTGCTACTTGAACGCTACGTTTCACCAAGCTAAAATAACGATTGTAAGACATATACTGTTGGATAAAGGTGTTCTTGCTGACCTTTGAAGAATAAAGCTGAAATTATACAATGAAATATGTAGGAACCTACAAACACAAAATATGTGCACATATCTCCTAGGTATTGTGAACTACATGGCCAAATTCTGAACAAACTGAGTGATATATGCAAACAACTTAGGTAACCTTTTCACAAAGATAATATGTTTTATTGGACATCATAAAGGTTCCGATGCCGTCAAATACGCGGTATGCAACTCTTTAGTATAACGCCACTACGACACGTAGCTTGGCACGGTTATTCAATGCAATTCTTCTGAATCAGACTTTAGATGTGTGCTACTCAACAAATAACAACCAGTTGCGTTTGCAGGCCGTGCAGTAACAAAAACTAAGCATAACTGTGTACAGATTGAGCAAGATGTTCTGGCAGTCTTTTTTACTTTAGAAAACTGTCTCTAGCTTACCGAATAGTATTGTAAGAAATGACCGTGGGCCTCATCTGCAGAAATCCATTGTTCAGAGCACCAAAACGACTTCAGAGAATGCTACTTAGGCTGCAGATATGATTATAGGATACGTTACAAGAAAGGCATGGCCATGTACATATCTGTTACACTCTTAAAGAGCATACAAGTATCTAGGTAAAGGCAGTGCAACTTAGCCGGAAATATTTTAATAGCAAAATGCAACGCATGATAACCCGACATTAATGCAATTAACTGAATATATATTCTATTGATGGGAAAATACGCCAGAAGCTAAGCCGTATTTCCAAATTCGGGACTACCAATGCAAGATTGTATTATATTCCATGGCAACTGTTGTATAATCCCTCGAAGGTCAGTTTTAACCAAAAACAATGCATATATTTGCGTACAAGGATGTATGAATCTTTCTATATTAGAATATGACATAACAAACCCTCGTCCAAAATCGGAGTCGATATTAGTTTTCGGAATCGGAGTTTATATTGAAATAAGATACATTCAACAGTCACAGTGGACTAGTTCAGTAATTTCTTTGTCAGGCAACATCTTGTAAGAAATCGTATTCCCTAAATCGTAATGTTTGTATTTGTTTTAAATTAATTTGACTTTAAAATGAATTGATTTGACTTCAAATAAATGCAGGGATTTGTCCACACAAATTGAAAACTTACATTCAAATTCTCTAAAACAAATATGAATGGGTCAATAACGAGAAAAATCAGTTTGTGTTCACTATCAGGGACGTTTCACAATCAAAAATATATAAATAAAAAAAACCCTGTGATAATGGATATAAATTATTTGTAGAAGTTATGTCATAGCTTTTGCTTTCATCTAACCCAATTAAAATATCATCAACCTGAAAAGAATGAAAGAAAACTCTGACTTTACATTCTAAATTATATCCGTAAAGAAAAAAAGATTTATCTACAATATCAAGTATAATGATCAATTATATTAATGTTTTACCAAAAGTGGAACACGTTGGGTCATTAGATTGTGACTAAGGTGACAGTACATAAACATATACATGTGCATCGATTGATATTACGATTCATTTTTATTTTGAATTTTCTCGATGAAGTTGTACGGTCATTTAATTTATTTAATTTAAACGAAGTGACGGAAACAGGGATATGATCTGGTTCGTTAATACCTTAATACCTACACTTATATTTTATTTTTACGCTTGTTTCCTAATGATATTTTTAAGTAAGATGGATAGGTTTTAAGTATTTGCTGATAAACATTTCTTCCAACTTTCGATTTACAGTGGGATAAACTGTGGTTGAATACGCCCGATACATATATGAACTTAAGGTAATTTCAACCTCCGAGAATTAGGTTAGAAACAGGAGTTGAAACTTCGATGTCCATTAAAATAGTATTAAAATAAGATATTGGAATAACTATAAAAACATTTTCACAAATTTATCCTATTGAGAGAGTAACCATCAAACATAGAAATATCCGTTTTAGTTCCTAAACATACAGACACGATTATATTTATTTCTTCGTGTTTCTTGTTTGTAGATGTTTGTGTTGCTGTTCTGTGTTTCTTGCTTTGTCCCTCTGCCATTGAACGATGTTTAATGTTTAATATTTCGACTGCTAGACTTGTGTTTGTTATTTTTCACATAAATATGGAGCAACATAATTCTTGCAAAACATAATGCGTAAATTTAGCAAGGGAAATAGAAAAAAGACACAGGGTTAAGGTCCAGGAATAAAAGTGGGTGTACAATCTAAATAACATTTTCTTGTTCTATGAAATAATGACCAATTTTATTCTTGTAAAGTGAAGCATTGTCATAAATAAGTTGTGTGCCATTTAAACCTTTACTTGGGCTGTGATGGTTGTATCCTCTTTGCAAGGAATTTGTACAATAAGGCTGCTTGAATAAGAGACAAAAACATATGAAATCATGTTAACGATTCTTGTCCACTTTGTTATGAAAACGTTTTATTGAGCCATTGTTTGTTATTTGAGGGTCGCTGAAGAGCAAAATAATAACTTCAAGTTACATCTCAATAATTGTACTAGAACTACAATGTTATAGTTTTGCTTTCAAACGTGTGTATACTGCAACAATTAATACCTTACTTAATTTTAAACAAATTGGATCGAAATGTATCAGGTGTATAAAGTAAACATCCGCAATCAAATATAGGCCATTAGCGACATATTATAGAGTAAATATATAGTATAACACAACCTTTTTCGATATTAACTACGTATTTTCTTACTGGAAAATATGTGACTATTCTAGCCTCGCTGTTGTTTACATAAAATAAATTAGTTTTCATCGTTTTGACCATGCTAGTCTGGTATATGGTCTACCGAATAAAATAGGGTTATTAGTACTGCGTTTTATCCGGGAGATTGTATTCGACTCGAGTGGATTTTTGCAGATTCGGATTTCACGAGGCGCAAGCCGGGTAAAATCAATATCTGCAAAATTCCACAAGAGTCTAATACGACATTCCGGATCAAAACGCAGGACCAATAACCATTTTATTTATACATTACTGGTATGATCACTTAAATGCCACATGTATTCATAATAAATGTCATTTTAACAACGCATTTCTTTGTTTTATGACGTCATTTTAACGTCGCGCAACAATACTTGTTATGACGTGACGTCACAAGAGTGGAATACGGCCGTATTGCACTGGAGTGGAATACAGACTACCGTTTTTTTGCGATATGTTTTGCGTGTGGATTTATGATGGGTATATAATTATACATAATATAATAGGATTGACCATTGGCTTGACAAGACCAAACTATCATTCTTGTCGATGGGCTTAAGCAAAATAGTACTGAAAATAAGGAGCGTCCTTAAGTATCACACGCTACATGCTAGCCTAAATATCTCTTAACCCATTAATACAGCGAATATCTTGATTGACACGCCAAAATAACTTACTGTGTGATGTTTGGGGCATGCTAACCAGTACTAAATTACACAAAAAATGTAAATAACACTGTAGGATTGACCTCTAGTCTGACACGCATAAAATACTCAACTTGCCCTTTAACTTGAACCTGGCTAGCCTGGATAAGCTATAAACCCATTTATACAGAGCGTAAAAGTATTAACATTTGGCCCAATATTTATCGAAAAGCTAACGATAACAATAGCAGTCCAACTCGCAAAACATGCCATATATTTCAGTGTAATTTCTAAAGGAAACTTACGTTACTCTGACGTTTGTTCTAATATGTATTTCAACTAAATTCAGATAAATTTATAACCAGATTGAAATATAAAACCTCTGCCTTAAATGTATATTATCAGAAATTTTATCCACTTAGAGGTGTTGTATATTACTGTTATGTCCCAAATCAAGATGTGAACACTTATAATAGCTAACATATAAAGCCATAAATAATGTTTTATTTATAAAATCCCCTGGTTCTATGGGACTTATAAACACTTGCAAGAAAAACTGCACAAATCACCATCGTTTGAATGCATTTCAAGTGCGTTTTAGTTAAAAGGCATTTAAGTATATATGTCTTGTTAAATGTAACATGGTTTCTATATTGAAATATAAAAGTTGGAACTGTCAGATAACAGGACCTCACATGTTTAAAGTGACACTCTTATTGAAAATCAATACAAACACATGTTTAACAAACCTAAATTTTGAGTGTTAAACTTTTAACTACTTACCCAATAATGCATTTATGAAAGATATCAATAACTGATAGCACAATTGTTATCGTGTATTTAATAGCTGAACACCTAAACTAATTCAATGATTGGTGAACGCTAAAATATTTACTGTGACCTATTATCGTCTCATAAGGTAAATTTACCGTATTTTCTGCACCTTTTATTCAAATTAGACTCGGTATCCTTAATAACAACAATTGTTTTCGACATGTGTTTGTATTTTTTGGTATATTAAAACATTTGTATTATTTGTGATCTTTTTATTTTGGAGTAAGAGTGCAGTACGTAAAACGTCATACTTATCTCTAAACCTATCAGCAATTTCATAATTACAAACATACGCCTAATCGGAGCCAGCATTTACCTGAAATCAACGAAAAAAATGAAATAAAAACAAATGCTGGAAACTTATAAAGTAACTTTAATTACGACTTGATACAAACATCACCTGATAGCGAATGGATAACGCTCTCTCCTTTTAAAGAGAACTCAAGCATGGAATGTGTCATAATACAGAATTGGCCATGCATATACCGATTGAACTGTAAAAACAAACAATGCACTTGTTCAACAAATGTATATTAGAACTAATCAAACAGTTTTGCCATGGTTTGAGGACAAATTATTGCGTAGTTGTGAGTGAACGGCCTGTATATTTCTTATCTGTTTATGTTACAAATTTTATCAGACATATGGATATGTTTTTGCTACCGGAGTAATTCTACTTACACATAGGTGGCATTATCAGCCAGATTTCCACCCCCCCCCCCATATATATACCTTTTGAGATAAATGTACTTTAATTGGATGTTTACATAAGAATCAAATGTCTGTTAAATCGTTAAAGATGTACTATCACTCCCAAATAAGATTTACCACAATTAATTCAATTATTTCAATATATCAAAAAGAATAGATAAATGTCGAAAACAATGGTTCTTATGAAGGATACCAGGTTGAAATTGAAAGAAAGGTGGAAAAACATGGCATTTCTACCTTATGAGACTATAGAAGATCACAGTAAATCTTTTAGCATTCATTAATCATTTAATATTTTTGAGTTTTCAGCTGTTAAATACAGGGTTACACTCTTGTTGTCAGAATTTGATATTTTCCATAAATGCATTAATAAGTAAGAAGTTAAAGATTTATCACTCAAAATTTATGATTGTAATACATCTGTATGTATTGATTTTGAATAAGAGTGTCACTTTGAACATGTGTATGTAAAAGAATAGCATAGCACATGATACTCTTACATATTATACATTGTTACAGTTTTCCATCCTCGGCATCCCAGCGTATCACAACAAATATGATACCAAGGGCAAATTAGCCAGGAAAACTTTGTAAATCTTGAATATTCAAAAGCATTTTCCGACTAATGAAATAACCATTAAAAAAGGAATGAATCTCTGTGAAGAGCTATCGGTATATTAAACAATACCCTGCCTAAAACGATTTGTACACCGTGACGTCATTGGAATTTTTCGAATCGAGATTACATCCGTAACTTTTCGGCCATTTCCGCACCGCATGAGGTGTGTCTCATGCGACCAATCTAGCGGCTGGATTTCACCTTATTAATTATTCATGAGTATGAGATTTTAGCAGCTGATTTGCCCAGAGTATCATATAGGTTATGATACGTTGGGGTGCCGAGGATGCAGTTTTCAATGTTTATTAATTCAAAACGAATATTTATCCAAATGAATGAATCAGTAACAATCTCAACAAAGCACTGGCGTTATCTGAGGAAATCGCTATAACTTTACTGAACCCATTGTTTTAAGCTATGTTTTTAAAACGATAAAAAGGGATAAAATGATGAATTTCTCGGTAACCGATTTTTATTTTCAAACTCATTTTTTACCAAAAAATGTTTTATGCAAGAAAGCTCTTCAGAGCTTGTTAATGCAAGGGCCCATTTTTTTTTTTTTTAACTTGAACATTTAAGGTTGATTGGTAAAAGAGTAAAAGCAGTTTGGAGAAATTCTTATCATATGTGAAAATATGATAATATCCAAAACAATTCGCCAATTTCTGAATGACACTGCCTCCTATGAGTTTACATTCATTAAATTTAAACATTTTTCTGTTTGACATGATAACATTAAAGTGTATCGATTACCATATGGTTATAGTTTTCCTACGCCTCCGTTCTGAAATTTGATCAATGAAGTTGTGCGGCAATTTTTTTTTGACAACTTAAATGATACAGGAAAATGATCTGGATATATATATATATCTTAACAAATATAAAAACGCCATAACTTGTAAACACACTTATATCCTATAAACAATGTTTTGAAAGTAAAGCAGTTATTCCCTAATAACATTGACTCCAAACATTCTTTTCATGAGTTTAAGTTTATTGCAACATCAGATATATTGTTCAGGAAGAGGTCTGAAATTTCGATGTCCATGACAACTTCAGTAATATACGATTTTTAGGGAATTATAAAAAATATAGGTTAATGTTCAATAATTTTCTTTCTTTGGGTGTTATACACCATTAAAAGAAGTATCCGTTTGATTCTAGAATATATACATATGTATCAGAAGATTTATTGCAAAATCTATTTTACCCATAAATCACCCAAATCATGATTGGAAAGCTATTGTATTGTTTACATGCAACGTAGTTTTGATTTGCTTTAAAATGGCAACCTTTCATAATACTGTAACATTCTCTCTCTTTTACGAAGGAGAAGTTAACATTCATACAACTTAAAAGGTACAGCAATACATTTCCTAAATGATTTCACTGCTGATAAAACTTCAAATACAGATGCATTCGTATGAAATCTTTTAAATTGGTACGAGGTAAGCATTAATCAATATAAATATATATTAATTAAATTAATAGCTTAAAGGTCTTGTTAGTGTGTTTGGTTAGTGGTCACCAAGCCGGGTAAGTGGTTTTTCTCTGGGTACTCCGGATTCCACCACAACACAAGACCACACTCTCGCGCAACATCGTGCCAACGAGAGTGATTAATATAAGTTGCAATAGCTTGTTTCACCATCGTTGTAAAATAAAATAGGTTTATTTGGCATGTTTCTGTAGCTTTTTGCATATATATTAAACTAAATGAAAGGTCTTGTTAAACACTTTTTGGAATTAATCAACAGTCAGTGTGTATCGTCAACGAATGCACATGAACAATATATACAGTACACCAGTTAGTGACGAAGTCTTCATATATTGCCGGTTTTCGAACTTCATGGTCTGAACGTGGCTTGTACTTTTCATTACTTGCACTATGTTCATTCGGATGACTTTGAGGCGGAGGGTTACGTTGTATAACTCTTTCCCCCTATGTCTTCACAGGGGGCGGAAAACTATTATCCGGTTCATCCCTTTCCTCTCAAAATCGTTCTATCCTTTTGCGCAGGAAACGTCGATTGCAGTTGATGACAGAACCCTTTCATTTCAAACCGTTGTATGACCTTGTTTACGGACGGTCAATTATGATACTTTCGTTCCTATCGTTGTTTAATTTGAATGCGAACAGTATCACATGGTTTCAAGTTGTGAAGTGGTTTCGACGATTTATCATATAACAATAATTGTCCATGTTGCTGTGACGATTTCTTGCGAAGTAGAGTTCTCGTGGTTCGGTTCATGATTTGCTTAGCAGGGTTTTGACCTGGTGTAAGCTGTGGCTTGGCAGTTTTGACTACATTTCATGCATTTCCGTGTGATTGCGGATATCTTTCTGGTAAAGTTTTGTGTGTAAAATCCCATTTTCGCGCAATTAATGTGGAGTTTACAGATTTTAATACACTTGCACTGTCTTAAATTACAGTTTAGGAATACCATGTCTAGCAAATGTTTGCTTACTTTTCGCCATGATTCGTTTAGATGTTGTCTCATTAAGACTGTCGATCTAAATAAAAATACTAAAATAGTCCACAATCACTTGAAAGCCATAGTCGTCGAATGTGTGCACATCGGTTTTGTATGTCGTCCAAGGCCGTCGGGAATTATATGATTTATCATTGACTCTTTGCATCGCTTCTTCTTGAAAGATTGGCATGTATGGCATTAGCATGTAGCACATTAGCATATACCGTAGTGTGTGATGAAGCCTGTTTTTATTACTAGTCATGTTCGGCTAATATTCAATGCTTCTTGCGCGTTGAGGTGAGCATTGTACACAAATATGTGTATGCCTCTGGGTGAGTATTTCTTTGCGCATGCTCTTTGGAATAATGGAAGGATTACAGCGGAATATGATACCATCACTTCCCGCGTAAAGATAACAGGTTTGCTTCTGATGGCAAGTCTCCAAGTATATTCGTGTCTGGTAACTGACTTTATTTAAATCCGGGTCTTTGCATGCTGCTTTTTGTAGTCTACATATTTTTGTCGTTGGACACTGACAAATATTCGCTCATTTTGGTTCCTTCGATTTGCGGAAGTAGCACATCCAGCTTTTCATCTTTATAGCCTTTGGTGGAGGAAGCCCTTGAAAGAGTGTCATATATGTTTCTTTTCCTTTCTTTTAATATATATCACAGCCAAATATCTGCTGCTTTAGTAGCATTCTCTAAAGTCGTTTTGTTGCTCATGTGGCCTATAATCATTTTCTGCCAAAACTGGTGAAAATTCTCGAAAGAGGACAAGATTGCGACAACTTCTTTTCCTTTTTGCTCATATGTTTGTTCAATTTGCGTAAATGAACGGCTCGCAAATGCAATTGGAAGTCTGTCTTTAAGTAGCACATATCCCAGGCCTGATTCAGATGTATCACATTGCATAAATGATCCAAGCCTTTTGGCGTAATAGCGTAATACTAGCACTGCGGAAAATGGTTTTATATACGGGAATGTACTGAAGCCCGTACATCCAACGTGTACGGTAAGTGTACGGGATGTTGAACATACGGGTGTGTTCGGACCCGCATATTCATAAATCTCGCACATCTTGAGTATACGGGATTCGATGTACGGGCGTGTACTTACCCGTACATCCGTCTAAATGATAATAAATAAATAGATTGGTTAATACTAAGTTGATTGACTAACGACTAGTACTTAAACTTTTTTGATGGATGTACGGCACCGTACATCTCCGTATATCTTGAGTGTACGGGAAATGCGGGAAACTATGTTCTTCCGTTTATTCATCGTGTACGGGATTATACCATTCCGGTACATGATGAATATACGGGCGTGTACAATTCCCGTATATTATGGATGTACGGAAATATACCAGTTCCCGTACACGCTGAGTGTACGGGAAAGTAACAATTCCCGTACACTATGGATATACGGAAATTTACTCTTTCACGTACACCTATGTTATAAAATATTTTTGAATTTTGTAATCAAGTAAGGTAATTTGGTGTGTTTTTTGAGAGCATATATGACATGAACAACATTTAAACAATTGACTTGTATACATCCGTGTTAAGTAGAGAAAAGCAATGTGTTAGTAAGGGTCACGTTGTGTAGCAAATGTAAGGCTTTTCGGGTTTTAACAGCCTTTGCTGAAATTAAAGCGACATGTTTATGATAAAAAAATGAGATTCTGCAATGCTGGTAGGGTTGATTTACGGCTAGTACTAAAAATATTTTGATGAATGTACGGCACTGTACATCTCCGTATATCTTGAGCGGACGGAGATGTATGGTCTCCGTACATGTTGAGTGTACGGGAATTTATGCTCTTCCGTACACTTTGAGAGTACGGGATTATACCATTCCCGTACACGATGAATATACGAGCTTATACGTTTCCCGTATATTATGGATGTACGGAAATATACAAGTTACCGTACACGCTGAGTGTACGGAAAAGTAACAATTCCCGTACACTATGAATATACGGAAATGTACTCTTTCCCGTACACCCATGCTTTAAGATAGTTTTGAATTTTGTAATCAAGTAAGGTTAATTGTTCTTTCATTTGACAGCATATATGATATGAACAACATTTATACCATTGACTTGCAGAGAAACAGGAATATGTAAGTAAGGGTCACGTTTTTGTAGAAATTGTAAATGCTATTTGGGTTTTAACAGCCTTTGATAAAATTAAAGCGACATCTTCATGATACAGAAGAATAAGATTTGAGAATGCTGAGTGGTGTTACATTTGACAGCACATATGATACGATCAACATTTATTACATATACCATTGACTTATTCGTTTTCCGTGTTTCGCAGAGTAACAGGAGTCGCGTTTTGTATAAATATAAACAAATTTTATGTGTTTTAACAGCCGTTGAAGATATTACAATGACATCTATATTATACAAAATAATTGAATTCGACAATGCTGGGTGGATAAATTCATCGCTAGGGCCCGCGAATGTTTATTTGCCCGTACACGAAGAATATACTGGCGTGTACAAATTCCGTATATTATGGATGTTCGGAAATATACAAGTAACATTACCCGCACAAAATGGAAACACGGACATGTTGTGTTTCCTGTACACGCTTAGTGTTCGGGAATGTTTAGTTTCCCCGTATATGATAAATATACCAATGGAGCATATAGGTTAAGAGGGGATGGGTTCACTTCTAAATGTTAGGACTTATATATACGGCTATATCACTTTTAGTAAATCGTAGGAATTAACTAATACATTTTTCAGATAAGTCCGCAGACGACTGTTTATGGGCGACCGAAGAAATGGGGTGCATATTTATTATATGTTGTTTTTATATTGAAAGATGGCACCTAATATAAGTGTCATCAGTGTCTTTTTCTCGGGTACTTTTATTGCCGTTCCAATTAGTGCATGTCGCGCGGAGATCAATTGTTTTCATAACCGCATGGCTAGTGTGTCATAAATCTACGAAACACGAATTATTAAAATAATCAATTAATTTCATCAACAAATTGCGGAAAATATAATTATCATATTATGCATGAATTGAAAAATGATAAATAAATAAATAAATAGATAGATGGATGGATGGATGGATGGATGGATGGATGGATGGATGGATGGTCTAACTTTGACAATTGAACCCATAACCCTAGTCGTAATTGAGCATGAATCCAAAATCAAGGGCTTCGAAAATATAATGACACATAAGGTTATACAAATAGGAAAGTTATCAATCTTCTGGAAACATGGAACAACAGCACAAAACTCCACTAACAACACATTGCATATACACTTTATTAAAAAATGGTATGTTTATCAAGGATTGGTAGGTACCGCCTTGGGGCGGACAGTAAAATGTAAGTTTACTGGGTGTTTAAACCAGTTTATGTGAACAAACCTCAGTCTTATCCCAACAATCTGAAAAGAGAAAAAAACGTAAAAGGTAAATCTTATCAAAGTATGCATTAACTTGAGGAAACTTAATAATAAAACAAATAATGAAAAAATAATAGGTAAACCCCAAGTACTTCAATGATTAAGGATCCCAACTCTATCTGCAGACGGAGGAATACAATTCAGAGTACCTAATGCAAAAAGTTTTCAAAGATGCGATGCAGTTATTGTTTGAAACTATGAGCATCACACAGAGTCTGCCTTAGAAAATAAAAGGTTTAAGACTGTGTGATCATAGTGTTTCATAATGAAAAGCATCATTGTTCTAAAACTGGGAACAAATAAAGAAAACATTATTAAAAACACTAAATACCAATACTATTGTGTGTTACTTTGCAGAACCGTTATGGCTTCGAATGAAAATCCTACTGATTCGTCCGATGGAACGGATTTTAAGTCGAAGCGCAAATTCTTTGAGCAAGCTAGCATGGCGGAACCAACACAAGTAAGTTAAATACATTTTTGTTTAAAACTATCGTATTTAAATTACAAACTTTTCTAAAACCTTTGGCGGTATTCATTAAACGTTTTAAGTCATTTTCTTACTTATGCTACTTTCTAATTTTAGTATCTCTTCACTCACATGAAATACAAAACAATAAAGAGATTCCAAAAAACATTATTTTTAATGACCTTATTTGAAAAAAAACACAACATATTTTAATGTAAAAAACACCTAAATATTAATTTTATTTTAATTTGACTATGAAAAATTAAGATATTGACTTGTTGGCCTGCATCTTTTTTAACGTAGCTCTCGCACATAAAACACTAAAGCTTAAAACGTAGATGTTGACACATGACTCAAATCATGCTTAAACAATCATTGATGTACATTTACAGATTCACAAATGAAATGAACCATAGTAAAAACCACGTCAATTTTAATTTGTTTTTATTATTTGTTCAATGCTTGTTCTTTGGTTATAAAATGCAAAATCAAGCATTTTTCAAATGATATTTCTAGAAAATAATGTCTTTCATTTAAATTCTTCGTTAACATCAAAGGAAACATGTAAAAAAGCCGGCATTCAACAGAACATGTGCCCTGCTTTATTTAGCAATAAAGTAGAGCATAATAGAGATCACTACACGCGGTGATTCACCAGCGCCCAACCAGAGCGCTGCTTTCTTGCATAACTCCGCCTATAAAGGTCACGAAAGGTCGACCGGTTCATGCAAAATGAACTCAATTTTTATCGTTCAGAAAATCAAGTACGGATGTAAATATTCTACTTTGTTCTGCAATTAGATAAATACATTTGTTTTTTTCTTTCAAACGGAAAACCTTTTGTCAGTGGGAAATCCAAGGGACCTAGAAAATCCTAAACCGGAAACACTCACTGATTCCTTGTCACGTCTCCTATTCCTAGCGTTTTTACAACCAATGTTTAAGTACCTTTTCACGGAAATAATTTCCAAGTGCAAATTAATCGAAATGACATTAACCCATTTGATAAAAGCGAGCTTGCATCGTGACACTGACTAAAAGTCTTTTCAAACTACAACCGCGAAGTTATATGTATGTCATTATTTTATGATAATATTGTCACATTTTTTCAGACAAGAACGACTGACAATTCGACTATAATCCCGCGAGTGATAAGACCTGGTAGGTACAGATTCTGTGGAACAACATGTAAAAACTGAATACTTTTTATTTATAATCAGCAATCAATTGAATTGTGTATTAAAGCGTATTTTTAAAGTTTTTGATCAGTCTTGAAATGAGGACTGAGACCTTTAACTTCTGATGAAAAAGAGGACTTGCCTTAAAAAAAAACATAAATAATTTCAGAAGTCCATTTATCTTGCTTGGGGCATGAATCCCTCGTACACCAACATAACCCTGGCTTTTTTTTCAAAATTGATAAGTATCACCTGTTATAACTCCTGTTTCTATTATTTTATTTTAGATCCACCCCCAACAGCGGTAATAACAGAAAGAGAGATGTACGTACATTTGAGTTATCATTATTTATATCCATAATTATGTATGTAAGCTTTCTATGTCCCTCTATTGTTGTCTCTTGGCTCTAAGGTTAAAGTGACACTCTTATTCAAAATCAATACATACACATGTATAACAAACATAAATTTTGAGTGATACACCTTTATTCTTTTACTAAATAATTCATTTAGGAAAAATATTAATTACTGATTACAAGTTTATAACCGTGGATATAATAGCTGAAAACGCAAAAAATTAAATGATTGGTGAATACTAAAATATTTACTTTGATCTCATATTGTCTCATAAGGTAGAAATACCGTGTTTTCGGCTTTCTTTTAAATTTAACACACTATCCTTCACAAGAACCATTTTTTTTGACATTCATTTATGCTTGTCGGGCAATTGTTGTAAATATGGTAAATTTTATTTTGTAGTAAGATTGCATCTTTATTCGTAACCAGTTATGAGTTTAACAATTTTCAATAATATAACTGAAATATGGTTAGCATATGACAGTAAATTAACATTGACTGGACTGTAAATAATGAATTTTTAATGTAACATTTACAATATTCGCAAAACAGTATGTATTTTGCCTAGTAAAGGGCCATATCTCTTTTCTAAACTGTTGATGCTGATCAACTATAATTACAGGCTGATTTACTTTTCCGTAAGTTTAGTGACAGAAGGAACCTATTTTGAATAAAAATTAAAATATAGAAGCGCTGTTGTATTTTGTTGTAGCTGAATAGGTACAAAATGAACGTGTCATCTTTACTTTTTGCTTAATTTAATTATCAGAATACAATTATTATGCGAAACATTATTGCTTGTTTTTTTCATGCGAAATAAAACAACAAAAACAGAAACTTTTCTTGCCATTATACTTGCACTTATTTAATTGTGTTTAAATAGATCATTGAATGAAATGTGATTTTTTGCTCGTAGGGTCGCCAAATAAAGTTAAATCATGCCGGTAGTCGACTTGTTGGCTAAATTACTGTTAAATTGTTGATAAACTTGTAATACTAGTATTACTAGCCTTTTGGCAGAGTGCTCTATGTTTTATATAAAGGAGCTATCAATGGTACCTGCTACTTGTTCGGAAAAAATATCCGAGCTAGAAGATCCAACGTTAAACAAGTCACGTGCTTAGTAATTACAACTAACAGTACACCAACCATGACATATGGTAAAATGTCGAAAATAAACTTAAGAGGGCCATTCAAGACTTGAAAACATACCCGCCTGCCACTTCTATTTACAAAATACAATGACAAAAATATGAAAAGTGAACTGTAACCTCTAACCCAGTGTAAAGGACAATAAGGAAGCCATGTAGGGGAGAGGCCACACATTCAGTGAGCATTTTGCCATCAATGCAATTAGTATTGCAAACAGGAATCTCGTTATAATCTAGTAACAACAGTTAACCGAGCGACATAACTTAACTCCAAAATGAATTAACAAGCATAAAGTTCAAGCCCGACACTAGAGAGAACAGAAACAAGCGTAGTAGCCAAATAAAGGAAATAAATGGTGAATTTGAAAGAAGTCCTTTTCTCTCTTTCTCTTTATACACGAATACGTTGAACATTAAAAATAGCATTACTTTAACACTTTAACAGTTAAACACGGCTTATTGCATGCCTTTTATTATTAGTTTTGTTGTCCGTGCCTACTTTTAGTAAGATACATACAAACAAGTTTACCAGTTTTCCAACGCAGTATCATGTATTCTCTTATAACGCTAATACAATGTTATGTTTTCATTTCAATCTATCATTGATGCATTTAGAACAAAAATTCTACCAGGAATATCTTTTCCGGACCATCAATGAATATCAGTGAAATCTTTTTGGTCTTATAATAGTGCATGTAATAAATTAATGTTTCCTAGCTTTTTTGAACATGACTACGAAATTTCAAAAATCATCGTCATTTTTCGAGTCGTGAACGTACTGTCATATTGTTATGTTTTTCTTATAGGCCAAAACCCACTTTCGAAAACGAATTAGCAACAAAAGTAAAATTTCCTCCGCCAACACGACCCAAGTGAGTTATATTTAATGTTTTACCAAGGTTTACTGTCTGTTCCTTAAATATATTGCATAGTGCATTTTAATAAAGCGCCATGTCGCTCTTTTATTCATAGTACATTAGATTAATTATTGTTTCCTAGCTTATGTGAACATGACTACGGCCGTTCTAAAATCATCGTTCTTGTTCGAAACGTGAACGTATTTTCATAACAATATTTTTCTTATAGGCCAAAACCCACTGTCGAAAGAGAATCATCAACAAAAGTTAAATCACCTCCGCCAACACAACCCAAGTGAGTTATATTTCATTTATTACTATGGTTTACCATCTGTTTCTTCAAAACTGCATAATGAATTAATACACAGTGCATTGTCACTCTCATTCGCCAAAACAATATATGAAAAATTTATACGGTAAACACTGCACACGCTCTTTTATGAATTGTGCATGCGATACATTATTGTTTCCTAGCTTATATGTACATAACTACGTCATTACTCATATCATCATATATTCCGAACGTGAACGTACTGTCAAAATGGTATTTATTTTGTAGGCCAAAGCCCAGAACCAAAAAAGGTTTATCAACAAACTTACAATATCATACGCCAACACCGCCCAAGTGAGTTCATTATTGTTTCCCAACTCCTTTATACAAGGGTACAGCATTCTTAAGATCAACGTAATTTTCAGAAACGTGAACATACCATCTGTTCTATTATGAAACAGACTATAGATCTATTAATACTTGTACCCTTGCTTAACAACTGGACTTCACTTGTAGAATAAACTTAGTAGCAGACTCACGTCTTGTGTTTGTCTTTCACTATTATGAATTGAATACTTGTCTACCAAATCATACAACACAATAATAATAATATTTTTTCTTCTTAAGGCCAAAACCCAGATTAAAGATTGATCATAGCAACAATATTTTCAGAAAAAATTACCCAAGTGAGATCTAATGCGACTTACTGGCGAATGGTTGTATAACGTTGCATAATGTATTTTAATAAAGCGCATTGCCACTCATTTGAGTACAATACAATACATCTGTAATGTAAAAATCAACTTATTTTTAAATACATCGGTCTTGATATACCTACAGGCTACAGGCATGTTATATTTAGGTATCCGTCGACGCACGATTCAAGCGTCTTCAAAAAACCTCAATGTCTAATAACCGCCAGAGAAGAAAATATTCTTGAGGTCTGCGAGCATGTTCTTGACGAAATTTCCCGCATAGACAAGCCGTGTGTCATCGTGGCAATTGCGGGGTTATATAGAACAGGAAAATCATACTTGATGAATCAACTAGCTGACGCACAAAGAGGTATTGTCCTTTCCGATAACTCATTTATCTGCCACTGAATTAGCTTCAACCGGGAGATTTATTCTCACCGGAAGTAGAAAAGTTTTGCTTCAAATGCAATGCTTCAATTTTGTCTTGTTTGGATTTAGCCATTGTTTCTTGTATAATTATGTTTGGCCTCGTTTTATAAGGTTTTATGACATTAAGAAAAAACAATACGCCCAATTGCAACTATTTGCTCTCTTAATGGCCAAAATAAAACGAGGTTTCAGTTTGACTAAACGGAGACAGATGTATCCCAGTCCGATGGCAAGATATTTTAAGGAGACTCCAACATTTTATGACGATATATTGATATATATGCTATACTGGTATGTTGTCTTGTGTCTTTTTAGTGTTTTAGTGTTGGGATTGGATCATGTTGTCTTTAAACTTACAATAGGGTTTTACTCATACGCACGTCTCTGTAGTTCCGGTTGCATTAAATAAAAAGGGTTATTGGTACTGCGTTTTGATCCGAACGGTTGTATTTGACTCAAGTAGAATGTTTGTGAATCGAATTTTACGAGGCGCTAACCGAGTGGAAGCGAAATCAACTAAAATCAACGATTGTAGGAAACGTCATTCCGGATCAAAATGCAAACACTAATTATCCTTTAATAATACAAATTACTGGTTTAAATCACTAAAATTTGTTCATAGTACATGCCCTTTTGGACGCGCGTTTTTGTTTAATAACGTCATTTAACAATGCGAAATGATACTTGTTATGACATGACGTCAGCATAGTGAAAAACGGCTGTATAATATTGGAGTTGAATACGGACTACATTAGTTTGCAATATATTTTGCCTGTAGATTTATGATGGATATATAATAACTATATGGCGGTATAATGCAGGTTTTGCACTTGGTGAAACAATACAGTCAAAGACAAAAGGCATTTGGGTTTGGTGTCGAGACCATCCAAAACAGAAGGACACTGTTCTTATACTTCTGGACACGGAAGGATTGGGAGACGTTGAAAAGGTAAGCGTTGATATTTAAAGTTGTGTTAATAAATCTGTCAACGCTTTTTACGAAAATAGGACCACTCCAAATTCCTTAAAGGCGCACACTATAGGTTGATGCAATCTTTTGAAAGCATTTAAGTTTATTAAAAAAATACATGCGCACACAGGCATACATCGTTGTTCATTGAGTAATGTTCATTGTACTTATACATTTCATGGATACAATTGTGATACAATTGTGATATGCAGTAATTCTAAGAAGATTATAGACAACTAAGTACAAGCCATTTAAAACTTATGTGACGGCAGGACAAACTATTCAACTTTTCTGCAATTGCTGTCAAGGTAAAAAATGAAGGCCTTTTACATTTGTCAAACATAATCTCTATCTTCTTGTTTGTGGATTGCAGGGTGATTCTAACCACGACAACCGCATATTCACACTTGCAACACTGCTGTGCAGCGTCCTGGTGTACAACATGAAAGGGGCTTTTGATCAAGAGGCTGTGAACAAACTCACGTATCCTTTCGCTTTCATTTAGAGTATAAAATAATTCGATACAAACTTAAACTTATATATTTTGAATAGACTTATCAATTGCGTTTTGTCATTCCTTGATAATCTATGGGAGGGTTTATAAGTTTGAATTACAAAATCATATTGCAAAATGATTATTTATGATCGAAAACTTGCGCTGGTAATTCATTAAAAGAGCTGTATTACATGTATGTAAAATATGACCAAACTCATACACGGCTGAATCCCTTTATTTTAAAGAAATTTTGAGACGCATAATTAGAATACAAGATTTACAAAATTATGCTTCTCACCAACACATCGGTTGGGAGAAACAAATTTTACTAAAGAATTAAATCCAGTAGCCTAACACCTACTATAATAAGGTATTGTTATGTGACAAAACACTGTTACAAATAATTTTTGCCAGTACATTTGAATATGTTTTTCCCTCGAAGTTTGTAAATTTTTCATCACCAGAAATGTTGCATGTGGTGAGTTTTTTTTTATGTTCTACAATGTGTACTGTACAATATATATATATATATATATATATATATATATATATATGCAGATATAACAAAAGCTTGTATAATATTATACATGCAATTGTAAAACGTCAAAGTTTGAAATGCTCATCAATGCGGAAATGAAAATTAGGAACGTCTCTATTGAAAAGTGTCTAAGCGCAGAATATGAACGATTGGTATTATTTAAAGAAGATACAAGAACATGAAGTTCACGTCGGATATAAAATAAATTACAGTTCTATCACGCTTACCAATTTTCGACAAGGTGGAAATCAAAAATACATTATCAATAATGCAGCACAAATCCTTGAATAAATGTATTCAATAAGATTAAAGTAGTATTAGTAGTATTAAATAGGGATGCAAACGAATATTCGAACATTCGATCGAACGTTTGTTATTCGAATGTCAAAATCGGTATTCGAATATTCGATGTTTTTTGTTTGATATATTATTAAACATTTTGCCTGCAAATGTGTTGTATATATACGCCTGTCTTGTTTTTACAACGACTGATCCCTAATGCCAGAGGCGTGAACGTGATGACACTATGCACGCTGTCACGTAACGGAGTTACGTATAAAACACTTTAAAGTAATAGCAAAAAATCAAAAGTAGACTTCAAAGTTTATTTGGAACGAAAAACAAATATTTCATCATAATTATCAAAGATAGATTTGTATGTAAATTGCCTAGACCTAGCTGTCGACAGATCGTGATAGCCGCTGGCTATTAGTCCAATTAGCTTGACAGTTCATGACTGTAAAAAGACGTTCTTTGTATGTAACCAGAAATTAAATGGGTGGTTGATAGGCACTCCTGTCAAGAGCTAGGAGTATATATGAAAGCATGTTGAAAATATAGTTAGAGACAGGAGGGTTAGGCAAGGCAAGGAAGGCGGCCTTGGGTCCTTAATGGACGGCAGTTAGGATGTGGGATTACCTTAAATGTCATGCTGTATTATATACTGATTATTGTACTTAGAAAAAAGAACGTTGAACAATAAAGAACTAACATCCGAGCGGTTGTTGTTTAATAGCTTAAAGACTTCCAACAGTTTAAGTGAACACTTAGAGAGATCTGTGGCTGTTACGCCACAACGCGTCATATGTTAATTAGGGACATTTCGTCGCGACCATAAACAGTACCCGAAATTTTACGAAAATTGCCTATTAGGCAAGTGACATCAAACAAGTTTCAATTATTTTCGGTAAATTTTAATGACTATGCCAATAAAGAATAAACGGAATCAGCCAACAAAGTGGTGTCATAGCTGCTAAATAAGCTTTGCAGTATTGCTCAAAACGTCGTAATGATATGAATGGCATTTGTTAGTCATGTGCTCTTAACTATTTTCCATGTTTCATTATCACGTCCGCGCTTCGAAGTGTAACATTGTTGTACAATAGATGGGTAAAATATTCAGTTTTGTTTTCGTTTTATTATTTAAATTATTCCCGAGTAGGTTTGTTTTTTCCATGGTTATTTTTAGTAGAGATCAATCCCAGAACGAGGCTGCGCGTCAGGCTACAGAATGACCATCCGCTGGTGCATTACGACATTCAATCGGGAATTTACGATCATGGCCTTGTTAACAAATATGAATGCTGTGGAATTTAAATCATTTTGGATTTTTGTTTTGTTTGTTGCTTTTTGTTGGATTTATTTAGTTGATTTTGGGGAAAATAACGGTCCGTCGCGTGCTCCGGTTATATTAAAGGCCCCGGCTATTACTGTAGCGAACAATAACAGTAGTTTACTACATTTCTTAAATATTCATTTTGGTTATCGAATATTCGAATATTCGATCGAAAGCATTACCGAATATTCGAATATCAGTTTTGCCATTCGTTTGCATCCCTAGTATTAAATAATTATAGTATTAGCAAAATAGTTTAGTCTTAATATTATATCATATTGTTACGAAATTGGAATTGAAAAAAAATTACCTGAATATATTTTCCCTTTATTTTACAGAATAAGCAAAAATGTTGTCCCTTAGTTATGAATTTATCATTGCAAACAAAGCGCATTTGACAGTAGTGACTTAGAAGGGTAACAGAAGTACAAGAAGTTATATTTTACAGTGGTGGTTTAATGTTGTTAATAAAATTTAATTAATTTTTGCTAATAACCAATGTCCAACGCCTTCCTGTTTTTAAGTCTGTAGTTACTTTCAATTAATCGTTTATTTTCTGGAGTGCCGTAAACAGCCGAGCACATTTGACCAATCAGAAGCACTTATACGTTATTACGTGGTTTCCATGGGTATATACTGCAGAGTTTTGTGATAAAGCAGTCACAATGGTTTCAATTATTGGACTGTTAGTTTCATTGTTACTTCTAGGACTAGTAAAACGTTTTGGCACGAACCTTGCATAAAACTTCAGGAGCATTTGTGACTCGTTATTTGTGGAATGTCAATGTAGTAACTACTTTCCGGATTGCAAAAACATACACCCAAAGTTGGCTAAGGCACATATTCGCGGAGGCAAAAGCCGCTGTGAAAAGGCGCTTAAGGTGTAAAGGTCAGATCTGCCAGTTGGCTAAAAGCCACATAGTACAAACGTCGTTTTGGGGACAAGAAACCAGGCGAAATGTGTAGGTTAAACTTTACGAAGTCATTTTTTATTCCTGTCAAACATTGTTTAAGCTAATTATTTGCAAATCATTTGTCCAAATCACAAATCAAACAGACCAAGAAGTCTGGAGGAAAAATTACTTTATATATATGTACACGTGCATTGCCAATCAATCGCATAAAAAGAAGCCACACGTTAAAATATCAAATTATTTTAAAACCACGAATCTAAAAAGAATACTATGAACATACGAGAAAATTAAAATTATCACTGTTGACTAGAATATCTGTGTATAAAACTATGCTTTCAAGATTACTCAGACGATGCGCTTATGTAAAAAATTCGCTGAATTTGATTCAAAAGCAGATTGTCAAATAAAATCCAAAATAGCGAAAAGCACATGGAATTGCAGACAAATTAAAACCAAATGATAAATTAAATGAAAGATAAATATATAGGGTTGAGCCTGCTAAAAACTACATAAATGGAGATTAAAGGCAAAGGGTTTAATAGTTTCTATGCATCATATATAGGTAAGACACTTTAACATATATGATTCAACCAACGCAAAAACAACAACAACATTAATTAAATACCAATGTTCATGCAGTTTTAAAAGCAAATTAAAATTACTTGAGAAAGGAGATTCATATAGCTCAAAATGTTAATTTTACAAGAAACCCACAACTGATCTAATTATAACAGGTCACATAAATGAGATAGATATGAACATCAATGTTAAAGATGCGCTATTACTTCCAAATAAGATATAACACATTTAATGCAATTGTTTTAATATACCAAAAAGAATGAATAAATGTCGAAAACAATGGTTCTTATAAAGGATACCAAGTTTAATTTGAAAGAAATATGCAGAAAACACGGTATTGCTACCTTATGAGACTATAGTAGATCGTAGTAATACTTTTAGCATTCACCAATCATTTAAAATTGTTGCGTTTTCAGTTATTAAACACACAGTTATAATATTGTTATCAGTAATGAATATTTTGCATAATAAGATTAATGCATAAGATGAGGGTTTATCACTCAAAATGTATGTTTGTTATACATGTGTATGTAATGATTTTGAATACGAATGTCACTTTAAGCAATAGTGTCTTATAAAACTCATTCTCATTCATCAGAGGTTTATTAATGAAAACTCGAACCTCTGATTCAATCGCTGCAAAAATGAGTGGAAACCCATTAATAAATCATTTTCCTCATGTCTTCGTCGACCAATCAGAACGATCGTTACATTAAGAATATTTAACTTTTGAGCACTGACCATCGATACGCTGCTGTGCCACTAATTTATTTAAAAAAATAAGTAAAGTTAAGCACTCTGTTTTAATAAAAATATGAGTTTTTAAGGTAATATCATTTATCAGCGGTTTACCATTTTCACACTTTGTATTCAGGTACTAAATTTCAAAATGGACAAATAATTAAAGTTTAAATACGAACAAGTCAAAATAAAATACTAAGTAAAACTACGAAACATGGTATTGATCGTAAACAATAAATGTAAGATGCACGTATTTCTCAATTGTATGTCTTATGAAAGTATTATTATTCCTGAAACAAAATATTAGGTTGAATATATAGCTTTCTTACATAGCACACATTGATTCCTTTGATTTTATGAACATTTTGCAGATTCACGTTATCTTTAAAACCGTCTTTGGCCGGCAAGTGACGTCTTGTTCTTCAAATATTTAATCAGGTAATCATTTGGAAGAAAAGTTTAGCTAATACATGTCGTTTTTAGTTTTAATAATGTTTTCTTTATTTGTTCCCAGTTTTAGTACAATGATGCTTTTTATTATGAATCTCTATGATCACACAGTTTTAAACCTTTTATTTTCTAAGGCATACTGTGTGTAATGCTCATAGTTTCAAACAATAACTGCATCGTATCTTTGAAAAGTTTTTGCATTAGGTACTCTGAATTGTATTCCTCCGTCTGCAGATAGAGTTGGGATCTCTAATCATTAAAATACTTGGGGTTTACCTATTAGTTTATTATTATTTGTTTTATTATTAAGTTTCCTCAAGTTAATGCATACTTTGATAAGATTTACCTTTTACGTTTTTTCTTTATTCAGGATTGTTGGGATAAGAGTGAGGTTTGTGTCCGTGAACTGGTTTCAACCCCCAGTAAATTTACATTATACTGACCGTTCCAAGGCGGTACCTAACAATCCTTGATAATCATACATAGTTTTTTTATATAGTATATATGCACTGTGTTGTTTGTGGAGTTTTGTGTTGTTGTTCCATGTTTCTTGTTTGTATTTTGTTTTTGTGTTCTATGTCTTTGGCGTTTACCCTGTGCCATTAAACGGGGTCTATGTTTAATCTTTTGGCTACTGATCTTGTTTCTGTAGTTTTTCACATAATTATTAAGGTCGATATGATATAATTTCTATCGGGGCTTAATGAGGAAAGTGGGGAGGGGACAATATTTTGGAGTGTACTTCGTTGGTTGGAGCTTTGGAGGGTATACCACCTGACGTTCACACAATAAAGCGTGCACACTCACTTAGGATTATCAAATATATGTTTTGCTGTTCAATATCCAATCAAGTTAGTTTTTAAAAAACAAACATAGTTTGTATGAAACCTTAATTGCGGGATAATCGACTATAAACTATCAAGCATATCAACTTATGAAAATCCCTATAATTGGTCAACAAATAAATATGATTACCATATATGGTATATTTCTCGCAATGTCCTCTCTCATGTCATCAATGATAGACAAATACTGCCTGATATGCCCCGCAGAGATGACACATCTGGAGGGCCTATAAACCAATATCATTCCAATACACTAGTTCAATTACATGTTAAAAGTACTAAAATAAACTTATTCTTAAACGGAAAAGTGCTTTTGAAAATACGTGTTATAAATTTTCAGTTTCCCTGGATATAACTTTTATATATAGTTAATTTAAAAAAAAAAATGTATTTTCAATATCGATAGATAGATAGATATATACCATATATCTGTCACTTCTAATATCAATGTATCGAGGGTTGTCAATTAAAGTGACACTCTTATTCAAAATCAATACAAACAAATGTATAACAAACATAAATGTTTAGTGATAAACCTTTAACTACTTACTAAATAATGCATTTTTGAAAAATATTTTACATACTGATAACAATATTGTAACCGAGTATTCCGAGTATTTGATAGCTGAAAACTCAAAAATATAAATGATTGATTAGTGCTTAAATATTTACTGTGATCACTATCATCCCATAAGTTAAATACCGTGTTTTCTTCAAATTTCTTTCGAACAAAACTCGGTATCCTTAATAAAAAAACATTGTTTTCAACAGTTGTTTTTATCCTTTTTGGCATATTACAACATTTGACTTAATTGTGGTAAATCTTATTTAGGAGTAAGAGTGCATCTTTAAACCTTAAAAAGGACTTAACTATAATATCATATCCGGGAGTATGTTATTGGTCCCAGATCACATTAACATTAAAACATATGTAATAAAAAAAGACATTTTTCTAATGAGTGTCTCAGGAACTGTAAAGTTATTTTTTACATAAATGAGCTACGCCGATTTATTTTTTCTCCCATATATGGATTCTGTATGAGCCTCATTCTTGGACTTATAGACAATATGCGGTATACGTGTCATTTCATCACCATACAAGACGTATGCAAATCTGAACTCTTGTCTCAAGGTTGTTGCTGGCAGAATTCCTAATTTAAATTGTATTTGTAAGACTCTATTTTATTGGCAATCGCCACGGTTTGCCGACTCCAAAAGAATGTATAAATAGAAAACGGCGAAATGTTTCCGATTGGCTTAATATTTCGCTGTTTGCCCTCATAATTGGGGCGATTAAACCAGAATGTGGTACGCATAGCATCATCGCTCCGGTGTACGAGAATGATATAACTATGTTATGTGTTATTTTAAACGACACGTGGAACACTTGCTTTTTGGTCTTGACCATGTGTTTATAAGACGTTTAAATTATTTAAAATTTGTCTAAATTCAAAACGAAATGATATCTTGCCATATGTGGTATGTGTATAAGATCTTGCCCTAGGAATGTCATCTATGTTTGCAAATCGGATACTCTATGAAGGTTTTTTTGTAAATTTAACTAGGTGAAATTTGAAATAAAACATGATTGAAACATTAAGTTCCATTGAACGGAGGATTTGTTTTAAGATACTGGACCCACTGCTCCTGCGTTATGGAACAAACTCCACGCGATTGATACTTCCTTCGGAATGAGGCTCCCAAATGGTCTGTGGTCAAACAAGCGGGGAGAAAGGAAAGCACAAGAATCAATAAAATAAAAATAAAATGGCTGACCCCACTGCAATGTTGTGTTTTATTTATCTCGTGCTTAAAGTTCAATACTATTTACTTACTCGTTCAAGTATAAATCATTGGGACCATTCAGGGAAATAAAAAAAAACTATATCCGAAATCAAGAAATAACCGCTCTATTTTTTTACATTGAATTATGTTTTATTTTTACACAAACATTATGTTTGCAAGTTACTAATCACATTTGGAATGAAAATTCATCACATCCAACATTACTGATGATAAATAGTGTTGGTTATGAACCCCCTTCATAAGTTAAGAGCTAACAAATATATTCACTTGCTTTTATATAAACTTCCTCCTAACAAAATACTCCATTAACTAATATATATCTGCATATTTTCTGCAGAAGTGAAGGTCTATCAAATAATTTCACTGGCTTATCTATAAACTTCCTCCCAAGGAATATCTCCATGAACTTATATTTCTGCAGTATTAGTAACAAATGTGAAAGAATTCACGTGTCAGAAAACGAGACTATAGCTTACTTTTTACTAGTTTTGTTTTGTTTGTTTGACTATAAACAAAATCATACAATACAGCATAACTGATCACTTATAAGTCTGTACACGAAGGTAAAAGGTTTGGCTACATTTTTGGCCTCTTAAACCCCCCCCCCCCCAGAAAACCAGAAAACGAACTCTAGTAATTTGTAGCGTCGTATTTATGTCGTCATTAGCAAACTGAAATAAATAAGTGTCACTTAATGCTCATTTTGATTTAACCTGGGACAGATTTGTGTCTGAAATGTCGAAATCCATCAGATTTAGCGGTAGATGTGATGAAGATAACCTTCTTTTGCAAAGCGTTCTTCCCGGGTTTGTGCTCGCTTTGAGAGATTTCTCGCTGAAACTGTTCAAAGATGGTAGGCAGATAACACCAGACGAATACCTTGAAGAAAGCTTGGAAAGTAAAACGGGAAAAGATGGTTCTTTCAACAAACCCCGAGAATGCATCCGGAAATTCTTTCCGCGGGACAAACGGAGATGTTTTGCGTTCCCTGTCCCTGGTGATATTGACGTTTTGGAGAACATAGAAGGCCTTTCACTTCACAACCTTTCACCAAGATTTCAGATTGTTGTTAGGGAGTTCGTGTCATACATCTACGATCAGTCACCAAAGCAACTCCAAGTTAGCAAACCAGTCAATGGATCTAGTAAGTAGTTCAAACACAATAACTGAAATGCATGCGAGTTCGAATGTTTGTATTACTAAATGGATTTATGGACATTGTGCGTAGTAAACGTGAAAGAGAAATACCTTCAAGTATAATTAGATTCTGTTGATTTATATCATTTTGCCTTTCATGTTTTACAACTGTTTCTTACAAAGTTGTTTAGATATTCACATTCACGTAAGTATGGCTGTTTGATTTCAGTGCCGAACATTTTATGTATCTACTTAACCGAAATTATGCTAAAAGGTGTATAGCACTGACAATATTAAACATAGATTCATAGTTAAGACCGTCCTTTCACAACTTACTTTATGAACACTGTAAGAAATACAAACGAATAACGCACATTAACGAAATCAGATTTTAAATGAATAGTTTATGCATTATTTTTGAGGAGAAAATAATTTTATGTTTCTTTCGACGGATTTACCATCAATAATTATTATAAAGTTATCGAAACATCACAAATTACACTTTCTTATATAGCCATATTACAATAAACCAATATACATGTGTTAATCCCAAATCAACTAAATAACAGAGTGCGTGAAAAGTTTTGATTTTTAAGATCAGTTTGGCACTGTTTTTATCTCAGATCGCATCGACGCGTGACCAATTCTGCGGACTTTTTAGAAATAATTTCATAAAATAAAAAAATAATAGTTTAAATATTTCTTTTATAAGCCCATACAAAACTGATGTAAATTTTGACGTATTTATTACTTATATTTATCATCAAAACTATCGAACAAAAATACAATATACACTGTCTTGTGAAGCCATACTACACCATGTTAAACAATACAAACACATGTGCTTACAAATCGCCCCTTAAGTGCTTGAGGAAGGCCAAAAATTAATATGTTTCACAAGTTCATGTTTTATAAAGTTTTGAAGAGCAATTTACTTCAGAAGTTAAACATCTCTTGCTAAAAGTGTTTTTCTGTGATAAGGTATTGACCACATTTTATCAGATTTTGGATCAAATGCATTTCCATTTTTCGGAATAGCCTGTCCTCAATATAAAAATGCTTTTGTTTGTCAAAATGACAAATACTACCCAGTCAACAATGTCTTGAGGTTCCTTGATGATATACGATAAACTCGTATTTTCAAATAAGAAAAATATTCAATGAGAACAAGAATACTAGTGGATCAAATTTATTTCCAGGTTATAAAAATACAAATATCTTTCTTGAAATAGCTGCAATCACCACAAAGCTAAGATACATTGCTGATTGGGTAGTATATTCTGTATAAAGACATTTCCGAAAAATACTATTTGATTGGAAATTTGATTAAATTTGCTTTCGTAAAATTGCTCAACTCTTTATAACACATACACATGTTGCAACGGATGCATGTATTTCGCTTGCTAAATATTGAACCTCAAAACTAAATAAAAAATGAAATATTTAAAATACAATTTAAGTTTTTATCCATCAAACGAATTTTGCATTGAAGAAGACCATTTACCCACTTTCTTTTTCTTTCATTGAATTAATGAGCTAATGATGTCATTTTGATGATACAGTTATAAACAAATTGTCAGCATACATCGAGGGAAAATGAGTTAACATGATGTTTTGATGTGTAAAATTGCCATACGTGACAAGGTGATATCAAAGGTTTAGGTTTCTTTGTGTATATTGTTTGAATGTGTAATTTCACGGTGCAATTTTGATTTCATTTTGGTTGAATCATGACCCTTAGCCGGTGTTTGATAAACTGTATTAAACCGTATTTATCATTAACTTATTTCATTGATTTATTCAACAAAGTAAAGATATATTTGATTAGGATTTTCATTTGAACTTTCCCCCACCCATTGGTTAAGCAAACGTTGTAAGTCCCTCACGATAGCAAGTTGGTTTCCCGCTTGTAGGGTCTGTGCTAGGCTTAAACAGGTATACAAAATAAAAAAGGTTGGAAACAATCACTTATATTGACAGCACTATTTTAATCATTTACCGAATCACAAAAAAGTTTTTTCTGAAGTAAAACCGTAATATTTTTTTAAGCATAATTTGTAAATTTCCTTCGAAAGCCATAAACATGCAAATGAGTTCGTGTTTGCAGTGTTTGCCACGCTAACCAGAAAGTATGTAGAGGCTATTGCAAGGGGAGCTGTGCCTGATGTTGACGATGCGTTTGCAACGGTTGCTAAAATCGAAAATGAAAGAGTAAAAGACGAATGTATGGAGATGTTTCGATGCAAAATAAATGAAAAAAAATTGCCTCTTCCGTCAGCATTGCTGGATAAACATTTTGCGGACGCCCGATGGACTGCGCTTGAATATATGCGTACAAATGCTGTCAAGGATGTTGCCAATTTTGTTGAAAGACAAGCGCAGGTTTGTAATGTTTGGTTTTCAAAATAGGATACTCTTTTAATGTCTAATGCACACCATGGCAGACATAAATTGATCCTGCTGTTCGGCATGCCACACTTTCATACCGTTTTCTCATTTCGACAATACTCATGGAATATTTACACAAATATGTTGTCGTGCATAATATCTCGACCAAGCTGAATAAGATATCGCACATTTCCTTCCAATGTTTATTACTTTAATTGTTTAAATGTACCAAACCTACATTTAATGCTTACTTATTTAAGAATTTCTTGCGAACTGAGTAAATTGGCATTTCCTGTGAATATTGCCGTGCAGGAATATTCCGTCTGGCACCATCCGTAGGCCAAAGATGATTCACGCGAAACTACGGGCAACTTCTTATTTCTTTTATTGAAAAAAAGAATAGGGAATAAACAAAGAGCGCAAGTAAATAAGCATTTCTAACAAACACATACTGCCAAACGAAACAATTGGGTGCTTATTATAATAGTCTTATCGCACGATTCAGTTTTTGCCCATGAATTGTAAACATTTGACAAAAGGAATATTGACTTTATTGACAACCAATATGAGAAAAAAACATTTAGAACAAATCGGTCACTTTGGTGTTGTGTTCGTCTAATTGTATAATTTGACCATAGCCTTGTTTCTTTCTTATTTTGTTTTTCCAGTTCAATACTGACCAAACGTATTACCAATGTTAAATACTTGAAAAGGCATAATATCTCGGGCGAGTTTGATCCTACCAGATCATTTCACAATTCATTTTTAATTTTTGACCACTACACAGATCACTACACCAAATATGTTTTTAACTACACCGAACTGCACATAAAGCAAACAAAGTATTAACGTTATGAGCCAATGAATCAATTAACAAAAACTATTGTTTTTGAATATTGGTGAATCATTATAATATCTTTATTTACATAAGGCCTAATTTGGATTTACAGATGGAAATGAACTCGTTCTGGCAAGAGTTGCAAAATCAAAATGAAGAGGAAATAGAGAAGTATTGTTTAAACGTACTTAACAGTTTAACATCATACGGCAACTTACAAGCGCGGTTGCGGAACAAAGATTTTGAAGTCATCGGAGGTTATAGAAAATTCAAACGGTACGTCGAAATGGCCAGGAAAGAATATGAGCAAGCTCTTCATAATTATGAACAAAGAGAGGTAAGAAATCTTTTGATTCGCAGATGTACTGTTTTCTTCATATAAAAAAGGTATGCTTATTCAACTTCCGTAAATATATTTCAGTCAAATGCAGACCTAACGTTTTGACATCCAACTGTTTTGTGTGCGCACCTAAGCACGGCGTTCACGACATTATTAGTCCGTTGTTCGTCGTAATTTAGCATTAAACAAATAAACTTCCTAAACCATTCGGCCAATTTCAATCGACTTTACTGAAACGGTATTCAACATTTAGATAATTTCATTGGAACAAAGCCGAAAGGAAGCTAAAATAAAAATGTTCTCGAAAACCGTTGGCCAGTATATATAATTTCAAAGAATTGTTATTGAGTGTCTCTCTACCAAATGCCTTCAAACCATGTTAGTTTAACAAATCTGGCAGCAAGGGACAGGGGCTTGTTTCCATGAATGATAATAGTGGATAACAGAAGCCTGTCAGCTTTTGTATTACCCAGCACCGCATTTCAAAAGAAATAAGCACTACTTGACAGTACAGGAGCTGCACAAAAGTTCTCATTCCTCCCACCCTTGAGGCCGCCATTTACGTATTTCATTTTGCGAGATGCTCATCAGACATATATACATGGCGACGTCAACGAAACCATGGTTGTCCTTCGCCATAGTTATTGTAGGCAGCGTACATACAGATGCCTGGACAAGCATATTTTTGCAAGAAGGCGGTAGGACATCCATGAGCAACCCCAAACTGTATAATTCTGCTTTATATAAGGGCTGAAAATAACCGCGATAAGGAGATGACTTTTTCGCTCGTTATTTGAAGCATTGATTAAAAGCATGCGCATTACGCAATTTAAAGAATAGCCTCTCTGTCGGCTCCTTGATAATAATACTATGAAAGTTATGTTGTTTTTTTTTAAAACAATTTACTACTTACAGAAAAAGACATAAATGTTTAAGGTAACGATATTTTGATAAACTTACTGAATTTCTTCAGTAATAATCAACAAATGAATAGTTTCAAAAACTCGCAGAACTAGTCTCTTTAAAATTATGTTCTTCAAAAAAATATAAAACCTTACCCCAGTACTTCTGATATCCTTATATTCAATTGCTGTAAACTGTATGAAACTATGATAAGTTATGTCAGCTTTAGGCTAATTTCAGTATTGAATGAATATTGACCAAACAACCAACTTTTTAGCAAACCTTGACCAAACCAAAGAAACCATCAGGTGAACAATATTGTCTCATGCTGTTAACAACAGGGAGCACAACATCAAACTCAACATAATGAAATCTTTGACACTGTCTCTGTCAAACCTGATGAAAATAATTTACTCTGATGTGACAAAGCACTGTGCAGTCTTATGGTCTTTACGGATTTATTATATATTACAGATTGGTTTGGTTTGGAGAAATGTTGCAAACGAACTCGGTTTCGAGGAAAATAAAATCCTTGAAATAGACGATGAACTTTCTAATGAAGAAAAAAAGAGTAAGTATTCTAAAATATGTATTTTTTAAAAAAAATGGATGTTTTGCTGATTAACAATCGTCTTGATATTTCTAAGATATGCTGAACTGTACTTAATCGCATTTGTTTATATTGTATTAAGTTTATGATCGTTTCATAAGCCCTTCATATCTTATGAAAGGTATTAATCTGTTTGACTTAAAAAAATAATATTTTACGCTTGTTCTAAAAGCTTTGAACATTGAACTTTTATCGCATGCTTTAATCCGTGTCTTCTGGTAGGGTCTGATTGGGTCTCATTAAGGTATTTGGAAGTCATACCCTTCGGAAATAGTTTTCATGATATGACATAATTCAAATTTTGATAAAGATTACATAGAGACATTCATTCTGACTTAGTTTCAGTTCAGTTTGGTGAAAGTCGATAATAATAAGCCATATGATATTAAAATGGTTGCTTTATTGCCTACTTTACTCTGATTTGACCTCATGTTATTATATTGACCTCCTTATTACGAGACGTAAACACTTTCAGTTCCATACGTTTGTGTCGAAAATGTTGCCTTTAGTTAGATTGATAAATTGTGGTCAAGGAGCCCATTTAAAAACGGTTTGAATAACATGATAAATAAAAAATACTTTTTGTTTAAAGGGGAAAAAGAAGATATTGAAAAATCAATACAACGAATGATGCTCAGGATGACAGAAGAAAATCAAAAAGCCTTTGATAAACAAAACAAACAGATGGATGAGCAACAAATGAAGCTCAATATAGAACGCGAAAGGCGCGAGAAAGAACATGAAGAGAGAGTAACAGATCTACAGACAAAGATTGCATCTCTTGAAACGAAGGATGACCATAATAAGTTATATGATCAAATTACAGCAATTCAGGAGGAAAATATGCAACAAAAGAAAGAAGCGAATAGAAAACTCGAAAAGACTTATAGACGTGAAAAGGAAAAACAGGAAGAAGTGAATAGAAAACACGAAGAGAATTATAGACGTGAAAAGGAGAAACGGGAGGAAGCGGATAGAAAACACGAAGAGAAATATATGCGTGAAACGGAAAAACGGGAAAAGAATTATAGACTTGAAAGGGAAAAACGGGAAGAAGGGAATAGAAAACATGAGGAAAATTATAGACGTGAAAAAAAGAAACGGGAAGAAGCGACTAGAAAACACGAAGAGGCGTATAGACGTGAACTGGAAAAGGGGAATAACTTGATGGAGTAGGAACGAAAAGACAGTTTATTTTCTTTCGAATGACGATTCGAGTCTTTATTTTATTTACCCACGGTGTTTGGGACATTATCTGAATGTACTCTTTGAAATGTTTAAATTATTGATAGCGTCGGTTATAAAAGGGAATGGTAGTTTATTTATATCTTTTCCAATATTTTCTTGGAGCGAACTTAAAACACTAAAAGTAAAAGCATTCTGGGAATTTAACTATAAAATGATATTACTTCAATTCATGAATAATACTTTAAACATAAGTACACTTCTATGTGATAAACAATCAATTTCCTGAATTTTTAGTACCGCAAATCGATATATCTTCAGATATACTTTTTGACGTATAATGTTAAAATAATTTTATAAGACCACTCTATTTAAGTACGTTCATATGATTGCAACGTTAATGTGAAGTTAAAAGCAAATGGTAGAATCCTAAATAGATAATTACGCAGAAAATTGCTAAGTGTTGACTAAATACATCCTGCTTTACTGAACGACGACAAAAAGCCATAGCGTCCTCGGCCACTTTCAGGTTTTATTTTTTTTAAATTTACATTAGCATTAGAATTGCGCGATGAAATCATATTCATATATCCGAGTTCATCGTGTATCAGTCTATGTTATTGAACCAGCTAATTGTAAAAAAACAATTTAATAATTTACATTTCCCATATTAAGGTAACCAAAAGGTAACAGTTTGGGGTCACTCAACGTACTTTTTGGATTTAATTTTTTGCATGTTCGAAGTGTTTTTATTTGCCAACTACAAATGATCCTCTAATATGTTTAATTGTTTCATATTTTATTCTATAAGCGCTCAGGTGAATGGTCAATTATGCCTCTGCTATAATCTTGCCCTGCATACAGTAAATGCATTAACGACTAACGATTGCAAATTGGTAAACTGATTGCAGTGAATGCGCTGCGATGCAACAGAAAAATACATGCATGTTTAAGGTAACGATACAAACAGAAATTGTTAGCCTTTACTCATTGCAGGGCTGTTACGGTAAAACAATTAAAACAATTAACAAATCATAAAGGCACAGTTGTTCAAAACTCAAGTGAAGGTTGATCGCTTACAATCACTGTTAAATGTTACGCTGTAAACGTTCAAATGAATGTATATATTAAATGTATTTCTATTGGATCATTATTATTGTCTTATGTGTTATTGGGCTAGTTCGAGTTCTAGTTGGTGTAGTTATTAAGAATATTTGCTACACTATAAATAGCCGAAGGTGTATGGGCTATACGTTCTGAATAATCACAGATTGACCTATTTGACAACTTGTTATTTATTGTCTCAGATTAGTCGCATTTTGGCACCAATGTTTTCAATTTAGTCGTATAAGATAACTCACAATAGAACAGATCTCAATTGTACTGAAAACTGCCCAAATTTCTTAAATGCGATAGTAACGTTTTAAGCCAGATTACATTAAGTTTCTAACGTAAATACCACAAACTACGATGTGATCTGACATCAGCAGTCATTCATTTACGGTTTTCAGGAATTTAAGTAAAAATTGGCTTTGATGAAAAAAAGTTTTCAAAACGGCCAATCTGTGAGAGTGCAGCATTATGGTTCGAAACCACGCAAACGCAAATATACATGCATGTGGAATTTCACAATTAAATAAATAATTATTAAATTTTCAGTGGAGTACATTCTTAAAACTGTACATGATAAGCATATTCTTACATGATCGCGCCATTTAATAAATTTTAAAGCAGTATCAAATGTGATAATTGGACGTAAGATACAGAATTTGGCTTTACTATCAACTGATTTTTGCGTTAAACAGTCGTATTTTAAGGTCGGACTTACTTAAAAGTATATTAAGAGGTTTTAAAGTGTGTAAGAAACATTGCTTTTATTGCATGAAATAAATAAGAAATCCACAAACTTTGGACAATTTTGGCTTCGATAGTTTTTATCTGTGTATGTTTCTATATATATATATATATATAGAAACATCATATATATATCATCATCACTTTCACCGCAATCTGTTTGCCCCTTACGTTCTCAAATATACGACATAAACAGAAAAGTTAATATCTTTGTTTGTAACCTATGGCTCTCCTTAATACTATTTTTTGTTTCATTTGGTGTTTTTTGTAACCATCCACGTTTCTTACAAACTTTGGAATTAAAATATTTGAATAAACGAATTGTATTGTATTTCTTGTATTTATAGTTATATATGCATTCTGCGATAAGAAGTTATTCCGCCCTCAAGCTTTCCATCATTGACACCTGTCTTATAGACATACCTATATACCTCAAGCTTTCCATCATTGACACCTGTCTTATAGACATACCTATATATCTCAAGCTTTCCATCATTGACACCTGTCTTATAGACATACCTATATATCTCAAGCTTTCCATCATTGACACCTGTCTTATAGACATACCTATATACCTCAAGCTTTCCATCATTGACACCTGTCTTATAGACATACCTATATACCTCAAGCTTTCCATCATTGACACCTGTCTTATAGACATACCTATATACCTCAAGCTTTCCATCATTGACACCTGTCTTATAGACATACCTATATACCTCAAGCTTTCCATCATTGACACCTGTCTTATAGACATACCTATATATCTCAAGCTTTCCATCATTGACACCTGTCTTATAGACATACCTATATATCTCAAGCTTTCCATCATTGACACCTGTCTTATAGACATACCTATATATCTCAAGCTTTCCATCATTGACACCTGTCTTATAGACATACCTATATATCTCAAGCTTTCCATCATTGACACCTGTCTTATAGACATACCTATATATCTCAAGCTTTCCATCATCGACACCTGTCTTATAGACATACCTATATATCTCAAGCTTTCCATCATTGACACCTGTCTTATAGACATACCTATATACCTCAAGCTTTCCATCATTGACACCTGTCTTATAGACATACCTATATATCTCAAGCTTTCCATCATTGACACCTGTCTTATAGACATACCTATATATCTCAAGCTTTCCATCATTGACACCTGTCTTATAGACATACCTATATATCTCAAGCTTTCCATCATTGACACCTGTCTTATAGACATACCTATATACCTCAAGCTTTCCATCATTGACACCTGTCTTATAGACATACCTATATACCTCAAGCTTTCCATCATTGACACCTGTCTTATAGACATACCTATATATCTCAAGCTTTCCATCATTGACACCTGTCTTATAGACATACCTATATACCTCAAGCTTTCCATCATTGACACCTGTCTTATAGACATACCTATATACCTCAAGCTTTCCATCATTGACACCTGTCTTATAGACATACCTATATACCTCAAGCTTTCCATCATTGACACCTGTCTTATAGACATACCTATATATCTCAAGCTTTCCATCATTGACACCTGTCTTATAGACATACCTATATACCTCAAGCTTTCCATCATTGGCACCTGTCTTATAGACATACCTATATATCTCAAGCTTTCCATCATTGACACCTGTCTTATAGACATACCTATATACCTCAAGCTTTCCATCATTGACACCTGTCTTATAGACATACCTATATACCTCAAGCTTTCCATCATTGACACCTGTCTTATAGACATACCTATATATCTCAAGCTTTCCATCATTGACACCTGTCTTATAGACATACCTATATACCTCAAGCTTTCCATCATTGACACCTGTCTTATAGACATACCTATATACCTCAAGCTTTCCATCATTGACACCTGTCTTATAGACATACCTATATACCTCAAGCTTTCCATCATTGACACCTGTCTTATAGACATACCTATATACCTCAAGCTTTCCATCATTGACACCTGTCTTATAGACATACCTATATATCTCAAGCTTTCCATCATTGACACCTGTCTTATAGACATACCTATATATCTCAAGCTTTCCATCATTGACACCTGTCTTATAGACATACCTATATATCTCAAGCTTTCCATCATCGACACCTGTCTTATAGACATACCTATATATCTCAAGCTTTCCATCATTGACACCTGTCTTATAGACATACCTATATATCTCAAGCTTTCCATCATTGACACCTGTCTTATAGACATACCTATATATCTCAAGCTTTCCATCATTGACACCTGTCTTATAGACATACCTATATATCTCAAGCTTTCCATCATCGACACCTGTCTTATAGACATACCTATATATCTCAAGCTTTCCATCATCGACACCTGTCTTATAGACATACCTATATACCTCAAGCTTTCCATCATTGACACCTGTCTTATAGACATACCTATATATCTCAAGCTTTCCATCATTGACACCTGTCTTATAGACATACCTATATACCTCAAGCTTTCCATCATTGACACCTGTCTTATAGACATACCTATATATCTCAAGCTTTCCATCATTGACACCTGTCTTATAGACATACCTATATACCTCAAGCTTTCCATCATTGACACCTGTCTTATAGACATACCTATATACCTCAAGCTTTCCATCATTGACACCTGTCTTATAGACATACCTATATATCTCAAGCTTTCCATCATTGACACCTGTCTTATAGACATACCTATATATCTCAAGCTTTCCATCATTGACACCTGTCTTATAGACATACCTATATACCTCAAGCTTTCCATCATTGACACCTGTCTTATAGACATACCTATATATCTCAAGCTTTCCATCATTGACACCTGTCTTATAGACATACCTATATATCTCAGATGAATTTCAATGCTCGAAACAAGAATATAGTCATATTGTAATTGTAAGAACGGGCGAGTAAACGATCCAAACAAGTTTGTTAAACTTCATTGCTACAAAGATCGAAATTCCACTAAAAGAAGTCATTGGTGATGAATAAAATCAATGGTTTCTAACGAAATTCTTAGATGGTGAGATGGCCCATGTGGGTCTCATTTAAATGCCATTTGTCAGCGGTAACTAAAAAAGTAAATATTTTAAGATTTTCCTTATACAAGCATATGTCGAACTGGTGACCCCTGACGTGTTGGTAGTGTTGACTCAAGGGACATAACAATTAATCTTCGTCAAGGTCCTAAGAGAATGCAATATACCAAAAATCAACGCGTCAGGCATTAATTGGGTTTGGACGACGGGGATTTTTTTTTATTTTGACCCCGGTGTCACAATTAAAGAAACATAGTAGAGGACCGCCTGACATGTAAAATTATTTAATATACTACATATCTATTATTTAGGCATTACGGTGGTTCTTAGTATGACATAATTAAATAGGAATTTATGTAATAAATCTCAAAATAAATTATTGTAATCATGTTCTTTTAGATATGCATATGTTTACGACCATGACCAAATTCAACAAAAGAAGACGTCGCTTTTCGACTGATACTTAAAATGTACCTACTTAAAGGATGCCGAAACTACAGACTAAAAGGTGTAAAAAAGTGTAGAAGACAACTATAGGTTGGTGTGGTCAACACATTGATTATATATATGCGAGACGCTAAGGCATATCTTCACAAATACAACATGATAAAGGGTTCGATGCTATAAACCATACAGTATGCAGCGCGTCAGTAATATGTTAGTACGACACGAAGATTGACTTAACGTCATTTTATGTGATTTTTTCTGAATGAGGCTATATGTGTGCTTACTACACTAAGAACTACCAGCGTTTGTATTGCAAGCCCTGCATTTACGCAAAAAAGCAGAATATCGCACAAAAAGAGATGCCACTTCTCGCAGTTTTGTTTTTGTTTTCTTTTAAGAACTGCCACAAGTACACTCATGGCAGAAATGATTTCGTAGAAAGTGACCACAAGCCCCTTTAAAATCATTTTCAACAACCCTTGGTTTGAGCAAGAAAACGAGTTCATGGAATGCTACTGATATTGTAGAAAAATGATGATTATGATACAAGAAAGTTATAGAAATGATCATATCAGATCACAAAGCTATCGTATGCTTTCGTCCAAGATCGTACACTGTATGGAAGAAAATGGAAATTCCATTTACAGTAACCTATCCTACCTACGTAAAAGCAGAGAAATATTCCAATAGGAACGTGAATAGCCAGATACTAGGGAGTATACAGAGAAAGCTTAACACAGCATGGCCCTCCGTGTAACCTAGGCCAAACAAATGAACATGAACCTGGACACAACCTGGTAAGGTCGAGTAGTGCTGGCGGGATATATATATATATATATATATATATATATATATATATATATATATATATATATATTCATATCCATGCCTTGATGATAAATACCAACAGTCAAAGTAATTAATACTGAGTGAGTATTGTTATCATTCGTATTGAATAATGCGTACCTCATAAGAAATAACGAAATGCAGCGTAACACTATTGTGGTCATCATCACTGACGCCGACCATAGTAATAACGATTTTATTTTGCGAACTAAACGAGAAGTTAAGGGCTGGATCAATAATTCGCATATCTTATAATACACCGCTTCAACTTAACGAATATAAACCACGGTACATTTAATAAAACATAAACACTTAAACGTTTTAAACTTTTACTAACATACACTTAAAAGTTTTCAAACGCATTGTTACTGTCTTCAAGTGTTTTAAAGACTCATTAAGTTTAAATCTCACTTTTAAAATGGTATTAGTATACAAACGAGAATAGCAATATATCATTTTGTTTGCAGATATTTAGATATCTAGAGTGAAGAAGGTGTCCCTCTTTTAATCAGTTTGTGTGTAATAAAGTGACTGCAACTAACTAAACAGATCAAACTTAAATCGGAATATAAGCGGTATAGCGATGCATGTGTTAATGGGTATAAGTGCAGCTTATTTAAAGCGTAATGCATCTTTATTTACAATACATAGTATTGTATAGCAACTAATGCATAATAACTGGCAAGTATATTGGTGACGATGAGTACAACTTATCAATGATCTTTTGAAATATGTCCTTTTCTTAACAGGGACTGGCTCATTTTCATTGGTAATGCATATAACTTTCTTTTTATCAATATCTTACTGTATGTTATCGATATTGCAGAAAAAGTACAAATTATATATAAAATAAGTATTTTGGTTTTATTGAGGTGCCGGTAAAGTCAAGAAAAAACCCGGCTTTACCGCAAATCAACGAGGTCTAACTCAAAAGTGCTTGATATTTTGACTTTTAAACAATAAATACTCTCTTAGTATAAAATGTGATATATGAAATCATGTCATGCCTGCTTCTTTCAATCACAAAGAATGTTTAGGGAGAGAAATCACGTTATATATCTTCGTGGGGCTTATATGATATGAAGTTTAAAGATATTGGTAATACCTTTTAACCACTTTACCGGTAGCTTAAAGTAATTTTTTTTACAATAATGGGGCACAATGTGATAATGAATCGTGGCCGAATTATAACAGGAGGAAATATGGCGGTGAGGTACTTTTGGTAAATTTAAACATAGTTCCGTCAGATTGATGAACCCATATAGCTTTATTCCTTTCACACTTAAAAAAAATAAGTACTCATCATACAAAGAACGAAAACCGATCTTTAAAATGTAACTTTTGTTTGTTCTTGAAAATTCGTATGCTTTTTGTTAAACTGGTAAATAATAAATTTCAAAGAAATTTTTGATATATAACAAACGGATAATTGACTAGTGTCCCATAAGAGTTCAAAATTGTCCACCTCTAGTTCTATATTGTTCATATATTTTATATAAAAGTTGATTATACCTTTTAAAATACAGTTTCGTCAAACTTACGTTTATTGTGGTGTTGAAAAACGCTTTATCGTGTACGTGTGAGCTATTATTTGCGCACTACGGCAATCGTGTTTGTGCACGTCGTAGAATATGTCCACTACGTCATCCATGTTTGTGCACGTCTTAGAATATGTCCACTACGTCATCCATGTTTGTGCACGTCGTAGAATATGTCCACTACGTCATCCATGTTTGTGCACGTCGTAGAATGACATGTAGATAAAGAACGAGGAAAATGATTTATTCGAATATTAACGACACTAGAAGTACTACTTTAAAGAGAAATTTCGCTCACGACTTCTTTCATTCCAACTTTTACCAGCCTCTATATAAATGAAGATATGCATTGTCACTTATATACCTGGTGAAAGACTACCATTACTATGTGCCACTGTCTACATTGATATTATTATAAACTCTTTGACTAAGGCGTCTCACAATGAAATGCATCGTCTTGCACCAAAAATTGCTGGGCATAGCGTGCCGAAATTAGTGACACTACTGTCACAACCATAGGCGATATCAATCTTACAGCTAGTTTTGTTGGGTTTGTCCAAGATTAATCTACGACCAGGCAGCTAGATTTCCAATAATAACAAGTGACGTACTCACTATGAGTTCTAAATACATGTTTATAAAACTACCATATTTACAGTCCTTACATGAGCAATTTTTATTCTACTCTTTTATTCTGGTGACTTCTACATTCAAACGATTGTACTTAGTCAACTGGCCATATGCCTTCCGACACTGGTGACTATGACTGAGGTTCAAGTTCTGGAGCACTGTTGTTAGTCAATGACCATATGCCTTCCGACACTGGTGACTATGACTGAGGTTCACGTTCTGGACCACTGTTGTTAGTCAACTGACCATATGCCTTCCGACACTGGTGACTATGACTGAGGTTCACGTTCTGGACCACTGTTGTTAGTCAACTGACCATATGCCTTCCGACACTGGTGACTATGACTGAGGTTCACGTTCTGGACCACTGTTGTTAGTCAACTGACCATATGCCTTTCGACACTGGTGACTATGACTGAGGTTCACGTTCTGGACCACAGTTGTTAGTCAACTGACCATATGCCTTCCGACACTGGTGACTATGACTGAGGTTCACGTTCTGGACCACTGTTGTTAGTCAGCTGACCATATGCCTTCCGACACTGGTGACTTTGACTGAGGTTCACGTTCTGGACCACTGTTGTTAGTCAACTGACCATATGCCTTTCGACACTGGTGACTATGACTGAGGTTCACGTTCTGGACCACTGTTGTTAGTCAACTGACCATACACCTTCATTCTGGTGACTATGACTGAGGTTCACAATCTTGACCACTGTTGTTAGTCAACTGACCATATGCCTTTCGACACTGGTGACTATGACTGAGGTTCACGTTCTGGACCACTGTTGTTAGTCAACTGACCATACACCTTCATTCTGGTGACTATGACTGAGGTTCACGTTCTGGACCGGACCACTGATGTTAGCCAACTGACCATACTCCTTCATTCTGGTGACTATGACTGAGGTTCACAATCTTGACCACTGTTGTTAGTCAACTGACCATATGCCTTCCGACACTGGTGACTATGACTGAGGTTCACGTTCTGGACCACTGTTGTTAGTCAACTGACCATATGCCTTCCGACACTGGTGACTATGACTGAGGTTCACGTTCTGGACCACTGTTGTTAGCCAACTGACCATACACCTTCATTCTGGTGACTATGACTGAGGTTCACGTCCTGGATCACTATTGTTAGTCAACTGACGATACAACTTCATTCTGGTGACTATGACTGAGGTTCACGTTCTGGACCACTGATGTTAGCCAACTGACCATACTCCTTTATTCTGGTGACTATGACTGAGGTTCCCGTTATGGACCACTATTGTTAATCATATATAGATAACATCAGTGACACCCCGTGTTCGCTAAATTGCAACCTTACTTCTATTGAGGCCTGCTAGAAGGCATGTCAAGTTCTATATCATAACCATTATGAATACTTTACTATGTATTCAAAGGAATACAATGTAGAGCTCATGTAATATTTCCGTTAAATGTTTTTATTTACTTCCTGCAAAAATATCAATGTTAATGTGAAACTGAAAGTTAAAGTTCTGGTTTTGACTCTTAAAAATTTACAACCATCTCGAAATAACCAAATAAGGCATTACCATGATCATTTTTTTAAGTTTTGTTTTTTTCTAGAATGGAATTGGAAGTTATACCATTACAGTAGATAATGAATCTAGAAAAAAATGGCCCATACCTCTTTCAAATCGCTTTTTGACGCTTAAAAACATGGATTTCTGAAAGTTCTAAATGCCTATGATCCCGGCGCTTGTGCTGTATGGTATGGGTTGGTAGTGTGATTTTACGATTCCAACGCTAGCAGGGTGTTTAGAAAATACAACAATATCTTAATACTAGTTATAAATACAGAACTATTCCAAATATTCCGAGTTTAGTGCATTATTATACAGCGTATTGGCTCAGCCTCCACGCTTTGGCTCAAGCTCCCTGGCTTTTGGCTCCAGCTCAACCCAGAAAAAGAGTATAAACATGCTTATTCCGGTAAACAGGCGGTCATTATTATTCCCGACAAAATAAAACCACTCGATAATTTTGGTTTTATCTAAAATGTAAGGTTCTTGAGTGAAATTCAGCTAAAAATGTTTCTACTTTCGTTTGTAAACATGCATGTGTTTGATGGGAGAATCGGACTTAATTATAGATCTATAAACAATATGTTGACAAAATAACCGAAAAACGTGTGAAGATTAAACACACTGAATTCCCCGATTTCTCAAAAAAGCCCCCATAAGTGTGAAATTAGATAAAATAAAGAGTCATACTTATATTTTATAATGATGTCCGTTCTTTTGCTTTAGCTCGGACGTGACATTGGCTCTTTTTTATATACAGCTCCTTAAAGAGCTGGAGCCACTGTTTCGCATCCGTGTTTATATCCAACCCAATTGAATGCCTGTTTACTAATATAGCTCTCTAGCTCTCGCCCAACAACCACGACACACAAACCACGAACACATTGAAATATTAAACCCCGGCGTACAAATCATCTCGCATACTCTATTGTATATAAACGTCGGGTAATCATTGGAGCCATAACATTTTGTTATGTGTCGAAAATGCTCCAACGCGTCTTCCGTTATAGTGCCAATGAGTGGAATATGGATGTAAACAGTGAGTATGGTTTCTTATTTATCATTTTAAGAGGTTTATACGAGTAAATTAAAAAAATGGAGAAGGTAGTTCCACATAGGAATGGCCATGAGTTGTTCTAAATGTAAAAGTTCTGAATAAAATTTAATATCTTATCGTCTAGAACTTGCATAACTTGCTAGACGTGAGAGTTGTCAACGTAAAAATCTGGATTTTCGTGAGAATTGTTCTCGTACCTTAGGTTTCAGCCTTTTCTTTACATGTGTGTGGCTTTTTTATTGACAAAAGGTTGCCGCGTTACAAATTTTAGAACTTTATTTGTTATACTTGCTGCACTATGCTCGATTTTCTGAACATCGAATCGCATAGATTCTACTGTACTCATTCATCCATAACGGTTGGACAAATGTCATGAATAGATGAAATTAGACTTGTATATCATACATGTAATTATACATACATATTATACGAATTATCCAACCTACTTCATTAACCAAGTCAGATAACTCTAGTTTGTATTAAATTCAAATAATGGCTCCTTTTTGACATTGAAATTCTGGTTAAGGTTTTGTATGTAACCACTTTTAAGTCAATACCCCAGCGAATACATCATGTATTGCATTACAACTTTACACACAGGCTCACAACCATTTAACTTTCTTCTTTAATCAAGTAAGATAACTCTATCTTTCATATTATATAATTTTTGCCCCCTAATTATGCGACTTTTAAAATGCTCCATGTTACCACCTTTATGTTAATATCTCAGCACATCATGTATTGCATTGAAATCTAATCTAACAGTGATCCATGCATGTTTCGCCAAAACATTTCAATCCTTACACTGAAAAGCGGCGGAATAGTCGAGCGCGCTGTCTCTGTGACAGCTCTTGTTAAAATCTGCAGTACATTTATTTAGGAAAATTACCAGTCAGCTGTTATAGGGGCTGGACCAGTAGACACAATAAAGTCTTCAATACTAAGCTGGTTTAAGGGTTGTTAGTATGGATTTACCAAACCAAAGAGCTCTGCGACTGCATCTCATTAAATTGTTTATTTTGGTAAACAATATAATAACTGTGAACCATAACAAAGGTTTTTACTTCAATAATTTTATGCTGTATAATATGCAATAATTATAACCCCCTTCCGATTTTACCGTAGGAGATGTCCGTCCGAATATCATGCACATAATTTTATTCATTGCTCGACAAAATTGTGGTTACCATGGCAACATAAATAGTGAAAATTCTACTTAAACTCTATCTTTACATAACTAAAAAGTGTTTAGAAACTTCATATGTCGAAAGCGCCAGACGAAATGTGGTTGATATGACAACAAAAAGAATCAATTCACTACACTTGAATAGGGTCCTATTGTGACAGCAAAAATAATATCCAAGGATTATAACGCTGCTTTTTACAGCACCTATGATATATTTGGCTGCTATAACAGTGCATATACCATTCTCTTAACTGGATGTTGGCCTCATGTAATGTTGAATGCGGATAGAGGGCAATGAGAGATTATGCAGGTGAATAATATTTTAATTTTGTGTTGTACAAAAATGTTCTAGAAACTGTAGATTTCATAACTCGCCTCAAAAGCTGTATGCTCCTTGTCCAAACGGGATTTGTGAAGGCGTCCGTGATGAAATAGTCAAACATCACAGGTTTTCGGGACCTTCATGGAAGAACACAAATGCCGAAAAATGGTGTACGAGCCACTGGGAGATCTGCAAGTGTTTCCTACCTCCTGATGGCTACAAGACTGTGCCCTCCATCAAAGACAGTGACTCTAACGGAGTGATCAGCGTGATGATGAATTACGAGGATTTCCAGAACAAGCTGTCGTTTAACGTTGCGACACAGCTAAATTTATTGACAGAGGTAACTATGATAAGATCAATTGATTTCGATGAAATTTTAAAAAAGAATGTTCATAATTAATGGAGAATTTTTCAGCTTATTTTTGAAGTTCCTTTGGGTACTCATTTAATACAATCACAACCATTAAAATACAGTACCTTATTGATTATTTTGTGCATTCGCTACTCTTAGCCCATCAACCAACGAGACATTGGTCGATGCGTGCGCCACTCCCATGACCAGAAGATCAAGGACACGGAACTAGTGGACTGCCTGTTCAAGCTAAGACTGCTGGAGGATAAGACTGAACTAGCAAACCGACCCGAGGCACAACACGCCGTGGAACAGCTTAAGAAGGTATAAATTTATATCTTAGATGACACAACTGAACTAGCATACGGTCCCTAGGCTGAACACTTCGTGAAACAGATTAAACAGGTATAACTTTATATCTAAGAGAACACAAATTAACTAGCATACTGACCATAGGCTCAACCTGCCGTGAACAGATTAAACAGGTATCATTTTACATAAAAAGATGACACTACTGAACTAGGATACCAACACGAGGCTCAACACGCCGTAGAAGAGCTGAAATAGGAGGTATGACTATATCCTAGAGGACACAACTGTACAAGCATACCGACCCGAGACACCACACGCCATAGAAGAGCTTAAATAGGAGGTATGGTTACATCCTAGAGGACACAACTGTACTAGCGTACCTACCCGAGGCTCAACACGCCACAGAAGAGCCTAAATAGGAGGTATGATTACATCCTAGAGGACATAACTGCACTAGCGTACCGACCCGATGCCGTGGATTAGCTGTGAAAGGTATGATTGTACTTGTACTTTTTTCTATCAGATTTGATAAACTGAGTTAACTCGTGCAATGATATTTGTGTACTTTTGTGTAAGAGGAGCAATGGCGAATTATGTCGAGTGGACTAACTTTTGAACTGAGCAGGTATGAGTATATTGAATACACTTAAGACTACTGGGTTGTATCTTGCACCTTATTAGGTAATTGGACTTAAGCATAGTTGGGGTCTCTATTTGCCCATTTAATACAATCACAACCATAGCAACCATTAAAAATACAGTACCTTATTGATTATTTTGTGCATTCGCTACTCCTAGTCTATCAACCAACGAGTCTTAAATTGCATGTATACATTTCTACATAGTGTATGCCTTTCAATTAAGGCACCTATATTAACTTGCACCTAAATTTGATCACAGGACATAAGCATAGGTGGGGTCTCTATTTGCCCTTGCACCTTATTAGATCACCGGACTTTAGTGTAGGTGGTATTCCTATTACACCTTGCCCCTAATTAGATCACCGGACTTAAGTGTAGTTGGGGGTCCCTATTTGTACTAAATGCAAGGCCAAACTAAGGTTGCATACCAATGAGTCTTGACCCATGACACAACTGGTCTGAGCCCTATCACGTCTAAAAGTTTAACTTACTAAGTGGTGGCCTCGAAATTATTAAGTCGTGGCAACAACATGCAAATCGTGGGAACGAGTAATTTAGTCGTGATCCCGAGATAAAAAAGTAGTTGTATTTACACATGTCACCTCTATGACATCGTGCAAACACTTTCTAATGTAGTAAAAATGTTTTCCGTTAAAATTTTGTCTTTATGATATAAGTTTATAGTTTATATTATTTTGTGAAATAGCCTTTGAATTATGGGATGCATTTGTAGCACACCGGATTGGCATTTACGGTGACGTCCGCCGTGCTGGTATATAAGTATCTATCATGTGTTTCCGGATAGAAAAATCCGACCCGAGGGCACGCGCGTAAGCCGGTAACGAGGCTTTCCGAGTTATCGGACACGCAGCGTGCCCGAGGGTCGGAATTTTCGATTTGGACCGGAAACACATGCTTAATATCTTTTTATTGCATATCTTAAATATATATTAATATTTGTGGAAAAATTGACGTTGAAAACGCACTTTTGTGCATTTCACCAAAAAGCGCGTGCAAAGTTGTTTACTGACGTCATAAAGTGCAATAATTATAAATCACTATTGACGTCAAATAATTCCTCTTAAAATCTTTCTCACCAAGTGTTTTGTGATAATGCAAAATAATTTTATGTTTTTAATGATATAATATTTACTACAGGATTACAACTACGTTTGACAAACCATTACCGAACCACTTTTGCCGACATGCCGATATCTCCCATTCTCGGAGAAAAGAACGCCAAACTCAGGAAATTCTACGTGGCACCGAAAATTATGGAGAAAGGTCATCGAAAAATCGGCAAAATTGACAACAAAGAAAGCGGTTAAAATATTGCAAAATTTTCAGATGTTTTCTTAAAAAAAGGTCAGTTGCTCAGAAATGTTTTCCTTGTTGGAGAACCGGGCAATGGCAAATCCACATTCTCCGTTATGTGTGTCCTGAATTGGACTCACCAGTATTTATCAGCGGAGGAAAACGTCGGTATTAAAACAGGCTTTGTCGACCCAGAATTCTTCAAAGAGTTTGCATTTTTGTTTTATGTCACCCTACGAGATTCAGGTAAAACGTGTGATCTAGCAGAAGTGATCAATGATCAACTTATACGTAAAATCTACCACGAGAAGGATGCCAATGATAGTTACCGGCTATTACAGACGAACATGTTTAATCATAGCTGACGGCCTCGAGGAATGGACCCATCCGGAAAACGTAAACTGTACCTGCAAAACTGAGGAAAATGTCATCCCTACTGACCGTTCCAAGGCTTTACCTAAAATTCCTATATGTCCTGTTTGTGGAGTTTTGTGCTGTTGTTCCATGTGTCTTGTTTGTGTTTTGTTTTTGGTTTTGTGTTCTTTGTCTTTGGCGTTTACTCTGTGCCATTAAATGGGATTTATTTTTTAACTTTTTGCTACTGAGCTTGTTTCTGTAGTTTTCACTTAAGGAATGAATTGCGGGCTTGATGTCATTATCGGGGTATGAACGCAATTGGGCTGGTCAAAGTGTGTGGACACGCGTACTTTGACCAGCCCCGATAATGACATCAAGCCCGCAATTCATTACTTATATTTACACCAGTAGTTCATTATTTCATTCAATAATTGTTAAAAAAGCACTTGATTTCATTTTAAAAAAACCCAGTAACCCTTTCCTACCCATTCTGTAAATAGAACGACCCGACTGTTACCGGAAGCATTTTTTTCAAATGATGTCATAATATCGCGGGAAAATATTAACCACTTGAAAACACTTTTAAACGTAAATTTCAAACAGTTTTGGCAAATATACATTTAAAATTTAATAAATTAACACTTTCTAAAATGTTGATTTATATTTTACGGGACTTTCTGACACAATACAAACAATAACAAGATAAATATTTTTCATGTATATCGTTATGCAATGAATTCCGATCCGAACAACTCCGAAGATGTTGCGTTCTTCGATTGATGAACGCAATTGCCGAAATGACGTTCATTTAAGGAATGGAAGTTGAGGTGTAAATATTTAAGTATTGGTATTAGTGGCTAAATTGTACATGATGGCCTTAAATCGAGTGGAAGTTAATCATTAATAGTCATTAGGCGAAGTTAAGTTCCATCACTTATAAGTAATAAAAGTGATAATCTAACAATAGGTGTCAAGTGACATTTCAAGTGTATTTCAAAGTTCATAGAAACTGAGTGTAGATATATATCATGGGATCATGTTTTTATGCTTTTAACTTACCTTAATATTTTTATATTTTTTGTTCCATCTTTTATAGCATACGGAGTATTTGGTGTTCAGATAATAACATAGAAGATATTTACATTCAATAATTTCTCATGACTTCAAAATTTAAGGATAAGTACAAATTTTCGCTCCACTGAAATGTTTAAGAAGAATATTCCGCCCAAAGGGTTGCATAGAAAAACGGAAGTACGAAATTCCGTGTCGCACATTAGTTTAAGTATTTAAATGCGCCCGTTATTTATTCACACCTTGGAATTTCAATAATGTTAAGCCCTGAATCTTCAAGAAAGATGTATAGATTTTGGGCAGAATAATAATTCCGTCCATACATCAGACATAATTCACTGATTCCGTCCCAACTATGCCTCAATTCAGCCCTCTCAATCCGCCCCTTTATTTCGTACGGTCGGATCCATACATGCTAATATAATATCATAAAACTCTCGTACTGGTGGTCAATCCCTGTGTGACACAACTACTTTGGAACTGTTTCATAAGCCTTTCATCACGAGTTCATTGCACACATGATTTCATGTTGTGGCCTTATCAGAATGTCTGTCCATTCAATAATGGTATTATTGTCGCCTTGAGTTATTCTATATGGCCGGAGTATTTCAATCATTGCACGAAGTATGCGGGCAACGTCTTGTTCTGAATGCCAATGAAGGGTATTCATGATGATGGAAAAAATGGTTGAGTTTTGTATGTTGGTCGACTGTAATAAACTGACTAGCATCGGGAATTTTTAGTGTACATGTATATAGCATTGGTGATTCATTCCTTTAATCATTATACCGAACAATTTATAACGTTTATATAGCAAACCGAGACGTTGGCGTTTAGTTCAATGTAAAAGGTTGTCGATGTGATATAGACGTTACGGGGTTAATTGGTGATCCGATATGGAATTTACGGGGCACCGGCCACCATATTCGGGTTTGAGCTCTACTAACCTCGTAGCTTAGAGTGTTGACCAATGTCCATTAAATTGACCAAACATCACGAACAAGCATAGTTTTGTTCATTTGACCTAGCGACAACAAAATGCCGGTTGATGAGACTGCTGAATCACCCCAATTAATCAGAAAAGTAGTCCCATGTAAACAATTTGTTCTCAATACTCAATTTCATGAACATGGTGTGTTTGAAGTAAAAGTAATTATTTGTCCCATTTGAATTACGTACCCGGTTTTAGTAAATTCCTGAATGGCACGCATTCTCTCGGCTATACTAAATGAGTTAGGCAAACCATTAGCGACACTCTTATCAAAACGACTGTTGAACAGGACACGATATATCCTTGTAGTGTTTACGCCCGTAATATGTGGTGAATATGGTTCAATGCCGATCCTTATCAAAGATTGGACCACTGTGATATCCAGTCCATGTATCAGAGACAGTCTTCTTGGTACCATGTGAAACTAACCTGGCGTGTATACTAAACTATTAGAAGTCCACAATACGTATTGGCATGTCGCCCTACGCCTACGCCTTATTGTGTTGTACAGAAGAGAAAGGCTCCTCAGAAAGTATATTTATTGAAACAAAGGTCTCTTTACTCAGATCAAAGTATATATCTTTTCAGGCATGCCAGTTACATATGTGACTTGTCTTGTTTCAGTCTATTTCCTGCTTTGTTTGTGCCTGGTAATCGGAGGCCCCCATCACCGTGTATCCGTATGACTTCGTAGTGTGCTGTGTGCATCGTCATAATGACTGGAATAAGGTCACACTGACCTAGCTTAAGACGGTGTATCAGTTTTAGGCCATCAATGAAACTTTAGCATCCAGTGTCAGACATCGTAGCCACGATGACAGGAGTTATATATTTTTCAGTGTTTTTTTTTTAGATCGTGTCCATACAAACGACCGCTGTCTATTTGAATTGTTTATCCAGAAATTATGAACACGGTCATCTTAAAAAGATAGATTAGCAACCTATACACAACAGTACATACATAAAGCATAATACATACAAATATATATAAACCTATAGAACGTACATTGTCTGTTTTGATATGCAATATGCCATAACTTTGCATGAATTTTGCAAAACTGTCTGTAACGCATTGTTTCGGAAGACCGTATCTTGAGAATATAATTCACAATTCATTAATCGTGCGTTCGGCAGTAGTCGATCTCATTTCTATAACTGCTGGCCATTTGCTATGTACATCGACAATTACAATAAACATTCGTCGTAAAAATGGGCCAGCAAAATCGACGTGTATTCGTTCACAGCTGGAGCTCAGCCATTTTTGCAAAAGCAGGTCAACATGTGCTGACTGTCTTTTTTGCCATCTGACGACCATTACATCTTTTGACCAGAGATTCAATGTCACTATCAATACCGGGCAACCAAATGTTACTTCTAGCCAGTCCTTTCAAGTTCAACGCATATCTTTGAACACATGCCGCGGTGGTACCGGTATGCTTTTACCTGGGTAAAAAATCGAGCAGCTGGCAATCCGTCACTAGAGCGAAATGTCTGCCATAAACGTACGTGTATAACGCTTTATTGCCTAGTAATCCCTAACCCTTCTTTGTCAATTTGCGTATACTTACGTTTCGTCTTGTCAAGGAACGTAACGCGAATGCTATTGGCCTTTCGGAGCCGTCCGGCATAACATGTGACAATATGCCGGAAATACCGACATGAGATGCGTCCGTTGTGAGCCGTACCGGAAGTTCCGGATTGAAATGTGTAAGCACGGGCTCTGGTGTGATCAAGAGCTTCGAATCATTAAACTCCATGTCACATTCATCTGAAACAGTATACTTTTGATTGTTCTGGAGAACTGCGTTACAGACTTACAACGGTTGCATGATTTGGCAGACATTTGTGATAAAAGTTTAAGACCCTTAGATAACCCCTCAATGATGTTACACCATGTGGTACAGGCGTGTCCAGCACTGACTGAATCTTGGCATTTCATTTCCACAATCCTATTTTATCAATGTCTTGACCACTATATGTAACCTTGTCCTGAAAGAATTGACACTTATCTTTGCTAAGTTTTAATCCATATTCACTCAAGCGTGATTCACTTTTTGAAGGTTTTCGTAGTGTGATTTATCACTGTCCCCTGTGACAAACATGTCATACAGTATACACTGTACTACCGGAATTCCCTTATGTCCATTGTGCGCTGCTGGGGTGAGGTAATTCCATATACAGACCGGTTATATCGGTATTGTCACCTATATGTATTGATTGTCAGTAACAACTTGCTGGTAACTGCAGACCCGGTGTCCAGTTCCATTTCAACCTGGTATACTTTGATGATTGAATATCGAAGAATTCTCGATGTTCTTTCGCTGTTTATGACATACACACTGTCACTTTCCGTTTCGTCAATTACATTCACTTCTCTGGGGTTTTGACATATATAGTCTTAATGTGTCCCTTTTCACTGCAATTATGCCAATTGCTTTCTTTAGTCTTCACTTGTCCGACTGGTGGTTTGATTTACCACAATGTATGCTCCGTGTAATTGAATATTTTCCTTTTTGTGGCTTCAATGTCACGTCTTTACCGTATTGCTGTTACTCGATGGCTACCTTCCTATTTTGATCAGATTTGAACTTTCTGATGCCGTATAGAGTGATTCAACTGCGTCTTTGTAGGCTGTTTCCATCGCAGTGGCGATTTTAATTGCCTTTCGCAAGCTTAAGTCAGCCGTTGACAATAGCTTTCGCTGTGTCGCTTCATCCTTTAACCCACAAACAAACCTATCAAGTAATGTGTTTTCGAGATTATAATTGAATTCACAATAATCTTCTTACGGTCGCTGTAAAAACACAAATAGATTCACCTGTCGCCTGATAATGTTTATAAAACGGACTTGTTCTGCAACCATCAGAGGTTTCGGGCATAACTGTGTCTTCAATAATTGACAAAGTTCCTGGTAAGTCTTCTCTGTTGGCTTTTTGTGGTGATGTTAAGTTTCTCAACAATGCATACTTCTTCTCCCCCAACAGAGTTAATAAAGCGGCAACCTTTTTCTTGTTCACAATACTATTTACTGCAAAGCACCTCAAATGAAATCCATTATTCACTGTCACTGATGAATGCGTTTAAAGATCGAATTCAACCTGTGTTCGCCAGTTGAATAATTATCCAGAATTTCTCGCACAAATTGATGAAATTCCCGAAATAATAATAAGTTTAAGTTAAACATCCTCGTCGCCAATATGTTGTGTTTACAGCAGGAAATAACAACAGTTTAACCGTTAACCGTTGTTAGTTCTAGAGAACAATCATTGAGAACTAAACAACTGTGAGAGCATGCAGCATGAAGTAGTACAGAGGCGTGGCTTATCAGCAGGAGGCGTCACTATTGGCTGAAATTAAATCCATAACACACATAATATTTTTGCGATTTTCAAATACACATACTTTTGTCTTATCAACATAAATTTTTAAATATAAATTTATGAAAATAATTATAAACATTATCTTACAATCCTTGTAAGCTTTTTGGATCTGTAGTGAAAAGAGAAATTTTTCGGCAGGCAACAACATATGCACAAACAACAATTCTGTATGTTAAGCAGTATCTCTAAGCGCAAATTGTGTGTCATCAAAATGTGTTTTTTTACGAACCTAACATTTATTCTTTAAAGTACGGCAAGAAAAAAAATATTGGGTTGAGAGACGCGATAGACAAGGAGACCGTCATGGTAGTGTTTTTGTTTTCATCAAAGATTCTATTCACTTCTCGCGTCGTTCTGATTTAGAGCTCCAATGTCTAGAATGCGTATGGGTCAAGATCACACTAAAACTATTATTATTTGGTACATTCTACAGACCCTCTAACTCCTCTGCTGCATTTTGCGATTCTATAGAGGATTCTGTGGGACTTACCTTTGATAAAGGAATTAGTGATATAATCATTACTGGTAACTTTAACTACAACACCAGCAATATAAATAAATCCAGATGTGTTCAAACTTTATGTTCATTATATGGTCTATCTCAAGTGATAACAGAGCCAACTCACTTCACTGAAAGTATCTCATCCACACTAGATCTGATTGTCATTACCATCATTAATAACTTAATAACATCGGGTGTTGGAGATCCTTTTCTTCCATCAAATATTCGCTACCATTGTCCGATATTAGGCATTTTTAAATTTGCAAAATGTAAGTCTATCTCATTTTTGAGACGATTATTTATTATGATAGGTGTAACTACGATAAGTTGTGTGTTCTTCTCGAGGCAACTGATTGGGACTCTTTTCTGATTTAAATATCAATAAATACACTGACAATATTACCAATGCCATTTTGACTTACGCAAAAAGATGTATCCCGACTAAAACAGTCGTTATTCGACCAGATGACGTACCCTGGATGTTTACTTTTAAGAAATCTTATTCGCAAGCGTAAACGTTACTATAGTAAGGCTAAAAATACAAACTCAACCCATCTATAGGTTAAATTTCGAAAGCTTCGGAATGAAACAACATTGGCCATTCGTGACGAAAAAGAAACCTATTATTCTAATCTCTCGGAAACAAATTGCTCTGGCTCTTTTCAGTCTAAAGGGTGGTGGACGGTTCTGAAGTCGTTTGTTAATCCTCAACCAAAGCCAAGCATTAATGCAATCCAAGATCCCTCTGCCTAGATGACGCTGGTATAGCTGAAATACTCAATACCCACTAAAAATCAATCTTCTTTATATGATAGCGGCAACATTGTCCCACCAGCTAGTAATCATTACAGTAACTGCAAACTTGAAAATTAAACAGTGCTACCAAGTGAGATCACTAATATTATATTATCACTGCCTGTGAATAAAGCTTCAGGACCTGATGGTATAAGCAATGAAATCCTAAAAGAATGTTCTCACTCTTTAGCTCGCCAGTTGTGTTCCCTTTTTAATATGTCTTTCACAATCGGTAAATTTCCCAAACCGTTGAAAGATGCTATTGTGTGTGCAGTTTTCAAAAAGTGTGATGCCTTACTTTCTGTTAGCTATTGTCCTATCTCCCATCTTAATACAATAGAAAAGGTGTTCGAAAGTGTAATATATAAACACTTCCTGAACCACCTTCGTGACATAAACCTTTATACCCCGTTCCAGTCAGGCTTTCGGCCAGGCGATTTCACTGTTAATCAGTTTGCATACCTTTACAACACAATCTGCAATGCATTAGATGATGGCCTTGAGGTTAGAGCAGTAGTCTTTGATATAAGTAAGGTATTTGATAAAGTTTAGCTCAAGTGCTTGATTGTGAAGCTACAGGAAACTGATGTCAATGATAGCTCACTTTCGAGGTTTAGTGACTACCTAAGCAAACGAAGGCAACGTGTAATTCTCCCTGGCTTCATGTCCGGTTGGGTCTTTCAAGAGGCTGTGTACCCCAAGGTTCTATTCTAGGTCTCCTTTTATTATTTATAAATGACATTGTTGTCAATATTGGAAGTAATGTTAGACTATTTGCAGACGATATTAGTCTTTATATTCACTTTGACGATACCTTAAGGGCCACTGAAACAATCCAGAGATCCTCAGTTCATTGACTGATAAATGGCTACTTACCATTAATCCTGCAAAAACTAAGTCAATTTTGTTCCGCAGAAAGCGACTTCCGCGTATGTATCCAGATTTGTCTATGTATGGTCAACAAATTTCAGAAATCAATTCGCATAAACAGCTTGGTTTGGTTCTTTCTAGTGACTGTGCATGGCACGAACACTTTGAGTATATCAGAAGTAAAGTCCTGAAAAAATATGCATAATGCGAAAGCTCACATTTCGTTTGGACAAAAAATATCTAGAAACTATTTACTTTTGGTACATCCGTCCGATTTTTGAACATGCTGATATTGTCTGGGATAATTGTACGGACTACGAAAAAAACGAACTGCAAAAGATCCAAAACGAAAGCCGGTAGAAAGGTCTATGGGGCTACTAAGTTTATTTCAATTAATGTTCTACATGTGGAGCTATGTTGGCCTACTCTGTCAGAAAGACGCCTTATTCACAAATTATGTCTCTTTTACAAAATGAAAAACGGCCTTCTGTAGTTTTTCACATAAGTATTGCCCCAGAATATCTGTCATCACTTGCACCTTTAAATGTCAGTTCACAGACTTATCCACTACGGAATGCATCTAACATAACGGTTCTGTCACGCACATATTCTTACTTTTCCTCTTTCTTCCCTTCAACTATACGTGTCTGGAATGAACTTCTACATTATGAATGGGATCGCCGTTCCATTGCATCCTTTAAGTATGATTTTCGTATTCTCGGTCAACTTTGAACTCAATGTAACTATACTTTTTTCGTATTTGTATTCATTATGTGCATGCATAATTCGTCTTATTTTGTTTTTCCTAATTTCCTCATGTTTTTTTACTATGCTTGCATTGAGTGTATGAATAAACATTGTAGAAAGTCATACGTTCATTTCTCATTTCGTTTTATGTTAAAGATTCATTCGAATTTACCAGGTATATTTTTGTACAAATCTCAAGAGGGAAACTTGATTTCGTGAAACCATTTCAGAAAAGGTACGGTACTTAATGCAATTAAACGGGAAATGACATCACGAACATATAACTATTCATGACATAATATTACCGGATATGTCGTCTAAATTTAAAAGAAATAAATCCGTTATTTGAAAAATAAAAGGGTTTTGGTTGTGATTTTTACTGGATATGATCTAAGTATTCATTCTACTTACAAACTGATTAAATACTATCAAAAAAATATTTTATTTTAAATTCCTCCTGTAACTACATTTCTGCAATGCATTTAGCGCTGCAGATGTTCTTGTTTTCTTGTAATTAGATCATAAGCAGTGCATGTGCAACAGGTAGATATGTTTGCTATTATTAACTAAAAATGTATGCAATAAAACATAATAAGAGACATGTCGTCAAATAATACAAAATCTCATTCAATACACAATGGGGATATATAAGTTAGCTCACCGAAAGCTTGTCTAATATCATATTTCATGGAAAAATAGCCAAACATTGAAGAAAACACGATATTACTGTGTTGGAGAAACAATGGAGTAAGACTGGTCCCAATTGCCACTTACTTGGAGCTTGTAACAGATAATTGAGGAATGCACATCGATGTTATTCGTATTTCCGTCGTGGTAAAATCACCAATATTCATTTTGCCAGGTTGGGGCCATATGTTCCCGATTTATCACAATTAATGCCTCAACGATAAGTCGTGGACATTCGGGGCTGTAATCGACAGTGACAACCGGGGTCAAGAAGACCATATACATATTAATATTTTATCTTTAACCATGACTAAACAAATAATAATTTAAGCAATCAATTTGGTTGAAACATAAAACTTTGATTAAGTGTTGCCATTTGCGCATGCGTATAATGAAAGTACTAGTTTCTCTCGAATATCTCAGTATGCATGTCATATGTCAAAACGTTCACCATTTGTTCGCTTGTAGTGACTATCCAAATTCATGTTACTGAAAATTTGAACATGGGCATCCGCAATTTTAACTTTTACTTACCGACTGCTCGGTACTGAAAATTGTCCTTAAAGGCCTAGTTTAAGGAATGTTTGGCATGATAATCCCCTGCTGCTCATCTCCTACTAATTGCACTGATGTCACAGTAGGGGCCAATATCCTATGTATTTGTGTATTGGCTCAGGGCCATTAAGAGTCCATTTCTATTATAAAACCTCCAAAACAGCACAGCAGAATACTCAGGTTGGAGATCTGATAAGACAATCAGGTAATTAGATTAAGATCAATACACAGAGGTTGTTTACTATACACGTTTTTTGGGGGTGTGGGGGTCATTTATAGAAGGGTTAAACTCGGCCTGTTGGCGGATAACTCCGAAATAAAGGGAGTTTCAGAAGATGAACCAATCAACTCAAAGCCTTTATAGCAATAAATCAGGCGACTTATTAAACTTTTTTGTCACTGGTGTCAATAGCAAAAAGTGATAGATTTTTACGCTTAATCAAAACTTGCCAAGCCTTCCTAGATGTTTAATTTAAAATGCAAAGGAAAATCCTACATTTATGCAGTATAAGTGAGAAATGTTGATATACCTACATGCCAATCCCATTGGGACTCTGGGTTTAACTGCCCATTTGTTGATGTTTTTTAAATGTTTATAAAAAATGGATTCTCCATTAACTAACTAAAATGTTATCTTTGGATACTTTAAATGTAATCAAAAAATAAAAATACTATTCTTAGAATAATTGTCTTAGAGCAATATTTATGCAAAAAGCTACAGAAACAAGCTCAGTAGCAAAACGTTTAAACATAAACCCAGTTTAGTGGTACTGGGCAAACGCCAAAGACATAGAACACAAAATCACAGACAAGAAACATAGAAGAACAGCACAAAACTCCACAAACAGCACAGTGCATAATTACTATATATATAAAAAATAGGTATGTTCATCAAGAATTGTTAGGTACCGCCATGGAACGGTCAGTAAAATGTAAATTTACTGGGGGTTTAAACCAGTTTATGTGCACAAACCTCACTCTTATCTCAACAATCCTTGATAAAGATAAAACGCAAAAGGTAAATCTTATCAAAGTATGCATTAACTTGAGGAAATTCATCAATAAAACAAATAATAATAAACGTAAAGGTAAACCCCAAGTACTTTTATGAGTAGAGAGCCCAACTCTATCTGCAGACGAAGGGAATAAATTCAGAGCACCTAATGCAAAAACTTTTCAAAGGTACGATGCAGTCATTGTAAGAAACTATAAATATCTCACACAGTCTGCATTATAAAATAAAAGGTTTAAACTGTATGATAATAGAGTTTCATAATAAAAACTGGGAACAAATAAAGAAAACATTATTACAAATAAAAGCGACATGTCTCCTAGAGCAATACTTATTGCGTCCCTCGCGTCTCTTTGTCAGTCCACAGTACATTCAACAATTGCATAGTACCTCATACGCAACTCATATACAACAAGTGACGATATGAAACCTGGGTTTGCCTTAGGGTACCTATGTTTTCACACCGTCGAATACATGTAACCCGGAGTTCACATAACTGCGTTTTCCCATGGCGGTACAAAAAAAGGTGAAATTCAAGCTATTAAATTTAATGTAGTGGATCAGTGATTCTGTTGTTGCTAAGTAACGTGTCACTGTGTATTTTAAACGGTAGAATTTTGTTTGTACCGGGGATTAGCTTGGGAAAACCGGAATATTTATAATTCCGGGCTTCAACTAATACTTTATGCATGGCTTCGTATGTCAATTAGTATTTCACTGGAAAAGACACAAACCAACTTTTTAAGTGTGCGTTTTTATTAAGCTCTTATACGTTCCATCCTTTAGTACACTATCACAGGAAATACACTTTATAGTAACAGTTATGGAACACACGCCCCAAGCGATTGAGATAATACACGAGCGCATTAGTGCGAATGTATGTTTTCAATCAGGAGGGTGCGGGTGACGTAATTCTTTTGGACCATGTTGCCAAGGACAACATTTACCAAATAGCGTGCGGTGTAAGTGAATATTTTTTGTGATTTATCCGGATGATAGCAATATATCGGTTTTGACCATGCTTCTTGTTACCTTTCCGATATGCGTTTATATATTCAGGGGGATCCAAACCACGACAACCGTATTTTCACCCTTGCTACTCTGCTGTGCAGCGTCCTGGTATAGAACATGAAAGGGTCTTTTGATCAAGAGGCAGTGAACAAACTCACGTATCCTTTCGCAAACATATATCATACAGACTTATTCAATTCAACTTTATTTGTGCTTATGTATCTTATATAGACTTATCAATTGTCTCTCTTTGATAATCAATGGGAAGGTATTAAAATTTGAATTACAAAGTCGTATTGCACAATGATTATTTACGATGTGAACAGTCGCGCTGATAATTCATCAATGAGCTGTATTACATGTACTAGCTCGCTGAGCAATTTTCTGACAAAATGCAAATTAAATACCATATTAATATTTTATTAATTAACTATTACGCATTGCACGACATTTTGCTGAAAACATTCAAATAACTAACCTTAAGTCCACATTGAAGCCGTATTTATCCCTTATTTATTCATGAAGTCTGCATTTCTCGACTTGATTTTGCTAATTTTGACATACATCTTTTTAGTGACGTAGCACATACTTATGAATAAAGCACTGTGCAATATAAGGAAGCATGTCTTTACGTCTTAATTTCGTAAATCGTTTGCCACAATAGTCGTAAAATTCATCAACGGGTTAAATACAACTGTAATATCAAACCGTACAAAGTGGTTGAAGTATTAAATAGGCTAGTAATTCCAAAAAGGTTTAAACGGAGCACAATTTTCAAGAAAGTCGGGAAAACAGATTATCTCATATAAGGCGAGTTTTGACAGGCAATGAAAATGGTCATTTTTTCAAATCTTATATTTGGCGAGTTTTGTAGCCAATCAAAAAGGAGGAAACTAATATTGGCCGACTTTCTTCGATATTAAGCGAGTTTGGGCATGTATTTTCTTCAACTGTCTGGTATTGTTACCTCGATTGTCCCCGTATCGCGTCAAATACGTAATTGTTGATTAAAATATTTCATCCATAAGTAAATTTCTTACAAATTTATTCACTTGATTATCTATAAAGTTCCTCCAAATAAATTACTCCATTAACTAATATTTCGGCAGTATTTGTAGCAAATATCTTAGTGTTCACGTTTGACAAAACGAGACTGTTTTTTTTTGCTTTAGTAAAAAAACAAATTAAAATCATATCAAACAACATAACTGTTCACCAATAAATCTGTTAACGGAGGTAAAGGGCTACATTTTGGCTTCTTAAAAATTACATCCAGACAACAAACTCGAGAGTAAGTCATATCGTCTTATTAATGTCGTCACAATCAGACTGAATAAATTAGTATACACTTCGCTCATTTCGAATTAACCTTAACGGGACAGATTTTTGTCTGAAATGTCGAAATCTATCAGATTTGGCGGAAGATGTGATGAAGATAACCGTCTTTTGCAAGGCGTTCTTCCCGGGTTTGTGCTCGCTTTGAGAGATTTTTCGCTGAAATTGGTCAAAGATGGTAGTCAAATAACCCCAGATGCATACCTTGTAGAAAGCTTGGAAAGTAAAACGGGAAAGGATGTATTTTTCAACAAACCCCGTGAATGCATCCGGAAGTTCTTTCCGCAAGACAAACGGAGATGTTTCGCGTTTCCTGCCCCTGGTGATATTGACATTGTGGAAAACCTAGAACGCCTTACACTTCAAGACCTTTCGAAAAGATTTCAGAAAATTACCGGAGAGTTCGTTTCATACATCTACTGTCAGAAACCAAAGCAACTCCAAGTTAGCAAACCAGTCAACGGATCTAGTAAGTAGTTTAAATCAAGTTTATGAAATCGAATGTATGTACATGGATTTATGAACATTGTGCGTTGTAAACGTGAAAAGAAATACCAAGTATAATTAATTTTGTTAATTTCTAACAATTTGCCTAACATGTTTTGCAACGGTTTTCTACAAAGTTGTTCAATTGGTCACATTCTTGCAAGCATGGCTGTTTGATAACGGTGACAAACTTTTTAAGTATCTACTTGCCCGAAAACATGCTTAAGGGTGTACAACACTGACAATATAAAGTATAGATACATAGTTTAGACCGTCCTTTCAGCACTTACCTTATGACCAGATAAGCACAGTTAGAAATACAGACGGATAAGTTTATGCATTGTTTTTGAGGAGAAAGTAAATTGATATTTTTTTCGAATTTATTAACCATCCATATTTATGATAAAGCTATCGAAATATCACAATATACACTTTCTTGTATGGCCATGCTACATTAAACATATGGTAACCAAAAAACGACCGTAACAGAGTAACAGAGTGCATGAACAGTTTTGCTTTTTCAGATCAGTTTGGCACGTGATTTTATCTCAGATCGGTTGGGTGAAATTTTCATTTTGGTTGAATTATGAGGCCGGTGTAATTTCGACATGTTTTTTAAAAAAAATATTTGTGAAGGAAAAGGACTTACTTTTGCAGAACTATTTCAAGACCGTTTTCTGTCGTACATCGAGTGGGTCAATTTTGCCTAACTATTAACGCTTACCTGAGTCCTTAGCCTACCAAAATACCTTACCCATCTACGGTACAGTATGCTCTGTATCTCTAACAAATCCTGAAACACTGAAACCTATATAAAGAATACTCTGTAGAACATTTTTTTTGAAACAATTCTTAGAAGGAAGACAAAAGTCTTAACTATATAGGTTTATCATTCTAAATTATAAACGACGTTAAAAAGAAGGTTTCGCCTTCACCCACTCCTGTTTAAAAAAGAAAAAAAAGGTTGTCTTTTTTCTTTTACCCTCTCGCTTACATTTATGCGGCAAAAGTTTATTAGAAATAATAATCGGTGTTAACAAATTTAGGAGAGGTTATAGCAAGAAACTGGTTAAGCAGCTCAAAAGTCCTCGTTAATCGGTATCAAAAGCTCAACATGAGCTCTTATACTTAGGTGATCTCAATATAATAAATCGATAGTGTCACAGAAAAGTTTGGTCAGTTGTTTTTAGGGAAGCGTTCATTTTTTTATGTAAGTGCCAGATGCATTTATACAATGGAAATGATAAAGTATTGTTAATTACTGTTTTGATATACTGTATCAAACCGTATTTAACATTAACTTAAATAATTGATTTATCCAACAAAGTATATATATATTTGATTATGGGAAGTATTTTTATGCCTCCCTTCGAAGAAGAGGGGTATATTGCTTTGCACAGGCATGTCGGTATGTCGGTCGGTCGGTCGGTCGGTCGGTCGGTCCGTCCTTCGGTAGACCAAAGCTTGTCCGAGTGATAACTCAACAATCCCTGGACGTATGGTCATCAAACTTTACATGAAGGTTGGGGCTGACCAGTAGATGACCCCTATTGATTTTGGGGGTCATCGGGTCAAAGGTCAAGGTCACAGTGACCTTTAATGGTAAAATAATTTTAAAGCTTGTCCGAGTGATAACTCAACAATGCCTGCACCCATGGCCCTCAAACTTGACATGGAGGTTGGGCCTGACCAGTAGTTGACCCCTATTGTTTTGGGGGGTCATCAGGCCAAAGGTCAAGGTCACAGTTACCTTGAATGGTAAAAGGTTGTCCGAGTGATAACGTGACAATGCCTGCACCCATGGCCCTCAAACTTGACATGGAGGTTGGGCCTGACCAGTAGTTGACCCCTAATGTTTTTTGGGGTCATCAGGCCAAAGGTCAAGGTCACAGTGACCTTGAATGGTAAAAGGTTGTCCGAGTGATAACGTGACAATGCCTGCACCCATGGCCCTCAAACTTGACTTGGAGGTTGGGCCTGACCAGTAGTTGACCCCTAATGTTTTTTGGGGTCATCAGGCCAAAGGTCAAGGTCACAGTGACCTTGAATGGTAAAAGGTTGTCCGAGTGATAACGTGACAATGCCTGCACCCATGGCCCTCAAACTTGACTTGGAGGTTGGGCCTGACCAGTAACTGACCCCTATTGTTTTTTGGGCTCAATGGGTCAAAGGTCAAGGTCACAGTGACCTTTAATGGTAAAAGGTTGTTCATGTGATAACTCAACAATGCCTGCACCCATGGCCCTCAAACTTGACTTGGAGGTTGGGCCTGACCAGTAGATGACCCCTATTGTTTTTGGGGGTCATTGGGCAAAAGTCCAAAGTCACAGTGACCTTGAATGGTAAAAAGTTGTCCGTTTGATAACTCAACAATGCCTGCACCCATGGCCCTCAAATTTGACTTAGAGAATTGGCCTGACCAGGAGAAGACCCCTATGGTTTTTGGGGGTCATCTGGCCAAAGGTCAAGGTCACAGTGACCTGGAATGGTAAAAGGTTGTCCGAGTGATAACTCAACAATGCCTGCACCCATGGCCCTCAAACTTGATTTGGAGATTGAGCCTGGCCAGAAGATTGTCCCTATTAATTTTAGGGGTCATTGGGCCAAAGGTCAAGGTCACAGTGACCTTGAATGATAAAAGGTTGTCCAAGTGATAACTCAACAATGCCTGCACCCATGGCCCTAAAACTTGACATGGAGGTTGGGCCTGACCAGTAGATGACCCCTATTGATTTTAGGGGTCAAAGGTCAAGGTCACAGTGACCTTGAAAGCAAACTCGACAATTCTTGGACCTATGGTCATCAAACTTGACATGAAGGTTGGGCCTGCCCAGTAGATGACCCCTATCGACTTTGGGGGTCATCAGGCCAATGTCAATGTCACAGTAACCTTTAACGCAAAAAAGTTAACAAATCTTCCCCCACTGATTTCTCAACAATGCCTGAACCTATGATCATTAAACTTGACATGGATGTTAAGCCTGACCAGTAGATCACCCTTATTGATTTTATGATTCATAGAGCCATAGGTCAAGGTCACAGTGATTTTGAATGGTAAAAGGTTGTCAGAGTGATAACTCAACAATGCCTGAACCCATGACCTTCAAACTTGACTTGCATCTGACTTGTAGATGACCCCTTATGATTTAAGGGGTCATCAGGTCAAAGGTCAAGGTCACAGTGACATTGAACGAAAAAAACTTGTCTTGTGATAACTTGACAATGCCTGCACCCATGGCCCTCAAACTTGAAAATGAAAGAGTGAAAGACGAATGTATGAAGATGTTTCGATGCAAAATAAAAGATATAGAGTTGCCTCTTCCGTCAGCATTGCTGGATAAACATTTTGCGGACGCCCGATGGACTGCGCTTGAATACATGCGTACAAATGCTGTCCAGGATGTTGCCAATTTTGTCGAAAGAGTAGCGCAGGTTTGTCATACTTGTTTTACAAAATAACATACTCTTTTAATGCCGAATGCACAACAAACCAAACATAAACTGCTGTTTGGCATGCCATACTTGCATACCATTATTTTATTCAGACAATAATCATGGACTATTTTCAGTGCTGGCGTGCATAATATCTTGACCAAGCTGAATAAGACATTGCACTTTTCACTCCATTGTCATACCTTTAATGCTTTAATTGTTTATATTTACCAAACTTAATTTAAATGCTCTCTTATTTAAGCATTTTTTGCACACCCGATTGTAATTTCCTGTATACATGGCCTTGCAGGAATAATCCGTGTGGCATCTGAATTCCAAAGATGATTCACGCGCAGCTACGCACAACGTCTTATTTCTTCTATTGAAAACTAATTAGGGAATTAGCAAGGAGCGCAATTAGATTATAAGTATCTTCCATGGCCGAGAGTGTAAAATAGGTTCATTCCGACCCGAGCGTAGGGTGTTTTGCGGAAACGAGGTTTACCGAGTTTCCGCAAAACACCCTGTGCGAGGGTCGGAAAGAACATATCTTACACGAGCGGCTATGGTAGATGCTTTTTCTCCAACCCCAGTTAAAAATAATTAAGTAAAAATGTTGTTTTTTTTGCTGGAACTCTTTTGTGCTTAGTGAAAATAATTGCGTATGGATATGCGATAATTCGTGGTTGTCATTGATATGCGCGCAGTGATTCCGATTATATTAATAGTCAAATCGGTCTTTAAATAGTCCTAAGGAGAGTGAAGCATTATTTCTTGAATGGTGCGTGAAAACTGTTTTATGATGACATTCGAAGCGAGAAATAATTAACTAGCGTTCTAAATATTGCCACAAGAAAAGATTTCCATGATGCTACAGACGACAGTCTTCAACAAGGGAGGTAATTACAAAATGTGGTGACCATAAAAAAGGAGTTCCATAGGGGCATTTTATCTTCGCCCGTGGGCAAGATAAGAATATCTAGCATGGTTAAATTATTTGATCTACTTATCTGAGGTGGGAGAAAAATATTTCTAACAAAAACATATAACTGCCAAACGAGAGAATTCATCTTTAAAAACATTGTTTTAAAGGCTATATTTACATTTTACTAAATTAACTGGGCATCACAACTTCAGTCAACAACGTCGCAAGCGCTTTTTTGTTAACTGAACCAACATGCACCAAGATGCGTGATTACATATGATTACGCACATTTTTTAAGTGACACTTATTAAAAATGAATGCATACAGATGTATAACAAACATATATCTTGATATAAGTAATTTATATGCTCCATACATGCATTATTTAGTAAGTTAAGTAGTAAAAGATTTCTTGATACCAGTAATTTATATGTTCCATACATGCATTATTAAGTAAGTTAAGTAGTAAAAGATTTATCATTCAAAGTTTATTTTTAAATGATTGGTGAGTGCTAAAATATTTAGTGTGATCTACTCTCGTCTGATAAGGTAGAAATACCATGTTTTCTGCACCTTTCTTTCAAATTAGATTTGGAATCCTTCATACGAATAATTCTTTTCGATAATTATATATCCTTTACGGTATGTTAAAAATGTATTAATTGTGGTATATCTTATTTGCGAGTAAGAGTGCATCTTTACATTTTGACCTCTGAAATTTAATAATTTTATCTAACATACCACTTCATCAATCAATAACATATGATATTTTTTGTACTCTTTAATGAATTGTTAAATCGATTGTAAATTAAGGCTTAAATGGTGGTGGTGCTAATAACGTTCTTGTTTAAAGCTAATTAACATTCACCGTCTTGTTCCTGAAGAAACTCCAAATACTCATATTCGGTTGTTGGAAAATGGAATTAGTTTTTATTAAAATCACATGTTAAATTTAACAACTGTCTAAGCCGCTTTTGAATCTTGGTGAATCATTATAATATCTTTATTTTTATAAGGCATAAATTGGATTTACAGATGGAAATGAACTCGTTCTGGCAAGAGTTGCAAAATCAAAATGAAGAGGAAATAGAGAAGTATTGTTTAAACGTACTTAACGGTTTGACATCATACAACAACTTGCAAGCGGAGTTGCAAAACAAAGGTTATGAAGTCATCGGAGGTCACAGAAAATTCAAACGGCAAGTCGAAATGGCAAGGAAAGAATATGAGCAAGCTCTTAACTTAATTATGAACAAAGAGAGGTAAGATATCTTTTGATTTTTCTTTATATAGATAAGGGTATGCTTATTAAAAATCCGTAAATTTATTTCATTCAGATTCAGACCTAACATTTGGACATCCAACTGTTTTGTAAGCGCACCTAAGCACGGCGTAATCGACATTATTAGTCCTTTGTACGTCGTAATTTTAGCATTAAACAAATTAACCTCCTAAATCATTCGGCCAATTTCAATCGACTTTACTAAAACGATATTAAACATTTCGATCATTTCGTTGGAACAAAGCCGAAAGGAAGCTAAAATAAAAATGTTCGCGAAAACCATCGGCCAGTATAAATATATTTCAGAAAATTGTTTTTGAGTGTCACTCTACCAAATGCCTTCAAACCATGTAATTTTAACAAATCTGGCCACAATGAGCAAGGGCTTGTTTCCATGAATGACAATAGTGGATAACAGAAGCCTAATCGCGTCTCAGCTTTTGTATTACCGAGCACCGGATTCCAAAAGAAGTAAGCACTACTTGACAGTACAGGAGCTGCACAAAAGTTCTCATTCCTCCCACCCTTCAGGCCGCCATTTATGTATTTCATTTTGCGATATGCTCATCAGACAGATATACATGGCGGCGTCAACGGAACCATGGCTGTCCTTCTCCATAGTTATTGTAGGCAGCGTACATACAGAAGCTCGGACAAGCATCTTTTGCAAGAAGGCGGTAGGACAATCATGAGGAACCCCAAACAGTATAATTATGCTTAACATAAGGGTTGAAGATTTGCTGCATGTTCAATCTCAGTCCTGGTGTTTACTGGTATTTTGTCTGTTTAATTTTACGCTGGCAGCGACAACCAACCTCAATATGCCTTTGTACCTGCATGCCAAGAAGATATTTTTCCTTGCTTATCAGACGAGTCGTTTCTGCAATGTTTTCGAAAGTTTTGTAGCCGAAAACTGTTTACTCCTGACGGTCTAAGACAAATGCACTATCCACATTACCGCTGCTGGAAGCCTAAGACGACTTTTCTAAGCCATGACTGTGTTGTGCGCATTACACAGACTTCCCCAGAAACAGACATATAATGCTTTGCAAAGCGATCTTCCTGGTTTGGAGTTTTGCCTTCTTCCAGGGCCGGTGAACCAGAGCCAACAACACCTGCCCATTTGCTTTATGGGAGCTTAACTATGGCAGTATTTCGCATGGTTCATTTACGACCATAAATATTATAAAAACAGATACAGGGCTTATTGGATGAGTCAACTAGTGATTCACATTATTTTAAGATTGAAAGTATTTGATGGCTGTAGGGGAACAGAAGAGCGGAAACAACAAGCTGTCGATCCAACCCGAACACATTGAACTCGCTCCAGACCCCATGATACAATTGGAAGTTTGCAATTTTGGACGGGAAGGGTGGATAGATACGGTCGGCACCTGAAAGTACGCCGACGGGAGTGACCTGTCCAGAAAATCGAAATCAGATACAGATGAAACTTTTCCGGCTACTTTCGAGCCATCAACGTTTTGCACCAAAAGCTGAGATGACTTTTATGGCCGTTTTTTAAAGCATCGAGTAAAAGCATGCTCAAAACGCAATTTAAAGTTGAACCGTTTACTTATGTAAAGGCCTCTCTGTCTGCTCCTTGATAATAATACTTTGAAAGTTATGTTTCTTTTCAAAACAATTTAGTACTAACAGAAAAATACAGAGATGTTTAAGGTAACGATAATTTGATAAACTTACTGAATGTGTTTAGTAATAATCAGCCATTAAATAGTTTAAAAACAAGCAGAGCTAGTTACCTTAAAATAATGCCCTTCAAATCAATACCAAATAAATACTTACCGTAGTACTTCTGATATCCTTATATTCAAGTGCAGTCAACTGTACGAAACCATGATAAGTTATGTCAGCTTTAGGGCAGTTTCAGAATTGAATGAATGTTGACCCAACAACCAACTTTTTAGTAAACCTTGACCAAACCAAAGAAACAATCAGATGAACATTATTGTCTCATGCTGTTAACAACAGGGTGCACAGCATCAAACTCGACATAGTGACACGTTTGACACTGTCTCTGTTAAATCTGTGGAAAATAATTTACTCTGACATGACAAAGCACCGTGAAGTCTTATGGTCTTTACGGATTTATTATATATTACAGATTGGTTTCGTTTGGAGAAATGTTGCCGACGAACTCAGTTTCGAGAAAAATAAAATCCTTGAAAAATACGATGAACTTTCTCATGAAGAAAGAAATAGTAAGTATTTTAAACATTAATTTGTTAAAAAAATTGGATGTTTTTCTGATTAAAAATCGTCTGGATATTACAACGATATGCTGCATGGTACTTAATTTGCATTTATTTATATTGTTTTAAGTTTATGATCGTTTCATAAGCTCTTCATATCTTATGATAGATATTAATCTCTTTGACTTAAAATAAATTTTTACAATTGTTCTAAAAGCTTTGAACATTGAACGTTTTATCGTGTGCTGTAGTCCGTGTCTTCTGGTAGGGTCTGATTGTGTCTCAATAAGCTATTTTGAAGTCATACCCTTCGGAAATAGTTCTTTTTTCTTTTTGTCTTCATGATATGAAATATTTCAAATTTTGATAACGATACATTCATTCAGATTTGCTGTTTAGATTGTTGAAAGTCGATTATATAAAGCAATATGATATTAAAATGATATTAAAATAGTTTCTTTATTGCCTACTTTACTCTGATTTGACCACATTCAATTATATTGACCTCCGTATTACGAGACGTAAATACTATCTAAGTTTCATACGTTTGTGTCGAAAATGTTGCCTTTAGTTCATTAAAATTACAAGATGTCAAAGAGCCAATTTTAAAACGGTTAAAATCATAACCTGAGAAACAATAATTACTCTTTGTTTGAAGGGGAAAAAGAAGAAATTGCAAAATCAATAGAAAGAATGATGCTCAAAATGGCAGAAGAAAATCAAAAATCCTTTGAAAAACAAAATAAGCAGCTAGATGAGCAACAAATGAAGCTAAATATAGAACGCGAAAGGCGCGATAAAGAACATGAAGAGAGAGTAACATATCTACAGACAAAGATTGCTGTTCTTGAAACGAAGGATGACGAAAATAAATTATCTGATCAAATTACAGCAATTCAGGAGAAAAATATGCAACAAAGGAAAGAAGCGAATAGAAAACTCGAAAAGACTTCTAGACGTGAAAAGGAAAAACTGTAAGAAGTAAATAGAAAACACGAAGAGACTTATACAATTCAAAAGGAGAAACGGGATGAAGCGGATAGAAAGTACGAAGAAAAATATAGGCGTTAAATAGAAAAGCGGGAAGATAATTATAGACGTGAAAGGGAAAAACGGGAAGAAGGAAATAGAAAACATGAGGAAAATTATAGACGTGAAAAAAGAAACGGGAAGAAGCGACTAGAAACACGAAGAGGTGTATAGACGTGAACTGGAAAACGGGAAGAACTTGATGGAGTAGGAACGAAAGACACAGTTTATGTTCTTTCGAATGACGATTTGAGTCCTTAATTTCTTTACCCACGGTATTTGGGACATTATTTGAATGTACTCTTTGAAATGTTTAAATTATTGATAGCGTCGGTTTAAAAGGGAATGGTAGTTTATTTCTATCTTTTGCAATATGTTCTTGAAGCAAAACTCACGGTTAAAAGTTAAAGCATTTTGGGAATTAAACTATCAAATGATATTACTTTAATTCATGAACAATACATTAAAAATTAGTACACATCTTAGTGATAATATCAATCAATTTTCCCATTTTTAGTACTGCAGATCGATATAAGGTATCTTTATATTATTTTGGACATACAATGTTAAAAGAGTTACAAAAGTTAGGTGAATTGCGGTTTAATAATCGTGTTATTTAGTAGACCACTGTATTTAAGTACGTTCATATGATTGCAAAGTTAATGTGAAGTTGAAAGCTAATGGTAGAATCTTAAATAAAACTTGGTGAGGAAGCTAGAGAAATAGATAATTATCGATACTTACGCAGACAAATGTAATGCGTAGACTAAATACATTATGATTTACTGACCTACGACAAATAGCCATAGCGGCCAAAAGTGGGTTTCATTTATTTAGTTGACGCTAGCGATGAAATAAATGTTCATATATCCTAGTTCATATAGATGTATCAGTGTATGTTTTGAAGCTAGCTTATTGCATTCAAAGCTCATCAATTTACATTAACTATGTTAAGCTAATGGAAGGAACTTTTCGGTAACAGTTTGGGTCACTTAACGTACTTTTTTGAATCGATTTTTTATGTTCGATTCGCCGACTTAAAATGATCCTCTAATATTTTTAATTGTTCTATATATTCTATAAGCGCTCTGGTGAATGGTCAATTACGTCAATTAACGCTTACAATCACTGTCAAAAATGTTACGCTGTCAACGTTAAAATTAATGTATACATCTATTAAATGTAAATTTATTGAATCATTGTGATAGTATAATGTGCTATTGAGTTGGTTCGTATTGTGGTTGATGTTACTACTCTCATTATTTTCTACACTATACATAGCCGCAGAAGTATGACATATACATCATAAAAGCTGTATTTTGTCAGGTTGACTGATTTGACAAGTTGTTTTATTTATTTTCTCGGATTAGTCGATTTTTTTTTATTTAAGTCATATAAAAATAACTCACAATAGAACAGATCTCAATTTTGCGCAAAACTGCCCAAATTTCTTTTTAATGCAGCGATAGTAACGTTTTAAGCCAGAAAACATGAATTTTCTAACGTAAATGTTACAAACTTCGATCTGATATTGAATCAGCAGTCATTTAATAACGGTTTTATAGATATTTAAGTAAATTTGGTCTGATTTGAAGTAAAATATATTAAAAGTTGTCAAAACGGTCTATCTGTAAGAGTGCAGTTTTTATGGTTTCAAAGCACACGAGCGCCAATATAATACATTTGAAATTTTAATTTGATATTAACATAATTTAAGTAGAGTATATTCTTAAAACTGCACTTGATAAGCATATCGTTACATGATCGCGCCAGCCACTATACCTACATCATTATTACATGTGAGAATTGAACGTTAGATTGTTTTTATGTACATATTTTGTAGACTTTGTTTTAAATATCAACTGACTATTGCGTTAAACAATCGTAATTAAATCAACACGACTGTTTCATTATTTCTTAAAGCATGCGCAATGACATTCTCAGCCACCAAGAAGCTGTGCATATTTGCCGAATATGACTTGTTACATGACAATTTACATTTTACTGACCGTTCCAAGGCGGTACCTAACAATCCTCGATAAACATACCTAGTTTTGTTATATATATAGTATGTATGCACTGTGCTACTTATGGAGTTTTGTGCTGTTCTTCCATGTTTCTTGTTTGTGATTTTAGGTTCTATGTCTTTGGCGTTTACCCATAGCCATAAAACAGGGTTTATGTTTAACCTCTTTGCCACTGAGCTTGTTTGTGTAGCTTTTCGCATACATATTGTCACACAACATACTTTATCAGCCAATGCCATACACGAAAATCCTTTGAGGAGAAGCAATATAAGGTACCAATGATAAGTCAACCCCTGAACGATAGCAAGAATTGATGTGTTGACATTCCACAACTATGACTATTTAAACACAGTAGACTATGTCATTTTTTGTTAATTTTGTCAGACTCGAAGAAACAACATCTAAAATAAATATTAGCGAATCTTAAGCAGCTTTTACCAAGACACAGTTTTCCCAAAACCGTATTTTTGAGAGTGTTCAAGTCAAATAGGGTGTTAAAGTCAAAAATCTTAAGCAGCATTTCCCAAGACACAGTTTTCCCAAAACCGTATTTTTGAGAGTGTTCAAGTCAAATAGGGTGTTAAAGTCAAAAATCTTAAGCAGCATTTCCCAAGACACAGTTTTCCCGAAACCCTACTTTTAAGAGTGTTCAAGTCAAAAGTGCAGTGTTTTCACGCTAATGGGACTGTATTCAAAATGCTTCATCTGCGAGATATAGCTCGTAAGGAGGAACTTATCTCGAAGATATCTAAAAAAATGATAGGAGGTTGGTTCTAGTCTTGAAATTTAGGTCTCTCAGTTCCCTACGTAAGGCTGCCGTCGGCGCATCTCTGACGTCATTGCATCAACGTTTCTATTCGCCTTCAAGGCTATTTTATACGCTAAAATGCCGCAAAAATGCCTTAAAATGGCGTAGGCAATCTCGCAGATATTTAAGCATCCCTTCACCTGACCAGGCTTGGACGAATTTTGCCATTTAGGGAATGCTATACCGTACAAGATGCACTCATCGGGGTGTCTTGGGTGTTATTTGGTCACCGGTTTCTAGAGCGTCAAAGTATGGCCAAGTTCGCTATATTTCGTACTTTTAACGCGATCCCATATTGCTCGTTAGGAGGATCTTATCTCAAAGATATCTCCGGAACCAAAAATGATAGAAGGTTGGTACTGGTATTGAAATTTAGGTCGATTCTCTACGTAACTTTACCGTCGGCGCATCTCTGACGTCTTTGCGTCAAAGTTTCCATTCGCCTACAAGGCTATTTTATACGCTAAAATGCCGCAAAAATGCCTTAAAATGGGGTAGGCAATCTCGCAGATATCTCAACATCTCTGCACCTGACCAGGCTGGGAGCTATTTTGTCATTTGGAGACGCTACAACCTACAAGATACACTCGTCGGGGAGTCTGGGTTGTTATTTGGTCATCGGTTTCTAGCGCGTCATAATATGGCCAAATTCACGACTTTTCGTACTTTTAACGCGCTCCCATATAGCTCGTAAGGGGGAGCTACTCTCGAAGATATCTCCGGAAAAAAATGATAGGAGGATGGTACTGTTATTGAAATTAATGCCGCTTGAATCCCTACGTAAATCCACCATCGGCGCATCTCTGACGTCATTGCGTCACCGTTTCCATCCGCCAACAAGGCTATTTTAAACGAAAATCTGCCTTAAAATGGTGTAGGCAATCTCGAAAATATTTCAGCATCCCTGCACTTGACCAGGCTGGGACTTATTTTGCAATTTAGGGGACGCTATACCGTACAAGATGCACTCTACGGGGTGTCTGGGGTGTTATTTGGTCACCGGTTTCTAGCGCGTCAAAGTATGGCCAAATTCTCGAAGATATCTCAGCATCCCTGCATCTGACCATGCTGGGATAAATTTTGCCATTAAGGGGACGCTTTACCCTACAAGATGCACTCATCGAGGTGTCTGGGGTGTTATTTGGTCACAGGTGTCTAGCGCATCAAAGTATGGCCAAATTCGCGACATTTCGATACATTTTCCATACAGCTCGTAAGGGGGAGCTAAACTCAAAGATATATCCGGAACCACAAATTATCAATGTTAGTATTGGTATTGAAATTTAGATATCTCGATTCCCTACGTAACGATACCGTCGGCGCATCTCTGACGTCATTGCGTCACCGTTTCCATTCGTCAACAAGGTTATTTTATACTCTAAAATGCAGCAAAAAATGCCTAATACCAGGATGGGCGGTGTCCAAGACAACGCGTCAATTTATGAACAAACTCGCAACATTTCATAATTTTCACCATGCCCGAACCTACCTTGTAAATGACAAATCTCGACGACATCTCCGGAACCACAAATGATAGGAAGTCCGTTCTGGTCTTGACATTCAGCACTCTCGATTTCCTACGTTACGCAACCGTCGGCGCATATCTGACGTCTTTGCGTCACAGTTTCCATTCACCTACAAGGCAATTTCGTACTCATAAATGAAGCGAAAAATGCCTTAAACTGGGATGGGCGGTGTCGAATATTTCTCGGCATCCCAGCACATGCCGTGGCTTGGACTAGTTTTGCCATTTTGGGGACGCTCTACCCTACAAGATGCACCTGTCGGGTTGCCCGGGATGATATTTGGTCACCGGTTAACAACGCGCCAAAATATGACTAAATTCGCGACATTTCGTACTTTTCAACGTGCGCGAACCTACCGCTTAAGGGGACGCATATCTCGACGATATCTCCGGAATCACCAATGATAGAAGGTCCGTACTGGTCTTTAGATTTAGCACTTTCGATTTCCCACGTTGCGCCACCGTTGGCGCATCTCTAACGTCATTGCGTCACCGTTTCCATTCCAGCGAAAAATGCCTAATACTGGGATGGGCGGTGTCCAAGATATCTCAGCACCCATGCACTTGCCGCGGCTGGGACTAGTATTTCCATTTAGGGGACGCTCTAACCTACAAGATGCGCCTATTGGGGTGCCCGGAATGATATCTGGTCACCGGTTTCCAACGCGTCAAAGTATTATCAAATTTGCGACAGTTCGTACATTTCAACGTGCCCGAACCCTACCCGGTATGGGAATTCAAATCCGGAGATATCTCCGGTACCAAAAAGGCTAGGAGTTTGGTTCTGATCTAGAAATTTAGCACTCTCTATTTCCTACGTTACGCCACCATCGGTACATCTCTGACGTAATTGCGTCACTGTTTCCATACGCCTACAAGGCTATTTTACACTCTAAACTGCAGCGAAAAATGCCTAATACTAGGATGGGCGGTGTCCAAGATATCTTATCAGTACTGCACTTGCCGCGGCTGGGACCAGTTTTTCCATTTAGGGGACGCTCTAACCTACAAGATGCGCAGGTCGGGGTTCCCGGGATGATATAAAGTCACCGGTTTCCAACGCGTCAAAGTATTACCAAATTTGCGACATTTCGTACTTTTCAACGTTCCCGAACCCTACCCGGTACGGGAATGGAAATCTGGTAATATATCCGGTACCAAAAGGGCTAGGATATTTGTTATGGTCTTGAAAATTAGCACTCTCGATTTCCTACGTTACGCCACCGTCGGCGCATCTCTGACGTCATTTCGTCACCGTTTCCATACGCCTACAAGTCTATTTTACACTCTAAAATACAGCGAAAATTGCCTAATAATTGGGTGGGCGGTGTCCAAGATACCTCAGCATCTCTGCATATGCCGCGGCTGGGACCACCTTATCCATTTTTGGGACTCTCTAACCTACAAGATGCGCCTGTCCGGGTGCCCAGGATGATATCTGGTCACCGGTTTCCAACGCGTCAAAGTATTACCAAAATTGCGATATTTCGTACTTTTCATCGATTCCGAACCCTACCCGGTACGGGAATTCAAATCTGGAGATATCTCCGGTACCAAAAGGGCTAGCAAGTTGGTTCTGGTCTAGATATTTAGCACTCTCGATTTCCTACGTTACGGCAACGTCGGTGCATCTCTGACGTCATTGCGTCACCGTTTCCATATGCCTCGAGGCAGTTTTACACTCTAAAATGCAGCGAAAAATGCCTAATACTAGGATGGGCGTTGTCAAAGATATCACAGCATCCCTGCACTTGCCGCGGCTGGGACCAGTTTGTACATTTAGGGGACGCTCTAACCTACAAGATGCACTTGTCGGGGTGCCCGGGATGATATTTGGGCACCGGTTTCCAACGCGTCAAAGTATTACCAAATTTGCGACAGTTCGTACTTTTCAACGTTCCCGAACCCTACCCGGTATGGGAGGGAAATCCAGAGATATCTCCGGTACCAAAAGGGCTAGGAGGTTGGTTCTGGTCTTGAAATTTAGCACTCTTGATTTCCTACGTTACGTCACCATCGGCATATCTCTGACGTCATTGCTTCACCGTTTCCATACGCCTACAAGTCTTTTTAACACTCTTAAATGCAGCGAAAAATGACAAATACTGGGGTGGGCGGTGTCCAAGATATCACATTATCCCTGCACTTGCCGCAGCTGGGACCAGTTTGTCCATTTAGGGGATGCTCTAACCTACAAGATGCGCCTGTCGGCGTGCCCGGAATGATATCTGGTCACCGGTTTCCAACGCGTCGAAGAATTGCCAAATTTGCGACATTTCGTACTTTTCAACGTTCCCGAACCCTACCATTCAAATCCGGAGATATCTCCGGTACCAAAAGGGCTATGAGGTTGGTTAGGGTCTTTAAATTTAGCACTCTCAATGTCCTACGTTACGCCACCGTCGGCGCATCTCTGACGTCATTTCGTCACCATTTGCATTCGCCTAAAAGGGTATTTTACACTCTAAAATGCAGCGAAAAATGACATCACAGCATCCCTGCACTTGCCGCGGCTAGGACCAGTTTTTCCACTTAGGGCACGCTCTAACCTACAAGATGCACCTGTCGGCGTGCCTGGGATGATATCTGGTCACCGGTTTCCAATGCGTCAAAGTATTACCAAATTTGCGACATTTCGTACTTTTCAACGTTCCCAAACCCTACCTTGTACGGGAATGCAAATCCGGTGATATCTCCGGTACCAAAAGGGCTAGGAGGTTGGTTCGGGTCTTGAAATTTAGCACTCTCAATTTCCAACGTTACGCCACCGTCGACGCATCTCTGTCATCATTGCGTCACCATTTGCATACGCCTACGAGGGTATTTGACACTCTAAAATGCAGCGAAAAATGACATCACAGCATCCCTGCACTTGCCGCAGCTGGGACCAGTTTTTCCATTTAGGAGGCGATCTAATCTACAAGATGCACCTGTCGGGGTGCCCGGGATGATATCTGGTCACCGGTTTTCAACGGGTCAAAGTATTACCAAATTTGCGACATTTCGTACTTTTCAACGTTTCCGAACCCTACCCGGTATGGGATGGAAATCCGGAGATATCTCCGAAACCAAAAGGGCTAGGAGGTTGGTTCTGGTTTTGAAATTTAGCACTCTTGATTTCCTACGTTACGTCACCATCGGCATATCTCTGACGTCATTGCTTCACCGTTTCCATACGCCTACAAGTCTTTTTAACACTCTTAAATGCAGCGAAAAATGACAAATACTGGGGTGGGCGGTGTCCAAGATATCACATTATCCCTGCACTTGCCGCAGCTGGGACCAGTTTGTCCATTTAGGGGATGCTCTAACCTACAAGATGCGCCTGTCGGCGTGCCCGGAATGATATCTGGTCACCGGTTTCCAACGCGTCGAAGAATTGCCAAATTTGCGACATTTCGTACTTTTCAACGTTCCCGAACCCTACCATGCAAATCCGGAGATATCTCCGGTACCAAAAGGGCTATGAGGTTGGTTAGGGTCTTTAAATTTAGCACTCTCAATTTCCTACGTTACGCCACCGTCGGCGCATCTCTGACGTCATTTCGTCACCATTTGCATTCGCCTACAAGGGTATTTTACACTCTAAAATGCAGCGAAAAATGACATCACAGCATCCCTGCACTTGCCGCGGCTAGGACCAGTTTTTTCCACTTAGGGCACGCTCTAACCTACAAGATGCACCTGTCGGCGTGCCTGGGATGATATCTGGTCACCGGTTTCCAATGCGTCAAAGTATTACCAAATTTGCGACATTTCGTACTTTTCAACGTTCCCAAACCCTACCTTGTACGGGAATGCATATCCGGTGATATCTCCGGTACCAAAAGGGCTAGGAGGTTGGTTCGGGTCTTGAAATTTAGCACTCTCGATTTCCAACGTTACGCCACCGTCGACGCATCTCTGTCATCATTGCGTCACCATTTGCATACGCCTACGAGGGTATTTGACACTCTAAAATGCAGCGAAAAATGACATCACAGCATCCCTGCACTTGCCGCAGCTGGGACCAGTTTTTCCATTTAGGAGGCGATCTAATCTACAAGATGCACCTGTCGGGGTGCCCGGGATGATATCTGGTCACCGGTTTTCAACGGGTCAAAGTATTACCAAATTTGCGACATTTCGTACTTTTCAACGTTTCCGAACCCTACCCGGTATGGGATGGAAATCCGGAGATATCTCCGAAACCAAAAGGGCTAGGAGGTTGGTTCTGGTTTTGAAATTTAGCACTCTCGATTTCCTACGTAACGCTTCCATTGGTGCATCTCTGACGTCATTTCGTCACCGTTTCCATATGCCTACAAGTCTATTTTACAATCTAAAATGCAGCGAAAAATGCCTAATACTAGGATGGGCGGTGTCCAAGATATCACAGCATCCCTGCACTTGCCGCGGCTGGGACCAGTTTTTCCATTTAGGAAATGCTCTAACCTACAAGATGCGCCTGTCCGGGTGCCTGGGATGATATCTGGTCACCGGTTCCAATGCGTCGAGGAATGGCCAAATTTGCGACAGTTCGTACTTTTCAATGTTCCCGAACCCTACCCGGTACGGGAATGCAAATCCGGAGATATCTCCGGTACCAAAAGGGCTAGGAGGTTGGTTCGGGTCTTTAAATTTAGCACTCTCGATTTCCTACGTTACGCCACCGTCGGCGCATCTCTGACGTCATTGAGTCACCGTTTGCATAAGCCTACAAGGCTATTTTCCACTCTAGACTGCAGCGAAAAATGACTAATACTGGGATTGGCGGTGTCCAAGATATCACAGCATCCCTGCACTTGCCGCGGCTGGGACCAGTTTTTCCATTTAGGGGACGCTCTAACCTACGAGATGCGCCTGTCGGCGTGCCTGGGATGATATCTGGTCACCGGTTTCCAACGCGTCGAAGAATTGCCAAATTTGCGACATTTAGTACTTTTCAACGTTCCCGAACCCTACCCGGTACGGGAATGCAAATCCGGAGATATCTCCGGTACCAAAAGGGCTAGGAGGTTGGTTCGGGTCTTGAAATTTAGCACTCTCGGTGTACCACATTACGCCACCGTCGGCGCATCTCTGACGTCATTTCGGCACCGTTTCCATACGCCTATAATACTTTTTACACTCTAAAATGCAGCGAAAAAGCCTATTACTGGGCTGGAGGTTTCTAAGATAACTCAGCATCCATGCACTTGTCACGGCTGGGACCAGATTTTCCCATTAGGGGACGCTCTAACCTACACGATGCACCGGTCGGCGTGCCCGGGATGATATCTGTAACGGTTTCCAACGCGTCAGAGTATTAACAAATTTGCGACATTAAGTACTTTTCAACGTTCCCGAACCCTACCCGGTATGGGAATGGACATCCGGTTATATCTCCGGTACAAAAAGGTCTAGGAGGTTGGTTCTGGTCTTGCAAATTAGCACTCTCGATTTCCTACGTTACGCGACTGTCGGCGCATCTCTGACGTCATTGCGTCACCGTTTCCATACGACTACAAGACTATATTACACTCTAAAATGCACCGAAAAATGCCTTATACTGGGGTGGGCGGTGTCCAAGATATCTCAGCATCCCTGCATTTGCCGTGGCTGGGTCTAGTTTATCCATTTACGGGACTCTCTAACCTACAAGATGCGCCTGTCTGGAAGCCCGGGATGATTTCTGGTCACCGGTTTCTAACGCGTCAAAGTATTACCAAATTTGCGAAATTTCGTACTTTTCAATGTTCCCGAACCCTACCCGGTATGGGAATGCAAATCTGGAGATATCTCCGGTACTAAAAGGGCTGGGAGGTTGGTTCTGGTTTTGAAATTAAGCACTCTCTATTTCCTACGTAACGACATGGTCGGCGCATTTCTGACGTCATTGCGTCACCGTTTCCATACGCCTACAAGGCTATTTTACACTCTAAAATGCAGCGAAAAATGGCTTATACTAGGATGGGCGGTGTCCAAGATATCTCAACATCCCTGCACTTGCCGCGGCTTGGGCCGGTTTTTCCATTTAGGGGACGCTCTAACCTACAAGATGCACCTGTTGGGGTGCCCGGGATGACATCTGGTCACCGGTTTCCAACGCGTCAAAGTATTACCAAATTTGCGACATTTCTTACATATTTTTTAACGTTCCCGAACCCTACCCGGTATGGAAATGCAAATCCGGAGATATCCCCTGTATCAAAAGGGCTAGGAGGTTGGTTCTGGTCTTGAAATTTAGCACTTTCAATTTCCTACCTTACGCCACCGTCGTTATCAAAGTTATCAAAAATCGTTGTCGTGCAATTTTTGAAATTTTATCGTGTTTTAAATCTTTTGTTGAAAACAGTTTGACTTGAAATGGCGATATAAAATTGCACTAGAAGTAAACATGTAAAAATTCTATTTAAGCCAATTTTGGCAGTGCATAGAGCTTCTTTGGCTCAAGAAAAAATAGATAAGATTAACATCACATCTACACATACATGTAATTGTCAGGTTAATGAGGTTCTTTCAAAAATATTTTTTTTCTAAATCTGAATCCAATTATGCGCTTAAAGTATCCGAAACTGGCACATTAAATATATATATCATTTAAAATAATTCAAAAGGAATATAATATGATTCATTTGAAAAACCTTAAGGAAATCATTTCTGTCTAAAATTGTATAAATGTACGCGACCCTAACCGCGAACTCACAAAGCTACAAGAACGCTGCACTCAGAAAAACTTATTATGCTCACAAGGAAGTGTTTCAAACAAGCGAAAATATCAATTGTATGTCATTTACTGACAGTTAAACGAGTTTTTGTTGACACTTGAAGAATGAAGCTGGCGTGAATATGCCAAAACGCACATTTGTAAAAGGTGTGCACAAATTACTAGGTGTTGTGAATATCTTGAGCAAATTCAAGAAAAAAAATGAGTGATATGTTCAAACCACCAAGGCAACGCATTTAAAAAAGACAACATGTAACGTTGGTTATTCGAACATGATGTAGCGCTCGATGCTATCATGCAGTAAAGCGCTACTACTACGCGAAACCTGACACTGTCATGCAATGCGATTCTTCTGAATCAGACCTTAGATGTATGGTACTCCACGAAGAACAACCAGTTGCGTTTGCAAAACCGTGCTTTAACGCAAACTGAGCAGAGAAAAGCATATATGGATAATTTCTCGCAGTCTTGTGTTCTTTTGAGATATGTCAAGAAAGAAGCCACATGTACGTAAAAAGAACTGTTCAGAGCACCAAAACGACTATAGACATATTACAGATAAATAAATATGAGATATGTTACAAGAAAAGCAACCAGAATCACATATCAGATATACTTTCAAAATACTCCACAATGAGTGTACTGCTTACAAACTATGAAACTATGAAAAATACTGAAACGACAGATGCGTGCGATTTTCTCGCATTATCAAAAAAAAATACTGCGAATCCAAACTGAAACGCTTTGAGACCCGGCTTAAATAAATTTAATCATCCACAAACAAAACCTTTTAGAATTTTCGGAAAACGCTACTTCACCAATCAACACGTAACAGCCTCGAACAGCAAAATAATTAGTAGGAAGACGAACACTCTTCTTTCCGAAAAATCTTTTCAGCTGCTTTCTAGCATTCCAGAAATTATGCGATCGTTATGTTATGAAAAGTAAAGACAAACACTCATAGACATTTAACAAGTAGGTGGTTTTGCTTGCATTCAATCCAGTCTAAAGAAATATGCATGAGAATAAGGCATTGTATTTAATCGTCCGTATTCAAGATCGTCTCATGTACGGAAGGAAAATGGAAATGCCATAAACCGAAACTAACGTTATCTACCAAAGGCAGGGAACCATTCCGGAAGAGCCGGATACTGGTTAGAAAACGTAATAAGCATAATACACAACGCAACTCTTCGTGTTAGCTCAGCCAACCAAATGAACATAATGAACTTGGACACTACACAACTAAATCAGGCCGTGTATTGCAGAAGCCAGCTAGATACTTTGTCACTAACTGATGTATATAATTAGTATATCCATGTCCTTATAATATATACCGACTGGATGGTATAACTTTCGTGCCAAAATATCATGTGGTTACATAAAAGGATGAGCTAGTGGGTCAAATAAGTGCGGACACCAAATACGTTAAAGCTCATTTAGGCGATCTATAGCAAATGGTGCGAGCTTTCTCGGCCTGCGACATCGCTGCGCTCACTCCATTTTTTCTGTAGATCGCCAAAATGATCTCTAAAAAATACCGAGTGTCTGTTATTTTCTTTAATATCAAATAAAGCGTTCTTCATAAAGATTCCAAATGTGTATCGTAATGCATTGATTATGTATATGATTATGAATATTGCTTCATATTATCAATGCATTGATATGTTCATCTGTACTGAGAGAAATGGTGTATTGTGATCGCGTGATGATTTGAATGTTGTATTGACATTATGTATCCATTCACTGTAATATAACTTCCCAGTTATTATACTATCCATAGCCGCTGTACAATGAACATGCATTTATACTACTTGAGCTATTTTTAAACTCATAAAATACATTCATGTGTATCGATCGAAATAACTCTACCATTCAGTTTTGAATTGATTTATGTAGTTGTGCGGCCATTTTATTTCGGATAAAGTGAATGAAACAGGGACATTATCTGGTTCGTTATTTTTTTAATACCTATAAAAACGTTCTATTTTGTGTTTTATTTTACACTTGTATCCTTATGTTTTAAATGTTCGAATGAAATTAAACTATTCCCTGAGAAACTTTGCTCCCAACTTTCGATTTACATTTAGATATACTGGCATTCGCTACGGCCTAATATTGTACATGAATTGGGATTAAGTTAAGGACGATTGTTGAAACGTTTACGATCCTTAAACAATACTAAAAAATAATTTGGAGGAATTATAAAACACATGTTAACTTTCAAAATGTTCACCTTTTGATGTGATAAACAGACCATTAAAAGAATATATTAATATGAAGCAAAATGATAATTGCAGAACATGCTTTTTCCACATAAAACACTCTTAATCATGCTTTGAATGTGAGTGTTTACTTGTAAAGTAGTTTTATTTTCGTGTCTAAAAAGGGTTTAAACTACAGATGTTGTGTGTGTATATATATATATATATATATAAAGAACTAGTCGTTACAAAGGTAAATCTTCATTTAAAGTTCAAGCACATTTTTTTCTGAATTATTTGAAAATATAATAGGAAGTAAATCATTTTGCCGTAAAGCGTATCGCTAATAGAAGTTGGATGATTTAAGACTTAAATTTACGAATTTGTTATCAGATAAGTATCTTGCCGTAACTGTTTAGAGTTTATAATATTAATGAAAAAAACTGAATTTGAAAATGTTTTGGAAGAAATGTTTGAAAAAGTTTCTTTATCAGAGTCATACGAAAAACTGCGACATGTTTATGTGCACCATATCGACATACCTTAAATACCGCTTACCGAAATTCATTCTTATAGTCGTAGGTTGGGAATACTCTTGGAAAAGTAGTTGTGTATAACCTCTGTTTGTTTATGGAATCTCAGAATAAATTAGTTGTCCTTAAGAACTGGTATGTGAAGCTAGAAAACACTCATAAGGTCGATTTGTAGGCTCCGAACGGGAGTCAGCCTACACTACTAGTCGTTTCGGTTGGGTAACACTTTCCCTTTGAAAGTTCAGTCTTGGTCCTGTAATAATACAATGTAAACTACAGGGACAAATAGTGTGGCCGAACAATCTACCAGGGTACTGTTTAAAGGCCAAAGCCAAACATACACTTTGATGAGAGGCACACACTATACAAACAACACAGAAGGGTCAAACAAGAATCAACATATATTTAGTAGCACATGATGGAGTTAACATCTCAGAACGGGAGCTCACTAGTTTATGATTTTAAGACCATCTCGAAATGAAAAAAAACCCTAATCAAAGACAACGTATTCTTAAAGACAATAATGACTTAAGCAGAAATGATCAGGATACTTAATATGTAAATTCAATTTACTCAACAACAAGACACTAAAGCAGACAAGACACTAAAGCATACTGTAATTAATGTTTCAGGCTAAGGCCTACACATACTAAATGATTAAACAAACAAGGCGCTCTGTAAAACCAATATTAGTATTAACAAAACGTCTGAGGACAAATGATTGCGCAGCTGTGAGCGAATGCATTTTTCTTATCTGTTAAGTGGTCTTGATACATGATACTGTGGTAGTTTTACATAGGTGGCAGTAAAGCCACAAATCGGTTTTCCCTATAAAAAATGTTGTTTATAAAATCATTTTGATGTTTTCATCAGAATGAAATGTCTGTACAATAGCAATACATGTAAACGTTAAAGAATACCATTTGCACAGGATATTCTTAGATATTTTCATTTTTTTTCCACAAAACCAGTAACAATCCTAACAAACCACTGGCCGATTACTGGACAAATCGTTTTTATTTTTCCATACGCATCAATTTACGCTCTGTCCGAGTCGAGTGGGTGTGCAGATGTAAGACTTAAAACTCGATTTTTCGAAAAAACGTTAAATATTTTCAAACACAAATTTGACAAAACTTATTGTGCTACTCAGCTTTTCAAAGAAAATGCATTTATGTGCCCATTGAACAGTTTATATGTTGGGCAAACAGGTAAAACAGAAGGCCTTTCCTATATATGAAAATATAATTAAATCAAACATTATTTATTCACCATTCTGAATGACACTGCCACCTATGGTTTAACATTCAGTTAATCTAAATATCTTTTGGTTTGTCAAGATACTACGTATATCGATTACTTCATAGGCATAGTTTTATAGGCATGCCTTTTAAATTTGATCGATGTGGTTGTGCGGCCATTATATTTCAACAAAGTCTCTGAAACACGGACATAATCTGGTTCGTTATATATTTATATATTCAAAAATGACATTATTTGTAATCACACTTGTAGTCTAACAAAAGTTTAAAAGGTAGCCTTTCCTGATAACGTTTAATCCGAACTTTCGATTTTCATTTGATTGTACTGTAATTTTGAAAAGGACGATAATTTATACGAATTGAGGAAGTTTTTAAACGTTATGTTAAGAGAGAGAGAGAGAGATATGTCGAAACTTTGATGTTCTTGGAAACAGTATAATATTGAAGATGTTTTTGGGGATGTGTTTAAAGTTCGTAGGTTAATTTTCAAGATTTTTATGTTTTGGGATTCAATTCAAGTGTTTTCCCTAGAATATATGAATATGGAGCAAAGTACTTATTGAAAATATTTTTTTGTCATATAAGGCATCCTAAATTATGCTTGGAAGTTGACTTTTATATGTAAAGCTGTTTATTTTGTTGTCTAAAATGGTTTAATAGGAAATTCTGACAAAAAAGGATTTCTCTCGGAACGTTTTATGTACTTCACCATGTTTTGATAACTAAAACATGTCACGTATTTTTATATGTAAAGCTGTTTATTTTTTTGTCTAAAATGGTTAAATAAGAAATTCTGACAAAAAAGGATTTATCTCGGAACGTTTTATGTACTTCACCATGTTTAGATAACTCAAACATGTTAACGTATTAATATTGCAATCCAAATTTGGAACAATTCATTGCCGAAGGCGAACCTGATAAATTCCGTAGCCGAGCTAGATAAACTTTCTCCATGCACGGCACTAACCTAGTATTCTATTTATCTTGTTACTTTGTTATCAAAACACGATAAATTTCAAAAAGGGGGACAACTGTTGTTTTTTTTTCTTGTTGACATCGGCACACTTTGTTCTTATGTTAAAATGTGCCCAAATTAGTTCTCAAAACTGTTCAATTGTATTAAATACGTCTACAGTAAAATTTATTGCAGTTTAATAAGTCAATATCAATTCAAAACATATGTTAAAAGTTTATAAACATCAGTCACCAAACATAATCAAACGATTTAACAAATATTCCGCAAGTCGCACAGGTCATGGTTTAATATCACGAGTGTTTACAAACAAACGTCACATGTTTAATGGATTTAGTTCATGTATAAATTATAGAATAACGAGTTGGATTTTCATAGCTGCACCGGTAAAATGAGAATTCATTTCTGTTGCAAGTGAGATATTGTCACTCACAACAGAAATAGAATTAACTATAGTTGAATGATACACATTTTTTTTCAGCAATCGCTAGTCGGGTAAGTGTATATGTAGATTATCAGACCGATTATCTTTGCCAGTGTCATTATCATGCAGCGTAATTGAACTTTATGAGCGAGTGGTTGTTGAGATCGGTTGTTGGCGGACAATTTTTAAGATACTGAAGCCTATTAATTTCTGCTTTTCCTCTGACATTTCAGAATTGAAACGAAGAAGCTTTCGCGGTCACGTGACCAACTAACTGCAGAAAAACATAACGCGGTCTACTATCTTATAAACCAAAATGTAATAGTGTCTTAATTTGCAATGCCGAAATTTTATATGTATTTGAGGTCATTAGTGTTGAAAGTTCATGAAAACATAATTAAGATAAAATTTTGGAGGAATTATAAAGAATGCTAGATCAACTTTTTCGAAAATACATAAATAAGGAACAAAATTATTATTGCAAAACATGCGTTTACACTTTAAACATCCTAAATCATACTTGGTGAAATTATACAGTGAAAAGAAGTTTTATGTTGCTGTTCATAAAAGCTCTGTGTTCTTCAACAAAAAAGCCTACCCAAAACATTTGGGAGGTTAAAAGATAGAATGTTCGACGCATTTTTTTTTCGTTGATTTGTCAAATATGAAGACAAAAATAATAAATATGCATTCTTTAAATTTTTAAATTTTAGGTCTACAATTAAGGTTGATGGAGGTTTCTGAGCGGAATGTCGACTCAAAATTAACTGAAGGTTCGGCTGAATTGACGCCCCTCTGTGAGCCTTGCCGGGCCGACGGGAAGGAACTAGAGGCCCATGGATTCTGCAACAATTGCAATGAGTACATGTGTCCGTCTTGCATCAAAGTTCATGGGAAACTGACGGCCACGAAACATCACAATGTACTTGGCAAGCAGAAAATGCCCACTCATTATCCGGCGCGTAAAAAGGCTCCAGACGTCTCGTGCTTGGAGCTTTGCAAAGACCATCCACCGGAAGCAATCAAGTTTTTCTGCCCAACACATGCGCAGTTATGTTGCGGGGATTGCATTGTCCTAGACCACAGGGCGTGCAAGATCGATTATATACCGAGAGTCGCGCCTTCTTTCACGGCAAGCAGTGAGTTCAAAGCCATCGTCAAAAAGGTGGAAACGCTTGAGGTCGCTTGTACAAATAGTGAGAGAAATCTTGAAGCGCATGAACAGTCGGTGCTGGAATTAAATATAATCGAGATAAAGAAAATACAAGCTTTTAGGGTGGAAATCAACGAATATCTTGACAAACAAGAAAAGGCTCTTATCAAATTCATGGACGATGCAAAAAAGAAAGACACAGACTGTATACGGAGATGGCGCGAGGACATAAACGCTGCGAAATTAACACTAGCTGAGACAAAATCTAGACTCAAAGATCAGAATACCGCTTCTAACATCTATATAGCAGCAAGACATGCAGAAAATCTGTTAAACGACATTCAAACAATGATAATGAAAGCTAAGACGGAAAACCTATTGACGGGTTACAAGTTTTGTCGAGATAAGAAGACTGAAGAGCTGCTGTCCTGGAACGACGCGCTAGGGAGAGTTGATCAGAGTAAGGTTAGGTAAGTGCAAAAAACAATGGAAATACATCTGAGATTGACATTGTAATTACACATACGTATATTGACATATTCACAGTTAAACTCGACATGTCGATGTCGCTGGGACCTCGCGAGTTTCGACTGTATGTCCTGTCTGATAAGTTATTTTATAAGTACGGTTTTTTTTATTGTATAGTGAAAATCTTATATGTAGCTTGAATTCTTATCTTACTGTTCGAAACACTTATCAAAATGAGACGTTTTATTTTAAAAAATAACTGATTTAACACCTTTCGATAAACCATCTGTTCTCATTGTCGGTAGTAGAATCACTATTTCCAATGATTATTGCTTTTGAGCTTTCAAGATGATTTAACCCATTCAACACTAGCCTTTATCACATGCTGTAAAACCAACTAATATCAACATGTTTGATTTCATTTAAATGTCACCGAAATTGGCTACAATGTGTCATACAAAGTGTTGAAACATCTGAAAAGCAAAGGTTTCGGTTAAATGCATAGGATTAAAAAGACTGATCGAAAGTGAATATTTTTATTTAACGAAGTGAATATGAAAAATTACAAATCTCTTTGAAACGTATAAACCAATTTTCTTTAACATCCAATTGTATGATACAAAACATAGTGGGGCGGGCTTCAGACATGTGGTTTCCGCTCAGTTAGAATTGATCAGTGATGAAACTAGGTGTTTAGGTAGCTTATGATAAAACGTAGTTAAGGATTACCTATTTAGTCAGTAGTATTATGATCAATGTGGCTGTTACTTATATCAAAATTGAACAATGATTTATACATGATAACTTTTTATTCATAAATTATTATGAAACTTGGTATGTAGGTAGCTTATGTGAAGACGTAGTTTAAGAGTTTTTCAGGGACTAGTGGGGCCAATCAAAGGTCGTTGCTACTAAAATAGAAAAACAATTTTCACTTAATATAATTTAACTGATCCAATACAATGAAACATAGCGTGTAGGTATCCTATGGGGAACACGTAGCTAGGATTTGTTTGTGGGTAGTAGAGTCAATACCAGTGTTACGTAAAAAGATGGTTTCCATTTAATAGCATGACATTAATTGATTTAAAGTTCAGTAAGTTTTTGGGCAGGTAATCTATGTGAAGGCGTAGATTGTGATCATTTTTGGGATTGGCAAGACATTTCACCCCAGACATGATAAAATTGCTTAAATAACACAAACTTTGTTTCCCGCGCTGTTTCTCAGGTTCAAGGTCAATGTCGTTTTTAATATGAATAATAAAAATGACATCTGCTTAATACGGGCTTGAAGTCCAGCGTAGCTGGACGAAAGTCCTCCAACGGCTTCAACGGCTTCCTTTCTTTGCCGGAGTGATTGCAATAAAAATTGAGGACCACTGAACAGTGAAAATGGGAAACAGTAAAGATTGTCATTCATTGCTCATTTTCAAAATATAAACAACACATTTTTTCATATTAACATTTTGCAACATTTTTTTGGGGGTTATGCTGTTTTTGTTACAAACACATAAGGATATATTCTGTATTCTCACTGAAATGTTTTGCAGATGTTGTCTCAGAGTTGCTTGGCTACAAATAGTTCATTTACAATCAACAATTTCTTCTTCATGATAAGGGTTAGGGAGTTTGTTTATTATTAGTAGTAATTGAGTAAATGTTTGGCTATGATTTACCATCATATTTAAATGGGTTTTCGCCAATTCAATTCTAGTAAAAAATACAATTACTCCTGATTGTAATATATTTCTGTGCAATCATTATTGTTATGTGATAATTTTTATTTATTTTCTGTTTGTTACATATTCGTCAAATGCGTTTGTGTACTTTATCTCAATTGCATAGTAGCTCTTTTTAAGTTGAAATGAGAAGGACAACCCCAAACGTTGATATATAGTATAATGCATTATATATAAAGTATACAATTTTATTAAAAAAGTGTGTGTATATATTAAATAAATTGCATACAGCAGCAGAACTGCTCGTTATTTGAAATGGGATGAAAGACTTCTATCTTTACATGTTTCATTAACATATATAAAAAACGTTTCCCTTTCACTCCTAGTATGTTTCACTTAGTCATTAAGTAAACTTTAACTTGAACGTGTCCGACAATACCACTTCAAGCCCGTAGAGGCAGCGCCTTTTTATGTTAACTTAATAAATAGTGGTAAAATGGTATTGTGCGCTTATGTATTGACTTACCCTTTGATTGTTTTAGGGTCAATAGGGTCAAGGATGCTTGCTGTTACTAAAAATATGAACATGTTATCCGCTTAATACCTTTTAACACATAACTTCTACTATATTATCTTGTTGTTTTTTTTCACTTAAACAATGCAATATACATTAGATATTACTCTTATTGTATTTTGCTTATAAAACACCTTTGCTTGGTATTGCGTTTCGGGTTAGGGCCTAACTGATGTTGGCAAAACTCGTGGCCCAATCCCTTTGCATGCTTGATTTTATAATGTCGGTTTAAATATTGCGTTAAAATTTGGATTGATATTCTAATTGTCTAATGTGTTCTCATACAATAAAGTAAAATCAATCAAACACATAACTTAAGTGAAGCCAATTTTCGATTGCTTCTAAGTTCAATAGGGTCAGAGTCAAAGTTGCTGTTACTTAAACTATAATTTTGACTTAAACACTTAGGTTGCAATGTATTGTAACAATGAACTTAAATCTTATTTTATATGTGGCTATTTACTTGGGAATTGAATTTGGCGTCATTTTGGTCAAAAACATTTATATGGAAGTAGACAAAGTTTTTACTCAATAACTTCTGTCAAGAATTCCACTTTGTAATAAAACTTGGTATAAAGGAAGCTCATGTGAAAACATACAGTGGTTTTATATTGAAATGAATGAAATTTAAACCTTGAATATAGCAATTTCACGTCATATGTACCTTGGTTGCATTTTGGAAGACAAAGCCAAGGTTAAAGATACAATTAGTGGAAATGGAAGTTGTCTACTCATCAATAACTTACAAATTACATGTTAAATTTATGTGGAAACGTAGGTTGGGATTATATATTAGGTTGGTGGGATCGAGGGCGCTAGTGCTTGAGATATAAAAAATTGGGAATGATTCGACTACTGGACGTGTTTCCGTAGTTTTTCATATAAATATTGTGATGAAATTCAGTGTACAGACGTACATTGCGATTGCATTTTGAGTAATTTGAGTCAAGGCTGAGGTAAATGATACAGGAAAACAGTTTCGGTTCAATGACTTTAGCTAAGCAAAGTGTGCAGTACTAACTTTGGTATATAGCACAATAATATAGATAGGTCGAGCTTCTAGGAGCAGGTTAAAGATGGCTGATTGTGTTTAGATACACAAACCTGAATTTTGCAGAAAATTTGCTTGAATAAATAACAAACCAGGTTCCGTCGCATTGCGGCGTTTGCAGTTATTATTTAATTTCTGATAAACGATAAGCATAAGGAAACTTTGTTTGCAATAAAACATTTGGAAAACCTCATTCAAGTATATTATACAGCTGAAGCTATACCTTTTGTGAAAAAGTATAAGATACAGCTATTCATCTTCAACAATTTGTTTATGTAATAGCTAAACATATGCAATCGCCTGTACACATTAAACTGCTATTCTTATTTGATACATACAGATATCAATGTCAATCCGGCGCTTATTGAAGAACAAGATGTGCAGTTCATTTATTGCTTTTTTAAAAGTTTTAATAAATACAGCACTTTAGTAAAGTATACTGAAAGCAAATGGGTTAGAAACAAGTTCTGTAAAACATAAAAATCGTTACCCAATGTTGATCTGTAAAACTGACATAGAACAGGAAGTGAGTGAGTTACAAACCACCTAAGTGAGATATATCCCAAAGTAAACAAAATGGTCTTAAAAATGCAGCAGTCAAGAAATGGCAAAACGCAAAAAACGTGCAAGGTATCAAATTATCTGTTATAAAGATGAACTCTTACTCCCAAATAACATTTAATGATATTGTTTTGATATTCTAAAAAGTATGAATAAATGTCGATAACAATGGTTCCTATGAATGAAACCGACTTTTATTTGAAAAAAAATGAGCATAAAACATGGTATTTCTACTTTATGAGACTAAATTAGATCACAGTAAATCTTTTAGCATTCACCAATCATTTATATTTTTGCGCTTTCTGCTATTACATACACGGTTACAGTCGCCTTATAAGTAATACATATAAGATATTTTCCATGAATGCATTATTTAGAAAGCAGTTAAAGGTTTATAAGTCAAAATTAATGTTCGTTATACATGTTTATTTATTGATTTTGAATAAGAGTGTCACTTTAAATGCAGCAGTCAAGACATGCATTAAAAGAAAACTGTTATCATATTCAGGTATCTGTCAACGTACGAGTCCAGCGTATTCAAAAAACCTCAGCGCCTAATAATCACTAAAAAGAACAATATCCTTGAAGTCTGCGATGATGTCCTTGACGAGATATCCCGCATAGACAAGCCGTGTGTTATCGTGGCAATTGCGGGTCTGTATAGAACAGGGAAATCATATTTGATGAATCTTCTCGCTAACTCACAAACAGGTATATATTGTATCATATGAATATAACACACGGTGTTCTGTCTGTATAAGTATGAATATTAAATAAACATTTACATATTTAAAATGCACAAGTGATAAATTATTTTTAAGTGTCGACTAAACAACATTATTTGTAACACTGCCGTAAAAGGTTTATATTCAAAATATTCTTCAAATCACTACACTAAAATAAAACTGTGTTAACAAATCAGTATAAGATAAATCATATTAACAATACACTTATCTATGTTGACAACCTTAAGTCAGTATTAAATTAGTCGTACAGTTATACAATGGATATTGACCAATTCTCTGTTTATACAAAGTTACTTAAATATAAGTTTACCTTAAGTAGTTGTGTACAAAATTCAAACAAAACACACATTTCTAAACATCACAAGCATAATTTAATATCATGGATGTTCAGCATATGTGTCTTTCTCCTTGTGCCATGTTTTCTCTAGTCTGTTTCATGAATCACTTATAAGACGACTGCTTATACGTGTACATAGTTTAAAACCCTTTCTCAGGCGAACTGATGGCAGAAGGATGTATGCGTGAAATCATTTGTTCATTGATTGCTTGAAATATATCAATATCTAAAATTGATATGATTGCTTAAAATTTAACTTTATTTTCTTCATGCTGACTTCGACGAGGCTTACCTATTTCATTAAATCATTGTTTGGTTGAGCTTTGATCATGTTGTTAAGCAAGCCTATACAGTATTTTTATAATGCAGGTTTTGCAATTGGTGACTCAATAGAGTCAAAGACCAAAGGCATCTGGGTTTGGTGTAGAGACCATCCCGAACAGAAGAACACTGTGCTTATGCTTCTGGACACGGAAGGATTGGGAGACGTTGACAATGTAAATCTCGTTCATGTTCCTGATGTAAAATGTTAATTTACAGGCAAAGATGTGTATAATTGTATACAAATCTTGATACAAATACTTGTGATCGAAGTTAAAGTTCATGGGATTACATCTCTTTACAGTGTGCGGGGTATATATATAGTCTTGTCCGTCCGTCAGCCATAATTTAGAAGATAACAGAATGGGACACTTGAAAGATATTTCCACAATATAAACGAATACATTCAGAGCGATATCGACAATCAACCAGACAACTTATTAAACTTTCGGCCAGTGTTGACCATGTAAAAAAGACATGTTTCGTTTTTTGGGGTAAAAGGCAATAATTTTGTCGTCTTTTGTGGATTGCAGGGCGACTCAAACCATGACAACCACATTTTCACACTTGCTACACTGCTGTGCAGCACATTGGTGTACAACATGAAGGGAGCGTTTGATCAGGACGCTGTAAACAAACTCACGTATCCTTTAGTCGAACTATAATTTTGCTTACACATATTGCTTTTATCAGTTTCGTTACACGCATAATTACTTGAATATCAATAGAAAGGTTTAGAAGTTTGAAGTACAAAGTCAAATGGAAAACATTAAAGGTTAGAGTGTAATTCATTTGCTTAGATTTATCTTGAATACAGAAACACAAATTTCCTAAAACGTTCTTTTAGTCCTTTTTAGGTGTCATATTACCTCAAGCTTATTGACTGTTTCAAACGACATAAACCTAAGGAACATGTCACAAACAGCCTACCTTGTTTCATTTTTCAGCAGATTTAAACATGTACGTATTCATATCGATGTTAATTAAGCAAATAGAAAGTTGCATTTAATGCATTAGATAATAACTTCCTGCAAAGAAATAATAAATCATTTAGTATTACTTCAGCAGATTTAATTATAAAACACTCATGTAAGGGCAAACTTTTTTTATTTATTTAACTACTATGATAATTAATCTGATAAACTTACACTTACTTAGATAAAACGTTATGTTTTATATGTTTGGTTTTTAATATAATTTTGTTACGTTTGATCCAATGAAGACGTTTGTCAAAAAGGAGAACAAACGTAAACAGAGGTAAAAGGATTCCTTTTACTTCCTGTGTTTGGAAGTAAAGTACATTGTATCTATAAATGAATCAGATTGGCTACCAATGACATTTCGCGTAATGATAGTTAAGACATTGATGAAGAAGGATTTTAAAATATTTCTGCGTTTTTCCGCTCATTTTGTTCAAAGAAAATAAATACATTTTTAAACTCTTTTGAACTTTTGTTTGGTGTAAATTTAATTGATTAGACATCAGTAAACCAGTATAAAAATATGTCTCCATAATAAAAAGTGACCTTTCATTTTCAAATCAGGTTATTTCAGTACAGTAAAACATATCCGTTACGTTTACTAAGGGATCTAGTATTTGTTTTTAATAAAACATTTTCGTTTCGATTTGAACATAATTCAAATACTTGATAACATGTAATTCTCTAAAAGCAGATCGTTTGGCTCCATCATTGATTTAAAAAAAACTCGCTTCTGATTTCCAGAACGCGGATTAAGAACTTAGTCATATCAGGATAAATTAATATGTATTTATACTGATTAACCTTAATGGGACAGATTTGTTTCTGAAGTGTCGAGAAACATCAAATTTGGCGGTCGATGTGGTGAAGGAAACAGTCTTTTGCAATGCGTCTTGCCTGGGTTTGTGCTCGCTTTGAGAGATTTTTCGCTGAGATTGATCAAAGGTGGTAGGCAGATAACATCAGACGAATACCTTGAAGAATATTTGGAAACTAATACGAGAAAAGATGTTTCTTTCAACAAACCACGGGAATGCATCCGGAAATTTTTTCCACAGGACAAACGGAGATGTTTTGCGTTCCCTATCCCTGGAAATATTGAAACATTGGAAAAACTAGAAAGCCTTACATTTGAAGAGCTTTCACCGAGATTTAAGACCGTTACAACAATGTTTGTGTCATATATCTACAGCCAGGAACCAAAACAACTCCAAGTTAGCAAACCAATCAACGGACCAAGTAAGTGATTTCAAACGAGTTTATACAATGAAAAAAAAATATTGTTTTCGAAATGCCAAATAGTTTTTGAATCATGCTCTGGGCGAATTGTGCTGTTAAAAATAACAGGGGAAGATAGCTGTGCCCAAAAGCGGTTCAGGGTACATAACATATTGCCAGTAACCAAGAGCAGCATGGAAAAACAGCCAATTAAGACAGTTAACAGGGGGTAAACAACTAGGACGACGTTGGGGTGACACGAGAGATCAAATGTTGTTTATTAAATGGACAAGGACTTTGGGGGAAAACTTATGATAAACTTAATTGTGCATAGGTTAAAATCATTTTGTTCACGTAAACATAGTTGGATAACATTTTAGACTATAATACTGATAAATGTAATGCTTTCGTATTGAATAGAATAATTCAAACAAACGGTGCTAAGAAAGTAGTGGTAGGATTATTGATTATATAAATGATAAAATTTCAATTGATGATGAACTAGTTAAAACTTCTGATGACTGCATTTTGTGGTTGAAATTAAAAGGGAAATTATGCAATATGAATATTGATATATTTGTTTGCTTGTTGTAAAATGTGCCTCATGGTAGCAGTAGGGAAATATATCAGAATATTAATATCATTATTTGACTGAATGATTAATGATATTATTTATATAGAGAATAAGTACAGGGGTGGTTGTAACTTTATTCTGACTTGGGATTGGAATATTTGGTCAGGTGACAAGGCTTATTATATTGATAATGAAAATGCACATGTTTTAGGATTTATTGCAAGATGATAAAGTTATGGATTATGTTTTTAATACCTAGAAAAATAAAGACAGAGTTGTTAAATAACATGGAGAAAATGTGTTCGAATTTTGTAAAACTACTGGTTTGACAATTTAAAAATGGAAGGCGTGGTTAAGATGATAAAAATGGTAATTACACATGTATAAATGTACAAGGATGTAGTGTAGTGGACTATGTTTTATGTAAAACAGACGTATTTGAGTATGTATCAGCATTTGAAGTTAAAAAAATTATATATCTGATAATTTCGTGGTAAATTTTAGTATAAAAATTGTTTAGCAAGATGATAAGAGATGGATAAAAACAATAATCATTGGATATTGGAATTTGGATGTCATTATGAAATATTTGGTTATGTTTTAAGTGCAATGTTTAATAAGTTTTTTGATTTTGGTTATTCCCCAGACAAATGGTCAGAATGTTTTTATACCACTGAATAAGAAAGGGGCTATAAATGAACCAAGTACTTATAGGGGTATTACTTTGATAAGCTCTGCAGGATTATAGTTTACAAAAGTTACTTATTAATGGCAACAATTTACTAAGTGTTGCCGATGTCACCTCTGTGCCACCAAAGTTTTCGGCTTTTCACGGCTTTCTTTCTTTGCAGTGTTTGTCACGCTAACAAGAAATTATGTGGACGCTTTTGCAAGCGGATCTGTGCCTGATGTTGACGATACATTTGCAATGGTTGCTAAAATCGAAAATCAAAGAGTGAAAAACGAGTGCATGAACATGTTTCACTCCAAAATGAAGGAATTGCTGTTGCCTCTTCCATCAAAATTGCTTGATAAACATTTCACGGATGCCCGATGGTCTGCGCTTGAATACATGCGTACAAATACTATCAAGGATATCGCCAATGCTGTTGAAAGAGATGCTCAAGTTTGTAATCTAATTTCACCATTATCGCATATTCAGTTCACGTTGCATCAACATCCTATTGTTGGGCTTTTCACACTAGTCCGCTTAAAATCAGTTCAATGCTTATGACAATTGATGCTTGACCAAGTTAAATGCACAAGTCGGTAAATAATACACTTTTCATTCCAATGTGAAATACATGAATTTGTCTAAACCTGTCTTTAATTCTTACTAACAAGAACACATTTTGCATCCCGGATATGCAATTTTAAATGACCACAGGCTAAATGAGTTACGTGCCACTTCTTTGTTATTATATTATGAGTTTAATGGAATCTAAATTTTGACTTTTTTATTTATCACAACTTAAGATTTATTAGTAATTTCAAAATGTAATATATCATCTTAAAAATGAGTACTCGCTATCTTTTGGAATGTACAAACATGCATTTTCATCATATATTCACACAAATTTGAAAGAATAACAGCTTGCGTTTCCTTACCCGATTGAATATTTGAGCATTCTGCACAGTGCTTGCCTAAAACACTGCAAGGTCTGTAACCGGTCCGCCTGGCTGAAAGTTCGATCCGAACAGCATGAAGATTATCATCTGTTTTAAATATTTCTAGGACGAATCGCAAATGCGTTTTTATAATAATTCCATTTAAGATAAGATAAGATACAATAACATATGTTTGTTTCCAATCATGGGTCATAAGACCTGACATGTTAACCAAAGCGTACGTAATGCATAAAACATACAAAACTAACATACGTTGTAAAGAAAAATAAGACTTTATTTACATGACTCAGTTTAGTTTTTCAAACAGACCATTTTATGAAATACCTGCATACCATAGTCTTGTTTTTATAATAAAGAATGAGCGTATTTGTAACTGATCATATTTTTAACTTAGAGGTTAGTTGGTTAGTGTGTGCATCGTAAAATGGCATCTTTGGTAAGATGCTGTAGGCAGTTTGGATGGAAATAATATTTTCGAATTAAATCTCAAACGCAGTATAAGAAGTAAAGTAACAGTGAAATAAGAAACACATGAACTAGCATATCATTTTAAAATACCAATAACAATAGTAATACATCCAAATTGTCCATATTAATACAATAAAGTATTCTAGTATATCACATAGTTTTGCCTAAATTGGGGTAGAATAACTGAACTATATTGGTGTTCCGCGCCGTTATTGAATCTAACACTACCTTAACAGATAGCATTCATATACAAAGAGTGCTAACTGTTTAATTACAGATTCATATTCATTTTTTAAACAACCCTGTAACTTTTCTATCTGATAACGATAAGAAATTTAAATTTTGTGCATGTTAAACACTTTGAGCAAAGAACGAAATTCTAAACGAAAGCAAGCGATTGATAAGGCCAAGTGGTAAATACTTCAAAGAGTCAGATATCAATCAAATTATATATATATTACAGATGGAAATGGACTTGTTCCAGCAACAGTGTCAACGAGCAAACGAAGAGAAAATAGAGGAACTCTGTAGAAACATACTTGACGGTATGGAATCCTTATGTAAGCTGAAAGCGGGGTCGGAAAACAAAGAATATGAAGTCCTCGGAGGCCATAGAATTTTCAAACGAGACGTGGACAAAATGAGGAAAGAGTATGAGCAAGCTCTTTTGGGATATGAACAAAGAGAGGTAAATCATATTATAATACGCGGAAATACTGTTTTCTTTTTATAGAAAAAAAGCTAAGTTTAAGTTCAATTGATTCAGAATCTGTCCTAACATTTTATTATCCAAATGGTTTTGTTTGTTTACCTTAGGATGATGGTCTCATGGTGAGTTATTCTTGGCATAATTTGTCCGTTATACGTCATCAAATTTGGCATAATAAGCAAATTTTCCTCCCAAACCATTCAGGTAATTTCAATCAACTATAATGGAACGTCCTTGGGAATATCAGCGTTAAGATAATTTAATTGATTCAAAACTGAAAAGCAAACAACATAAATATATTTTGAAAAAAGACTGTTTAAATACATTAACTGAACTGCTTCCTGCTGCGCACATTTCGAAAGGCCTGTGTTAGTTCAGTTACGATATAAATGCGCGGAATTTCGAAATTGTTCTTGAATGAGCCGCCATGATATCAACCGATTGTTTATTTCTTTTGAAACCACGGTGTTAAATATTTAAATAATGTACAATGAATGTCACGAGTGTCCCTCGAATACTTTTATAACATGGCCGTTCTCCCTGATGTCTGTGTTTTAAGGAACAACCTTAAACATAGACTTTAAGTGCAGCAATGCAGCAGTTTTTTACTTGGCTCAAAATCTTTGGCTACCTTTTTTTATATTTAAGCCAATGGCAATGTGATTTTAAATTTGAATGCAGCTAATTAATTTCAATTGTAAGATTTATGCCTGCGAGCAGGCTTATGCAAATATCACGACACAAGTATTTTGCATCTATTATCAACTTTGGTCACATAAATCTTAATCAACACAAAGACATATTCAATATCCTGTACTCCAGTGAAAATTTCCTTTCATTTTTGTGCTCATTAAGCTTAACTGATAAATTCCTCCGCTTTGCCAGATGTTCTTCCTACATCCACACCCGGTAATCTCTGTGTATTCACCCGGAGTCAATTAAACAGAATACTAAGTCCACATGTGCTCTGTTATGTATATAATTTTTCATATCTGAATAATTTGATTGGTAAGTGAGTAATAAATAAATGATGATCTATCAATAATTAGTTTTGCTTACTTCGACCATACTGGTTGGCACTGGGTAAACGCCAAAGACATAGAACACAAAAAAAATCACAAACAAGAAACATGAAAGAACAGCACACAACTCCACAAACACCACAGTGCATACATACATTATATAAAAAAAAAATCAGGTATTGCTAGGTACCGCCTTGGAACAGTCAGTAAAATGTGAATTTACTGGGGGTATAAACCATTTTAAGTGCACCAACTTTACTCTTATTCCAACAAACTTTCGTAAAGAAAAACATTAAAAGGTAAATCTTATCAAAGTAAGCATTAACTTTAGGAAAATAATAATTTAAATAAATAATAATAAATTTATAGGTAACCCACCAATTCTTCTATAACTAGAGATCCCAACTCTATCTGCAGACGGGGGAATACAATTCAGAGCACTTAATGCAGAATCTATTCAAGGATACGATGCAGTCATTGTATGAAACTATGAGCGACACCCACAGACTGCTTCATAAGATGAAAGGTTTAAAACTGTGTGATCATAGAGCATCATTGTACTAAAACTGGGAACAAATAAGAAAAACATAATTAGAAATGAGAGCGACATATTTCATCTAATATTTACCTACACTTCGACACTGCTTCTGTCCCACCTGTAGAACGTCCCTCAAACTAATTTGACTCAGAACTGTGCACTGCCCTAATAAAATTTAATTATTAATTTCAGATCAGATTGGTTTGGAGAAGGTTTGCAAGTGATCTTTCTTTGGTTGAAAATCAAATCCTTGATAAAGACAATAAGCTTTCTAAGAAAGAAAAAAGGAGTAAGTATTTAAATTATGTATCTTTAAATATAAATGGATGGTTTACATGTTAATATTTATATAAAAATCTACAAAGATATGCTTAGCAGCCAACATTTAAACATGAACCACGTTTTATGGCACAAGGTGAACGCCAAAGACATAAAACACAAAATCAGACAATCACAAGCAAGACTCGTCATGTTAAAACCTAGATTAGCTGAACTGTTTCTTAATCAGATATACATCGTATGAAGGTATACGATGTTTAAACATTTTTTGTTTAACTTAGCATTTGTCTGTTTTGTTTAATTTGGGCGCCTTATAACCACATATGTAAACATATACCATGTTATTTTGATCAAAAATCTTTCAATGTCTTTCGAGTGAATCATATTTGACGTATGTTTCATAAAACAAAACTTACTTTTTCCTTTTTGGAACCACTTAGAGGTGATCTTTTTATATACAAATCATAAAAATGAAAAACATATACAAATCATGAAATGACAAATAATAATCAAGAAAATCATCATATACAACTATTTCATCTTAAAACATTGCATTTTTCCTTTATTAAATACAACAGATTATTCTTAGTTGCTTTTAAACTTCATAATGAACTCATTGAGAAAAGGACAATGAATTCCGTTATTTTTATATAATTGAAAAATGTAAAGGTCGGCATTTAATAATGCACATAAGTTAACAAAGTTCTGCCTTCTTTCAGACAAAGCGTACGCTTTGTATATATGTTCGTGTTTTTGAGAAAGAATAGTGTTGATACTATTATACTCTTTGTATTCAATTTATATACAATTATAAGTATTTCAAGGCTTTTTATGTTCTATGTCTTTGGTGTTTACCAATTGCCATTGAACCGGGTTTATGTTTAAACGTTTTGCTACTGAGCTTATTTCTGTAGCTTTTCGCATAAATATTTTCATCTGTTGATGCATATTACCATGTTTAAAGGTGTCATTTATATTCGACCAAAAATAAGAAGTAAACGCCAATCGATAAAAAAGTAGTCGTCGGCTTCGACTTCGTTGCAGTGATAACAACGAGGACTTGCTGAAAAAAACTCCAGCGGAATAGGTTAAGATTTATAACCATTTTGTTATGTAGTAGTTTGAACTTGAACTGTTTAACTTTATTTTCTGAAATCATCCAACGTCAAATAAAAACATCAACATGATAGCCAGTTGATTGGTTCGTTGAATGCGTCTTGCTAGTATTTATGTATAAAGAATATTAAAATACAGCGTTGTAAAACATATGATAAAACATTAATGTCTTTATTTGTGAGATCGATCGTCTAACTGATTTTGGCCGTATTTAAGATTTAAATACGTTTTAACCCTTGTGTTTACAGATGAGTCGATTAAATTACACATTTTTGCACTCGTTTGGGATAGCTTTTATTATTGTGTTTACCACTGAAATCCGGTTGATTTTCACTATTAAATTTTGCAAAACTCTTCTATCGTCTATTTAACCAGATAATGAAATTATACCGTTTAGAAACATAAATCTAGAGTCAATCTACTTTCAATAGTAGATATTTATAATTGAATTTAACATATTGATTTTTTTATAAACTTGCGTTCGAATTGAATGGAAATCATTTTCAATGTTGCTTGACCTTGGAAGGAATTAAAATTCTAACCACGTGTTGATCAAGTCTCGGAAAATAACAGAAAGTTTCTTGTTTTGTCCAGGGGTGGTATTCAATATGTAACTTAAGTCAATCTTATGGTCATACATGATTGACTTCATTCACTCTATTGGTCAGTTATAAATAACAAGCAATCTGATTAGCTACATCGTTCTTAGATCTAGTTAAGACCAGTATAGAATACCAGCCCTGATAGGAATTTAAGTGAGTTTAAATTCATATTGAAGACAATATAATTTGGTCCGAATTGATCAAGAAAATATGATGCTATTATTTTCCCCTTTTCATTTGATTTTGATTTTAAGAAATTTACCCATTTAAGTTTTATGCTTTTAGAATAGTATTTGAAGTCAGGAACTTCCAGACCACCTTCGAGTTTTTGTCCTATGAAAGTTGCAAGTAATAAAAGTAATTTTATCTCTTTGTCATTCCAAATAATTTTAAATATTATAGAGTTAACCGTTCAATTACATAATTGTGACTTAAAATAGATGTGTAAGTTTGAGCAGCATCAATGATTTTATAAAAGTGATTTTGCCCAAAAAGGGTTTCGTTTCTTTCAATTGCTTATAACATTTGACATTGTCATTATTTGTTTAAATTAATGCATTCAGTTTTGTTTATTCCAAAATAAATACCTAAGGATTTTATACATTTTGTCGTGAAATTGTTATTGTACATTTTACCCATGCCATAGTTTTTTCGGTTACCTATCCATAAAACTTGTGTTTAAGTATGTTGAGCTTCAGCCCGGAAAAATTGCCGAATGTATGAATAATATCCTGGGCTACTGGAAATTCAGTTTCATATTTTAAAAAATAGGGTTGTGTCGTCTGCGAGTTATTTGATTTTTTAATAAGTGTTTTAAACATTCACACCTTTAATCGCTTCCTATATTCTTTTTTCAAGTGCAATGACTGTTCTGCCCGGATCGTTCTATCCGTTTCGGAAGCGGAAAGTCACGCAAAAATGTCACTTAAACTAGCATACCCTTTAGTCTAAATTCTCTAGAGGTTAAGATCATAATGGTGTCTAATATCAGAAAAGCAAACAGCAATGCGATGAGTTTGGTTCTCTTTAAAGAAGATTTTGATGCAAAGGTGAATTCTGCAATACAAAGCTTTGTCCATTCAATTCCAATAGTCGTTAAATTTTACTGTCAAAGGTTAGTACATGTTCCTACATGTATAATCATACACCTGTGTAAGACTGGTATATCCATATAGTAATAAGGACAGTTATTTAAAGAATGTGTTCCGTTTGATTTTTTATATAAAACATGCAATATATGTATAAATCGATGAAATGAATTATTACCACTTTGACATTCGTCGACGACCAAAAAATGACATATTTCATAACCTCATAGATTTTTCTTCGTATACGCTTAATTTGAAACTGGTTCTATTAATCTTAACTTGATCAAAAGTAATTAATTTTGTTTAAAGGGGAGAAAGAAGAAAATGAGTATGCAATGGAAAAAATGATAGTCGAGATGGCGCAGGACAGTCAGAAGGCTTTAGAAAGACAACAGAAGGAAATGGATGAGCAAAATCTAAAGTTAAATGCAGAACGCGAAAGACGAAACAAAGAATATGAAAACAAGTTTACAGGCTTACTTAACAGGATTGCAGCTCTTGAAAAAAATAAGGAAGACCATCAGAAATAACTTAAGCAAATCCAAGCATTGCAGGAGAAAAACAGGGTGGAAAAGTTAAGAATTGAAAAGGAACAACGAAAAGAACTGGACAAGAAGGAACGGGAACGAAAAGACAAGTTTGTATCTACAAGATTATGGGATGCTCTTTGGAATTATTAAGATACGATTTTTGAATTATAATAAAAACCACGATATCTGCGGAATTAAGTTAGAGAATTCACCTCAACATTTTGAATGTTGAAATTAATATAACAGTGGGTCATGATCATACTTTAAAAATAGGTTATATATTTATGTATTGAAATATTTTTCCTAACCATTCCAGTACGGTTTGTAGGCTAGGAAATGCTCTAGCGTCGCTAAAATCTCGAGACAGAAATAACTGACACAACCTGAAATAAACAACACTACCTTATTTTACTCTCGCGAGCAGTAGTAAATATCAAGAAACATAATATTCGAATAAAGCAAGAAGCAGATGACAGTTCCGATCTATAGTGACAACAGGTTCACTAGTTGTTGGCCATTTCTAAGATCATAAATTGTAACATAACCACTAACAAATCGTATTGAGCAAATCGCTAAAAAAGGCGAATTCGCATCATTGAAATTTATAGTGATGATCTCGAAAACTTCCCTGAGTTCTGCATTTAGTGATGGTCAAATGACCCTTCTAACATTCACTTTGGACAACGTTGCTAAAATGGCCGCGCTTCGTCTTTTTGAAATGACGATTTGCTTATATGAGTGAAAAAGTACTGTAAATGTGTGTTATCCGTGTGTGCTGTGATATTACTATTTTCATATAACAATATTGTTTATTTTGCTAAAAAATAAAACCTTTTTATTATGATGATGCTCTATTCAAAATTATCTCCGGACTTGATTCGCTTAATAGAAAAAAATAAGAAACTGTTTTATATCATCGAGATAAATTCATAGTTACTTTATTTGAAGGCGGTAGTAGATGAAACGTTTAGATTTTCAAACTAAAATTATAAAATACAAATCTTGATTGTTCTCCTTAACTTTAATTATTGAGCTTGAAGGACTTAAAAATATAAACTCGTTTATACTTATGTAATATGCATTTTTCTCGTCATCGGTAACAATTAAACTCTCGCCGAAACGCTTCATATAAACATTGCACAATGACAGACAAAGGAGATTGGTTTCACGATCAATTCTAGGAAGAGAACGTATTTTCAGTCTTAACTCCGTTAATGAGAATTAGCATTTAGTAATCAGGTTTCGCTTTTACAATTTGTGTAAAATAAGATAAGCCTGAAAAAGGTAACAGAGCCAATAATAAATATTATATTTGTATCCGTCTAAATTTGTTTAAATTGAAACGAATCTGTTTCCGGTGTATGATCAACCAGGTTGTTTGTTCTGATTTAAGCATTCTATATTGCTTGAATCATACCGTGAGTTTGGAACATTCATTTCAAGTTTTATAGTGTTTCTTTTCGATTTAGTTTGTATAAGGACAAAGATTAATCAATTGACATGACGTCATCGCAAACTCTCATAAATATCCTAATGTGCTTTTATTTTTGGGACCAAAATGCAATAGAACTAACTAATACTCAGTTTGCTGAAACTTATCAACAGTACTGGAAATCAAACCATTATTTTCTCATTTCTCATTGTACTTGACACGAGTAAATTTTTGCCGATTCGGTGTTTCACGAGGCAATAAATTTGATTTTTAAGACCTTGCATTGTTTCTGTGTCATTATAAACCAAAAACTTTTATCAAAAATGAACTTTAATGCGTCCTGTCAGAACATAAAACTACCTTTAAAGATACACCTATCTACCGGGACATCGGTAAACCGAAAACGTCTTCTTCTTCTGCTTTTGCTCTTTTTTGTTACCGACGGTTTTCTTCATTCGAGTTAAGCGTCATGATAATTGGATAATCAGCTTAGTTGTTCGAAAATGTGTATGAATTTGTAGACCTTCATTAGTAATGAACTGTTGTGTACTATTTATCTCTGACTAGTAAACGTTGTCAATTTAAGCTGAACTAAACAAAAGGGAAACCACAAAATTTGGAAGCGTTTATCTCTGATAACGTTTTACCTGTAAAAAGCATTCATTTTGCTATAAAATATTTGCACATAATGCTAAATTCGTATTAGTCATTAACTCGGGATAATTATGGTGGTTGAATGCTATCGTGTTCCCGCACCAATCTCTAATTAAATTTATTCGGCTTGCTCCAATTTCACATAAACGCAATCAATTTGTATGAACGTATGCAATTAAAGTGACCATTTATTTCGTACCGAATAGTACCAAACAATACATATTGTAATGCCGTAAATAGATCTGATGATACCTGATTTCGATTTGCGGTACTAAAGTCTATAATCCTTCGGCCTACAGCCTGAAAACGACATAATGCTATAATGAAATAAAATGAAAGCTGTTGGGGTTAATGTCAGAATTAAAAGATGATAAAGAGAAAACTGAACCTACACTTTATGATCTAATGCATTGCATACAATAGTGTTAAATCTTTTATGAAAAAATACTCCGATAAAATATATTAACTCAGATCTGATGAACACTAAGAGAATGAATGAATAAAACAGGTTAAACGTCTGATTTGTTATAATTATAGTACTATTTCTTATATTGAAAGTAAGTTAGGGTTATCATGAAAGGCATTTTGAAATAATCGTTTGATTGTCAGAGGTAAATAAATTTATTTATATTTTATTTGCTGTTGTTTTTAACGTATACGTAGTGTTTAGTTTTGAGATTGTATGACTTTACTTTTTGCTGTGAGGTTTCAATAAAACGAGTGTATTCAATTGCTTGTATTGTTTATTTATATTATCATTAGTAGTATTGCCATTAAGATACCGACATTTCTCCAACAACAATGCAAAACGTTCAAGGCAATTTAGACCATATGATTAAATAATCTTATCGCGTCAAAGTTTTGAAGTTTAGTGTGTCTTAGGAATAGTTTCGACATTTATTCTTTTGGTTATATTGGTACTATTGCAAATTTATGTCCAACATAGACATTATTTAAAGGGCCCCAATTGAACTTCGAACGAAATACTTATGAAGGAAACGAACATGTAACTACGATAATGTAAAAGAAAACTCTCTAAACATGCTTATTGTTAGAGATTCAATGTTTGGCATTGGCGACATGTCCATGAGGTGGAAAAGAGTACACATCTTAAAGTGTTAATTTTTCATTAAAAGCAGAGCCTCTGTGTCGACAGATATTTCATTGTCTTCGAAAGACATTTGCAAATTAAAATAATCTGAATGTATAAAAACGTGGCATGATTGAAAGTAGCCTATGTTTTAATCCGCATGTAAGTAATTTTGAGTGATGGTGTCAAAACAAGACAACTTAATAACAAGGAATAGGTGAATGTTTCAAAAGTTAAAAAAAAAACACAATGTTTTTCGTTGTTCTTAATTTTCAAGTAGAATTGTTAAATCTTGAATAAAATGGTCTAAAATGTTTAAATAATACCATTGGTTACCAACATTTCAAAAATAAGTAATCCAAAAATGAGCACAGACAGTTGTATGCAAGAGAGTTTAACTCTATTTAAGTGTCATTTCGTGTCGTAATATTTACAGAACGTAGTTTTAAGAAAAGAATACTTACTTCAAACGTGCCACTTTTAACAAATTCAGATTAATGGACTTTGATCTGCTAATTTGACTTTACCTAGTAAATTATCTAATTAAGTGTCTGTCAGGAAAAAAGTACGATCGCGTACCTCATACTCAACTGTTTGTGTTCCTATCTGAAGGTGTTGAAATAAATACGGGGACAGATCCAAAAGTTCCTGTACATATCTTATTGTTTACTGAATGAATGAAGAAGAAGGATACATAATGCATCATTTCAAACGTCTACCTGCTGTTGCTAGTGTAGCAAATATGCACGAAATGTCACAGACGTACATTGAATGCAAAAAATACAAACACTCCTATAAGTTAATTTAGTGGGACACGAGGCAGCTTATTACATCATGCAGCGTCAGGCTAATACACTTACTCCTATTTAATTTTATTTGAACATAATTGCAAAAAAAATATTATCTACCTTGAACAAAGTCGGTACAGATCATTGGATACATATATTTTACTGATATAGAACATTACTAAATAATACACAATGTAGATGTACTAGTAGTATACAAATTATCAGACAATGTAGATGCATATTAAAACACTAGAACACAAACTTGAAGTGAATTGCTTATTAGTAATACAGTTCAGTAAACAACAATCTAAATACGCAATATTTAACATACAAGTTGGCGGAACCGGGCAAGGCGAAGGTCACAACGGTAGAACATGGAAGATCACTCCCACCGTTACATTTGTTTCTGTTGCAATAGCAGGATTGTCCCGCGTTAATAATCTCACTTCATGAGAAATATTCACTGTCCAGAAAGTCAGAAAGGCTTCGGGGTACGAGTGTTTGTCACGTAATTACAAAACAAAACAAAACTTTAGGTGTCCAATGTATAAATAAGGTTTTCGTAATATCGTGCCCTTGTCCGTTATGTTAGGTTTTGATGGTGTAAACCTCGTATAATAAAATATCTCTTGAGAGGGTATTGCTTGCAGAATATTAAAATGTAAAATAACTGACCGAAAATTCATTTTATACAAAAGTATGGCAGTGTGTTATTTTGTTCTTTATAGCAATTGAAACCATAGGTGTAATGACCAATTTTTTAATCTTTCAAGGTCAACCCAGCGAGACTGCAATACTTTTATCAAAGTATCATTAACATATTATTTCTCTACAAATTTAACCGTTTTATATATTGCCAAAAGTATGTCTTCACCAGGCATCATTTTTTTTTTGTACATCGTATTTTTTAAGATTTTACTTTAGGCGTAGATTCCCAATTTGTTATATCTATCACACTTTTTATCACCAAGGAATACGTTTAACTGAATTTCCAGTTGAACAGTACGTGTTTGTTATTTTCTGGAAGTCGAACATTTAACTTACCTTGCGAGCCATTCTGCAGCCAAATACAATGCAACTCACACACCTACCTGTCCCAGATTCACACAACCACTTTCGCTGCAGTCATCAAGCCTTCGGCTCACATACTCATAAACACCGCAGTTGATTCAACAAGTACCTTGCAGAACTACCATCCATCTATCCTGCAGATAACACAGCCCTTTGACACGCAGCTCACTCAGTCATCTACAATCTACCATGCGGCTAACACAACTACCAAGTAGCTGCAATGATGTAATGTAACTTTTACAGCCGCATACCGTACAGCAGTTAGGACATTACCACTTGCGCCTATAACCAATAGGCCTGCGAAAAAACACAGCCATTGACTCCGCCAAAGCTCATTCAGCCCAAACTCGACAGTTCAAACATCCACATACCCCGCAAACCACACAGCCTCATACATAAACTGCAGACCACATAATACATTTTTTGCAGCTCACTCAACAGCTACTATGCGACTTACATAGCCACCATGTACGTAGGTTACACAGTCACCTTCCTTGCTTCCCACACAGCAATCTACACTGAAGCTCACACAACCACTTACGATACAGTTATCTTCCATGTTGCTCTCTAAACCAACTACACCTCTACTCACACAGCCGCCCACACGGTGACTCACACAGCGACCATCTTTTTACCATACACAGATACCATACATGCTTCTCAAATATTCACATTTACTGCATATGAAACAACCACCCACGCGAAATCCTTCTTCCCTGAAGCTCCCAAAGCAAAACATACTGAGGCTCACGTTTTCACCAACCCTAAAGCTCACAACACTTAACATGCAGCTCCAACAGCCACCTAAAATGCAGCTCCATATTCTAATACTCAGCAGTTTATGCAACAACTTACCCGACCATTTATAGAGCCCCATTACCTGCAACTCGACAGCAATCTACCTTGTGGCTGACTCAGCCATCTACCTTGCAGATCACAAAGCCCTTCTACTCTACAGCTCATTCACCCTCATATCCTGCATCGCATTCAACAACTCACATAATAACTTACAGCAACCTACTTTGCGGCTCAAACAGCCGTAAACGCCGTCGCACACACATCCACCTGAACTGCGGCTCACATAACTATCTACCAAGCAGATCACACAAACACCTACTCAGCTGCTCAAATGACTACTTACGCTATAGTCATCTTTCCTGCAGCGCACACAGTAACCAACTTATCCCACTATGATGTATCGCACAAAGAAACATACACTGCAGCGTACCATTGAACCCAACCTGCAGTTCACAATGCCCCCTATAATGAAGCTCACACCATCCCCACCTTTTCTTTACCTCACACATACACATACGCTTAGCCATCTACCCTTTTACACTTATATGTTTGTCCTTACATCAAACACATACTCTTATTTATTTCTTCTAATCATACTGTTATAAAGAAAAATATTATGTTTTTCGTTTTATAAAACGAATTTTATACAATTCGAAGCACATTAAACGATGAAGAAGCAAAACTCTAGGAGAACTACATCAGTTGTATTCTTAAAATAACACTAACGTAATGTTTTGCACTAGTAAGTAAACATAATAATAGTATGTGCCCAAAGAGTTCACACTTGAGAGCCAAACATGCTTAACGTGGGTTTGCAATCAGAAAGAGCAGAAGAACTTAATAATGTTTATCTACTATGCGTTTTCCTTAGAAACTAGTTATTAATTTCCCTTTTATTCATACTGTTGTTTTGCTCTGATGAGTTCAGTAAATTTAATCCAGGAATTAAATTTTAGGCTACTGGGATTGTTGTTGTAGTTTCTATTGTTTCCCTGATATGATTTGCAACATTTGGAAACGAGGTTTATTGAAAAGAAAAAACAATAATAGAAAAATGGCCATTACATGTTTAAAACTTGTATTCAGTTCAAAATGCTGGTGGAGTATATATATGATGCAGGTTTTGCAATTGGTGATTCAATAGAGTCAAAGACAAAAGGCATCTGGGTTTAGTGTAGAGACCATCCCGAACAGAAAGACACTGTGCTTATGCTTCTGGACACGGAAGGATTAGGAGACGTTGAAAAGGTAAACAGTATGCATATGCTTTTTCTTATTTTAATTGTATGTTTATTGTAGAGTTCGAATGTACAAAGTGTATGGTCTCATTCAACAATGTACGTATTTAACAGTCAATACTACGAAGCAATCCTTGGAAGTTTTACATGTACTTGTAGTTATTTTTAAATCTGGTACATACGAGTAAGATATTCAACTCCGCATGGACTTATTTGAAGCTATATGATATCTTTCAAAAGTCTTAAACTAAAACTCAAGCCTAAGAATTGCGGTTGATCTGAATAACATTAATTTGGATAGTCTGACAAGCGACTGCAAAAAAACAAATGGTATCTGAGATTTGTGCATACTATAAATTTCGAGAGCAACTAATACTTTGGTAATACGCATGCCTTTTATACGCAAAGGCTTACCCAAGGGCAACTAATAATTAACGTTTCATGTTTTTAACCAAATTAAAATAAAATAAATTGCCCAAAGCAATCCTGTTGTAGAAATGGTTAAATGTTATGAACATGCAAATACGAAGATAGTCTTCTTCAAACCAATCTTTCACAGTCTATTTAATCCCCGATTATCCACGATTTATCGTAGAGGCATTAATTGTAATGCATCGGGAACACATGGCCCAAAGCATAGTTGTTTATCTTGCAAAACGAATTCTGGCAATTGTACCACACCGATTTGCATTCCTCCCCATTCGCCAAATATCTTTTATATTTCCTAAATGAATGGCAATTCGATCTTTTTTAATATAGAAGGAATTGACAATTTGTACTGATTCGCCAAAACCTGAAAGACACGATCGAGCTCGATATTTCATTACCAACAAAAGGCCGTGGATGCCTCGCCGCTTCAAGTTAGATTATACCCGATTGAGTTACGACTACACTTAGAGTGTGCTACGGTTTAAAAAGATCGTAGCATATCGTAGGGGCACCACGAAAGTGCCTTAGCGCTCCCATGATCATTTAAGACCCCTCGATCATGTCAGAAATTCTACAATCAAATCGCTGATATCATAGAGCTTGTGGGACCAGTGTAAATACAAAGAAGTCTCCCGCACTGTAATATTGTGTTTAATTTAATGCTTGACTAATTTAACTTGCTTTTATATCAATGTATTTTATCTATAGGATACGATTCGTCATACAATACACAATTTTATTGAACATTTTCATGTAATTTGACACTAAGCGAGTTTCTTACAAAGTTTCATTTCGTGTTGAAAAAAAAATGTATTATATGATGACGTTTGTAATATATTTTTTATCACAAGCCTACCTGTTGAACATGCGCTGCTTATGATCCAATTACAAGAAAGCAATATCATTGTATGCGATACATGTATTCCATAAATGTACTCACCGGAAGAATTGAAACAAAATACAGATTTATTCGTTTTACTCCGTTTATAAGATAATGAATACCAAGATGATATCAAGTAAGGATAACATAAACCCTTTTTTTAAATAACAGAATATGCTTTCTTTTGAATTTTGACGCCATATCCGGTAGGCCGATACCACCAATAGTAACTTGTTTATCACCGTACCTTTTCTAGATTTTTATTCACAAAATTAAGATTAAACATTTTATTTTCCTCTTGATATTTATACGGAAATGACCTACTTTTTTCGAATAAATCAAACTGAGAAATGAACGTATGACTTGCTAGAATACTGCCAATAAAGAAATCAATTTCCCAATAAAAAATGTTCACGAAATATTGAACAATCAATTAATAGTTCGGTGGACCCTGGCCAATGCTCATGTTAAAAAAATACAGAAACAAGCTCAGTAGCCAAAGGTTTAAACATAACTCCCGTTTAATGGCACAGGCTAAACGCCAAAGACATAGAACACATAAACAAAAACAAATCACAAACAAGGAACGATAGCACACAACTCCACAAACAACACAGTGCATATATACTATATAAATTCTAGGTATGTTTATGAAAGGATTGTTAGGTAAATCTTATCAAAGTATGAATGAATTTGACGAAACGTAATAATAAAACAAATAAAAATAAACGTATAGGTAAACCCCAAGTACATCAATGATTAGAGATCCCAACTTTATCTGCAGACGGAGGAATACAATTCAGAGTACCTAATGCAAAAACTTTTCAAAGATATTATGCAGTTATTGTTTGAAACTATCAGCATCACACAGTCTGCCACAGAAAATAAAAAGTCTAATATAAACCAAAGAATTAAAGAGTTTTATACCATTGGTAGCAATAACAGCGTGACGTCGTATTTTACGCTTCCCTATTCTGCACAATGCTAATACAACTCCTCATTCCAATGGATATTACTCCTGCAAACATTTATACTTACTGCCGAAAATGGTACCAAAATAATCATGAATAAATAATCTATCAACTGTTGTACGGGTTTTCTCTAATTATGTGAAACAAAATAAAACGAGCAAAAAGTTTTACAAGCATCTTTTGTAATATGTCATTTTTCTGCCGGTCTTGGGACGTTTTGACTGACATTTTATACTTCCGATTTCGGATATTTGAAAACTTATTTTGATTCTCAATGACTTTACAAGGATCCTGCATCGGTAAGTATAATTTTTATGAATTATTATGTAGTTTTTCTGCTTTTATTTTGTCAAAAACTAAAACAGGGGATAAAACATGCTGATTTACAGGTCCAAATCGAAAGAGAACAACAATGCATCATCGATTTTATGAAAATTCATTCATTTATTTACACAGTGATACTATCCATTGCATTTAGTAATCTGTCGCATTTTTCGCAAGGGCTATTTATAAACACATCGTTTCTGAGAGTGGCCAAAAACAAGAACAATTTAATGACTCATAGGCATGCAACCTTAAAAGCCGAGAGTATCCGAATTAACCAGGAAGTAATTTTTAGACTAACTGCGCATGCGCGCAGGTAGTCTTAAGACCGCAAAATCCAAAGAACTACTTCTTTTCATGTCGTTTGAACCAATTTTTTCGTCTCAATGCGCTCTATGTTTAGCAGAATGACGACGAAATCATAAAAATAGATTAGTTGTTTTGCGGTCCGAGTATGAGTTCTTGCTTAATCGGCTATTTCCGCGCTGTATTTCTGTATCCCGGCGTTTTATTTTTAGCAAGATATAACTATTTTTAGATCGTTATATTTATCAGACTAATGTGGGTCAAAATAATTGAGGTCCTGGTAGGAAGGTTACATACTGATATTCACTCAGAGTTTAGCCCAAGATGTTCTAGAAATTATTACCGACCACAAGTGTCCCATCTCCCACAGGGTTTGCTATTATAACCTGGTGTGACCCTGAAGCACGCTTATTTGTAATGGTGTGTTTTTGATATTACTTTTATGAGACAAGAAACAAAAATGATTGTCTGAAAGTCAAAATAGTTGTATCTCAGGTTTCGCGTTGCTAATGCTTCAAAATACTATGATTTGCCTGCTATACAATTACAAAATACTATTCATTCCATGATTTTTAAGCGTATACGTTTCTGATATTAAGATGTTTTCATTTTTTTGCGTAATAGCTTTAATAATTTTGGACATAAGGCTTTCAAATTTCTAACACACATGCCCTGATACGACAGTGAGTTATGCATACGTTTGATGAAGTAAAGTAGTTCGGATTTAACCTGTAAAACCTCTAAAGAGTGAGAAGCATTCATAACAGCACAAGTATTATTTCTACACAGATACAAAACACATAAATAACATTTAATTATCAATAAAACTTGAAAAAGCACAATCATATTCCCATTCTTAGAACTGACAATTTCCGATAATCTAAAATTAGTTTCAACTACATTAACTGACCGAGTTTCTAAAAATAGTTTCTTCATACATGAACTGACCACATGTTTGTCCTCACCGTGTGAAAACGATCATCTGATAAGCTCTGCATTTTGATAGGAATTATTTCTAAAGTTGCTCGTAAAAATAAAATCATTTTACTTAAACAATTAAAACGTGTATGTTCATTAAACATGTTTCTTACGTATGATATCTAATCAAAGCACCGTAAAACCTTCAGAAGCGATTGAAAGGGGCAGGCATTGTAAAATTAAATACATTGGGATACGTCGATTGAAGTGATACGCTGTGCGTTTTGAATGGAATTATTGCTGAAGTTGTTTGTAAAAAAAAATGATTTTCTTACAAAACGTGTATGTTCATAAAAGGAAATAATATATATGATGTATTGTATTTTCCTATCGTATGATATCTAATCAAAGCAACGAAAAACCTTTAGAAACGAAGAAACGAAGGGGGATTACGACGATTGAAATGACATTTACATAAACAAAATGACACAAGACGCCATAAAAAAGATATAGATATGTTTGTTTCCTCGCCCAGTGTGGGCACAAGCGCTCTTGGCCCTCGGCACATTTTTCACTTTTATCTATGTGCCCTTCACCCATTCCCATAGTTCAAATACAATTTAAAACTTTCACATATTTGCCCGCAGATAGTCTTTCAGCGCCTTGCGCTTTGATTGTTTATTTTAAATGCCAACCTCTGTAAATAGTAATTTATTTTGAGTAAACATTGAGGTAGGTTTATGCATAGCATTGTTTTATTATATTAAGAATGCTATTTATTAGGGGTTGCCAATTTTTTTGCATGAAAATTGTTCAAATGTTTTATTATTTAAATAAAAAAGATTTTTGCAATTGTTTCTATTTTGGATATTGTGATCGGTTTTAATAATCAACAGACTGGGTTCTTTAAGGATTTGGTCACTTTCGGTTTTAAAACAAGTAAATAAACTAATGGAGAATTGGCGGTTATTTTTTATTAAAGCCATTCTAAATTATTAATTAAAAATCTGTCAAGCTCAAGTTTGTTATTGTTTATGCGCATGTTTCTGCCAATGGCATTGCCCGACAAATTCATATTTAATATCTTAAAGGAGCTTGACAACCAAAAATCAATTAACCAAATTAAAACGCCAAGTTTCCATTAAGTGTTTTATTGGTTAATAAAAAAAAATATAGGCTGGCTTATAATATTATATATAGGCATTTCACAATTGAAACTAAGAAAGTAAGCATTTTTTAATATTCTAAACAGTTAATTGGATGCCTACCAATTTTAATTGTTTATAGATCATACATTATCACTAAGTAACTAATACTTAAATAATGATGGGAAAGTTTCAAATTTCAACATATCAATGTTTTAAGGTGAAAATTTCAGGATTTGTTTTATGTTTGCATAGTTACTTGGATTATAAAATCACTCTCTGTAAAAATTATTCCACTTTTCTAACATTATTAGTCTTCAAATTTATTGGAATTCCTGTTATGATAGCATTTCAGTTGCTGTCATTAATTTTCAACTCAATGTTGTGATTATTCATTTAAAATTATTTTAAACTTCACATTCCATAAATGGCTGTTCTTACTTTTTGACTAAATATTGTGAGTATTTTTACACATAAGTAAGTCTGCCAATTCATGGATGGTCAGTTTTGTCATTTATTGGTCTTTTTTCCCTTTTTTCTTTTCTTCCTTTCAGTGAGATATAAAGCCATAGATTAGAATACATCCATGCCACTCAAATTTAGCCTCTCAGAATGATGGGAAGGATTGCAGAACTGAGGTAACTTAGAACTATGATGCATATTTACCAGAGAATATCTCATGAACATGCAATTTGCTTAATTTTCTTTGGAATTATACCTTATTGTAAGCTATTGAGAACTCTTTATAAACTGTGACATTTTGTGTATGACACATTTTATTATTTGTAAAATAAATGCTTTTGACATTTTTCTAAGCTGTAAAGTTGAATTGATTCTTAAATTGATTCTGATAAATACCAACCTGTGTATAGACATCAAACCTCATAACATATATAAACATAGTTGTCCCTCTCTGAATAATACATAATTATCTTTTATATGTTTCTTTTTACTTTCAGATTCACTCTCACCTGACTGATGCAGATTCAGTAACCTAATTGTATGTACTTTTTTGTCAAATTGTATTTTTTGCTCTATTAAAAATATAATGTTGACCTTTTTGAGGAATAATTTGGAAAGGAAAAATAAATTATTATAAAGAAAAAGTAATTTGCTATGTACAAAAAGTGGACAAAAATGTTGAACAGTATGAAGTTTTAAATTAGAAAATCCTTACTTCTCTCGGTTTGTATGTCAACTTTATTAAGATCATATCTGGTAATATAATGTATTCCCTTAATTAATTGTGATAAAACCTTTTTAAACTGTATGTTTACATCTGTATATGTATGTTGCCATATAAACTGAATGCATGTAGTTTCTTTTGTGTACATGTGTATTGAAATCAACCCATTCCTTTGTTATATTTTCAGGCTCATGATGGTTTCTGAGAAAAATCAGCTTGGTGTAATTTGACAGTATTTTGCAGTATTTGACAGTGGTTTTATCATGCAAAAGTCATACCATGAAGTGTCTCACAGATTCTCTCTCAATTCCTGCAATATCCAAGATTACAGTGTAATGCAAAGAGGATTAATTTTCTTGCAATAAGTAGTATCTTTACTTCCAAATACCCCGGTACAGCATGAACAGTTCCTTCATTTTTTGAATGACTATAGAGTAAAAAAAAAACATATAAAATGTTGTCTTTTTATGTGTAAAACTTCGCATGATATGAATGGTTACAAATACATGCATGGACATTTTGATTCCAAATCTATGCACAATTTGATTCCAATAATTAACCACAAATGTATTTTAGATTTGGTTTGAAACAGAAATATTGTCCTTTTGTTTGTTTCTAAACACTAAGTATTATTATTCGTGTTTATAGTTTCCATGTCAATTTAAAAAAAGTCAGTTCTTTAACAGATGGACTCTTACTCCCACATAAGATTTACCACAATTTATACTATTGTTTTGTTAATCCAAAAAGGATGAATAAATGTTGAAAACAATGGTTCTAATGAAGGATATCTATTTTAATTTGAAGGAAATGTGTATAAAACATAGTATTTCTACCATTTGAGATCATAGTAGATCAAAGTAAATCTTTTAGCATTCACCAATCATTTAATATTTTTGCATTTTCAGCTATTAAATACACAGTTACAATCTTGTTATCAGTACTAAATATTTTCCAGTAATGAATTACTAAGTACGTAGTAAAAGGGTTAACAGTCAAAGTTTATGTTTGTCAAACATGTGTATGCATTGATATTGAATAAGTGTTTCACTTTAAACAGTTGCCATGGTAACTAGAGTCTAGTTTTCTTAGGAAACTGTTTTTGTTTTCTAAAAACCTTAGTATTTTCAATGTTATACCTTTTTAGCATGTCCGCTTCAGTCAATGAAATATTTCTGTTATTTTTTAGTCATTCGGTCATACTTTGTATACAATTATATTTATAATTTAACCTTGAAAATTGCTGACAATCTCATACTTATATTAAAATAATCAGAATTGCTAGATGGGTTCAAGGTTACCTTTTTTACAATTGTCAGGCAAATCAAAGATATACATAATTCTCCTTTTTAAGAAAAAGCGATGTTTCTTAGCATTTTTTTTTGTATTTTTATTGAATGGTTACCATGGCAACTAATTATTTTTTCCTTTAATCTTCCTATTTATAATACTATTGACTACTTAAAAAGGCAAAAGTCAAGCAGTGAATGGAAGAATGTAAATGTACTTTGTCTTTTACCTTATTGCTAGCTCATTCTTCAAACTATATGGCATTTTGAAAATTTCTTAAAAATAGACGTTTTTTCATCATTTTTTTAACGTGAAATCATTTGCTTAAAACATGGTTTAAGCTCTGATATTTAGGAATGTGTATTAAATTGATAGAAAATAAACAAAATGTGTTGTTTTACATTATTTATTTCATTTAAATTCCGAAGTTTTGAATTTGACCTATTTTGGCAGAAAAAATGATAAAAATGTAAAATTTAAAGGGCCATAATTCTGTCAAAAATTGATGGATTTTTTTGCATATTTGAGTTTGTAATGACTTAACCTTTGTAATGATATATCACTTGACTATACCGCTTGAAAGTATTTTTTTACGTTGTTATTGCTACCATTGGCTGCTGATGCAGAGTGGTATTTTTGATCACGGATAATCTGAGGGGGGTAAAACCCAAACAAATTATTGGTTTAATATCAGTAAGGACTCAGTATCGGAAAGTCGCGAATATTTATCAAAACATTAGAGTAATGAGATTCGTAATTTGTTCAATGGTTAAAATTAAAACATAAATCCTGATTTAAGGTAGCTCATCCCTAAAGAAAACCACCTCGTGAAACTCTCACGTTTCATGTTAAATTGCACAGGGCTACAACTATTTTGAGAAATTCAAGGTGCCGTTTCGAATACATCCAGAAGCACAAATTATTATTATTCTTTCTTTTCTTTGTTATTGTTTTTATTATCTTACATTTAATTTATTACAGAAATTTATATATTATTTTCGTTAAATGTTAATTAAATACATTTTAAACATAAATATTAGCTTCTTTCTAGATTTCATTGCTTGCAGGCAACGCAGAAATAGCTGTTTTAGAATTTCAAATTATATTTTGTTTAAAAATAAACGGTAAAACATTACAGATAAAACATAAAATATGTTTTCCTTTATGTTCCGAAACTAATAAGGCAACGCAGAAATAGCTGTTTTAGAATTTCCTAGAACAATTAAGTAAATTATTAATAAAGAACTGGTCATGAACATTTCGAGCACTCGTTGCTATTTCCGCAAAAGTGAAGTTTTAAACATTATTTTCTTAGATTAACAATATATCTAATTTGCAAGAGAAGATCTAATGTTTTGAATGCCAGTCAAAGATTGTGCTTATCTACTTTTGAGTGATCAAACTTTCCTCACGACAATAACACAGTTAGTTCAAAAAGATCTATGAATGCTTCTAAGGCCACAACAAATTGATCATTTGTTCGTCGGATTTGTTGCACCTAAAATTCGAAAAACGATAAAAAAAAATAAAAAAAATTGTTCCCGCACATATTATTTGGCCGCGCGGATTTTTTTTTTATACTTCTGAATTTCCACTATTTTCTGAATTTTTCTTTAACTTAAAATTTAAAGCCGTAACGTCGACTTCGTCTATTTTTGAAGGTGTTTCTATGCTTTACATTCTTCGCGAGCAAACTTTCCTCGTGTCAGGACAAAATCAGGTCCGGGTAACCGCAAAACAGCTGATATTTGTTAACAGTCTTTTTTGTCGGGAATATTTTGCAGGACGCACCGTCGTTATTCATTTCCGGTATTAATTTTCAGTTTACTAAATCAGTTTCGTAATGTAAAAACACTTTTTAAGTGAAAATCAGTGTCATAGTCAATGGATTATAGACTTCAGTAAACAACAGCAGTTTCACAGCGTCGAAGGCAATAATGATCTATGTGTGGTTTAAGTAAATTTGTACTCAAAATTTAGTGCTAAATAAACTTAATCAGATTTTGAGTGCAAAACTTCTATTCAAATACACGCCGGACACACGACTTACAACCATTGAACATGTTTTTGTGAGTTAATTTTTTTTAAATTCTAAAATGCATCTCTAAGTATTCAATTACTCGTAAGTGTTATAAACAGATAAAAATGTAGGACTTGTAAAAGTCTGTATTTACACATATAGTATTATAATGCAACAGTCAATTGTAGCCATGGCTACCCCATGTGCGGGGATAGCCGGAGAAATTGGCTGTGTTTTTTACCTTTCAGGTGGCCTCGCAGTGCCGGGTGAATGCGATGGTTTTTTCTTCGCGCAAAATATAGCGGGGAATTTGCCTTTCCTAGGGTCTCTGGGGTGCGGGGGCATTTGGCGGGGATTTAACCATCAGTTCATTCCCGCAGGGTGGATATTTTACCCGGGTTTGGCTTGACCGGAAGTCGAAGTTCCCGCTATTCCCCAGACCTTGAGAGGCTGTGGTTACAATTGACTGGTGCATAATAACATCAGTAAAATCAGAAAATAAAACCTTTTATAAGTAAAATGACTGTTTTGATTTTCTAAATTCTTTGTTCTTATCGCACTTATTTTCTTTGATCGATTAGTGATAAAGTGGCCTGTTTCTTACAGGCATTGAAGCTATTGAGGCTATCATGTTTTTCTTTTTCAAGGCACGGACCTATAAACCATAGGTTCGTGGTTAAGGCGAGGTCTTGAAACGAAAACCTCTTTATTTCACCACCTGCTCTTATATAATGACTGGTGCGACATATGCAGATTTGTTTGATACTGCTTCAATTATACTGTCCCACAATTCAATTCAGTGTATTTTTTTCAGAAATGTTCTCTGTGTTATATACATTTTTGATAATTTGCCATGTCAATGTCACTATAATTTTATCCTGTGATTCAAGAGCCTCAAATTTAGACCTGATCCAATATTTAGAAATGCTCAAATTTTAGAAATGCTCAAATGATGAATTACTCTTACTTGTCTAAAATGTTTTTTTGTGATAGTAAGTTAGATTAGTACGGAATTAATACAATAGTTGTTTTTTTGGTCTTCGAATAATTGCACGTAACTGTGAGGAATGCTGTCTTTACAATACTATCCACATTTAAATTGCTGATGCAATAAATAGTAAAGCACTGGATCTTATTGCCATTTGTTAAATATTGAGACAGATGTTCATGTGATACATTCAAAACCTTTTCATTTATAACTGAGAACCTTTTTTGCAATTAAAAAGCATTTCTTAACATAATCGTATGATAAATTTGGAAAGAAATATACATTTTTAATTTTTTTTTTTTTTTTAATTTTCGCTCTTCGCTCGCCTCTGATTTTCCTTAAATTTAAAAAAAAGTATTTTTTTTTTCGCTCGCTCGCTCCTACTTATTTTGGGCAAAATCCGTAGAACAAATGATCAATTTGTTGTGGCCTAAGATGTAACCCGTTCTTTTTTTATAAATACTGAGTAATATTAATGCTAATTCGCTTTCGTTCCAAATAAACTGCAGACGAAAACAACTGTTCGAACATAAATTCGATCTTATATCATCTTTAAAATATGTTTTTAAAATGTATGACTCTGTAGTACTAACTTCCCGGAGAAATCACTTATTTGCCCCGCCCACTTAAAAAATTGTGGACAACCAAGCGTGGTCTTCACTCTTTATTTGGAAAACGACCCGTCTTCAAGCGAATATGACTGATCCATGACAATGAGTGGTGACTGAATACCCTCATTTCATAAAACAATCTCTTAAACTTGGAAATTTTGCTTTTTGTTTTTGAAAATGATATATGTCTTGTAATTGGAACCCACAAAACTCATATTTACTGTTCATATATTAACAGTCAAAATTGTATAACTATACTTGTAACCATCGTATTGTATCTGTATAAGAACAATGAGACCTTTTTAAAATAAATCTGTTTAAAATGATAAAAAAAATCAGAGCCTTTTTGGCGATAAACGAGACGACCTATTAATTTTTTTTCTGTCATTTTGTCATTAACAAAAATGAAAGCATTGTACGTTTGTTTTTTTAAATCATTAAACATTATTTCAGGGGGACTCTGAACATGACAACCGCATTTTAACACTAGCTACACTGCTGTGCAGCACCCTCGTGTACAACATGAAGGGAGCGTTTGACCAGGATGCTGTCAACAAACTTACGTATCCTTTATAGTTTTGCTGATAGTCTCCGCTACGTTTCAGCATAACTTGACTTCCGATGGATTGACAGGCAAGTTTAATCCACAAAGTCTTATTAAAAATTGGTGTTTATGATGTGGAAACATTCGCAGGGAGCTAATCAATATATCTGTTTTTTACATGTGTATCTTTTTATTTTACATGGGCTTTGAAGAGTTTTATGTCTTTAAGACCTAGACTCGACGATACGCTTCAGCAACACAACATTGAATATATGTAAAGAATGTTTAGTACTATGTTGCCAAATTACACACACGGACCTTAATTTATGTCGAGTATATTTGTTTGGAATTTGAATTTAAGCCATTTAGCCCTTTATAAGAGTTTGGGCAAGAATGAGTTTTGTCAACAAGTATGATGGTCATCAAGGCAAGTGTTTGAGACTATGAACATTCGTCAAAAGTCAGTAAACCCATATACAGAGGTAGAAGAGTACTTTTCGTTATCTCTGCATAATTTCCGGGAAGAACAATACACAGATCTTTTAAACGTTTATAAAGCATATCTCTCCTAGACCTTACACGTTATGAAAGTCCAGACATAGTCATCTTTTGAAATTGTTTATAGTGCTAATATTTTTTATTCTAAACATCTAAAAACAAAAGCATTATACGAACTTACCCCAGCAGAGCTATTGACAAATTGTCTTCTTACGGTTGTAAGCGGACCGTGCACGAGAATTTCGAGTAATCCCACTAGCAGAAACATTGTATTTAGAAAGGCCATGTTAATATTCTAATGTTTATCTTTCGGAAACATGTTTCTATTTATATGCTTATAAATCCTGTATTTATTCATTTACAAAAGCATTTTGAGCAGTTGAACATCGCTATTTCGAACACCGTTTATCCGAAATTACCGATATTTCGAAAATATTTTTCGGTCCCGACTTTACTCCTTATTTGTTTAACTAAATCTTTAATCTTTAATCCAAAATCGTAAGTCCGAAATAATCGCTATTCCGAAGTAGAATTACGGTACCGATTTTGCATTTCAAACCTTTTTATCAATTCTTATTTCGAATTCGATCAGGTCATTGTTTTTCACTGTAACGTAGTTCGGTACGAAGGTTCTTATGCAATATAATATTGACCATGTATAAGTCGATCAGGTTCTTGGAACAAGGTGTTTACTCTTGTTTGAGCTTATCATCTATATTTGGTGTTGAAGTGGAATTAACGTCAATAGTATTATACAACATTAGGCTTTGTCGTATATAAGGTCGCTCCGACATAAGTCGAGCGGGCTTATCTACACTTAAATCTATACGATTACATCTTGTGTAAATCATCTTCAATAAATGTTAACACGTTGGCGTCTTCTTCATTACTTCTCAGTTACTATGTCACATCAAACCATAGTTCGAATGCACTCGGGCATCGGCTTGAGGAGACAATGGAGTACAATTAGCGCTTGTTAAAGAATGACATTGAGCACGTGTATGTTATAAACATCTATGTCAGAAAATGACCGATTCATTTGGGTAATATAATTGCTGGTTAACACAACCTGAACATATTCGAAAATGTCTATATCACCAAATTCGATTGCCGCATTGCTCACTCGACCCGCTATCGAACAATCCGTGCTATGTTCCGAATGCATACACGTGATATCATTTTGTTTTAAATGTTTAATTGTTGTTTAAATAAAAGTGTGTACTTATTATTTGTCATTTATGAAACAATAAATCAACATATATGTTTGTATACAAAAGATCACACAAATCGAATGTATCGTATTGTTAACTAGCCTGGGTTACATGCCCTTTACATTTCATTATCGTACTCTTGTTGTGCAGAGTACTCTGGGTACCAGACAAATAGGTAAGTGAAACCCACATTGCAATCTTCGAGACTTAGTATTTCATTTCATCTAAAATTCGCGAACGCTGTCTTTTTCTGAATATTGTTAATCCGAAATATCGCTATTCCGAAATATTTTTTTTGGTCCCTACGATATCGGATTAACGGTGTTCAACTGTATTTGTTTACTAATATTTGCAATACACTTATCGTCGTATAAGTCAGATACAGTTTTTCTTCAAAAGTGTCCTCTTATAGAAGTAAGAAACCTTTTTGCTGTCTCGATGTCTATCAATATGAACTATATAACTATCATTATTATTAAATCTTAATGGAATAGATGGATTTCTGAAATATCGAAAAACATCAAATATGGCGGAAGATGTGATGAGGGAAACAGTCTTTTGCGATGCGTTCTTCCCGGGTTTGTGCTTGCTTTGAGAGATTTTTCATTGAAATTGACCATACGTGGTAGGAAGTTAACACCAGACGATTATCTTGAATTATGTTTGGAAAGTAAAACGGGAAAAGGTGTTTTTTTTCAACAAACCCCGTGAATGCATACGGAAATTCTTTCCTCAGGACAAACGGAGATGTTTTACGTTCCCAGTTCCTGGAGATTGTGATATTTTGGAAAACCTAGAAATGCTACAATTACAAGATCTTTCACCGAGATTTCAGGCCGTTGCAGCAACGTTTATGCCATATATATACAGCCGGGGACCAAAACAACTAGAAGTGAGCAAACCAGTCAATGGATCCAGTAAGTAGTTTTAGTCTATTCTATATCATGAGCTGTGAGTTCGAATCAAGTTAATGGGAAAGGTGGAGGTTATATGCAAAAAGAAATACTCCTGTTTTAAATACTGGAGGTGATTCAAAATAAGATAATGTCGTAAAACTACTACCTTTTTTCAAATAAGTACTGCCTGCAGTTGACTTGGCGCATTACAGCTCTAATCCACCAAACCATATTGAAACGTAAAGTTGACTAAAAGATGTGTTTTGGTTTGTCATGTTCTGGGGTAAATCTGTAGTAATATTTGCGATCCAATTTTGAGAAACTATACTGCGTCTATTAATTGACCAAAAGAGGTCCATTCTTTGTTTTTTCCCTGGGAAATGCATTTCTATATTAGATCCAAATTGCATATTGTTTCAACATTTTGCTGTTTCCTTTTCAACAATGAATGCGCTGTTTCTTTTCCACAATATTGCTTGTCTATTTTAGCCTAGCTTTTTTTAGAACATTAAGTAAAATGAAATGATTGCAACACAGTATTATCTGCCCTCTTATTATTAAGTCGCGATATTCACAAAAACCCACATCGGCGGTACAATATTAACCAAACGGGACCGAAATTTCACAAGACCAATTCATAATGACTGCAAAGTCATGGTACCAGATTTATCAACCCCGAGTCCAGACTCGTTTCATGAAGTATCACTAGAGGGATTGTTTTAAACGAATTGATTCAAACACAGATAAATAGCGGGACCATGAGCCGTAGAAGGAAAATACTTTTCTGAATGTGTATCGAAAGGCTAAATATATTATGAGTACTTTTATGTCATTTTACATGACGTTCTCTCCGGCGCCAAAGTTAATATCATATTTATTAGTAACGTGACTTGACTCATATGAAATATTGGCAGAACGAAAATATGGTTGACTTAAAGCTAATATAATCTCATAATATTTTTTTCCGCGATCGATCTAAATTACCATTTTAAAACGTAAAAATGCTCAAAACCTTCTGATCAGTTGAGCTAATTAATATAATACCTTGAAGAGCGGAAAAACAGCTCCCTGCATTTAACTAATGTTGGTCGAGATAAACACTCCATCAGTCTTCACTGCCTTCCGGTAGCGACCAACAAAAAGTTAATATCATATACTTGATGTTTAGTATTTCATGATCCTGAACTTTCGTTTTTATCTTAATTAAAAACTATCATATGTCTTGATGATATCTCAAAACATTGAGAAATTTTACAAGACAGACTATGCACTGCGTACTTTTAATACGTAATTTGACGTCACACATATGACACCATGAATTAAGAGAGTTATTGAAATGACGCGAAATTAACTTATTAATATACAAACTGGTAATGTCTCACCCATTTATGAAGAGACATGTTGTTTTTCTCTGTCCGTCAGTACTTAAGTACGTCAAACCTAGTTTCAGCTCAATAACTATTGAACGCTTAGACCTAGGAACATCATATTTGGGATTCAGACTTGACTTAAACAGTTAATGACTTGTATTGATTTTGAGATCAGTAGGTCAAAGGTCAAGGTCGAGTTAATCTTGAGATGAAAATATGGTGTCCGCTAATTAACTGAAGAACCTTTGGTTCTTAGTATGCCAGTTGGTCATGACTAGTAGCTGACCTAATTGATTTTGAGATGAGTATTTCAAAGGTTAAGGTCGCGGTGACCTTCAGGTAAATAACGAAATGTTTGCAGTGACAATAAGCTGAAAAATGGTTTCCGCTCAAAAACTAAAGACCGCTTGTACCCAGAAACTTTACACTTGGTATGCCAGTTGGTCATGATAAGTAAATGACAAAATTGATTTTGAGATCAGTATGTCAAACGCCTAGGTCGCAGTGACCTTCAGGTGAAAAAAAGGTTTTCAATTTCACTATTTATGCGAAAAGCTATGTCCATTATTGATTAATGATTATTGATTAGCTGCGACCGCACATGGAAAACTCATGGAATATAAATACAGAAAAGTTTGTTCGGGCCGTTTTAAACTAATGGAGTGAAATCAGTCGGGACGAAGCCTTTGTTGGTTTTGTAACATGAGTTAAGCAATTGTCATAAATCAGTCAAAAACACGATGCGTCAGTGACCAGTTTAGACCATTTGAACGAGCTATTTTTACCAAGTGTGATCAAATCTTATTTTCGGGGTCAGGACTGTCCCATCCCAGGACTGGTTGAAGTTAGGATGCTGCTGCTGAACTTCTACTGCTGTTTTTGCAACTACTGAAATAATAAAAAGCAATGATACATATGGTTATAATACAATACTTATAATACTTTTGCTACATCAAAATCTACTACTACTCCTACAAAAGGGCCTCTCACAAACATGGTATATATAGCTTAGTGTACATACTATTATCTTAGTTCATGAACGAGAAGGTTTAAAAAAAAAGATTCTTAAAAATTACTGGTGTTGACTTAATCGGAACACTTTGAACACCTATTCACTGTGTTACGCCCTTTAAATACAATATATCTTATCGAATCATCGGCCTTTTCCTTAACGAATTGCAATCCCTTTACTGGATAAATCGTTCTACGTTTTGTGGGCGTTAAGAGGGTATGAGGCTGTCAGATTTTGTCAAAACACATTTAGGCTAAAATATGGTGTGTCGCGTAAATGCTTTCTTAACGATGCGTTATTATATGGTTTGTCGAAAAACAGAAAAATCAGCACCACTTTGATATTACATTCGGATGTCCACTTTTTTTCGCATAAATGCGATATGATAAACATGGACTAGGGTGTTTTATTCCTACTATATAATTGTTTATTGATTTTCCCTTAATACCATAATAATTGTGTGTAGGATGAGCTTACTTAAGACACTTTACGTTTTCGGCGACATTTTAATAAAGATATAAATGAGTTTGTCTTTGCAGTGTTTGCCAGTTTAACCAGATCATATGTCAAAGATCTTGCAAAGGGAGCTGTTGTTGATGTTGACTCTGCATTTCAAACGGCTGCTGCTACAATCGAAAGGAGTAAGAGACGAATGTATGAAGCAGATGAAAAATAAATCCTTGAAAAATAACATGAACTTTCTGTGGATGCGAAAAGAAAGTGAGTATTAAAACATGTTTCTGTAAGGCTAGAAGCATTTTTTGTTTATTGATATTCTTAACGTAGATGTGTTGAATGGTCCATATTGCATTCATGTATACTGTGTTAAAGAATTTGATGAACATTTCGATCCATTATAATAATTTTATCATTGACCCTATTATCAAACATTAATGTCTGGTAAACCCATGTATTTCGATATCATTTAAAACAGTGTCGCTTGCTTATAATCAATGTGTTGAATAAATGACCAATTAAACGATAGAATTAAAAGATTTAAACGTTATCTGACCTTTTCGCAAGTATTCAAGACTTAAAGTGTTGCTTAAAATTCTTGAAAACATATCTTTTTCACTTAAAATAACGTCCACACGTATGTTTTACTTTTATTTTTAGGGCTCCGAAAAAAATGTTATCGTTTGCTTTAAAGCCGAATCTTGTGGTTTGGTCTCTTTAGGTTAAATTTTTATTAGATTTGTCCCATCAGGTATTGTTTGGTTGGTATGATAAACATACCTATTATAGTATATATGCACTGTGCTGTTTGTGGAGTTTCGTTCTTCTATGTTTCTTGTTTGTGATTTTGTGTTCTATGTCTTTGGCGTTTCCCCCAGTGCCACTTACCCGGGTTTTTGTTTATTTTTTTTACTACTGAGCTTGCTTCTGTAGCTTATTGCATAACGATCTGCCTCGTATATCGAATTGTGATCAAGATTATAAAAAGACAATAATACTAACATATCATCAATACAGTTGGTGTAGCCGATATAAATTTGATAGCCATTATATATTTAAATAGGTACTCCTTCGACTTCTTAACTCCGTGTTGCCCTTAGAAATAACTACTATTCATGATGTACATTCTTTTTAAGTTATTAATGTTCGGATCGAAAATATGGCCTATAGAGTTTAAAACTATTTTTTGAAAATTTGATTAAGTTTATTTTATTTCATTCTTGTTCAATAGAGCCAAACATTATCAATGAAGATGTTGCTCAAATAGCTCATTTGACCTAGTGACAACATATGTTTGTAACTAAACCGAAACAAATCATGATAAAAATAGCATTGAACTCATAGAGAATTAACAAATAAGGGAAATACACAAACTACTGTATCAAATTACAGCATTATACGGGGAAAACTGACAACAATAGGAGGAAGCGCATAGAAAACATGGTGAGAGGCATAAACGTGAAAAAGATATTCCGGAAGGAAGAGGAATAAAAAGAATGGTTTGATTAATAAACACGGTATTTGGAAGTTGTTGTAGTTCAATTATTGAATACCATAACTTATGAATACATGACAATAAAATCGTAATATCGTTAATACATGATGCCGTGATTTGCGACGTTAAAATAATGAACCCATGAAGTTTAAAATGTTTTAGCATTCTGTGTTGCTTGAATCATATCATTTTTTTTAATTAAATTTATTTTTATTGAACCATTTTATATTTTTAATTGTTTTGGTGTTGGTTTGTGTTCTTGTTACTTTTATCAATATAAGTATAAGTTAGCTGAGGGTAAATGTGATATACGTAAATATGAGTATGATATTTTATGTTAACATACAATTATATATGCATTGTACAAATATTTTTTTTTTTATTGGAATGTAATATTAAAATTGTAGTTCTTTTCTAATGCTAACGTTATCTCCTCAGCCGATGAATTAAAAGAATTATCAAATAAAATAAAATGTATCAATGTTTATATGCATTTGTATAGAACTTTGCTTGGATTTCAATTGTTTAATTTGGCAAAAACTTCAATTGCCCACCGAGGTTAGACAGAATCTAAATTCAGCATCAGGTAGCGTCGGTTTAAGTAGATAATCATGTACAAATCTTATTGGTTTGAAAGTTTGTTTCAACATGTAGAGGGTTAATAAGACATTTATCATTATTTAGTATATGCCCGTTTTAATATTTTGGTTTTATGGTTTGCATATGTACATAGCGTTCCTTTAAACATAACATGTTTGTTCTATACATACTGACAGAAAATTCAATGTCGTCATTTAAAAACGAAAAGACGAACCTGGCAGAAAACAACCACAATATATGTGAGATCATTGAAACACAGATTTAACACACTGTTATGTGTGTGTTTTTGTTCTTATACACATCAAAATTAATAGCATATATTGTAGGTGATACTGTTTAGAAATGTCATGTCAACATTTCTGAAAATGGTTTGTTTTCTTACATTTGTTTTTTTTTCCAAAGATATTCGACGATTTTGGCTCTTCTTATTATTTTTTGTGTGAGTTACTGTTGTTATTACCATTCATGTTTATCCAAGCTTCTGTGTTAAATTAATACTCTGAGTAATAAACAACGATCCTATTTAATTACTTGTTACATGATCAAAATTCGTCGGTAATTAAGGACATCAACGGTTCCTGGCGGGAAATCTTAGTTGCTGAGGTGGACAATGTGGTACTCATTTAGTAGCCAATAATCAGCACTTTCTAAGAAAGTTTAATATTTTAAGGTTTTCCGTATACAAGCATTTGTCAAACTAGTGATCAGTGGGCTGAAGTCACGTTTGATCTTAGGGGCATTATTTGAACAATCTTGGGCCACAAGGGAGGGTTATTTACCAAATATCAAACGTCTTTTGGAATTGGCCTAGACGAGTTATAAAGTTATTTTCAATATAAGTTGCGCCCAGGATAGGACTTGTTTTGACACCGGTTCACCATTTGAACAAACTTGGTAGATGACCGATAGACAAGTATACATTTACCGGCTTTCTAAGATTTTCAGACTTTGGTTGAGGTTTTATTTATAATCAAACTTCATACTGTACAATTTTTACCTAAACTAAAGGACACGTCCTTTTTAAAGACATTCAGAGGATTAGCATTGGCTGTTGAGACTGATAATAGGACGACCTCCTCCTGATAACATTCCTCAAAAGTAGGAAAAGATAGGTAAGTAGCGTTTATGGATACATCTATTTTACTTTCGGTTCAACATCATGTCATGTAAATGCAAAAAACCTTGATCTCTCTATCGGTTTACATGTTTTCATTCAATTATCATGCAACTTGATGGCTAAGAAGCGTATGCGATAACTTGCGTTTGGAATGTATTTACGACCGATTAGCTTACATCAAATCCTCATAAATTGGTATTTAGCGAATTACCATGTGCCCGCATTTGAGACTCTTTGGATTAAATCATTATCACAACTACTATTGCTAAAGAACGAAAGGAACGCAGCAGTTCGTTCTAAATGTGGAATCAGTTCACTCTGAGCCATCCAAGTTGATAATAGACAGCGTTAACAATGATACTACTTTTTGCAAACGAACATAGCAGAGCAAACTCGCCAATCAATTAATGAAATAGTGCTCACAACGTAAATTTACAACAAAAAGACAGGCAATTTGAAACGACCCTAGAGTGGCTTCGAGCAATGAGTTTTCGACACTTCAAAATTATCGTTTGTATCTGTGCCGTCATTGTGAGCGTAATTGAAAGCTACGCTAAAATAAAACTTTTTCAATTTGTGACTGTATGGATGTCTTGCGGGGTAATAACCCTACATCTTTAGTAGTAAGTTAGTGGCGATACATCAAAGTTGATGAATGCAGTAAGTTTTCCTTGATTTAAAAAATCGATCGAAAGGCTATCGCTTGTCGGATGAGGCCGGGCGACGATCAGTAAATGCATAAACTACGTGAAGCGATTATTCCGTTTGCAAACACGCTGACAAAACCTGCACCAATCGGTGTCAAAATCATCGCTTCCTACAGGAGTCTTCTAATATATACCGGCTTCTCCAAATATGATACGACTTCTATGAAGTAAGACTTCTCCTATTACCGTTTAGATGACATGTAGCCGAAGTGTTCTATACTATAAAATGTTATTCGTTTGTTTGTTTTGAGATTATAAGATATAAAGTTAAGAAAAAAAATGTCTACCGTTTTCGGTATTCTTAAAAGGGAACTCCATGCAGGGAGAAACCTATATCAATAAACAATGAGGAACGCTGTCCGTATACGCAAAAGATTCTCGCAGTGAAAGGTTTTTAACGGATATTGATCAGATCAAGAAAGAGTTTCGCTTGGCAAAACTTCTTTTGAATAAAGTAATGAACAGACATGCAGACTGAATGAAGCAAAGCATGCGTACAATGAAACTTTTGCATCTTTTGTCTTTCAACGTTTGTTCTACGTGCAACAATCTTATAAATAATGTAATAAAAAGTACAAGGAAAAGCCCAGAAGTCGATGTTTTGTATTGCATATCGAAAATGTAGAACTGAAACTCAACGCTCTTGCTCTGTTTGGAAGAGTTTTAGTTTTCTGTGCAAAAGCAAATTTCATACACTGGATTTCTCTTTTGAGCTGAGGTTTCCAAGTCTGTGAAGGAAATAAGAGAAAAAAGTATAATGTGCAAAAGTTCGGTAAACTCCATGTTCTGGTCAGAGAGAAAGGGTATTCCTGTCTATAGGACAAATATCCGCTAATGCCCATTAGCCAACGGGAAGTGGCTACTTTGGGGCGTTTACTTATCACAGCCCTGAGTGAAAAGATTACCACAATCGAGTGGTGGTGTGATATGCCAAACGATAAACCAGGTGAGTGAGCATTTTATGGCAGGAAAATTAATTAAGCTCTGTAATGAAGAAACCATACAAGTGATAAGAGTATATATATTTTATCTATTATAGACCATTTGCACACATAGACTTTCATGATAATTTGCCTGTTTAGCAAAATATAAATTCAGCTTCTTAACAACATTTCAATAGCTAGGAAACTGTTTGAAAACAAAGGTTAAAAAGTGTTTTAAGCAGAAAGTCGCTTTTAAGTATATGTAAGAGGATGGAAAGTTTTTGTTTCTAATATCTTTACGCAAAAAGACAAATTGAGAATATGGACTGTTTCTTAATTAACAAATAAACACACGAATTCATTCCGAATCATTAGTTAAAAATGTAACTGTGGTAAAAGCTCTTGATCTTGTGTCAAAAACATGTACTTCTGTTCGGTGGACATAAGACATGATTTCTGTCACGTACCAATGGACAATGATAAAATGACAATGCATTGTTTTATATTACAGCTTTCAGGAGTTGCAGGTGTAATACTGGTTGGATGAACGAACAGTATATGACATTGATGACCTACGAAATAAAGATTACCAGAATGGTCTCGTTTGTAGTATCTTAAAATAGACATATACCAGATTTATCAGGATGTGTTAAAACGTTTTGGAAGGCTTGTTCTGAAGACATAACATCAATAAAATGTTGTTGTTTTAAAATAATTCTTAAATCTCGGATGTGGTAAAGGTGGTTTAACAGTATGCGAAATAATTTCGTCAGGTGACACACATATTGTTACGTACACCTATGAAGTAGGGCAAACACACACATAAGGTAAGTTACTTGCATATTTCTATGTTGTAAACTCGCTTCTAAGTTCGAGACCTAGCCGTCCGACTGCACCAATTTATAAGTTTTCCGAAAATTTGCTAATTGTCTTTCAGAACATTTTACTTTTTGGGCACAATCAAACAATATTTTCCAAACACGGCATGCCAACACCAGGTTGGTATGGCGTGGTTGCGTTGCAGTAATCAGGCCATCATTTATCTGGATTGTCTTTCTCTGAATACTAACATATTCTCGTATTTCATCGCTGTCACATTAGCCCTGATGTATCATATACAGCTACTACTTATAACACGTATTGTCTTTCTGAGCTATTTATCCAGATCGACACAGAAACCTCCAAACTGAAAAAAGCCATCCCACTTTTCCATTCTTCTGTTAAATAATAGAACTATCGATATTACTGCATGGTCAGTACATTTACATTCACCGAACAATTGTGTCACAATTTTTGTCTTATTTTTTTGTCATATCACAACGCAACTCAATTTTCTTTATTAATAAAGGCCTCTGGCCAGCCATTAGCAGAAATTCACTTTCCTTTATTGACTGCTTTGTGTTTATCTTCCTTTAATGTCTGTCATGAGGTGTTAAATAACATTTACAACCTGTAAAACAATGAATAAATAATTGCTTTTCATTAGATTTCATTTCTTAGGTTTCATGAATTTTGATTACTCTGACCCCTGTACTAGTAAAAATAATTGTACGTTGGTGGATCTTATTGACGATTTTTTATATTGCAAATCATTCACTTTCAAATTGTTTTGTACCAAAAGTGGGTAGTTTTTTTGGTATTAATAAATGTCGTATATTTATTCCAAACTTGTGTTATGTTTTCCCTTCATACATTTTTTTCTTATTTATTTTCACATAAAGTAGTAATAACACATTATCTTCATCTTTATATAATATAACCTTCTATGCATTTTTTATCAGTATGGTTAAGCCCCCCCCCCCCCCCCACACACACACGCACACACACACACACACGCGCACGCACGCACACACACACACACACACACACACACGCACGCACGCAGACACACACACACACACACACACACACACAAACACACACACACACACACACACGACAATGATGTCCCCTACACTTATGCATACAAGTAAAAACTACAATAGAGATTTAATATTTGTTAAATAATTCAACAAATACATACATTACAAAAATAAAAAAATAAAAAAATGAATCGTTATGGCTATTTGTGTCTTTAACTGATTATGTTAGTTTCAGTATTTCCCATTTTTTATTGTGGGCTTCGTACTTATTGTTTTTTAAAGCAATTTGCTCTTCTATTTTAATCCTTAATTTAAGATACATCATATATGCGTTAAAGGATAGATGTCTATTATTGCACTTGGTTGAGTTTATATAAAATTTAATTAAAACAATAAGGAAGTTGCCTCACGTTTATTGATTACGGTGTTAATTGTTGTTGAGGCAATAAAATTATTTAATTTGTTCCACAACTGTTGTGTTTCATAGCACTCCCAATATAGATGTTCTATGGATTCGACACCTGAATGGCAAAATGAGCATAATGTACAGTCGACAAGTTTGTACTTAAAAAGTAATGTATTTGTTGGTATTATTCTCAAAAGGAACTTGTAATAAAAACTACGTAAGGTGGTGTCTATTGTTGATTTGTATATATTACTATAGATATGTTTCCATTCCATATGTTCATTTTCGCTTGCTAAAGTTTCTGTCCATTTTAGTTCTGAAGTTGGTGTTAATGTTGTTTGAAGTAATATTAAGTAAAAAAAAATGTTTGATTGCTTTGATTGTACAACTTTTTCTTTGAATGATGTGTTGTTAGTGTGGCTAATTCCATCTTTAGTAAGCTGTATTCTCGTTTCCATCGGGGTTGATTTAATGAGGGTTTGGTATCTTTGGAGCTTTGCATGCCGTATAAATATGCAATTTGATTAAAATTGTAAAATGTATTCGTTCTTTAATCAAAAATGTGCTCAAAGTACTTTATGCTTTCCATACCATTTTTATAGAATATAGTGTTTCCTATATTACGAACATTTTTGTTATTCCAGATCACTGTTTTGGCAATTTTGATTTTATTAGAGTCGTGTATTTGTTTTATTTTGTTCCATGATTGGAGAACATCATTCAAAAATGTGCCGTTTTCTGACACTTTATTAATAAAACACTTTCAAATATAAGATTATTCCATACGTTTTCATTTTTTGTGAAAAAATAATTTCTATTGACTTTTATAAGTGTCATCCAGGTATCTTTTAACCCAAACAGCTTTCAAAGAGTCAATGAAAGCTGCAATATTTGTAAGTTTAAGTCCTACCCTTTCATAGTTTTGATAAAAAATATTTTATTTTTTTTTTGGCTTACCATCCCACAGGAATATGAAAATGGCTCTTATAATTTGTTCAACACATTGTTTGCTTGGATTCGATAAAACTGTAAATGGGTATATTAATTTTGGTAGAGCATACGTTTTCACAACTGCTACTTTACCCATTAACTTTAATTTGCTATGTTTCCATTGTTTCAGTGTTTTATCAAACTCAACAAGCTTTTTGTTGGTATTTTTGACAATTGTTAGTTGTTTAATGTTATGCTATGCTATGCTGCGGTTCCCGGAGATGGCCGAGTTTTAACAATTGGCATAATTGTTGTCTGTGTCAGTCAAGTTTTGTTTTATTGGAAAGGTAAATCCTGTGTTAAAGCATTTATTGCATGTTTCGTGCAAATATATCTTTGCAATTACATGGTAAAATATGTATTTAAACCTTTATCATCTATTTATACATAAAATACTGATACACATTTTCAATAATTTGCACATTATAATGTGAGTAGAAATGCAAACAAATTAAGTCATAGTTCCGTACATTTTCATGTGTGACCGGTTCTCTGATTGTTTGAGCATCTAAACCACGCTAGTTCTCTCCTCATCCTAACACATAGGTCAGTGGTTAAATTGTATCAGGGGTTAAAACTCTTAGCGTCACGCTATCAGTAACACGGCGGTTTAACGTGTATACAAACATTTTGAGTCCGTTAGTCCATATAATATAAGTAATATCAGTTTATATGTTTGTTTATTCTTCTTCACTCCTTTCAAGTTGTTTGAGTCCGTTAGTCCATATAATATAAGTAATATCAGTTTATATGTTTGTTTATTCTTCTTCACTCCTTTCAAGTTGGTACTCATTATTAATAAATGCTGGGTCAAGGTGTGTGGGTTATGGTATGCGGTTGTTGCCATACATACTAGTAAAAGCCTGACCGTTCCAAACTGGTAATCATTGGCGGTAAAGATATTTTGATGCGTAATTTGGTGTTTGGTTTTGTAAATGTGGTGTTCATACGGTTGTTTCTCTAGTTATAGCTTGTTTGTTGTCGTTTAGACCCTTGCCGTTTTTCTCTGAAGAAGGTTTATTCTTAGATGTTTGACTACGATGCTTGTACTGTAGTTTGTATTATACATATTTACATTCCATCATCTCCAACATCCTGAGACATCCACCCAAGTCCTTCTGTTAGCCTGTGCTATTAAGATTTTGACCATTTAGAAAACAATTCTAGTAGTTACTTTACATCCTACAGATGTTTCTTTCAATTTTTCATTTACTTGCCATTGTCCTGACGAAAGCACGTATAGGTTTCAAATTGTGGTACTGTGTCATCCTTTTGGTTTTGCACTTCTTCTGTCCTCTGGAAATTACATATAAATGGTATATATTTGCATCGTCACTATATTTGCATTAAGCTAAAACTAAAACTAGTGTCACCTGCGTCCAATGTCATAAACGTAAGGGACAAAGTGTTAGTAACGCTAACGGAAATTTGATGATTGTAAAACTTACGAATTTGTTTTCAGGTAAGTGTCTGGCCGTAACTGTTCGCTGTTTGTTTATTATATTCAATAAAAAATTATGTTGAACATATTTTTGAAGAATTGTCGGCATTGTGAAATAGTTGACAATATCTCTTTATCAAAGTCATATGAAAACCACAACATGTCTAAGTGCGTTGGGTTAGCACCATATCGACATACTTATCACCGCGGTGAAATGATGCTAGTCTTTAGGATGAAGCAAAAGTAGTATAACTAATTTTATATTATGTCTACCGGATAATGTAAAATATTGAATATTTATTACCGCGTACCACCGTGAGTTCCGAGAACGCCGGTCATTGAATACCGCGTCCGAAACAGGGAGCGGTTCAGCCTCATTTTATAGTCGTAGCTTGGAAATATTCTTTGAAATGTAGTTTTGTGTAACCTCTTATTGTCTATGAGATCTCAGAGTTTATTAGTTATCCTTCAGTACTGGTCTATAGGGCCAAAAAAAAACTCAAAAGGTCGATTTATGGGCTCCAAACGGGAGTCAGGCTACAATAGTCGTTACAATACTACTAACCCCGGTTATGTCACACTTACCAGTAGCCATCGTCAACTGTGCCAATAGTACGCTTGCTTGTTTTAAGTGTTCTGACCTTTATTGTCAAAAAGGCACGGGGTCGATGATTTAATGCCCATATCTTTAAGTTGGACACCAACCAGATAAATGTTGCTTCCAACAACATAAGATCTGTTCTGTCTATTGCCACCGCTACTTTTAATTTGAATTAGAACTCATAATTAAAGGCTGATAACAGTATAATACAACTCGAAAATGGTGTAACATTGGAAAGGCACCAACATGCAAGGTTGACGCTACAAAAAGTTATGAGGGTGTACCTGGCCCACTTTTAGTTCGCGGTACCACGGGGACATTTAACGGAGTACCCCGGACTCACGAATGGGTTACGTTGAATATCTGCTTGCAAAATGGATAGTGACATTATTGTTTTTAAGATCAAAATCTGCCTTGAAATAAATAGGGTTTTCATCAATCTGTAACTTTATTACACTTGTATAATATTTTAATATATATCTACAGACCGGTGTTATATATTACCGTAAGCTCCTTGACTAAAATGTAAACACTTGAAAGTTATATATCAGCTTACATGGATAGCCATAAATAATCTATATAAATTCCCCTGGTTTAACTTTATGAGCCTGTAAAACACTTCACAATAAAACTGTGCAAATATCACCACCGTTTGAGTGTGTGTGTATTAAAATGCAACTTGTCCAGGGGCGTACCTATGCCTTCTCCAGTACGCCCTGTCAATGTTGGTTTCCCCGGATCAGGGCCGTTTTTAATTAAGTTCTTAAGTACAGATGGATTTTTTTTGTAAATCAACTATCGTTCCCTCCCGTAACTTTAGATTTAATCCGTCGTTCTAATATTAGTTGTTATTCTAAACTTTACTTTCTACGCAAGGTAAAAAAACTGGTTCGCAGTACGAAAAACAAGACGGTCATTGTACTAATTTTAATGAATTCGATAGATATTTTCTCAATCAAGACAATATTCGTCTTCATAATCGTCGTCGTCATTGGCGTAACATCTCAGCACTATCCTTGAGCACGAGCTCCCTAGTTTATGCTCCTTGATGATGATAATGATGATGGTGATGTTTTTAGCGGCGGTTGTGGTGGTGGTATAATTATTGATGATGATGATGATGAGGAGGAGGAGGCGGAGGACGATGACGACGACTGTTTTATTCAAGAGGTTAATTTTAAATAATGTCTTACGACCTGTTCACAAAATTTACTGCTGTAAATAAACTATTTTGCAATAATGACGATAAACGAACATAAAGAATGATAAAATGTTGGAAACATTTATACATTTTCTAAATGTGAACGGTACTGCGTACGGGGTCCGCATCTAAATTAACAGTTCAAGCTTTTGAGTCCACTTGTGCCTTTTGTGAAAGGAATACATTCTGAAATGCAAATCCTTTTTACTAAAGTCCGTTAAAATCTAATTTTCTACAATTTCCGAGCCTTTCAAATCCCCTGAATTTGTATAAAAGAAAATACGTATCATATTTGTTAAAAAATGGAACCTAAAAATGACATGCAATTTGTCTTGAAAATTCTGTATTGATCCTATAATAATAAAATAACAACAGGAACAATCTCAGAAGCCAAAATCTTTACTAGGGCACTTTTTAAAAGCACAAGGCCAAAGTCATACATGCACTAAGACGAGAGACACATACTATACAAATCAACACAGAAGGTCCAAACATGCATCAAAATATATTTAATATCACATGATGGAGATTACATCTCGGAACGGTCTGCGAAGTGGAATTCACCAGTTTATGATTTTATCAGCATTTCATAATGAAAAAGCCACCATTTTTAAATACAATGAAGACTTAATATAGCAAAAATAATAAAGAAAACATCAAAAGTAAATTCAATTTTCTTGACGACAGGATACAAACATAACCTGCAAAGGAATGAATAACGCTCTCTACTTTTGATGAGAACTTAAGCATATTGTTTGTTATATTTCAGTCTAAGGCACATACTAAATGATTAAACAAACAAGGCACTCTGTTAAACAAATATTGGTATTAACAAAACGTCTGAAGACAGATGATTGCGCAGTTGTGAGCAAATGCATTTTCCTATCTGTTTATGTGACCTTGATAAGTGCTACTGTGGTAGTTTAACATAGGTGGCAGTATCAGCCAGAATCGGCTTTCCTATAAAAATGCTGTTTATGAAATCATTTTGATGTTTTTTATCAAAATAAAATGTCCGTAAAATCGCAATACACGTAAATGTTAAAGAATGCCATAGAACAGGATACTCTTACATATTGTCCATTGTTTCTATTTTTCACGAAACCACTCACAATCTCAACAAACAACTGGCTGATTACTGGAAGAATCGCTTTTATTTTTTATACGCATCGAATTACGCTCTTTGTCCGATTCAAGCGGCTATGCAGATGTTAGACTTAAAAATCAACACGGTTTTGGCATAAATGTTTGTTCTTCTAAACTCTTCGAGGCTAATACATGTATGTGCCCATTGAAAAGTTTATAAGTTGGGCAAATGGGTAAAACAGAAGGCCTTTCCTATATATGAAAATATAATAATATTACTAGTAAACACTATTTATTCACAGTTCTGAATGACACCTATGGTTTAACATTCAGTTAATCTAAATATCTTTCGGTTTCACATGATAACATTTATAGTTTTATTTTGCTTCCCTTCTAAGTTTTGAGTTAGTTGTGCGGTCATTTTATTTGTATAAAGTGTTTGCAACAGAGACATAATCTGGTTTGTTATATAGTTTTATATTTACGAAAATGCCTCTATTTGTAATTACACTTGTATCCTAACAAAAGTTTAAAAGCTAGCCTTTCCTATTAACGTTTAATCCGAATTTCCGAGTTACAATTGGATATACTGTAATTTGAAAAGGGCGTTATTTTATATGAATTGGGACGTGTTTAAACTTTTTGTTAAGAGAGAGATGTTAAAACTTTTTTGTGTATGAAAACAGTATTTAAAAATGTTTTTGGAGGATGTTTTTAATGTTCGTAGGTTAAGTTTAAAGATGTTTATGTTTCGGTATTGAATTAAAGTTTTATTCCCTAGAATTTATAAATATGGAGCAAAGTAGTTATTGAAAACATATTTTGACATATAAGACATCCTAAATCATGCTTGGAAGATGACTTTTTACATGTAAAGTAGTTTTATTTTGTTGTTTAAAATAGTTTAATTTCTGACAAAAAATATATGATTTTTCTCGAAATGTTTTCAGTACTTTACCATGTTTGGCTAACTAAAACATGTTAACGTATTAATGCTTGATTGCAGTCCAAAATTTGCATCAACTCATCGCCGAAGGCGAACCCGATAAATTCCGTAGTAAAGCTAGATAAACATTCTTCATGCACGGCATTAACCTAGTATTCTATTTATCCTGTTATTGTGTTTAATAAAACACGACACAATTAAAAAACGGGGACAACTGTGTTTTGTTCCTCTTATCATCGGCGCACTAGGTCCTTATGTTAAAATGTGTCCAGAATAGTTCTCAAAACTGTTCAGTTGTATTCAATACGTTTACAGTAAAATATATTGTAGTTTAATGCGTTAATATCACTTCAAAACATAAAATATTTTTAAAGTGGATAAACATTGATCAGTCACCAAATATTATCAAATGATTTAACAAATATTCCGCAAGTCGCACAGGTCATGGTTCAATATCACGAGTGATTACAAACAAACGTCACATGTTTATTGGATTTAGTTCATGTATAAATTAAAGAATAACGTGTTGGAATTATATAGCTGCACCGGCAAAATGGTAATTTATTTCTGTTGCAAGTGAGCTATTGTCACTCACCACAGAAATAGAATTAACTGTAGTTCTATGATACAAATGTTTTCAGCAATTGCCGGTTGAGTAAGTGCACATGTAGATTATCAGACCAATTATCTTTGCTAGTGTCAATATCATGCGGCGTAATTGAATTTTACGTGCGAGTGGTTTTTATTAATTTCTGTTTTTCCTCTGACATTTCAGAATAGAAACGAATTAGCTTTCGCGGTCACGTGACCAACTGACTGTAGACAAACACCACGCGGTCTACTATCTTATAAACCAAAATGTAATAGTGTCTTAATTTGCAATGCCGAAAATTTTATATGTATTTGAGGTCATTAGTGTTGAAACTTCATGACAACATAATTAAGATAAAATTTTGGAGGAATTATAAAAAATGCTAGATCAACTTATTCGAAAATATATAAATAAGGAACAAGATTATTATTGCAAAACATGCGTTTACACTTTAAACATCCTAAATCATACTTGGTGAGATTATACAGTGAAAAGCAGTTTTATGTTGCTGTTCATAAAAAGCCTACCCAAAACACTTTTTGTTCGTTGATTTGTCAAATGTGAAAAAAAAAATAAACATGCCTTCTTGTATTCTTTAAATTTTAGGTCTACATTTAAGGTTGATGGAGGTTCCTGAACGGAAAGTCGACCCAGAATTTACTTCATGTTCGGCGGAAGTAACGCCCCTCTGTGAGCCTTGCCGGGCCGATGGGAAGAAACTAGAGGCCCATGGCTTCTGCAACAACTGCAATGAGTACATGTGTCCGTCTTGCATCAATGTGCATGGAAACCTGACAGCCACAAAACATCACACTGTTCTTGACAAGCAGAAAATGCCCTCTCAATATCCATCAAGTAGAAAGGCTCCAGACGTCTCGGGGTTGGAACTTTGCAAAGAACATCCACCGGAAGCAATCAAGTTCTTCTGTCCAACACATGCGCACTTATCTTGCGGGGATTGCATTGTTCTAAACCACAGGGTTTGCAAGGTTGATTACATACGGGAAGTTGCGCCTAAATTTATAAAAAGCAGAGAGTTCAATATAATATTGGAAAAATCTTTGAAATTGGAGGAAGATTTGAAAAAAAGTGAAGAAAAACTTAATGCAAACGAGCAGGTGGTCATGGACTTATGTAAAGTCGAACTAAAAAAGATTAAAGATTTTAGGGTTAAAATCAACGAATATCTTGACAAACGAGAACAGACACTCAAGAAATCCATTGACAATGCAAGAATACAAGACACTGACCGCCTACAGTCATTGCGAGGATATATAAACACTGCGAAATCAACATTAGCTAAGACGACGGCTATGCTTCAATCTCAAAATATGAACGCTAGCCAGCTCTATGTAGAAGCAAGACAATCACAGAAGATGTTAGACGATATGCGAACTTTGATAATGCAAATAGAGATGAGCAACCGTGCCACGCGTTACAAATTTAATCACGATAAGAAGACCAAAGACCTGTTGTCATGGGTAGACGGAATAGGGACGATACTTGATGAACGGATGATAGAGGAACAATGTAAGTTCAGCAACTGATTTCATACCTTGATAAAAAATGGAAAACGTCTGGAAATGAAATTGTTATTATATGTTAAGTTAGAAAATGACTTTTTTTCCTTCCTGAGGATTTTTTTTTCGTGAATCATTCATCCTGCTCGTCGGTACACCTTTTAGATGAATGCAAAGAATGAAGAGATATAATAAAAGATAACAAAGTAATATTCATCACTGCATCAATTGAAAATTATTCAAAACAAATGAGTATTTAACACTATTGAATCATCTTTTTTCAATGATGATCGGCTAAACAATATTATTTTTGTAGATTAATGCAAACTGTAGCGTGCTTGCAAGATGGGTATTACCCGATGGTGACGGTTAACAAGTCCCCATCCCAGCAGTACATCTTATGCTTAATATCTAAAACTGGTCATGTTGACCTACATCATTCAACACTGACCTATTTAAAAAAAATGCTCGTGTGTCTATTATAAAGTCAGTGAAGTTAATGAGACAATTAAAAATCTCCTTTGAAGCAAATAAACCAAATTTCGACTTAAAAAGGTCTCAGTAGTTAAATAAATAAAATAGAATAGAGTCCTAAAATAAAACGGAGCCTCTATAAAGAGATTGTGGAGCGTCGTTTTTATATTGGTGGTTGCACTACACCTGTTGTTTCCGCTCAATAACTTTTACTAAAATTGATCGATAGTAATTGAACTTGGTGTGTAGGCAGCTTATGTTAAGACGTTAATTGGCATTGCTTTTGGGGTCAGAAGGTCAAGGTCGCTGTAAAAAAGAAGATTTTTAATGTAATTGACTTTGATGAAACGTGGTGTGCAGGTACCTTATGTAAATACGAGGCTTGGGATTGCTTATAATGGTATAAGGTTAAAGGTCAAGGTCTCTTTTAATGAAGATAGAAAAATGATATAACTTTTAAACTGTCGATATAAATTACTAGTCTGATGAAAGTTGGTATGTAGGAAGCTTATGTAAATATATGAATTTCTTTTTGGGTCAGCAGTTTCAATGTCAATTTAACTAAAATAGAAAACGGTTTACGCTGATAAACTTAAGATAACAATGAGGTTAAGTTATTTGATGTGTATATAACTTTTGTACAAACGTATTTTAGGATCGTATTTTGGGTTGGATGGACCAAAGTGAATGTCACTTTTTTTAAAATAAAAGAAATGGTTTGCGCTCAAACCTTACGTGAATACGCAGATTAGGATGTGTAAAGGGTGGGATCAAGGTGTATTAAATAACAAACAAACATACAGAGTTGAAGTTTTAAATAAAAAATGTAAATGTGAAGAACATTGGTATCGCATCTGGGTACAGCAGAGATGGTATTGCTATATACTAGTGAATGTTGAGTAATAAACTTCTCTGAACAAGTTCCTTTGAATTATTTTAAGCGTCAAGGTCAATGTCGATGTTACTTGAACGAGGGAACTAGTATCTTTTTCAAAACTTCAAAAATAATGGATCTGTTAAAAACATATATTATATACAAGTCCTATAGTAAATATATTTTCTCATATACAGTTTAGCTCTCTTGGCGCTTAAACAGCACCGTGCGCGTGAATTTACATCAAAACATTGGTAATTGAAAAACGTCAATCAGTTTCAGGTTTCTAACATCGACAGCAAACGAGTGAGTGTAATAGAAAAGAATTATTTGACAGTTATTGCAAATACATCCTCAAAATCGATATAAAAGGAAGTATACATGCACAGTTGGACACCACAAATTACAACTTGGCATCAAATGTTTCGTACCGTGCTACAGTATATTGTTCAATAATTAGAAATCAAATTAAACTTACTCTAAGTCTACTTGAATGTTGGTGTATGTCAATTGTATTCGATTTTTGTTTTTAATGAGTCGAATTAGTTTGAATTGCAAATCAGATATGTTTCCTTATAAATTGTCCGAGGCTAGTCGATTAATTTATAAAATGGAATTGAATACAATGGATTTCAAACAAAATTCAAGTAAGTATAATTTTTATATAATTTACATAATATTAGGATAATTTGCTGTAAAACGATACGGATCAGCAAGTAGTTGAACTCACTTTTATACTGAAACGACCACCTAACGCACCAACTATGATAAATTAATCAAAATCTCCATTAGAACCACTCCCATTACAACCATATATCGATATTAAATGGCTAAAGCATTGGCTTGGAAGTCCAGTCAGTCACTATTCAAGAGAATCCTTATGTAAAGGTAATGGATCAATACATTTTGGGGTTGATATACAAAAACACAAAACAAGTTGTATGTATTGTTCTTTATTTTATACATCCGTCTTAAATAGTGCATGTGTTAACAAAATCCGTACTCTAGTGTGCATGTTTAATTCGACTTCCGCAAAAAATACGATAAAGGAAATAAGACGTTTGCCGTCGAATTTGAATGCTTTTATGAAGAACAACATCATCATTTTTATTTCAAATTTTACTTTAATGTATAAAATATAAGAAATAATATAAAGTTGTTTGATCTATGAGTATAAAATATATTCTTGAGTTTTGGTACTTTGTTCACCATAATTATTGCTAAAACAGTGAGTCATTTTATATCTAAAGCAAGACGAGAGACAGAACGACTACTAGACGAGTTTAGAAAATCAATGAAGTGTAGGACACCGGATCAACACCCATATATATATGCATGGAAAAAGTTGAGGAAATATTTTGATTTTGATTAATACCATGTTTTTGGACAGCATCTTCATAACAAAACAAAATCTTTAAAATAATGAAATGAGATATAGCCTTAAAGGAAATAAGGACATGGAACATTAACAAATTATGTTTCAATTTAACATAAAATGGAAAACTTGCACAAGCTTGCACAAAGTCATTTAAAGGATATACTGCTATGAATTGATGTCTAACATACAGACCGTACAGTAGAAGACACTTTACACATTCATTAGAAGGCGATTTAATGGCAAATGTAAAGAAGGCATGGTGTCAATGTTCTTTTTTTCTATGTTTACATGTGATGATAAAATGATATTTACATGTGTGTGTTAAAGCATTACAAACGAGGTTTGGAGTTGTGTAATGGAGTCATTATATGAGAGGGTTAGCGATATGTTGTAATACTTTATACTCACGATTATAAGAATTACTACTATGTATGGGGAATTTATATCTAAGATCCTAAAAGAAAACGTCGATCACAAGCATACTTGTGATAATACATATCAATGTTTAGTATGAACATACACTTTGAACTAGTTCGTTCCTCAAAATTACTGCTACCTTTCGCCCGACCAAACATATAACGACTGCTTCATTTTTTCGCTTTTTGTTGTTTTATATCGTCAGAAAATGTAATAACTAATGGAGGCAGATGCACCATTATGTTAATTTTGAAAACTGAGTTACAACATGACTGCACCATGTATTTCGATTATAAATTAAATAAATATCGTTTTTCTCCAAAGATACAAAAATATCAAGTCTGAAATCAAAATTTAGAGCATTGTGTTACCTATGTATATTTTTAATAATACAGAGAGAATAACATATTTCAAATAACAAAACGAAAGGTGCATTTTTTATGTTAACAGTAAAAATCTTTCTTTTTAGATAACTGTTATGTAATCGGATTTTAGAAAAAGCAACCATGAAAATGTGTTATTGTTTAGAGTTTAATTTTATGTATTGTGTGTTGTATTTGGCGACAATTAAACATAATCCGGACTTTCTTCACATTTACACTGACAGAACAATGTCACAAGCGACTAGTTCCACGAACATTTTTAAGTGTGCTGTTTTTCTTTTCTTTGGCTTTAATTGACCATATACCAAAGTATACTTACCCCATGCTACTATGACCTGGTCTCTTTTTCTACGTAATGATTCCCAAGTAAACAAAAATGACACCTTCACGCATTTTTCCATTAGAAATATAACAACAATAATATTTAAGGAGCAACACACCCAAAGCTTTAGATTTTGTTTTAACAATGTTTGGTGTGTGTACCGACTTATATGTTATAGATAACGTGCATTTTCCAATTACAAATGAAATAACAAATACAATTAAGAAATGTTGGCAACGGTTTTCAATGTTGTCGATTATGCGTTGGTCGCTTGAGAAAAAGGTTTGTGTCCGACAAATGATTTCACATAACCTTCAAACATGTCAAACACATACACCGGCCGTTTCTGCATTAGCTTCGATCTGGAACAAATCCTTCTTCCAGATTTTGTGTAAGGTCAAAATCAAAATCAACATGCATCAAAGATTAGCTTGACAAAGTTAACAGGGCAAATTCAATTGGTGCCGATTTATAATTGTCTGATACAAATGATCCTCTAATGTGTTAATTATTTACATATTGTCTGCGTCAGATCCGGTACATACGTCTGCGGTATGGGCCTGTATAATAACAACAGCTTTAGCATTCCATGTTATTTAACATTGAATGTATGCTTATTTAATCATTATTCTATTTTTGAGTGTTTTGGTTTTGGTTCTTGCTATGTTTTGTATTATTATTAGTATTAGTACTATAATACGTTACACTGTTAATAGCTGAGGTTGTATGTGATAATCATAATTATACATTTATATGGAATTTTATGCAAACATGCAAATAGTTATGCATTGTACAAGTACTTACTATATTTAGTTGAGTGTATTTTTTAAACTGAATGGTATAAGCTTATGTTTACATTATCACGTCAGCCAATCAATTCACATCATTATTATCATCTGTGGTTTGTAAATTTTACGCAAATTGTGTACACCTTTTCATGAATTTCAACTTATTACTTTGTTAAACATGTTTTTGAATAGCGAGTATGGACTTAATCTAAATTTAATGTCAGGTAGCGTCGGTTCAAGTACTAGAGAATCATATAAAGGAGGTTGCAAGGATTAGGGGTCTGAAAGTGTGTTAAAAAGTAGAGAACTTCAATGAGAATTGTATCACTATTTAGTATCAATCTTTGATTTACGAGCTTTAAACGTTGTACATCAAAACTGACATATCTTCATTGTTTTGTTTCACATCAGTTATATAAGGAGTAAAAAACTTTTGAAGATTGTGGCTAAAACAGTTTGTACCTGTACATAGCATTCTCTTTACTACAGTGTGTGTGTTCCCTACGTCCGCAACTAAACGACATGGCAAAAGAGTCAATATCGTCGATTCAAAACGAATTGACGAACCTGGCAGAAATCAACCTCCGTATATTCTAGATCATTTAAACAATACAGGTTTAACCCTTGCGAAGAGAAAATAATTCTTTCTTTTGTTGCTGTTTGTTCTCTGTACCTTTGATGTTCCAAAGCGATAGCATATATTGTGAGTGATTTTGTTATTATTTGTTATTCTGTGATTTAGAGGTAAATATTCATTTGTCATCTATTCACCCCGTTTCTTATTATATAAGTGTGCTGTTTTTCTTTTCTTTGGCTTTAATTGACCATATACCAAAGTATACTTACCCCATGCTACTATGACCTGGTCTCTTTTTCTACGTAATGATTCCCAAGTAAACAAAAATGACACCTTCACGCATTTTTCCATTAGAAATATAACAACAATAATATTTAAGGAGCAACACACCCAAAGCTTTAGATTTTGTTTTAACAATGTTTGGTGTGTGTACCGACTTATATGTTATAGATAACGTGCATTTTCCAATTACAAATGAAATAACAAATACAATTAAGAAATGTTGGCAACGGTTTTCAATGTTGTCGATTATGCGTTGGTCGCTTGAGAAAAAGGTTTGTGTCCGACAAATGATTTCACATAACCTTCAAACATGTCAAACACATACACCGGCCGTTTCTGCATTAGCTTCGATCTGGAACAAATCCTTCTTCCAGATTTTGTGTAAGGTCAAAATCAAAATCAACATGCATCAAAGATTAGCTTGACAAAGTTAACAGGGCAAATTCAATTGGTGCCGATTTATAATTGTCTGATAAAAATGATCCTCTAATGTGTTAATTATTTACATATTGTCTGCGTCAGATCCGGTACATACGTCTGCGGTATGGGCCTGTATAATAACAACAGCTTTAGCATTCCATGTTATTTAACATTGAATGTATGCTTATTTAATCATTATTCTATTTTTGAGTGTTTTGGTTTTGGTTCTTGCTATGTTTTGTATTATTATTAGTATTAGTACTATAATACGTTACACTGTTAATAGCTGAGGTTGTATGTGATAATCATAATTATACATTTATATGGAATTTTATGCAAACATGCAAATAGTTATGCATTGTACAAGTACTTACTATATTTAGTTGAGTGTATTTTTTAAACTGAATGGTATAAGCTTATGTTTACATTATCACGTCAGCCAATCAATTCAAATCATTATTATCATCTGTGGTTTGTACATTTTACGCAAATTTTGTACACCTTTTCATGAATTTCAACTTATTACTTTTAATTGTTAAACATGTTTTTGAATAGCGAGTATGGACTTAATCTAAATTAAGAGTCAGGTAGCGCCGGTTCAAGTACAAGAGAATCATGTATAGAAGGTTGCACGGATTAGGGGTCTGAAAGATTGTTAAAAAGTGTAGAACTTCAATGAGAATTTTATCACTATTTAGTATCAATCTTTGATTTACGAGCTTTAAACGTTGTACATCAAAACTGACCTATCTTCATTGTTTTGTTACACATTAAATATATAAGGAGTAAAATACTTGTGAAGATTGTGGCTAAAAAAGTTTGTACCTGTACATAGCATTCTCTTTACTACAGTGTGCGTGTTCCCTACGTCCGCAACTAAACGACATGACAAAAGAGTCAATATCGTCGATTCAAAACGAATTGACGAACCTGGCAGAAATCAACCTCCGTATATTCTAGATCATTTAAACAATAGAGGTTTAACCCTTGCGAAGAGAAAATAATTCTTTCTTTTGTTGCTGTTTTTTCTCTGTACCTTTGATGTTCCAAAGCGATAGCATGTATTGTGAGCGATTCTGTTATTATTTGTTATTCTGTGATTTAGAGGTAAATATTCATTTGTCATATATATAACTAACATGGCTCTTTTTTAATGTTATATGTGTGTTTATGTGTGTGCTTATTAAATAAACGGATCCTATTTAATTACTTGTCTTTATCGTCTATATGCGAACCGATATGGTGACCCGATATAGAACATACGAGGCAAAGGAAACCGTATCGGGTGAGAGCTCCCATATCGGGTCATCTACTCACCCCGTTTCTTATGCTATCGCCCACCTGAGTATCAAAGCTCAAACACAAGAATGTCGGTCATAAGGTTATTGCCAACGGCATGCGAGGAAAGTACTGCAAATAGCTTCAAATAAATTTGCAAAACTGCATACATGATAAAATTCCATACGATATATTTGGTAAATAAGGACACCAATGGTTTCAAAGGAAACTAATTCAGGCTTTAAGTGTATGGTAGTTATACCCTAAGTATCGTTGTGTGGTTAAGTAATATAAGAAGCACCGTAGTGTGGTGTAGTTACCCAAGATGTATCGTAGTGTGGTGCAGTTACCCCAGATGCATTGTAGTGTGGTACAGTTACCCCAGATGCATCGTAATGTGGTGCAGATAACCCAGATGCATTGTAGTGTGGTACAGTAATACCAGATGCATCGTAGTGTGGTGTAGTTATCCCAGATGTATCGTAGTGTGGTGCAGTTACCTCAGATGCATTGTAGTGTGATGCAGTTATATTAGATGCACCGAAGTGGGGTTCATTTATCCCAGATGCATCGCAGTGTGGTGCAGATACCCCAGTTGCACCGTAGTGTGGTGCAGTTACGCCAGATGAATCGTAGTTTGGTGCAGTTACCTCAGATGCATCGTCGTGTGGTGCAGTTATCCAGTTGCTTAGTAGTGTGGTGCAGTTACCTCAGATGCATCGTAGTGTGATGCAGTTACCTCAGATGCATCGTAGTGTGATGCAGTTACCTCAGATGCATCGTTGTGTGGTAAAGTTATCCCAGATGCATCGTAGTGTGGTCCAGTTACCCCAGTTGCACGAAGTGGGGTGCCTTTACCACAGATCCATCGTAGTGTGGTGCAGTTACCCCAGTTACACGTAGTGGGGTGCCTTTACCTCAGATCCATCGTAGTGTGGTGCAGTTACCCCAGTTGCACGTAGTGGGGTGCCTTTACCTCAGATGTATCGTAGTGTGGTCAAGTTATCCCAGTTGCGCGTAGTGGGGTGCCTTTACCTCAGATCCAACGTAGTGTGGTGCAGTTATCCGAGTTGCATAATAGTTTGGAACAGTTACCTCAGATGCATTGTAGTGTGGTGCAATTATACCAGATGCATTGCAGTGTGGTGCAGTTACCTCAGATGCATCGTAGTGTGGTGCAGTTACCCAAGATGCATCGTTGTGTGGTGCAGTTACCCGTTGCATCGTAGTGTGATGCATTTACACCAGATGCATCATAGTTTGGTGCAGTTACCTCAGATGAATCGTCGTGTGGTGCAGTAACCAGATGCATCGTAGTTTGGTTCAGTGACCTCAGATGAATCGTAGTGTGGTGCAGTTACGCCAGAAACATCGTAGTGTGGTGCAGTTACCTCAGATGCATTATAGTGTGGTGCAGTTTCCTCAGATGCATTGTAGTGTGGTGCAGTTACGCCAGATGCATCGAAGTGTGGTGCAGTTACCTCAGATGCATCGTAGTGTGGTGCAGTTACCCCAGATGCATCGTTGTGTGGTCCATTTACGCCAGATGTATCGTAGTTGGGTGCAGTTACCTTAGATGAATCGTAGTGTAGTGCAGTTACGCCAGATACATCGTAGTGTGGTCCAGTTAAGCCAGATGCATCGTAGTGTGGTCCAGTTACCCCAGTTGCATCGAAGTGTGGTGCAGTTACCCCAGTTGCATCGTAGTGTGGTCCAGTTACGCCAGATGCATCGTAGTTCGGTGCAGTTACCTCAGATGCATCGTCATGTGGTGCAGTTATACCAGATGCATCGCAGTGTGGTCAAGTTACGCCAGACGCATCGTAGTGTGGTGCAGTTACCTCAGATGAATCGTAGTGTGGTGCAGTTACGCCAGATACATGGTAGTGTGGTGCAGTTTCCTCAGATGCATCGAGTTTGGTGCAGTTACCTCAGTTGCACCGTAGTGTGGTGCAGTTACGCCAGATGAATCGTAGTGTGGTGCAGTTACCTCAGATGCATTGTAGTGTGGTGCAGTTATACCAGATTCAATGTAGTGTGGTGCAGTTATCCCAGATGCATGATTGGTTTAACCTAGGAAGATATATAGCGTCAGGAGATTCTAGTTGTTGATTCCCGTCCAAGCTTTGAGTTTACTATATTTCAATTAACAATGTTTTTTACCATCATATTAAAGGACAGATGTAAAGGTTTATGTGAGGTTCCAGAAAACATAAAACTGTGGACATGTACAAAAAAAGGATTACTCAGTGTTTTATGTATTTTGTGTGAGAGGTATCTATGGTTTGAATAGAACAAGTTTTTTTTAACCTTGTGAGATGGATATGTTCCACTCTGTAGATTTAAAGATGCATTCAAATTTGATCTAAAACTTAAAAACCCATACCAAAACTAATTGCATGTCTATTATCTTAGACATTGCCTTTATAAAAAGTTTGACAAACACATAATTAACCATATGAAGTCAGTATCGTTATTTAATATCATTTTCTTTCATAAATTTACACGGTTAAGCAATAAATAATGTAAACAAAACAATTGTACAAGTGATCCCAAAAATCATGACCAAAACAATACATCATTACGTATTTTTATAAAAATTAGATTTACATTCTTAAATAATAAACTTCAACTAAAAATAACAGCAAACTTTGTAATAAGCAGAATGTTTAATTGCCAAATTTGCCATGTAATATTCCTTGTCTGTGTACACTAGGTATTTGAATTTGAAAACACTCTATTTAACATGGCCATTTACTGCATCATCTGAAAAGGAATCTACCAAATGAATCATCATTTAAAGATGCAGTGCTTAAAGAATAAAATGAACGTCAAGGGTTTGTTTTAGTCAAAGTTATCCCGAATATTTATTGATTGGCCACTATTTATCCAAAAATTACTATGACAGGACTTGCTAATGTTTTTGCACAAATTTGTTCTCAGTCATGCATCTAAACAACACTTATATCATACAATAACTATTTTACTTTTCGATACCGAAATTGCCGAAAAGAAATCATTTAATTCATAAAAAGAAATTTTATTTTTAGTGGGGTTTACACCTGTACAGGGAAATTAGAATACTAACAACAAAACCTCACACCCACAAGGACTCTTACTCAAACATTTGGATAACTTAACCTTTAAGCCTTTGGTGAAAAGTGTTACTAATGCTACGGTTAAGATTTATTGAGAAACTGCGGCCACTTAAGCATGGGTAAGTTTTCAATTAGCACAGAGTCTCCTTCTACTTGGCCAGCATGGTAGAGGTGAATATCTGTTGAAGAATCTGTGGTAGGTTCTTCGTGTCCAGACAAACAAACGAGTGGCCCATAGGTAGCTGCTTCGTCAGCCTGAAAATATTGAAAATGTAATTTTAAACCACCATCTCTGAGAAACAAACAAATTGCACATAGGAAGCTGCTTTATCGTTCTGAAAAAGAAAGACACAGCCATTTTAAGCCAATTTAAAGACACAACAAATGGCAAGGCTCTTAAGAGGCTGTTTTGTTGAATTGAAATTATATATGACAAGTTTATACCACTGTCTCAGACAAACAGTTGTGTGACCCATAGGTAGCTGCATTGTCAGCCTGAAAATATTGATAAGGGAATTTTTAACCACTGTCTAGAGAAAGAAACGCATGGCTCATAGGAAACTGCGTTACTAAATTGAAATTATACAACAAGTTTAAACTGCTGTCTCAGAGGAATGAATGTGTGCTACTTAGGTAGCTGCTTCCTTTGTCTGAATATAATTAGTAAAGAAATTCTAAACAAATCTCTAGAGAAACAAATGCATGGCCCACATGAAGGTGATTTGTCAAGCTGGAAATAATTGATTAGGAAAGTCGATTTCATGACCTATGGATACATGACCCATAGGTAGCTGCAAATGTGTGGCCATAGGTAGGTGATTTGTTAAGTTGAAATCTTAAGACAATAAAGCTACACCACCAATAAAATTCCATATTTTTGCCCTTTGTATACAACTATCCTGTTTGGCTGTGTTAATGTCAAGCTTTGTACACTTAAAATCATTGTTTTGGTTTTGTTTCTGCTATATGTGAAATGGGTATTATCACAAAAACACTGAGGTAGAAAACAGACATGTTATCAATGGCAAATCAAATGAAGAGGCTAGCAATGGCAAATCATGACTTTGAGACAAATAATCATTTGAGTAGACTTCCAAAATGTCTGCAGAGTTTAATGGAGATTTGCAGTTTAAAAGCTTTCAATATCTTATCTGTGTATGTAATATGTCTTGCCAACACAGAACTAAACTTATCTTATCTTAGATTAACATACCGTGTAGCTTGATCTCCAAGTGAGCCAATGAAAATGGCAAATGCATTCACTTCATCGTGTGATCGAAGAATCTCCCCAAATCGAGAGGGCGGAATACCATAGCGGTCAAAGTTTGCATCACTGAGAACGATCAGAAATCGTTCGTCTGCATCTTCTTTTGCAAGCATCTCGATAGCGTGCTTTGTGGCTTGCAGTGTTGTATCACCACTCAGACAGAACTGACTATGTGCATGCATTGTCTGTAATAAAAGCAAGAACACTCATTCAGGTTTATCTGTAATACAATGGAAACATACACAGGAGCTAAATGTGTAACAAAGACACTGTTTATAGGCACAAGGTCAAGGCATTATCAATTATATGGCTTTAAATAATTTATTTTTAGCTTTTTTGTTGTTGTTTTTTTATCTGGCATAGTTCATAGACATAGTGTATTACTATGTCTTAGGCAAATAAATAAAAGAATTTAAGTTGACAAGAGTGAGAAAATGCTCCATATATCTCATATACTGTTGACTGTACCCTTGACCTTGTCGTACTATAGTAATATAGTCATCTAGTCATAGAGGGTAATCAACAAATATAAATACGTTGTGGGAGGTAAAACCATTCTCAAGATACTGTGCAGACATCATAAAGTGTGTGTAACTAAAGCTATTTAAGGGGCATAACTATAAAGTAACTTGGGCTACATTGCTTATGATCAAACTTGGCCGAGCTACTCTGCTAAACAAGCATTGCTCAAGTTGGGATCAGACAAAAGCTCCCCAAGTTATAGCATTGACAACAAAGAGTTTGTTTATTTCAAGCAATTCAACTCTAAAAGTGATTTGAGCGACATGGCTGGTTATCAAACCAGGCAGCGATATTTAAGGCCTTAACACACATTATCCAAGTTTGGCTGAGTGATAAACAAACCAACAATCACAATAAAGGACTTGCAACAGAAGTGTGTTTATTGGCATAGTTGTATAGGTGTCCGCCTCTCACCAAAGAGCTTATTGACCAAAAACCTATCAGAGGTACTTTTTCATGGCCCCTAAAAAACACACACATCAATACTGGTTTCTACAGGAAACAGACTTGAGATTGATAAATATCAGCTCGAAGCTGTCTTCACAATTGATTTATAAAGAATGAGTATAACCTAACAGAAGTGGATTCATACTTTACTTCAACAACCAAAGTCTAGAAGAAGGGGCTGCATATCAAAGGCTAACAATAATTTTATGGGCTATAAGAAGTTTAGCCTTTAAGAAGTGGAATATAAGGAACGATTCACCCTCACCTTCACCACCTGGAGTCTCTCCTTGTTGTTATGTGGTGGCTTATCGAATGTGGACAAGGCTACACGATGGTCCTCCCCAGAGTGGCCCCAGATGTCAAACTAGAAACAGTGGAAGCAAACAGGTGAGACTGTAAAGTCTTGTGGACAGTTGAAATAAATGAAATGTGAACTTAAAATTGCCAAAGTAAAATCATTATCATACATGGGAACATATATCGATTATTTTTGTTTAATATCGATTGTTTAACTTTATACAACACAAATGAAATTATGAAGAATATTTTATATAAGAATACTTGTACACATGCCACGTTCATTTATCACAAATTCATTGGAATACTAAATGGTGAAGTTAAAAAACAAATCAATAAAATTTTCACTTACAGTTAAGCATTGTATTTATAAACAACCATTTTGGAAAAATTGAGAACATTTGCTTTAAATTCAAGCCAAATTATCCTTGATAATAAACACATACTTAAAACAAACACACTAGCTCAGAGGTAGAACATTTGCTTCAGGTGTTGAAGAAGGGGAGTCAAACGGACATTAAAATATGGTACCAGTAGCTCCCTTGCTTAGTGCTTGGCATTAAAAGGCTAGTACTGGAAATGTTGTGAGCTCAGTACTGACTCAACCCAGGAAAGTTGTATTCTGTGTATCTGTGCTTTCCCTGAGCATGTTCAAGAACTAAAACGTCACTGTAATTGTGATTGTTTAAATGCATAGAAATAATGACATTCTTTTAAATATTAGTCTTCATGGTTATATCTTATGTGACTAAACTCTCGATGTGGTTATTTCACACTTCAATACCTTGATTTTCTCCTCGTGTCCTTCTAGGGCTTCCATAGCCATTATTGATGCCTCCATCTCACGCTCCAATCGACCGTCATGGCCATTAAATCGGTACATACTTCCTGAGCAGTCAACTAGCAGACGCAGTAATTTTGGATGCTCCTGTTGACCTCCCATCTGGAAAGTAATCACACTTATTCATTATCTTATAGCTCCAATCAACAGTAATCAGCTTTAGTTACAGTCAAACTAAAAGAAATTAGTATAAACTAAACTATAACTACTGACCAATGATTAATGTAGAAAGTCATACATTAATAAAGGCTAGAAAGAAACTAGCCAAACATGTTAAGTATCGCATCGTGTCACCTCAAGCAGCGGCTTACAGACACTGGAGAAATAGGAAAAGTTAAGTACCTCTGGTTCCTTCTCTCCCCTACGCTTGTAGACATTACGTTCCCCCGTCAGACCATCAATCAACTTGGCATCGTCCAAGTCACCGTGGGGCTGATTCTTCAGCCATTGGCGCTCCTTGCTCTTGGCCTGTTAATAAGAAATCAACTAAGTTGAAATGTTAATATAAAACACATGTATAAACACTACTGTCATCAAAGATAGGATTCATAATGAGCTATGTTACAAGTGGTCCCATTTTCTCGAAAAATCCTCATGTTTATGTATCTAATCTCAATTATCCAAATTATAACTGATTTTTACCAAAAGAATGAAATTGTTTATCATGATAATCCACAAAATATTTTCTTTTTAAAGTTTCAAAACCCTCTTTAGGGAAAGGATTATTCACTTTAAACAGTAATAGTGTACACAGCTTGATCATGTTAAAAGGGACTTAAGATTGATTGAGAAATAAGGATTCGGCCATATGATCAGGTGTAAGAGTATATTATAGCATCTAACTGTAGAAACACATGTATAATAATCCCATGATATTACTTATCACATCCCTCTTCAATGTAACTCCTCCCTTGCAAATTCACAAGATCTTTACACTTCAAAAATTGTCCATAAGGTAATGACTTAGGGTTGCGTCTTTTTATGTTCCATTCTAGGTACCCAGTTTATTCATAATGTCTAACTCCTATGAGTACCCTTCATAAAATTGACTGCAGAAACCTCATAGTCATGAATAATTAATGAAGTGAAATCCAGACATTTGATTAGATGGCTGAGACACACCTCAGGCAATACGGAAATATCCAAAAAGCTATGATTGAACACGAATATTCACGCATAATCAAGTTTCACAAGCCTATTTTCCCACGGTAAATTCTATAAACAAATAAGAATATTATGGCATGGCTTTCGACGATGCATACCGTACCTTCATGCTAAGACAAACTTTCCAAATTCTTATGCCCTCTAGTGTTGCATGTAATGTGAAAAACTCTCAAAAGTATAAAGACCCTTAAAAAAACAAACAGAATTGCTTACCTGTAGACTATCAATGACAACCCTGAGTGCCTGCACCTGACGCCTCACATGTTTGGAAAAAGTCTCGTACGTCTCCGCATCATACTCACTCATCTGGATCTCTCGCAACCTTTAATAATAAGCAAAAAGTACGGTATGTTTAACATTTGTCTAAAGTCCTCTAATAAAAAAATCACTTACAATCATAAAGACTTATTTAGTACCAAGTTTGAAAGTATTTTCTTTGTTTTCGTTTATACATTAACTCCCATATATTGGAATGATCACAAGCAGGTGGAGCTTAACCATACAATAACTATAATATAGATAAATTACAATGCTATTCACTTTTTTGCATGCTATTTATTGAACATTAGTTGACCACATGGTACAAAACAGTTACTCCACCCTTTTGTTGAAATTATACTTTTATACAATTGCGCTGAATCTTTGTGCATAGTTTCAATAACTCGGTGGGTTGTGGGTGAAGTAATAGTTATCATTTATAATCATTGCTGAGTTTAAATGTTTGTTGTGTTATTTGTGTGACAGATTATATGTGGCTATTCTGTTTATTTAACATAAAACAGTGTGTTTTTTTAAAACTATGTTTTAGATAAGGTTTAGTCAATCAAATTGATCAGCAAAAATGCAAGTATAAATAAAGTACAGATTTGCAGCATTTTTGAATTTGAATATATGAACATAAGGCATTTGAAGGAACTTCAAGCTAGTCCATTCACTATGATGATTTAAAAAAAATAATCTTTAAATCTTAAAATATCGCAACATCAATAAAGTGCCAATGTGTCGAACAAGGGGAATAACTGGACAATTATCAAAGCCAGAGTAATAGGCCTTGCTTAATATGTACACACTGTCTAATGTGTGAATATCATTTGAATAACTTGACCCCTTTTTGGGTAATGACCTATGTTAGAGAGTTTGTGATACTAAGGCTTTAACAATATCCTGACTTTTTCCTGAAAACAAGTTAAAAAAGAGGTGTACCGTTCTTTGAAAGCCTTTTGTCCCATTTCCCGTGCAGCTTGGCGAACATGTTCAGGAACACTGTCTTTCTGCCACTGTGGAACCTGCGTGACATCGTGACCCGCGTCCAGACGGTATGGTCCACCGAACCCACCCAGACCTGCCGTGTTACTGCCACCTGGGGAGTTGAGACAGGAAATTAAGTAAGATATTTGCATGACGTCGTGCCCCGCTTCTAGGCAGATTGGTCCACTGAGCCCACCACGGCCTGTCATGTTAATGCCACCTGCGGTGATGAAAAGTACACTGAAGTAAGATATTACGTGTTTTATTAAATTTTGGAATGTCAAGAAATATTTGAATATTCATTCACCATTCTGAATAATCAAATCCTATATGTCAAAGGTAAAATACATCAAAACATGAAAATTTCAAATTCACTTTTACTCAGTGGTTCTTAAGTTCAGGAATAATCCTGAAATCAAGATTCAGAACTTTCATCTTTAGACTATAATACAGTTGTAAAAAATTTGGCTTGGACATTTGCTTCAAAAACAGTAGCTAGGAAGAACCTTGATATGAATATAAATGACTTTGGAAACAATTTTAAATGGGTTTTAAGCCCGATAACCCTGCTTTGGGCATAAATCACTTATCCTCAAACAGACTCCAGGCTTTTTTCAGGATTGAAAATTATCAGCTATAAGAACCCCTGTATAACTTTAAAAAAAAAAGAAGATTAACTATAAAATAAATATTTTCCCTTAATGTGGTTCACATGATAAACACAAACAACAAACATCTCACCAGTTCCCCCGGCCCAGGTATTTCCCCCAACATGGGGATCATTGTTTTTATCTTCTTTCCCGTGTTTTGGACCGTCCGCTGTTCGTTCACTCTCTTTCTCATATGTGACCTGAAAATGTGTGGTAAAATAAAGAATTCAACAACCCACAAAGGCATAACCTTATGTTATCACATTATTTTCAGCTGTTCTTATTCCTTGTTCCATATTCACTTACCTCTTGAGTCTGAGTTCGACACTTAAGACTACAACTCTTCAAGTGACACTCTTATTCAAAATCAATACATACACATGTATAACAAACATAAATTCTGAGGGATAAACCTTTCACTACTAACATACTAAATAATGCATATATGGAAAATATTAATTACTGATAATGAGATTGTAACTATGTATTGAATAACTTTATAAATAAATAAGCGTAAAAACTCCAATTTTAGAGGAACTCTTTGACGTCAATAGCGATTGAAAAGTTACTGTGCTTTATGACATAAGTAAACAACATCGCTCGCACATTTTAGTGAAATGTAAAAAGTGTGTTATCTATGTCAATTTTCCACAAATTGATAATTTTAGATATGCAAGAAAAGATATTAATCATGTTTTTCCTGTCCAAATTGAAAAATCTGATACGCATGCCCTCTGTCGGATTTTTCTATCTGTACCGGAAACACATGATAGATACCTAAGAAACTAAAGCATATACTTAATGCTTTTGGTAATCTGTCGTCTGCTTACTCCCTTCTTTATATGTCACTCAGAAAATGGAATGAAGTATAATTCATACATGAAACTCAAACATAAGAATTTTCACTTCCAGCTGAAGAAAAGAGTCTTTTCATCAATCAAGTATAAATTAAATGCCAGCTGAAGAAAAGAGTCTTTTCATCAATCAAGTATAAATTAAATGACAAACAAAAAGATTCATGATATACTTGAAGTGGTTTGTCATCATGAAGTCCAATCATGCGTCGCCACTCATTCAGCGCTCTTTGGAGGTTTTCCAGACCTGTCTCCCATAGGCGTACACACCCACCGACGTCAACCGTCACCAGCCCGTCCGCTGACCTCCGGGACACAAGCACGCTGCTTTCGTGCAGGTTGAAAAGCCATGAGGCATAAGGAGACTGGCGAGTTGCCCTGTTGATGCATAAAGTAAAATGTGTTTTTTTTGGTCTTAATGCATTTGAATATCACCAGCCAGGACTCCAACTGCCTGGACACAAGCACTCTAGGGTTTTGGTGAGTAAGCCAGCAAGCATAGGAGTGCAATAGCTGGCAAGTAGCCCTGGTAATACATTAAGCTTAAATAGTTCTTTAATTCTTTGTTAATTTTTTTTGGGAAGCCCATGTTTATAAATAAGGGGAAAATATACTTTTTTCAATTGGGAGGTAGCTGACTTTTCGGTCTCTAATAAAGCAGGGAAAAATACCTGATGGTTACTTCGAAAGTCTTAAAAAATGTGAACCAAAGACAGTAAACTTACTCAAGCATTTCCAGGGGCAAGCTAGAAACAATTTGATGTGCAGGCATAAAAGTAGGGGGAAATTTTGAAAGCATAGCTTGCAAATAAGACTTTTGAGTAGTTTCAATTGAACAAAGTGTTCATTTAAAAAAAAAAATAGGCAAATTGATGTAAAGGCCAAGGCCTTATGGCCTAGTGAAAGCTATGCTGTTAATAATATGGCTACTTAAAAAGTCTTAAAAATATGAACCAAAAACAATTAAATTACTAAAGCATTTCATGGTTTCTTTGAAAGTCTGAAAATTTGAAGTTTTTTTAGCACAATGAATCAATAAATAGTTACCCGGGCACAGGAACATATCGTAGTTTCTGATTGGGTAGATCAGCAACTTCCAGAAGACCACTTGTGTGCGCTCGCTGATCTGAAACAATGTCACATTCATGATTGAATACTACCAACCAATAAGGCAGCAGACCAACTAAGAAGCCATCCATGAACCTGAATGATAGATTTGATGCCTGATGACCCCACACAATGTTTGTATCATTTGATAATATTTGCTTGTTAAAGACTAGTAATGTTGAAAAACAAATCACCGAAAGTACATTATAAAAAGACAGCAATTGTATCAAAGATAGTATTGTTCGATCAAGTTTTTAAACTAAACATTATTGGTTGTAACAAAATATATTTTGAAACAGAAAGTTTGGCTGGAAATAATACTCTATGTTAATTTAGATTAACAAATTAAAATGTTTAATTTTAATTCTTACACTCGCTTCGTATATAGTTCATGATCTTATGCCATATTGTCATAGCATATTTGATCTGTAGATAATGTAATGACATATTTTACAAGCTGTGAAGGCCAACAATAAGACTCATTTGTTACATTATTTTTGGTATTTTTTTTTTTTAATTTTTCTTTTTCAGCACCAAAAGGAATTTCAAATACTAATGGGTCACCACGCACTCAAAACTTTCAGGTTTGTTTATCCCAAAGGTTAAAATAATTATTATAGTTATTAAAGATCAATAATCATATATCCATTATTCATTCATACATTTAACTTTAATCAAACAAGCATTTGCATAGCCTTTTAATTGTGAAAATACATGTACCTGTAAAAGAAGCTTTCTAATATTATTTTGGGAAATCTGAAATTGCCTGACATAATAAGTATCTTTATCCAATGCTGGAGAAAAAAAAACCCTGGTGAAAATAATAAGAAATAGTAATAACACATTAGTTAAAATCTGAATGATAAAAAGGTGTGGAGCAAGTGACCCTTTGTAATCATTTAGATTTGCACTAATGCATTCTAAATGTCTTAGATTGTTGCCTGTTTTCAGTTGGGAAACCAAATTATTGCATCACCAAGGTGACCGGGGTTTGATTCCCGACCTAGGCCAATGTGAGTTTGGTAAGTGGTCACTAAGCCGGACAAGTGGGTTTTCTCACGGTACTCTGGTTTCCCAAACAACACATGACCACACTCTTTGCCAAACATCGTGCCAACGAGAGCGACTTAGTATAAATTATTATAACTTTCTTCACAATCTTTGTAAAATTGTTAGTGTTCAATCTTATAATACTGCTGATAATCATTGAACTGTTACCTTTTGAGAGGATTCCTTCAGGAGCTTTCCAGTTTGGAAGTGTACGCACAAGCTGGGCACAGCCAGGCAAATACACGGATGAGGGGGATGGGGATGGGGCTCCAGATTTGCCAGTGACTCGTCCTAGCAAGGAATCCTGGTCAGTATTGCCCCCCTCTCCAGCGGGTCTTCGACTACTGTACACACGACTGGTGCCCTGTGTAAATGACTATGACATTAATACACATGTAATACCATTGATGGAAAAGTGTGATGGTCCCTGCTTTTCCAGAGCATCCCCAATAGCAAATCTTGAATCATTATTACTACCATCTCCCACTGGTTTCTGAATTCTGTAATGGCATGAGATGTGTATCAAGTGGAAAACATAAAACATATGTTAGCCAGCGTGATTGGATTTGCTAATAACACTGCATTATAAATATATATTCAGTGAAAGTGAAAACGTCATCTTTTTTAAATTATATGAAATCCGATGGTTGCCATCATTAAAGTGTTTGTATGGTGGTGGTGGTGATGATGATGATGATGATGATGATGATGATGATGATGATGATGATGATGATGATGGTGATGATGATGATGATGATGATGATGAAGGAGATAAGGAGATAGACATAATTTCTTACAAAGTCATGAATTAAGTAAGCTATTTAAATGCTCATACCCAGACATGTGAACCTCTGGCTGTGCCAGAGAAGTAGATTTGTTTGTCTAGAAAGGTACGTTTGGGCCAAAAGAGGTAGTTTTTCTTGAATGCGCATATTCTGATTTTCTTTTAGTTTTTGTGTCTTTTTGGGGTATTTTAGGTACACTTAAAATGAAATTTTGTCATATATTATCATACCGCCTCTGGGAATCCCAGTGCAATGCTTGCATATGATTCTGGGGTTGAGAGGACCCTGTTTGACCCTGACGTCTGTTCACCAAGAGATGCAGAAAGGGTCGCATCAGACATGGGCACTGCAGAGGATCCCAGAACTGACTGGACATTATCTGTAAAGGAAACAAGTTTGGTAAAGATTGGAAGAAAATGTACAAGAAAGAATGACAATGCAGACAATTAAGGACAATATGATTCATAATATGTCTGCCATGCTAAGGAATAGAAATAACAAAGTTATATGATAATTGAAAATAGAAAACACATGGTACAGAAATACAAGTTTTCCATGACTTTAAGTGGAAGTATGCAATTCCTATTGGTCCAATTCTATGTATTTGTGACAAATAAGATAAAACAAAAGCAACATTATCAGTTTTTGATGTGTTTTTTCTCTCTCAGTAAATCAGACATAATAATGCAACAATAATCTAAGCCAGTGTTAGAGACCTTACTACTAAGTTTCATATGAATGTTTTGAGCATTTTTTCAGTCATGGCCAAGGTAAAAGTTTATAAATGACTAAGATACTGATGACATGGACAACACCAAGGTTATGATAATACCGTCTTTGTTTTCTAGCACATCTGAGAGGCATTTCAGGTGAAATCAGCCATGCTGGAAAACTCTATTTGGCACCCACCATGCTAGATAAGTCACGCACTGTGACACAATACTTTTTATTTCTTATTATACACTACATGTCAATTAACATCATCGCACACACATGTTTCTATGTCGTTTTTTTTTTCACAAAAGAAGTGATTTAAGGTATGCTAGAATCCAACCCTCAGGCACGCTGCATAGCCGGTAACTCGGCAAGCCTCATTACCTGGCAACGCAGGTGCCCTCAAGTCAGATTTTTCTATTCTTAAAAAAAAACAGACAAGCTACAAATATTTCTAAAAGGTTTTTATTTCAGATAATAATGAATAATTGAGATTATATGAAACCAAATGATGGTCTATTCAGGTACATACCTTCCATTATTGCTTGCAGAGTAAAATCTGCAACACCAGATCTGGACACCAAAAACTTCCTGAAATCACAAACAAGCATTCAAAAATGGGTGTAATTGATAATATTGATCTTAGAGCACATTTTATTGGTATCTAAGTAATTTTACAGTAAAAAAAATAAGTATTTTGAGTGATAACACATAATTTTTTTCATAATTTGTAATATGAATACAAGAAAAGGATTTTATGAGAGATTATAGTTTATAGACGCTCAATGCAATTTTCTTCCTTGATAGAAACCAGTTCTGGTGTAATTTTGAAAGGAAATTGGAAAGTTCCCTCCGTGAGACTCAAACCCATCTACACAAAAGTGGCAAATACTCAATTTCAACCTATACACAAAAGTTGTTAAATGATGTGTCTTCACAAGAACAACATGAGCATGTCCATTATAAAACTCACAAACATTCTGCCAGTGTTATGTCGGCCTGAAGATTTTTCAGACCATCTTTACAAGTAAAGGGCCATAACTTTTGTCGTAACAAGTGAAATGTCACGAAAACCCTTCTGCAATAATTTGGAGCTACATGGGACATAACATTTTTCAGATCTATTTTTAAGTGAAAGGCCAATTTTTTTTCTTAGACTGAGTGAAATGTCACAGGCGTCAGGTGCACAATTTCCCGTGCCGAACTTTATTCTTATTAAATTTGATATGTGATACTTGTGTAGTTACATGCAGTGCAATATTTAGTGTAGGTACAATATTTTTATAATTACAAAATTTTCAGCCCAGGTTAAGGGCCATTAATGTTAATGTTAGACCAAGTGAAATGGCAAACAATTTCCAGGCTGACCAACATTCCTATGAAGTTTCCTGATTGTAGGTCAATAAGGTGCAATACTTTTGGAGCTAAATGCATCACAATATATTTCAGACCATTTTCTACTAAGTAAATGGCTATTAAAATATCAAATTAATAGATGAAGAGAAATGTCACACAAAATTCCCATGCTGACCAACAATTCTATGAATTTTGATGTATGTAGATGCAAAACAATGAAGCAACAAGCATCTAAAGATTTTGTGAAACTTTTTCAGACAATATTATACTAAGTCAAGGGCCATTACCCTTGTTAGACAAAGCTAAATGTCACACAATTTTCTGTGCACAATTTTCCATGCTGAAAAAACAATAAGTTAAATGTGTGTAGGTTCAAGATTTTTTGACATAACATGACAAGATGTGAGCTATGTATCCCCATCTATCTAGGGGTATAATTACTCTGAAGTAAGAGGCAGACACCAATACGGCTAGACCACAGGCTTATTATATATATCTTTTATCCCCTTACTTGTTTGTTTTGTCCTCACTCAACATCCAGGTCTGTGACCCTACTTGTGTCACGTTGGCCACTTTCAGGGGCAGAGGAAGATGTTGAGAAATCCCCTCCAGTAGGCCCAACACTTCGAGGAAATCACTGAAATATACACACATAATTATATTAATCTTCAGAGAAACTGAGATAGTAAACATGAGCTTGGTGGATCGAGTGTAAAAGCTCATCTGTTGTTGTTGTTTTTTCCATTCAAACAAGGGTGATCATTCAACATTTATTATAGCCAGAGTTATGGCCTTGCTGTACATGTCCAATTTTTTTCAACTCCAGCAATTGGCAACATCTGTACCAAGTTTAAGATGAATATCTTGAACATATTATTTGTTATAGGGATGGTTTGGGTTTTGCCACAACAATGACACCAACATCAAAGCTATCACACTTCTTTTTCTTTAAAACAAAGGAGCTAATACTACATATCATCACCTGAGTGCAAGAACTCAATATCTGCTTTTATTTCTATATGCAGTATTCAGTAATTGAACAAAGGTAACGATATGTAAATGACAAGCATTTTCACCTGACCCCAATCATTTACATGACCTGAGTCGTTATCATAAATCATCACATTTAATTATTTTCTTAAGTCAATTTTTTTATTGTCAAATAAAAAGAAGTGTTTAAGTTTTATAAACATAAAAATGTGTTTTTTAAAGTCTTTCAGAATTTTTTAAGTAATTATAGATCATAAACAAATTATGACCAGTGAGATACTTAAATTGGGAAAAGACTTAAGTTAAGAAATTACTTATGAATACTTCTCTGTCATCCTTCTTTAGGAGAAAATATTTTTTATTCCTTTGTTATATATTTCAAATTGAATATTGCCTTGTTCATATTCATTAAAAGTGTTTACCAACCGTGTAATATATTAAAAAATGACATTCTCACCCATTTTTCTCAAAGAAGACAACTGTTCCGTATTCATCAGGTACATCTGACTTCACCATGCGATAAGGGCTCTGTAGAACAGTAAGCATTTTGAATCAGCACACAGTTCTTGGGCCCTGATTTCCCGAAACATCTTAAGTCCCTTATAACAGGATCAAGCTCAACAGAATATTTGTGAATGGGTATAAATTGTGTAATATTCTTTTTAAAGAGATTTAAGGCTTTAAAAGGAAATAATATTTGAGATTAATGAGAAAAACTACTTTTTGTGTTATAAAATCATATTTGAAGTCAGTAATATTGCTATTTAAAGGAAATAAGATACTTAAGTGAGTTATGGTTAAGAATTGATGAGAAATTGGGGCTTGTTATTGGCTTACATAGTGGGGCCATTTTATGATCTTATCAATTAGCGTACAAAATACTGTAAGATCCCTTAATCCAGTTGAATACAAAGTAAGTGTCAGAAATAAAACTTATAAAATCATAAAAATGTAGTCAAACATTTTCGGTTTATTTATTTGTTTAAAAAATATCTAATTACCACCAAGACTAATTGATTTGAAAAAGTGAGCATACAATACAATCATTATTAAGATGGCTTCTGCAGAATTATACCACAAAAATGCTGCAAGCATATGACAATACTCTTCATTTTTTCTCCGTTGCTCAAAGGAAATTACTGAACAATTCCCTAAGAAAGAGCTACAGGCCTTACTAAATGTACATTGCCACTAGTTGTAAGTGTTCTTAGTTTTTTGTGAATATCTTAAATGATTCATAAGTAATAACCAACAATAAAGTTTCTGCAAGCCCCTAAAATAAAACTAATGTACTACTAATTATTATCTAACAAAAAGCAAGGTTGTCACAGAAATGGAAAATCAAATCAAATATTTTTAAAGGTTTACTTATCATGTAACTTACAGTCTTTGTTGTGTTTGGTGAAGTAAATCTACGCCTCTCAGGAGCTGTCTGTGGCAGAGAGGGTGTCACCAGTCTGTTGATCTCTCCATTCTCATAATTCACAGCCAGAATTGTGTTGGTCTACAATGGAAAATCGAATACAACATTTTTACAGACTGGTTTGCTTGTTCCTGGAAGTATATCTATGCCTCTCAAAAGCTGTCTATGGCAGAGACGATATAACCAGCCTATTGATCTCTCCATTCTCATAGTTCACTGTCAGAATTGTGTTCATAAGCAATGGTAAAAACATATACAACATTTTTACAGACTGGTTTACTTGTCAAAGAAAGTATATCTATGCCTCTCAGGAGCTCTCTGAGGCAAAGATTGTGTAACCAGTTTATTAATCTCACCATTCTCATAGTTTACAGCCAGAATTGTCTACAATGTAAAAAGGAATCAATATAAACAATTTTATAAGTAATTGTAAGGTAAATATGTCTATTCTTTTAAACATTCATACCACTTCCTCATGCAGTACAACTGTGTCATCAAGAGGGGCGGCCAGCGGCATGAGTCGCACGTGCGGCCTGTATGAGCCCGTCACCATGGGAAATATGTCATACATGTCAAGATGGTTTGCAGACTTTGCGCGCGTTGACATTGAGTAGAGGCCCACTGGGTTGGCTGTGCCGATATGGATGACATCCGTCTGGTGGCCTGGACTACGATTGGCAGCTAGAAATTTAAGTTTTATTTTGTGTGAAACTGTATTTGAGAAAGCACGCCAAGCGAAACCAACATTAATATCTTTTTCCAGTCTAAAAAGGACCATAACTTGACTTAAAAATTGTTAAAGTTCAGTCAAGGGCCTTACAAGACATGTGTATATTTTCTGGTAGAATGTGTACCAAATGTACTAAATTTCATTTAAATATCTACATTAAGCCAAAAATGACACCAAGACTATGACCGAAACTTTTTTCTTCAAAAGCTGAAGGAAGAGCTATAACAAACATTTTCAGGAAATTGAGGCAATGCATTGTGGTAAATGGTGCATTGTGGTATACGCTGGGCATGCACACTTTAAACAAAGGAAGATAACAAAGTGTCCCATCATTTCAAGGTCATTAATTCATCTAGAAACCATAAAATGGACTGGACAGAGGCCAGATTTCGTGGAAACGGCAGGGCATAGAAATAAAATTTGTGCCTCTTTCTTATACACAACTTGAACGCCTTTAGTAGAAACAAGGGATAAAACTTAAGAACTAGAAAATAATGAAGATTCAGTTCTCCTTTAAAATGAAATCTCAAGCTTAAATCCTGTAAGAGATATTTAAGTTTTAATATAACACAGATTGAAAGATAGCTATAACCAACATATATGTACAATTATTTTCATTCACGGTGCAAGTTCAAGAATTATTTACTGACAGAATTTGTTCAACAATTAGCATAAGCCATGAAAAACTATCAATCAACAAATGAGAAACAAAGTTTCTATTCAAGTTTCATAAGCATCAGCTTACACCAATGCACAGCCGGCAAATAATTCTAACCTACCTAGTGACACAGCAAGGTCAGATATGATGTTGGACTCATGTAGAGGAACCTGCCAGTACGCCTCCTGCTCTGAGAACTTGTCCGCCCGGGCTTCCGTCCTCTCAAGGGTCTCTGTTTCTACACGTAGGCTGACTGGGCCCTGTAGAGGTTCATGTGGGGTCAAAATATTTGTATTCTAATTTATCTTCACTTGATTTTGTAAACATCAAGCTGATATTAATCAAATCAATTTTCTTGGTAAACCAGTACAGATTGGCTGTTTAGAAAAGCCAAGCCCTTGGCGAGACTCAAATCCGCAAGCTCTTTAGGTCAAATGATACTGGCAATGGTGTTCTTTATTATGTTTTATTCCAGGGTGTTTTTATTACCAAATTTTGTATGGTCTTTCATTCGAGAGTAGTTCATACCAAACCAAATGGCCTAGCCGACCTGAACTAATGGTAATATATCGCGTTAAGTATGTCATTCAGTACTTACTCAATGGTGTTTGTAGGTTTATAAGGTCTACGATGTGCCTTTAGTCAAAAGAAAATTAATTTTGTCTCAAGCTACCAATCAAAGATTTTTGTTTTAAATCAAATTCTTTACTTCCGAAAATAGTCTAATTAAAAGTGATTGTTTGATAATGTATAGATAAAAATGGCTACCTTTCGGACCAAAAACCTTTAGGGCCAATCATATTTCTTCTCACTAGGGAAGGTGTTTTCCAGCAGTAAAAGCATAATACCTCGCGGCCTGCCAAATTGGTTCATCAAATAAGAAAACATTATAAAATGAGCATACTTTTACACCAATCCTGTATGTCTCTGTTGGCAATTTTAGCAAGGAGGTGCGTCGACGTCCACCGTCTCCCTGTATTGTCCACTGACCAGTCAACTCAAGACGTGGAAGGGGAAGTCTGAAACAGTGTGTAAATGCTGACTGGCTAGACTGGTTTATTTTAGTTGAAAAAAGATTGGTTACTTAACAACAAAATGTAGACTGACTATTTCATATTCAATAAAGTCTTGAAATCATAAATATTTTTTAAATACAAATTAAATATTGTTTTTCTAAAGAATCGAAATCATGAACTCTTCAATAAATAAATATATCCAATTTAAATATATATTTGGGTGTTTACTGTTTTACTTTATAACATTTACACACTGTTTTTGACATAGTTGAATTTAACAAAAAAACACAAGATCTTTGTGATGTCAATTGGATATATTTATTCAAATCTCCATTTTTGTGCACATGATAATAAAATGCAACAATATCAGAATGAGTCATTGACAACGTATAAACTTTATGTTAAAACTAAATTTAAAAATCTTCACACATCCAATATCACAAAACATAAAATTATTATTGCATATTTATACATTTCCATAAAACTCGTTTATTTGTTACTTCTAAAGACATTTTTATGTCTATTTTTGGCTGAATAAGGCCCAATTCTTCCTTTTAAAAATGTAAATTCAGATCAAACCAGGTTGGAAAAATGCCCTTTTTCTTATAGTCATTCATTCATATTCCCAATGGTTCCTGATGCATTAAAAACATCTACTAACAAGAGCAACGTCAGGTGGACACAAAAGCTTTGCTTCTTTTTCGGTTAACCAGAAGACGTAATTCAACTACTGTTAAAGTGATTGGACTTGCCAATACATCCATATTTCAATTGTGAACATATGTACCAAGTTTCATATCAACATCTTAAATGGTTTTCAAGCTATGATTAACATAAAGTTTCTGCTAACTTCTATTGTTGGATAAAGTTATACATGTAATATCTGAAACAAGGTTGTTACGTGACTCAAGTTGTAAGTTTTTTAATGACGTCGAAGAGGTCACCAAGACTACCACATTGCCTGATCTTTTTTTCAGACAAGCTAAAAAATTACAATATGAACAATGGTAAGTAATCTTCGATCAATAACACTCGATCATCATCCTTACTCCTTGGCCAGTTGTATGCTGTCTGGTCTCGCCCCGAGAGGTATTCCGTGTTTTTGCATGGTACTAATGAGCACCTCGCGAAGTTCAGAGTTATAAGAGTCAAAGTCAAACACATTCCCTATCACAGTTGTAAGGCCCTCATCCGGAAAGCGCTGAAAAAAAAAATGCTTGAGTTTGTTACCTGTGAAGAAACCAGTTCTGGTGTCTATTCTGAGAGGCTGTTTGAGGTTAACTTTTGTGGTGATCATACCCACAACCTCTTGGGTGAAAGATGGACACCTGTACCACTTGACCACTTTCACCCTTTACATAAACTGACTTAATTTGCTAACTTTTTAAGGCAAAGAATCTTGTTTGTTATATTCTTTTCTGTCCTATTCTAAATGTTACTATTCTGTACATAAAACCCTTTAGAATATCCAAATAAACTAAGCATCCATATTCACATATTTGTGAATTGCTGCTTGTGACACAAGTTTTTTTAGACCATACTTTACTAAGCCAAGTTTCTAGCGGTTGGCAAAGTGAAATGTTTAATGTGTTTATCATGATTTTCCATGCTGACAAACATTCCTTTCATGAGTGTAAGATCATTACTTTTGGAGCTTCACGTGACGCAAATTTTCCATGCCTTATGTAAGTGGACAAATTTGATAATTAATCAGACAGTGATGCACCTACCTGTATATGTTTCACCATATTCACAACCTCTCGTGTGGAGTAAGGGTACGCAATGAGCCCCTGGTCTGCCATGTTTCTTAGCTCTCCGAACGAAAGCACGAGTTTCTCAAGCACCTGCTCAGAGACGTCTGGCCCGTACTGGCGCAACATAGCCATCTCAGAGGCTTTGTCAGGGTTGTCAATGCCATGACAGCTGAATATGTCACCTAGAGGGGAAATTTATTGATATGATCAATAAGGATAATTTTAAACAGGGCAATGATTGTGATTAGCCTCTTACAGATCAGTGTTAGATTTGTTGAATTCTCAATATTGGTTTAGAAAATTTTATTATAATGCAGCCATGAAGAAATTTAATTTTGACATTTATTTGAAGTGATACTCATATTTATAATCAATACATTCACATGCATAACTAACAAAATTTTGAGAGATAAACCTTTAACTAGTTACTAAACAAGATTGTAACTGTGTATATAATAGCTGACAATGCACAAATATCAATTGACTGGTGGGTCCTAAAAGATTTACAGTGATCAACTATCGTCCCATAAGGTAGAGATACTGTGTTTTCTTCACCTTTCTTTCAAATTAAACATGGTGTCCTTCATAAGAACCATTGTTTTCAATATTAATTCTACCTTTTCGGTGAATTTAAACAATTGTATTTATGATGATAATGCTTATTTGGGAGTAAGAATGCATCTTTAACTGTTCCTCAGGATGTTTTTTTTATTAAATAAGCATATGACCATAGACAGGTTGTGCATGTCATATCTCATCATTTTTTCCCAGTTTGTATCTAAAGTTACCTACCCATGGCTCCAAAGAAGTCGTTGCCCAGGAAGGGAAATCCAGGTCTGTTAGCGAGTACTATCATTCTGAAGTCTGGGTGGGATACGATAATCTTGTCCGAGACAGCCAGCCCACTGTCAGCTGAAATGCAAAATAGCTGGTCATGAGTTAAAGTCTTTTTTTGTTATCAACTTGCCAAAACAATGCATCAATTTAAACAGTTCTATACCTACATTCCCCGAGTTTAAAATTTAAATGGCCATTTCCAGTCACGCATGGATGAATGTGGCTGGTTTTCTCATAGATATCTAGCTACTGTAAAAGTTTGGTAAACATCAGGTAATAAATGTAGGGGCTATTGTGTTCAATTTTAACAATTTTGCCAATTTAAAAGGGCCATAATCCAGTCATGCATTGATAGATCTGACTTGGTTTTGAAAGGAACTTAGCTCTCATTGATATCTTACTACCGTAAGCATAGGATAATAATTGAAGGCTCTATTGTTTTCACCAGCTCAATTATTATTGTTATTTTGACTATTTCAAGGGCCATAATCAAGTTATGCTTGAGGATCTGACTGGTTTTCAAAAGGAACTGAGCTCCCATATATATCTAGCTACTGTACAAGTTTGATAAACATCAGATAATACATGAGGACATTATCTTGTTAACAGTGTCAATTATAGCAATTTTGACTAATTCAAGGGCCATAAGCCCGATCTGGCTGGTATTGTAAGGGAAACTGGTGTGGCCCATTACCCTGAATATTTAGTTTTGCCAGCTACCTTTCTTCAAACACAAGCTGAATGCATTTCTCTGCTTTTCACAGATCTTTTATGTTTGCATGTCACATAAAAAGGGCTTGAGAAACTTAAATTATACACTTTCATTTCTTGCAGTTTTTAAGTATCCATATCAAATGAGAAAAGGCACAGAAACCTAAAAATTACAATTTACCTGCTACAATTCTCCGTCCATCAGCTAAATGCATTTCCCCACTTTCCACAAGTGTTTTAAGTATGCATGTCACATGAGTTGGGGCTTTGTCTGCTTCGTCGACGACCAACACATGGCCCATCTTCACCGCCCGAACCTGAGGACCAATGTTTATGAATATGAATTATGAACAGGTCTCTGATAAAGCAAAGCCAAAGGCAGAAATTTTATTTTGTAGTATTTTACAAAGTATAAATATCTTTTGAAATACACAATCAATTTTAAACGGATTTAAATTACACAAGTGTTCATGTATGTCAATTTTAAATCTAAATACAGTAAGATACTGTATACTTAATACTAAGTTATAGTTTGAAGCCATTTGGCTGTTTGTTTTGATCTTTGTTAAAGTTGCATTGTAAACAACCTAAACAATTTAAATAGGCCATTGCTGCAAGTATTATTTGTCATATTGGTGACATGTATATTGCACTTACCAAGGGAGAGTCCTCATAAATGATGACTCCATCTTGCACTGTCGGCTGCAATGTCAAAGTCTGTACTGTTGTATCTCTGGAAAATAATTGGAAATAGGTCTTTATATTTAAATTTGCTACCTTGCTTAAAAAATATGTTTCAGGAAACAAAATAATTCCGTTCTCCTAAATAAAATCCTTTTAATTGATTCAATTACGATTAAATTATTTATCCTCAGTTTTTCCTGTATCTAGAACTCTTTAGCACTCCATTTGACCATAGGCTCCACATAAATAAAGCCGCACTGCTATTCACTGAATAGGTTAAACCCAGGAAAGTTTGACCCTGTGTATCAGTGCTTTACACCAAGCTCGTTAAAGAACCAAGAGATCCCTTCCAAAAGAGCTAGGGTATTGCTTCCGGAACTCTTGTATCTCACTCTGTTTCTTCAAGTCCTTTAAACTCTAAATTTGACTGGGAATTGCAGTCACCTTTATCATATGTAACTTATGTTATTTCAACACAATTTAAGTCATGATGACATCACAGCCGGGTCGAGTCATATTGCAGCCAATGGGTGCAGGCAGACCTTGATATACTCGAATCAACAAATTCACAAAATACTAAATTTTGGGTTAAACTTCTTGATACCTGTGCAACTGAATATATTCCCGAGGCCTATTGAGAAGGTGGAGGAAGCGATCAACAATTTTGTTCTTGCCAACCCCTTGGTTACCAACCAGTAGCAGGTGCTCGCCAAGTAGGAAGTCTTTTAACATGTCTTCCATCACACACAGGTGCTAAAACAAGTTTGTAGAGAATATTTTACACTATCAAACACAAACAAAGATAGTGTGATGCAAAGCCAAAGGAAGAAATTGTGATAGGAATAATGGCATACAATTTGTGGGCAAACATTCTTTGGTACACATAACTTTTTACACATAATTTAGTTGTTTTTTTCTGTGTCCTAGCCATGCTAGCCACCTATACTCAGTAATTAACGTTTTTTTACCTCAAAAGCATTAAATGTCAAAGAGATTTTTAAAAAATGATATTTGTTTCTGTAAACACATTAACTGCCATATAGGAGCAGTACCACATGATTAATTACAATGTTTTTCATTTATACCGCACACCATTTATTAAGTATTGACAACCCATTAAAGGAGCCTTAACTATTACTTAACAACAGAAGTCATATTTCTTTAATATTAAACAATTAAGACAACTGTTTTACTAATAATACAAAGCCATACCTGAGTATTCTCATAGAAGAGGACATCGGGAACCTTGGTTTTGTTGTCGGGGTCATACACGTCGGCAACGGTGGTCCCAATGCGAACCTTGTTGTCCTTCACTTCACCTTAGAACAGGAAAAATACACAGTTTTACAGGTATACTTCAAAATATGAAATCACTCGAAGAAATAACTTATCTATGTGTGCATTTTTCTTGCAAAACAGATCAGCATTTATACTGTGAACACCACTTATGCCTTTGTGTAAGATTTTCTAATCTGCACAGCAAACACATGAATGATACTGAATATCCTTGCGCAGCATATTTTGTATAGAAAAAAGGTAGAACTCTTCTGATCTAAAGTACCATCAACTTGTAACAATCATTTCTCTAAAATTAAGAATATTAAAGAATGACATGCTAAAACAGTTAAACATTAAAAGCAGAAAAAAATGACTTGTTTTTTGAAAGCAGCCAAGCTTGTAGCAAACCACTTACATGTGATGGACTTCTCTATGTTGTCAATGGACTGTGTTGGCTGAGCTGGGGGTGTGATGGATAAGTCCTCAAGTGATTGTTCCAGGGCAGTCTTCGCCAGGCGGGGCAAAAACCTGGGACAGAGAAAAGGCCATTTAAAAACACCACAAAAGAAGTGAAAGATTTCTTTATGTTGTCAAAGGCCTTTTCAAGCTATGGTTTTAATAAATAAGTCTTCAAGAGATTATTTGTAATTTGCTTTTTTTCATTTAGTAACCCTTAAATATTAATGAAAAAAAAAAAAAAAAGTCCGTCAGGATTCACCAAACAAGCTACCTTTTTGCCTGCATCCTATCAATGCTAGTGTCCTATAAATAGTATTATATGGTATGTAGTTATCATGGCCGTACATAGCCACACCATTATACCTTGCAAGACAGGCCTTCTGTACGATGCTGTAGAGATCTTCTGTAGGAAAGTTTGCCAAGCGTCTAGCGACCCTGATCAGCTGTCGAGATGAAAGTGAGGCTGCTATAGAAGATATCTGGAAAATATTTCATCCAAAATCAGCTTCCATACAAACAGAGCTCTTGTGAAATGCATACCAATCTAACAGTTTCTGTACTCAATAACAAATACATTTAAAGTACATCAAATAGCATCTATCCCTTGGATTGGTTTGATTTATAAATTATCAAAAGAAGCCCCCCCTCCCCCCCCCCAAAAAATTAAAATATTCATTTTAAGGGGTGAATGTATCTTTATTTAATGGCACTTAGATCTTTTCATCTTCAACCCATTTATTCACCCATACATACAGTGGGGTCTGTTGAGTTCCTCAGTCTGTGGGTGAAGGTGAGAAGCTTGGTCAGGTCCGGGCAGTCTTTTACCTATAACAGATAAGATAATAAACAACACAGAGCTAACAAGGTTTTCAATGCACTGAATAGACATGGTTTTCAATGCACAGAGCAAACATGGTTTCTAAGCACAGAGTAGACACAATTTTCAATGCACAGAGCAGACACAATTTTCAATGCACAGAGCAGACACAATTTTCAATGGAAAACAATAGATGAACCACATAGCCACTCTGTTACGTGATGTAACACACTGAGTGGCAGAGATCATTTGGATGAAAAAATCAAAATGTTAAAGTTTTGAAGTTCTTTCAGCTCCTGACAACAAACTGAATTTTGTTTTTGAAGGAACGGTGACAATGGCCTTAATCTGATTGGTGAAGCACTATCATGATGTGATGAAGATTTTTGTCAAGTAATTTTAAATCCTTGAAAGCATGATGGATTTATAGCCATGAGAGTGTTTGTTTGGATTCTTGAAGAGATAGTGAATTGCCTCCTTGACATAAAGGAGGGGAACATCTGTTGCTCATTTAGTGAAATATATTGGTATCTTTCACTGAAACAATTTTCCTAAATACATTTTTTGTCAACAATCCAACTCACGAGTTGAGAGATGACAGCCTCCTCCTCATTGTGTGTCAGAGGCCTCATGTTGTGATAAAGGAACAGTGACAGCATCTCCGGGCTGAGCCACTGTCCAGTGCTTGAGCCTGTAACCGGTGGTTCCCCTAGAGCCAGGATACGGAATGATGGATGGATACGGAGTATACCCCTGGAATGTAAGAGTATAAGTCAGATACTTTAGTATCATGGTTAACACAAGCAGAAAATTTATGGCTATTCCATTTAACATATAACCCCAGGAGGGAAGGCACTTTTAAATTTTGTCACCCCCCTACACATGCAAATTTACCCTTGTGGGGTCTAAATAATAGAAAAAAGACACCCACTTATATACTATTGAAATAATTGCCTTCCTCCCGGGGGTTATGTGTTATTCTGGAATAGCCCTTACTGTAGATGGATGTATTTTTCGCAAGGTTCTTTTTTGCAATAGTTTTATTTGATCAGTTTTGTGAGGGTAAAAACTTGTGCTGCTTTGGTTTTCCATATTGTCGTTTATCTGAAAATCAATATTTCCACAAATTTTAAATTCACAATTTGATTGATCTGCGAAAAACATGAATATTAACAACCGTGAAACTTAAGCATTTGACAATACCTCTCCTCCATTTCAGCATCTGTGAGGTTGTTCTCTGCCTTAACGGCCTCATATCTCTCTTTTCCCAACAACCTGGAGCCATCGAACAGCTGAAGTTCCCGGTCATGAACCAGTCTGAAATACACAGTAGAATTTAGAGCCAATCAGAAAAGCCTCCTTTCTTATCAGTCTATCAAGGGGTAAAACTCATAAATATTTTTTCTAGCACATGGGATAGGCATTTGGGAGAATTTAGCGGTGCTGGAAAACTCTTTCTAGCACACCGGATAGGCATTTCCAGTGAATTCAGCCGTGCTGGAAAATTCAGACTGGCATCCCCCCCCCCATGCCAGATGAGTCACGCTCTGTGATGTAATACTTTTTTATTTCTTTTATTATACACTTTATGTAACCATAATTATGAGATTTTAAGACTTTCCATAAACATGCTGCATAGCCGGAAACACATGACAGATATTATTAATCATTTGTGGAAAAACACATGATAAACATTAAAAGCATAACTTATATTATATATATTTTAGAAAGTTATAATGATATTGAACCAGTATTCCTACCTTTGTAAAACTGAGAATGACCCTGGGTTGATCCGATGCACCCCGTCCAACACAGCAAGACTTCCCTCCAGTGCCGCAGTGACAAGGGGAGATAATCTCCAGGCTGTGTCCCCACTAGGGCTTGTTGTTCGTTGTTGAAGCAGGTCGCGTGATGTCATATCCTGGTAGAGCATTACGACCTCACTGTGGTAACCAAGAAGTGAAGCGAACTGACGAACCAGCGCTGACTTGCCACACCCCTATGGCAATAAAGCACAAAGGTTAGTGACACAAAATCACTCATCACACGTTGGTAAAGCTTAATTCTCACAGATAGAATGTTTTGACAACTTTTTAATTTCTTGTCTTGGAATGAGCCAATTTTGCATAAAACTCGGGAAACCATTGATATAAGACTGCTGACAAAAGATCAGATTGCAGTTTTCATACTTACGTCCAGCCCTTAATGCAAAAAATTGACTGATTTTAATACAAAAAATAAAAAAAGTAGTCAAAAGGGTCAATCTGTGGGAGTGTCGCATTAAAGCATGTCCTGTGATGTCATACACTGGTAGAGCATTACGACCTTACTGTAGCCGACATGTAGAAGCACATTGGCCAACATAGGCTGACTTGTTCCACTAAATAATGGTGTGTGTGTGTGTGTTTTAATAAAAAAGAGAACTGCAAGCTGGTGTCAAAGCATGTTGTTCTTCTCAGATGATGAACAAGGGACATAACATTATAAAAACATTAAAAAACCACTTTAGCCATAAATTAGTAACTGTATATGTTAATATATTGAACAATTTTCCAGACTACCAATGCTTTCTACAGGACCTGAAATGCTAATGCTAACTACAATTTAAGTATAACACAAAGCCACTGAAGTTGACAACAAAGCCATGATAGCCACGACAGCCATCACAATACCATGACTTGATCGGACTAAAACCAAGCTTACCCTGGGACCAATGACACAGACGTTATACACCATGAGATACTGAATCTTGTCAATAAGAAGAGCATTGTAATAGGGGTCATAGTAAAGGTATTGTCCATTGTCCCCCCCTCCCGCAAAATAGTGTAAATGAAATCTCAACATACCCTGGGTCCAATGACACAGAAGTCCTTGACCATGTGAGACTGTAGCATGTCAGTTAGGAAGGTATTGTGGTATGGGGTCGTTATAAAAGCGTGATCCTGGTGTCCCGATCCATCCAGCGTGCCTTTTGATACCTGAAATAGAGGAAATACTCATGTCAAATGAGGCTTGTATACATTAATAAATGAACAGTTGCATTTTGTGGAAACAACTGAGATTAAAATTATCAAAGGTACAAAATTTTGCTAATTCTAAATCGGTCTTCATTTTGCAGTTGTACAACAAGACTGCCAATGCTTACAACAATGCCTAGACTGCCAATGCTTACAACAATGCCTAGACTGCCAATGCTTACAACAATGCCTAGACTGCCAATGCTTACAACAATGCCTAGACTGCCAATGCTTACAACAATGCCTAGACTGCCAATGCTTACAACAATGCCTAGACTGCCAATGCTTACAACAATGCCTAGACTGCCAATGCTTACAACAGCACATAGACTGCCAATTCTTACACAGCATAGACTGCAAAATGCTAATGGTAGCATATGCACTGCCACTAAGACTGCAAATTCTTATGGCATCTCCATTCATGCAGCTAGTCTACAATTATGGCATCTCCATTCATGCAACTAGTCTACAATTCTGTCTTGGTATTAGTATTAGTATAGTAGTCAATTGAAGCCATGCATACAGTTATTGCTCAGGAAGAGATAATTGTTTGGCCGACATCAATTACCTCAAAATCTGTGGCTCTGTTTCCCAGTGTAACATGAACCTGGGCATTGTTCGTCTGTCTGTCCACTGACTCCAACTGTCCTTCAGTAGTCTTGGCAAGGGGTACGTTAAACTTCTATTAGAGGAAGAAATATATCTATAAGATTTTCATTTAAATATGGTGTATATCAATTTCAGTCAACAACAATACATCAAAAGAAATCATAGCATAAATAGAAAAAAGATTTCAGATCAAGTTGGTTAACTATACAAATATACAAGCATATTAAGGAGTGAAAGGTAAACTGTTCTAAATGACATTAAATACTGTGGCAGATAGAACCGTTTTGGATTCATCTCTCATTTTAACAGTTGTTTATGTTTAACTGTCAATTAACAAAGAGTCGGTAAAAATAAAACAATGTCAAACAGCCTGTTGTAAAAAACAGGACTTGCATTATATGTTCGCAAATGGCTTGGTTTTCGCCAATGGCATCACAAATACACAACCTGTAATGCGTCCGTAACGGCTGTTTGTCCCTCTTTCCCTAACATCGCCATGTATGGATAGAGTCGTTGAAGAAGGGAATGGACATCAGTGTTTGGCATAACATTCTGGAGGTAAGAAAAACAACAATCCATTTAAAATCTAATCAACTTTAAAAATGCATGACTTCAAAGTGCATTATAAATCTTTCTAATACAAATCTGGCAAAACGTCTGTGATCCAAAGAGATTTGTATGTGTTGATTTTTAAATGTTGCAGTCTGAACTAAAGCGGGTTTCTAACAACTGATAATAGTCAATAAATTAACCAGGGGCCGTATTCATAAAGCCTCTTTTTTTTAAAGTCATTTTTTTAAAATTTTCATAGTCAAATTAAAAGAAATGTATAAGAGTTTTAAACATTAATGTATGTTTTTTACAAAAACGTCAATGAAAATAATGTATTTTGGAAATTCTTCATTTTTTCATTTCATATGACTAAAGAGATTCTAAAATTAGAAAAGCGACTTAAGTGAGGAAATGACTTAAGAAGTTTTACGAGTACTGCCCCAGGTGTCTGTTTGAGAATGAGGGGTTTGTGCCCATGCAGGGTAAAGGGGCTTAGACTTGTTTTAAAAATGTTTCCAAAGTCCTTTTGGCTTTATATTTATTTCAAGGTACTTCCTACTTTTTTATGCAAATGTCGCAGCAAAACAACTATCTATACAACTGTATAATAGCAAGTTAAAAGCTCTCAATCCAGATTTCAGAACTAATCGTGAACTTAAGAACCTCTGACTTAAGAATTATGAAGACATCTCAAAAAAATCAAGTAAACAATTTACATGAACATACACATACCAGTATTTTAGCGAGTTCTGGTAAGTTTGCGACGGGAAAGTCCGGAAGTCCGAGTGTTGTAGATTCAGCTGTGAGGAGAGTAGTGGCAAACATCAGCACCTGGTTCAGTCTGGGTAGAAGAATATAAAAAAGGGTCAAATAAAAAGATTCACTCCATTTTTTCAGCCAACAAAACTGTTGAGCATTGCTGAACAATTTCTCTTTAAAAGAATTTCTGTTTGCATTTTTATCATTTCAGGAATATGAGTTGTACATGTAATAATTGTTCTATAATGCAAGTATTACAATTCTCATACAAATTTTCAAAGATATCATCATTTACAGCAACTGTTAAGTCACATGTGATTTTTAATATGTTTAAAGGGACTATACACCAGATGATACAATTGCAAGGAAAAAAGAACATTGTCAAAAACTCGCAGAAAATTGATATCGTTGTGTAACAACGCATTGAATCTTGCTTACTGATGTATCACATGGCTTACAACACATGTATCTTAGCGTATTATGCATTATTTCTAAACTGGTAAACACAGCTAAAACAGCGAGAAAATATTATTTCATTCATGTAAAATGATGTATTATCAGCCTCATACTAGCTCATATTGACAACTCAAGGATTTTTTGTGGAATTAATGTATTTGCTGATATTGGGACCATCTGGTGTGTAGCCCCTTTAATAACATGAAACTATATTACTTGTCCCCTTTAATAACATGAAACTATATTACTTATCCACATTAACGTTCGGGGCACACTCCTGTAACAACTCTAATTGCTCCTGAAAAACAACATTTGAAAAAAACTCTTTTACAACAATAAAACAATGAAAGAATAAGTTTAAAACAATCTTTACAATAGTCTTATGTTAAAACCTCTTAATCATGATTACAGTATTAAACCTGAACTTAAGAATCCTTCTATTGATTAACTCTTACTTTGAATATAATGATTTATTATGTTATTACAGTGACAGGTCATAGCGCTGACTGTATCGATGTCACGGTCCAACTTCAAGCTCTAGTCAAAGACTTTAAACTTATTATCTCCAGAAAAGAAAAGAAAGCAATGTAACTACGGCAACCAAGCTGTTTCAATCTGTTTTGCTTTTAGACTGCTGATAAAAGCTCTCAATCCTGATTTATCCTCAACTTAAGAACCCCTGTAACTTAGTCTAAATAATACTAGATGTAGTACTAGTATGTGATCATAATGAATTATTCAAGCAAAAAATGAAATTTATGACAAACATAATCTAACAAATAAAGAAACAAACTTAGTTAAGAAACAGAAAAAATATACAGCACATACATGGTATGGTAGAGGATTAATATCCCGTGCTTGGAATCGTGATCGTAGAGGTGGGTCCAATGGGTTGCCTTGGTAACGAGGCACAGGAAGACCGAGGGCAATCACTCGGAATCGCTCATCCACTCGTACAAGTTTCAGGTCTTCTAACTCTTCTCTTGTGTGATCCTGTAAGGAGAGAACCTCTTTAAAATCAGATCTTTAATAATTGCTTGATGATGGTCTTTTTCAGACGTATAAAAATTGATTAAAACCTCAGCAAATAATCACTTATTCTTTGAGTCTTGAGTTTGAGATTCAGGCTTTAAAAACAAATCTTAAATGTACCATTTACATGGCATGAAGGAAATTGACGCCACAAAGTAAAGAACGATTACAAAATGATGTCATATTATGCTACCTAGTAAAGTTGTCAATGACTGATGGGAATCTGACCCAATATGATATTTTCCTTGCTAATAAAGCACACCTTAAGAAGCTTGTCATATCTGTCCGTGGCAACCAACTTTCCATCTCCAATATGCATTTCACGATTCTCAATATGTAAGGTGATTGAATTCAGGGCAAAAGGGGCAATAACTCACCTTAAGCAGTTTGTCGTATCTGTCTGGTGCCACGAGAAACCTGCCATCTTCCAGCTGCATTTCTCGGTTCTCGAGCAGATTGTTCAGGACGGGGAGCACATTTCTCTCCGCTTTCTCAATACCTTCCAACACAAGAACACGTCCCTCGACTGCTGCTCGCACTGCTGCCTATAGAGGGTTTAAAATTCAATATCATTGTTACTTTGTATTCTACTATACCAACAAACTATATTATGTTGGCTTTCCAGAAACCTTCCAACAAGAGAATCAGTGCCTTATTTGCTTCACCTTGCCGTAAATGTTTATAACTTTGTTCATAACTATGATACTTTCCTTTTTTCGTCTTATACCAGAGCACGACCTTTGAAAGCTGCGGGGTCAAGATTGTGTTATTATCTTCAATCAAAATGGCAATGACTGCATACCTAATTGCCAGAAGTAAAATAATATGAAATAACCTACCTGATCTAGGTAGAAGGCAGTGCCAGCTTTGATCTCCCTTCTTTGTTTGAGGTCAGCCTCAGTAGTGTCCCTTGATAGAGACACATACTCCCCCTCTCTCTTTGTCAGCTCCTGTTAACAACAAAATTAATTATAATGGTTGTGTTTAACCTCCTCTTGTTAAGGTCAGCCTCAGCTGTGTCCCTTGATAGAACCACATTCACCCCCTCTCTCTTTGTTAGCTCCTGTTCACAATAAAAATTCACACAAAATTAAGTATTATAATAGTTTAACGCATATATGTGTAACCTCCTCTGATTAAGGCCAGTCTTAGTTCTGTCCCATGATAGCAACACATAACCCCTTTCTCTGTCTGCTCCTGTTCAAAATTCATTCTTTAAGAAAAAATAGTGTCTGCATTATTTGTGTTTCTTGCTTCATAGACATGATTCATAGCCTGATTCAATGTGCCCTTTTCAACCTTAGCACCCTGTCACTTTTCTGTAGCACCCTGTTCTTTTTAAATCCTGGCAAAAAAAAGTAATAAAATGATACATGATTAAAATCACAAGGTAAACAAAAGGGCACAGTCATGGTCAATGAACAAAAAGTTACCTTTTTCTGATAATTTCAAACATAATTATAACAAACGGCACTTTCTTCATATAATATATGACACTTTTTTTAGATAATATATGATATTTTCTCCCACATTAATATTAAATTTGAGAGCAAGTAAATCTTACCAGGTACATCATGGCTAGTTGACGTCTCACGGGGCCTGGTGGGCCTATCAGGAACACATCCTGGCCAAGCTGGTCCTGAAATTATATATGAAACATCATTGGTCCTTAAATTGTGAAACATCATAGGAACACATCCTGGCCAAGCTGGTCCTGAAATTATATATGAAACATCATTGGTCCTTAAATTGTGAAACATCATAGGAACACATCCTGGCCAAGCTGGTCCTGAAATTATATATGAAACATCATTGGTCCTTAAATTGTGAAACATCATAGGAACACATCCTGGCCAAGCTGGTCCTGAAATTATATGAAACATCATTGGTCCTTAAATTGTGAAACATCATAGGAACACATCCTGGCCAAGCTGGTCCTGAAATTATATATGAAACATCATTGGTCCTTAAATTGTGAAACATCATAGGAACACATCCTGGCCAAGCTGGTCCTGAAATTATATGAAACATCATTGGTCCTTAAATTATGAAACATCATAGGAACACATCCTGGCCAAGCTGGTCCTGAAATTATATATGAAACATCATTGGTCCTTAAATTGTGAAACATCATAGGAACACATCCTGGCCAAGCTGGTCCTGAAATTATATGAAACATCATTGGTCCTCAAATTGTGAAACATCATAGGAACACATCATTATTTTGTAAACTATGTTACATGCAATTCTTTTTGCAGATGCATTGTTTAAACATTGTCGGTATGTAAGTTTCTATAAAATATTTTTATAATAAAAATACTTTTATGAGACCATGAAGTCTTGTTTGCAATTATATATCAATCTCTTTTTCTCCTTAACAAAACTCAAATACAGCCAGTATACATGTTGCATGATTTTGGTACTTTTTTTAAAAAGATATAAAAAATGTATGCATACCTTCTGCATAATCCATCTTAAATGCCTCAGAGTAGACTGTGATGCCTTTTTTTTCACTGAAATTCAGAAAAAAAAAATCATACAAAACTATTTTATTAAATTGAAAACTGTACCGAAATTGATTATTTTATTTGGATTCACCATGTAAATATTAGTCAATGGTTAATCAGTTTCAAACTGTAATAAAAGCCTTTCAAATATTTTAACTTTAAAGGCCAGATTTTAACAGCGATATCTGATAATATAAACCCATTTACTTGGCAATTTGATACTTGCCCAGTTTCAGACAACTTATAATACAATGAACACTAGTTTTGAATAAATTTTGTTGAATTGTCTTTATTTACGATTAAATAAAAAAATAAATGCAACCTATTTTATTCAATCAATACAATGTATTTTGTTTAAAATCCACATACAGTATTTATGTGGCACATATTCAGGATGTTGTGGCGGCTTGACTGCTACACTGACATCTCCAATACTCACTTGGCCTGGGTCTGAAACAAACGATACCATTATTTAAAATGTATAAATCAACAAAATTTGGTTTTGACTATAAATTTCTTGAACTCAGATGTACAATTATATAAGGTTTAAGCCAGGTATTTTAAAAGGATAGGGTGCTGTAGAAAAAGGACAGGGTGCTAAGAGAGAAAATGGCACATTGTGTCTGTCAGTGAAGAATTTGAACAACTTAAGTTAATGAATTTCATATATGACCCCATATTATTTTGGTATCATTTGAAAGGCTTCAATGTGTAGAAGAATATGTAAATATTGTACTGCATACATGCTATTATGACCTTGAAATATTGAAAAGTCTTTCATCTCAACTCCAATTTCTGTTGAAATAAAGTACAAAAATAAAAAACAAAAATGAAGAACAAAAAAACAAACTGCTGAACAACATCTGTAATGTCCAGTCATTTATTTTACATATCAGTAATAGATAAAGATAAGCAGTACCCTTTCAAATGATACTAAACATGGACACCAGGGAATTGACATATTACAGTACAATAAGTGTAAATGTATGCTAAAATGAAAATCTTACTGGAACATCAGATACCATAAGTGTATCATCATAAAATTATATCCCGCCCCCCCCCCCCCCCCCCCCCCCCCAAAAAAAAAAAAAACTCAAATCATTGAAATATGTTAATAAAATAACTAGACATTAATACTGATATTATCAGAAATAAACGGATACATGAACCAACTGGGACACTCAAAACAGTACACAAAGTAAGAAAGTTACATAACTGGAGAACAAAATACAAAAATAAATTATTACTACATCTATACCAAAGTAGTATCATGTTTAAACTATGACAAAATAGGGCTTGATGGAAATTCCTTTTTTTACCTTTCACAGTATTAGAGCAGCACCTGCATGGTTCAATCTGTAGAGATCTGGGAGATTTTCCCTGCCCCACCCACAGGCCATGCAAGTTTGAGAGGCGACGCAGACTTTTGTCCGCGCTCATTCGGAGTACCTTCAGCATATGTCAACTACCGACCGAGTGCACCCGGCTCATACCTATGTGTTGACACTATTAGGTCAGTGTAAACTGATAAAACAGTCAATTAAAATAAAAGGACGTTCTGTCACGAAATGTGTCGTTCTCAATTGTGACTTTGACAGACTGTCTTGATTGACGTTAATCGATTAAAACGGTTAACAAACACCATTAGTTAAAGCATTTCTCATATCATATGCACGATAACTCGTGCTTACACAGGCACGTAGTGAAACAGATACCAAAAATAATGGTACAATGTATATATATGCATTTGGAATAAATAAATGTTCAAATACATAATGTACAGCAGCTATACTGAACCTTTTATTCATATGGCAAGCAAGGGAATTTATTGCTACTGTACTATACCGTAACTAGAACTTTGGAAGTATTGGACGTTGATGTCAAATGCTTTAATGAGGAACGTAACTTAAAGAGATTGATGTAAGGTGGTTAGGTATGGGGAGTGAGCGAGCTAGCATGTGGTGTGGTAAGTTCAGATGATGTAAAATTAGGTAAGGGTTTTATATTACTTAGTATGAAAATGTGAGGTGAAGTGTGAGTTAGATGAGACCACTTGAGATAAGGGAGATAAGAATACCTCAGTTGATGTGATATTATGTGAAGTGAGGTAATATGAAGTGAGATGATGTTGTTTGAAGTGAAGTGAGGTGATTTTATGTCAGGTAAAGTGCGATTGGGTTAGATAGGATTATATTATATAAAATGACGGGAGATGTTCAAGTGAGTTGAAAATATTAAAGATGACGTGAAATGGGGTGAGGTAAGGTGTAATAAGGTGAGATAGGGTGAAATGAGGTGAAGTGAAGTGATGTGATGTGGGTTAAGGTAAAGTGAGATGAGTTCAGATAGGATTAGCTGATGTGAGATGAAGTCATGTCGGGCAAGATAAGATGAGGCGAAATGACCTGGATTAAGGTGAGGTGAGATACAAAGAAATTATCAGATAACGTAAGATGAACTGAACTGAGGTAAAGTGTTGTGAGATTATATGACGGGTAACATTAGCCGTGATGGATTGAAATTAGATGAAATAAAGATGAAGAAATTGTCGGCTAAAATGAGGTAAAGTGAGATGATATCAAAACAGATAAGCTGATGTGAGGAAAGATGAGTTACTATCAGACTCAGGTTCAGTGGGGTACAATTAAATTGTGCGATATGGGGAAATATATGGGTTAATATTAGATGGTGTAAGTTTTTTATATGATGTGAGATGATGTGAGGTGAGATGAGATCAAGCGAAATGAAGCGAGGAAGTGGAGTAGCTGACGTAAGATGATATGAGCTGAGGTGAAATCTAGTGAGATGCGGCGAGTTGATATAGTTTGAGATGAGGTGAGGTGTTTTAAGGTACTTGATGTGAAATGAGAGTGAGGTACGAGGACGTGAGAAAAGAATAATTGAGATGGATAAGGATAAGTTGAGGTGAAGTGAATTGGGATGAGGTCTCAAGACGTAAAATGAGATGAAATTAAGTGGAGTGAGATGAGTTGAGATGCAATAAAAAGAAGTGAGAGAGGTAAGATTGGATGATATTGGACAAGCTTTTTTTTAAATGAGATGAGGTAAGATGAGGTTAAGGTTAGTAATATAATGTGAACTTAAGTGACACGAAGTTTAATGAGTTGTATGATAATTAGTCAATGTGAGGAGAGGTGAGGTGAATTTAGATGAGATGGTAAAATACTGGATAAGGTATTGGTGGGTTGGGTAAAATTAGAATTGCTAGTGGCATGAAATAAGATGACTTCGAATGAGATACGGTATAAGTCAGATTATAAGATGTGATATTTAGAATGATAAAGTGAGTTGAGTTGTTCAAAGCGAATATTTTTGGTAATTGTGGTGTGGTGAGATGAGATTATTAGTATCGTCCATGGCCGAGAGTGTAAGATTATAAGTATCTTCCATGGCCGAGAGTGTAAGATAGGTTCATTCCGACCCGAGCGTAGGGTGTTTTGCGGAAACGAGGTTTACCGAATTTCCGCAAAACGCCCTGCGCGAGGGTCGGGATGAACCTATCTTACACGAGCGGCTATGGTAGATGCTTTTTTCTCCCACCTCAGTTAAACAAAATTAAGTAAAAATGTATTTTTTTGCCGGAACTCTTTTGTGCTTAGTGAAAAAAATTGCGTACGGATATGCATTAATTCGTGGTTGTCATGGATATTCGCGCAGTGATTCAGCGTGTGTAAATGGTCTGATCTATCTTTAAATAGTTCTAAGAAGAGTGAAGCATTATTTCTTGAAAGGTGCGTGAAAACTGTTTTTTGGTGACATTTAAAGCGAGAAATAATTAATTAGCGTTCTAAATATTGCCACCAGACAAGGTTTCCATGATGCGCTACAGACGACAGTCTTCAACAAGGGAGGTAATTACAATGTGGTGACCATTAAAAGAAGTTCCATACGGGCATTTTATCTTCGCCCGTGGGCAAGATAGAATTTCTAGCATGGTTAAATTAATGGATCTACGTATCTGAGGTGGGAGAAAGGTTCATTCCGACCCGAGCGTAGGTGTTTTGCGGAAACGAGGTTTACCGAGTTTCCGCAAAACACCTTGCGCGAGGGTCGGGATGAACCTATCTTACACGAGCGGCTATGGTAGATGCTTTTTCTCCCACCTCAGTTAAACAAAATTAAGTAAAAATGTATTTTTTTGCTGGAACTCTTTTGTGCTTAGTGAAAATAATTGCGTATGGATATGCGATAGCACGTGGTTGTCATGGATATCCGCGCAGTGATCCAGTTAATGTTAATAGTCAAATCGGTCTTTTTAAATAGTTATAAGGCGAATGAAGCATTATTTCTTTAATGGTGCGTGAAAACTGTTTTATGGTGACATTTGAAGCGAGAAATAATTAATCAGCATTCTAAATATTGCCACAAGACAAGGTTTCCATGATGCTACAGACGACATTCTTTAACAAGGGGGGTAATTACAAAGTGATGACCATTAAAAAGGAGTTCCATACGGGCATTTTATCTTCGCCCGTGGGTAAGATAAGAATTTCTAGCATGGTTAAATTATTGGATCTACTTATCTGAGGTGGGAGAAAATAATATTTAGCATGGTTAAATTATTGGATCTACTTATCTGTAGTTGGGAGAAAAGGTGCTCATCAATACTTTGAGAATTTATTTTAGGCAAGGAGTTGCTTACAGGTAAGTGACATGAGGGATCTGAAATGAGATTGTAACAAGATATTTGCGATTAAGTGAGATAAGATTGATACTTTAGATTAAAGGTATAGTTTGAGGGAGATGTCTTACTGGCCGTTTATATAATTGCCGTTTTGTCTAACTACTGTCAAAGTTTACCTTTGGGTGTAGGTTTTAGAAAGTAATTACTTCCGGGTGAACCAGACGTTTCAACCTTTTTGTTTGTCACTGTTTTGATTCAGAACACACAAATAATATGCGTATGATTTGACCGGCTCACTAATCATAATAGAAATTTCATAAATCAGGCTATTTTCAGCCCATAACATCCAACTTTTCATTCCAAATCATGAATGAATTAACTCAAGACGAGGTAATTCATCAGCTGTTTTCTCTGTTTTTTTCTTCTGTCAAACAATCATTCAAGTGTAAAAAATAATTCAAGCTATACGAGAATAATTAATTTGATAATAATTGTAGGTAAAGTTTAATGTTGTTGTTTTTTTAACTGATTAAAGGTACGGCGTAGGAGGTTGGCGAGGCTTCAGGGCAATGGAGGGTCATCGTCTTCACCCCCCGCTCAGTCAAGTCCTGTTGCCCCTTCCATAGAGAATGCACAAGCTAACACTGCTTCGACACCAGCTCAGGATGAGGTATAGCTGAAATAGATTGGCAAAACATTTTTTTCAAGACTTGCCAGCTTTTGTGTTGCCTCAGGAAAATAACTTTGTTAGGCATTATTGTCAGCATCAGCTTTGGTGTTGTGGAATTCTATGTTTTGATATTCCCAGTTAATTGGGGGCTATATAGGAATCAAGCATTATGTCACATCTGTCCGCCCTGCATTATTGTCCCATCCATAACTTTTTCTTTTGTGGTGGGATTTATATTTTTTTTGGCAAAAGTGACCTCCATAAGATGATGACATGTCATGCGTGAGTCCTGGGACCCTAGCTTTAAAAAGTTTATGATCACCGATATAAACCTTTCTGATGATAAGTGTTCATGTTTGGCCTATCAGGGTTCGAATTTCAGGGCTCTCACTAGGCTGAAATTTTTGGGAGAAGTGACTTCTCCCTTCAGTCAATTTAGGGAGAAGTGTGGAGACTTTAGGGAGAAGTGATACTTTCGTAACACCTGATACTTTTATGCCATACCACACACCTAAGTTTATATTCACATTCAAATTAATTGCTTTAACTTACTATATAAAATGTTCACAAATAATGTATCATTTTTGGCTCAACAAAAGTGTATTTGTCAATGTCACATAGTTTGTCTCCAAATAGCATCTAAAATGAATCAAAAACCAAGACAGCTAAGGATTTGAAACAATCAAAATGACCTTATAAATGAACTGTCAATATAGTAGGGGGACGAATCTTATTTTGGTACGTTCGGGATGGGTACGAATGTCATATTCAGCTATGCTGTTATATACTTGTCTCTGGCTAAATAATTTTCAATATGCTGACATTTAAGAACCAAATGACATTTAAATCACTGTTCTTGATGAAATTTTTATCAATACATAATGGAAGGTTGAGAAATTTACTCGGAAATTTGTTTTGACAAAATGGCGATCTCGCCGATTTTTAAGTCATAAACAGGAGAAAAATACTGTAAGTAAACACTACAAAAAGAAAAAAAAGAAGATATTTTTGTGTTTACAAATCATTTTTTTATCATGAACATTATACTAAAACCAATCAAATATTTGTTGATACGTCATGTTATTGATTTTCTTAGCGCCACCTTGCCGATGGCCCGTGATGGCTATGACCGTCTGCTTCAAAAACAACAATGTTTAAAATGTCTTGCATTGTTTGTTCAATACATTTATCAATTACTTTTTAACTTCTTTAATGCTTGACAAGATTGTCGCCTTTTCAATCTGATTAAAACGAACTTATATCATTTGATCAGGGACTTCTCAATGTACATTCTGATTGGTTGACCATCAATAGCTCCGCCTACTGGTGATGTTTTGGTAATTGGATGGCACGGGCCAATTATCGGATTAGGAGATTACTTAATTTTATGAATGGCAAATTGCGGTGTTTTGACTAATGTGACAGTGGTCAAATACTCGCTGATTGACAGATTTACAATGTGCTATTTTTTTCGGCGAAGTCAATGTCGCTTTGATGATACAAATGGGCGAAGTCTGGGGATTTTAGGCGACCACTTCGCCCAAGTCGCCCCCTCGCGAGAGCCCTGAATTTAACTTTGAGGAGCACTCGCAAAAGTTTGCGAGTGCATTTTGAAGCAACTTGCAAAATGAAAAATCCACTTGCAATTTTATTATTTGCTTTATTCCCTTATAATATTGTCTAATTAAAGTAGAAATTTACACCTAAGACATATTATGAATATTAAAAAGTATCAATCTTGAGTGACTCGACTACTAGAACTTGTTGATGGCTTATTCTATTTGGTGGGTATGGGAAGACTCATCTGATGCTGGCAGCTTTTTGATAACAAAGCTGTCCAATAATTTGACATTGTTCACTTTGTATATTTACCCTTGCCATCGGGTAATTTAATACCCATTCGACAAGCACGCTACAGATTTCATTAAGTCTGTAAGTATTAAAATCAATAACATTATAGATTTCAAATAAAAAAAAGCAACAGTAAATGTAGCGTGGATACTCTGGACCATGAAATATATCGATCGACGAAGTCTATTCATTTTGACAGTTGGGCGAAAATATATTCAAAGGATGATGGGGTTTACATATAGTGCGCGAAAGCCCTAAATTTAGCCAATGATTGAACTAGGTGATTACGTCATTCGTATTCACTTTGTATAATGCATGCCTCGGAGCATCCCGGAAAGATTCAAGATAAAACTCGGCCTTTTCCGTATTTGTTCTATTTTTGAAAACTTACTAGAGCGTGACTCCGTACTGTCTTCTTCTTCATACTGGCAGTGTAAACATGCCACTTATAGGCTGTTGACACTCGACTACATAGCGGAGTAAAGTTAATGTTTATTCTGCTTTCCTTTAAACATTTTCTGGTCTAGAAAAAGTCACTCGCAGAATTTTGCGAGCTTGAATAAAAGTCACTCGCAATTTGTAAATGTCGCTCGCATTTTGCGAGTATGCGAGTCTAAATTCGAACCCTGTCTATAACTTCGTCATTGATGGTCAGATTTTGAAATGATTTCACCACACTCGTATCCCTAGCCAATGTCACTGCCTGGTTTGCTTCTTAATCTGGGTTTCATCGACAACGGGATATGAGTGAGCCCTTAAAAATTATATATTTGACTGAACTTCTTTGAGCTTAATGCACTGTGAGTTGTAACAAAAGTAAGTATCCAGAATATAAAGAAGGGACTCCTGCCCCTAACACCTTTAGCCACAACTGTGGGGCTGGCCTTAGATGGCTTGCATAATTATATACAAACGTCAGAAACACAATATGACTGAATATATGGCCATAAATGTAACTGATAATCATTAACATTTTCATTCAATTTTAAGGCTGTGAACCCTCCCAGCCTGGTGAGTGAGGCATCTAACAGTTCTTCCAGCTCAGTCATGTCAACACCGAGCACCAGGACCCCTCCAGGTAGTATCTTTCAACAAAGGCATATTTTCAGGGACAGAGCATTTGCTAAATTTAGTTAAAGTGATAGGAAGTTTCTCCTATTAATAAATTTTGTGTTTAATATTGGATTTGATCTTAATGAATTACTAGAATTGCTTTTAATTTTTGTTGCCATTTTCCCTTAGTGTATATATACTCTTTGATGCAGATATTGAAAATGGTGCCTGCCCTTGTTAAGCAATTAAATGTAAAGAACATGGTTTTGTGCATTTCAGGGTCATTAAGAGTTGACAGCACACCGCAATTGCATACACCTTCTTCTGAAATGGACTGCTCAGAGAAACAGTAAGTTTAACTAGTAAAAATTTGACTGTTTAAGAATTATATATAGCCAGTTGATGGTATTTTACCTCTTTCCTCATGTCAACCATAAAAAAGTTGTTTTGTGATCGCATTCTCTATTTTTGAAGATAAACATATTAATAAAAAAAAATTTAGGCCTCAAAAAAAGAGGTTTGTTTCTGGTTGGGTTTTAAAAAAATACATGATTGCAAGGCAATTAATTGAATTACACCACTTCTTTCCATTTCAAATCAGATTTACATTCGTATTTGCAAAGCTGCAAATCCCTTTGGACCGAGTGGTAGACCAATAAAAAAGAAGAAATATATATAATTATATTCTTATGCCCCTGAAGGGCAGCATATAGTAATCAGACTGTCTGTCTCCGCGGTTTCCCATCAGTAACTGAAGAAGGCTAAGGCCCAGAGACCTCAAACTTGGTAGGCAGGTTGGTAATGACCTGCAGATGAAACCATATGATTTTGATGTCAGTGGATCAAAGGTCAAGTTTGTGGTGACCTTCTGCTGAAAATCTATTTCTTATCAAAAACTAAAGAATGCTTAGGCCCAAAGATGAGTTGACATCCACTCAATCTTGAGTGACTTATCATTTTCATGTGCATGCTGTGCTATTTAAAATTGTTACGAATCAATATTTTCAAACTTTTTGTGAAAGTAGGTTAGGTCATCAAGAAATAAGTCACAAACTCAAGTCTAGCTAACCATACAGGCCCATATACTATTGGCTGTCAAATAAGGCTTCGGGAACATTTGTCACATTCCTGTGACAGCTCATATTTTTATTGGTCTTTTGCTAAAATTTACAATCTGTCTACTTTTTTAGGCCTTAACAGCTGATAAATCAGGCTTTTATGATAAATAAATTCCTCTGAAGAATATTTCAATATCAGAAATATAAAAAGCCATTATTTCACAGAAGCCAGTCTCAGATGGATGTAGATTCTGGCATTGAGACAATGGAGGTAGATGAAGTGGAGATGAAGCATGATGTCAAACGTAGGAGGGTATGTATGGGTTAATAAATCACCAAAGTCAGGTTCCCCATAAGACATGGCCTCAATATCACACAAATACTACAGCAAATTCCCAATCTCATTTCATTTTGACATAGCTACATTGCATGTTTTTATATCTCTTACTTTTTTAAAAGCGCATTCTCTTATAGATTATGTTGATAAGAAATTCAGTGTTAATATGTAGAAAAGTGACTATACAGCAAAAAATTGTACTCGCGTCCAATTAAAAAAAAAAGTTGATACACAAGTACATTTTTGCTTGAGAAATACTTTTCTGTAGAATATTGAGCAATTAATTCACAAGATAATGTGCTTTTTAAAGGTGGAATTTATTAATCAAACCATGCTGTTATGTTAAAAAATGAGTTGCCTGATTAGTCTAATTCAATGGTCCTTGATTTTCGGTAGCAGTGTGTGTCTTTATAAGTCATGTATGCAATGATTCAAAGGTTAGCTGTATGTTACCATAAACTATGTTGGTGGGATGAAGAAGGGCTAACATAATGCCTGAAATTACTACCCATAACTTTTACTGAATTCTGTTAAAATAAACAGCCATTAAAAAGGCTACATTATTGTATTAGACAAACTTTTACAGATTAAAATGAAAGAACTAAAATAGTGCAAACATTAGGATGCTCCTTTACATACACTATGTAACATGAACACAATATTATATTTATTTTCACTCTGGAAAATATCTTGAATCTCCTAGGATGCCAGTATTGGCTCTGAGGCAAGTGAGGATCAGATGATAAACTCTATCTGCCGAGTGTTCCAAGTGTCGTTCAAGGAACCCAGCCCTGCCGCTATACACCTTCCTGAACTTGAAGAGACGCTCTCACAAGGTAACTGAGTTCTGGATAATTGGTTTAAACTTATTCATATTAGGATTGTGAAGCACGTTATTACAGCATAATATTGATCACTCATTTGGCATAATGTTATACAAGAGTGTGGTTTTGTTTCTATGGGGAAATTTGAGTACCTGAAAAAACAACACTTAGCCATCTTGGTGACAACAAACCATACTCATACTCCCATGCTGAGAGTCAAATTTTGGACGCCTCAGTGAGAAACACTGCGCTAACATGGAACAATCTTGATTGTTTTGATATTCTCTCACATAAAGGTCTGAAACAGTTCTGATGTTAATATAAATTAGAATTGTTCATCTATGATCTAGCCATGCTACAGTGTAAGAGGCGACTTAAATACTGAGAACACTGTGGTTTACATGTTCAACTCATATTCCTTATACTCATCTCAATTAAATGTCATACTATCTGACCTGTTGCAAAGAAATTCAAAACCTCGTTATTTTGTTATTAATGATATGGGCATGTAACTGATTACTTTCCGTTCTCAGGAGAGTGTGTGGACAAGAAAGAAGTGATTAACCAGACTGTGATGGAAGTGCTGTTCAAAATCAAGGACTCAGACACAAACCCTGTACTCCAGCTTAAGCCCATTACACCAGATATTTCTCCTATGAAACAGTATGGCTCTAGTCCTATGGGGTAAGTATTTATATTATAATATAAGTTAAAGTTTACCAGGGATTCCCCTAGGAGCTTTTAGCTTAAGGTCAATAGACCTTCAAGGTTGACATTATACCAGAAAGTTCTTCTATGAAACAGTACGGCTCCAGTCATATGGGGAAGGTATATACATCATAAAATATGTAGAAGTTTACCAGATATTTCTCCTTGATTAGGGATTTCCTTAGGAATTTTCAGCTGAGGGTCTAAGCAGCTGAGGGTCCTTAGACCCTCAAGGTTGACAAATCGGGGTCAGGTAATTCTATCTGGTACCCTTTTATGGTTTTACTTTAAAAAAGTTAAGTAGGGGAGTTACAGACTTGCACTGTAAGTTTGTATGGTCCCTAACAAAATCATCAAATTAGGGACTCTGGTTTTTTCTGTGTTTGGGAAATCCTAGGTATTGCAGCTAAGCAGGTAACTTATAAATTAAAGTTTTAAAAAAATATTGTTTTTTTTACTATAGGGAAATTCATATTCATGTAACTATCTCAAAGTGAGAGTTACAGCATATTTTTGTTAATTAGTGCTACTAAAGGTATTTCATCATAATCAAGACAAAGGAAATTTGTATAATTAAAGAATATATAACATTGAAAAGGAGACTTAATACCTTTAAAATTATGAGATGGATAATTAATTTCTTTATCATTTCACAGAGGAAGCCCTATGATGCCGACACCAGACACACCCCGAAGGGAATTCACCAGTAAGATGCCCCAGCCCCAGTGTAAGGAGGTGGAAATGGTCAACTATCTCCTTGACAGTTATGAGAGGGTCGCGGGAGAAGAGAGACTTGCTCCTAAGGTTGGAAGATTTCTTGTGATATTTGTAGACTAGTCAGCCAATATAAGGGCCACCCACAAAAATAGCATGTGCCTTATCAATCAATCTTGTCTGTCCGCATTGCTAATCTTTTTTCTTCAAAACTGAAGCAAGCTCATTTAGTATTCTATCTGTGTAGAGCTATAAGTTACTGTAATGATCTCTTTATAAAATCTGCTTGTTAATTTGCAATGATTTATTTTGATACTTGATGATAAAAGATGTAGATGTTAAAATGTGTGTGTCCAATTCACAATTTATCACATTTTTGACCGGACCTCTTCTAAACCTAAGACTTTAAAAACATAATCATTATTATACTATTAATCTAATTTCTTCTTTGTCTTGTTATATATATTTCACCATGTTTTACACAGCAAAAGTAAACAAGTAGATGATAATATTATGCCAGAAGCAGGATTTGAACCTGGGTTCTCTAGGTCTGCAGTCTAGGACCATATCCATTACACACTGTAGACAGATAAAAACTTGAGAGTTTTATTTAACATATAAACAAATGTAAATGTTAGTTCCTTAAACAAGGAAAATGGATATAACCTGGTTTAATGTATTCATTTAGATTACATAACTTGTGTTGGTTACAGAGGGCGAGTGTTCCACCCATGAGTGACATGTTGGCGTCGGCCAGACACCAGTGTGCCTGTCATACTTCGCTTGTTCTCCAGGGGGTGCTTACTAAACCTAGGTATGTGAGGGGGTGGGAAAGGGGGTTGTGTTTTAGGGAGAGTAAATTAAAATGTTAACTTTTATTTATTAAATGTCTTTAAAAAAACAACTGCAATATTTACCTTAGGCAATTTAAACAGGAAACCTTGCTGTCAATATATTTGGCATCAGATAAAATCAACGCTCCTGTCTGCACATGCTATGACCTCATGAATTGTCAGGTGACGATACTAGTTACCAAGATGGCTGCCACATGTGTGTAACAGACTGCACAAATTGCTATGTGCACCTGTCTGGGTTCGAACCCACGACCTCTCGCTCTGCAAGTGGACACTCTACTGCATCGCTATAAAAGCTAGCTCTATAGCGAGACAGTATAAGTGCCGCTATATACACATCGAATATCCAGTTACACATGAATGATTTTTTTACTACTCTGTATTTTTTTTCTAAATAAAACACATTCAGTTATTTTTCTTTGTGCAAATTACTGCCTTCTGCTGTTTCTTTTTGTAGAAAAGGTGTCCATTTTCACCAAAATAAAATCATTATAATTTTCCCAATTTTGTGAACATAGTCTCCATGAATGAATAACAAAGTAACGTATTCAAAACAATTCACTGACATAAATATTATAAAGCATGTCAATAATAGATGGGGGCCGTTTCATTAAAGGATTTTAGTTGTAACTTCAACAATCTTAAATCTGTATAAAGATTAGCAATTATTATACATGTACATCGATTAGTTTTATTTACTCTACTTCGTGTTCATTTTCAATGCTGGCTCAAGTTCAATTCACTCAAATAAGTAACAAAATAATGAAACTAGGACACTAAGATAATTTTAATTTACGACAAAAATCATTATTGAAATGCATCCCTGGTAAATATATGAATGCTATAAGAAATATTTTTTTTGGGAATATCATAATAAAAATGATACTTTACAGGTCATTAGCAGCCAGTTCCCTATTGTTACCATATCTTCTCTCACACAACCTGCCCCGGGGTTTCATCACAGAGTTGGTCTTCAGCACGCACAGGGATAAGGACTCATTCAGGAAGGTATGTGGTTTTTAAGTGGGCAGATTTTTCTATCTCTGATACCAAAAAGAACTTGGCGGAAGCCATACTTTTACCCATGCAATCTACAACGAGGGTTCCTCAAGAGTTGATGTTCAGCACTTATGGGGGTATAGACTCATTCAGAAAGGTCTGTGGATTTTTAAGTGGATTTTTACCTCATGTACAAAAGTGAAAAATGACCAGTGCTGTATCATATCCTGTATAAACTGTAGGGGATGGGGGTTGGGGTGCCGAGTTAAACCACTTGTATTCAGTAGGCACAGAAGTATTGGCTCTCTTCTGAGGTGGTTGGCAAGTAGGTATATTTTCATCTAGGAATATTTTCATCAATTTACTTGTATAATCTAGGTGTGTCATATATGTATTACCATGTTAACTTGAAATACAGAAATTACAAGAAACATTACTTTTTATAGTTTTAAGTAACTTTGACATCTTTAACAAACTAAAAATGTTTAAGAAGGTAAATCTCTCCTACGCACAGGGTACAGAAAATAGAAAATTCAGCTCTCTAAATGCTTATCAAATTATGCTCACCCTGAACCAATTTCTGACCCCTGTGCGCAAGAGTGAAATACCTATCTGCAAATGCAAGTCTCTATCACCGCATGCACACATGTTAATCTGTTTGGTCATAATTATCTGTCCATTTATTGATTTTCCTTTATACCAGGTGTTTGAGCCATTACTACAGTCATTACATCGATACGTACAGACGTTATCCCTGGACACTGATGACTATCGCGAGGTGGTGGCAGTGTTGTCGGAGCTTGTAGAGATCAAATGTGGGCCAGCCAGGCCTGTTTGTAACCTGGTAAGTTTCTTGAACGCTATCATTATAGTGGCACTCGGGCAAAGCCCCTTTGATAAGTGCTCTGTTAAGATTCTAAGACATTTTAGGTTTTTGAAGCATAGTGCACCAACAGAATGTAAGTCAAATCACACGGATCCACCAAAATCATGTATCTTTGGATGAGTTAGAGTTTTACCTCCTGTATAACCAATACAAAATCTGTACTCTGAAATCAGATTTTATGAAGGCATTGGTCAAAGTTTCTTGTAATTTGACTTGTCTAGGATGTTACTTAGCCATGCATCGGTGGATTTTAACTTTGCACACATGTTCACCACATCGTGACTGTGTGTGTGAGATTTAAGTCTGTTGGTCAAAGGTCAAGGGCAAACTTAAATTGAAGTGACCTTTCACAAATGTTTACCATGAGTAGCCAAAAAAACAAAATAAGTTCAATGTTCATAAAAGCGCTTTGATATTCAATTTTACAACCTTTCACAGAACTGATTCCTTATTTCTATTCAGCAGTGCACATGGTGCTTTTTGCTTTTGCTGACAAAGGTCTAGCTGATATAAAGTGACCCTTATCAATCTGTATACCTTTCCATCTTGATGAGTTGTGGCCAGTTTATATTTTTACCTCAATTTGTGGTTATACTCCTCTTATATACCTTTACAACATTCATTGGTTATAATGATTCCCTTTTTACCTACAGATGGTTGAACTTTCTAACTGGCTACCAGATGTGTTCAGCCAGGCGTGGGGTATGGAAGTGGCTATACACCCCTTATATACTGTTACACCATCCATTGGCTATCATAAATGGTTCTCTTTTTACCTACAGATGGTTGAACTTTCTAACTGGCTACCAGATGTGTTCAGCCAGGCTGGCGGTATGGAGGTGGCCAGGTTGTCATTCCTGGGACCATTCTTCGCACTTGGTGTGTTTGCCGAGGATAATGTGAGTACAAAGTTAGATCATTATTATTAGGTACTTTTTACCTTACCATTGTATTTTTTTATAGAAAAGAACTGACATTTCTTTTTTAATCTGTACGAGGTTATTCTAAAAGATCAACGTTTTCCCTTGGAGTAAATTTGCCCCAGGCCAAAAAAATGGTTTGATTAGGGTAACATCCTTTTCAAAAACAGGTATGGAAGATAGGCTTTTTTATTTTATTTTTTTTCATACATGCAGTTGTATTGATTTTAAATACAAGTGTTGCTTTAGGGGTAACATCATCCAGTAGAAATTTTGGGAAACTTATATCAAAGTCCTGTGTCCTCTCATTTAGTTATTTTAAGACTTTTAGAAGACTTAAATTTAAGAAGTCAATGTTTGTCTGAAAAAGATTGTTTTAAAACCAAATAAGAATTCTGGTAAATGCTGTTTTAATGCATATAGTTATCAAGTGCAGTATCTTTCAACCCATTGCCAGGGACTAACTAATGGGGTGGGTATGGTGGGGTGTACCCTGCAATTTATGTCATTTCCTGCATTCTTAGTTTTACTAATCTGCTTTATAGTTCAGCTATAAAATTGTTGTTTTTTCATATTTTTTTGTATTCCTCAAAGTATTTTAACTAAACAATTTCACATGGTAGTGAATGGTTATGTTTATATTGACACCGATAATGTGTAAAACCCTGCCTCCCTGAAATCTGCTGTCCTTGTACATAAAAAGTGGGAATCATGTGAATCATGCGATCATAAATAACAATTATGTGCAATAAAGTAATATATCAAACAATCATTTAATCAGATAGGAGATATCAATTAGGAAAAAAACATTGATATATTAAATTATATTACAATATCACAAGCTTCACCTTCAAGCCGGCTGACATCATCTGCACACACATGCATATATTTGCTATAAATAGAATGATGAGATCACCAAACTGGACAGTGTTAAAGGGACTGTGTCACAGATTGGCACCAAAAAAAGTTTTTTACTGTAACGAATCTCAGGACAATTATCTAATAGAATGTGTTACGCTTTGATATCATAATTGTAAAAAAAGTACCAAAATGTAAAAACAAAATTGTGTCGGAGACCGGGTTTGTACCCGCATCGCCAAAATTGAAGTCCAGTGACTTACTTACTGAGCTATTAAGGCTTACTCCAATCAGATGACATAATTAAGCTATAAACCTACCTTGGTAATATCACGTGATAACACCGACTAGCCAATCACGCATAAGGAATGAATTCTACCTGGTAGACATACCCAGTAACTTTTTTTAATGGAAAAATACGAAATAACTGCTGAACTTTGATAAATTGTAAACTATGTGGTACTTTAATAAGTAAGTTTCAATGCATTGTACACATCGATGCCAAGTTTATGTCATTTTTCGACAATTTTCTTTTTTTCCGCTATTTTATCATCTGTGAGACAGCCCCTTTAACAACATTGATGTTAATGTTAACAAATTTCTGAACAATCTGCCTAATACTTAATTTAATAACTCATGAAAACACACATACAAGTACTTAAAACATATGTACTGAAATGGTAAAGTGATATTTATTAAAAACAATTGCAGCATTTGTATAAAAAGTAGCAAAGTTGCTTTAAGTGTTTTTCATTCATCCCAAGGTCTAAATAGGTAATTAAAGGCTATATGTGCTTTCATAGTCTGTTCCAGTTTCGTGTAGGTGAGTTGTTGAAGGTAGTACAGGAAAGGGATACAGTCAATATATCGGTCAATGTCACCTTCTATGCTGAACAGTTCATCTAAAAGATCTGGTGGAACACAGAATATTTCATTTTTTGTGAAGCGTATACACATCGTTGTGTATTTTTTTAGCATCTCTGTATTGGAGTTGATGAGCAATTTGTTTTTAAACTCGGAGCTTGTTTCTGGATAATCCTTTTCCTGATGTGCACAGCAATGCCCCACGTCAGGACCCAGCAGTCCTTCACAGTGGGTCAGTACTTCTGCAGCTTCATCATACTGCCATGCGCAGTACAACATGGAGGCAAATTTTAACTTACTTGACATACGGTCAGAGTCCAGTGAAAACTGATACAAGTTAAAGATATCTTGTGTGATTGGTTGTCCGCGCTCCATGCACCTTGAAGCCAGCATGGAGGCAAGCATGTTGTGCAGGAATGGAGTCAGCCCAGAAAATACTTCCTGTTCTAGGTCACTTTGGTTATCAGACATGTTCTCTAGAGTATTCAATTGGCTTACATTGCCATCAACTGAAGTATCAACTGTTATCAAATTGTTCAATTTATGGTCATATATTTCCATTAACAGTAGTTTATGTAGAACAGCACTACAGGCCTGGGTTCTTGTACTCACTTTCTGATGTGGTATGTTTGCAACACCTGAACATTGTTGCAATCTAAAACCAATTTCATCCATAGGAGTGTTGATCAAGCACTGTAGTTTCGTGTTGATCATGACAGAGATTGGAAATAATGCTGCATAGTTTTGGAAGCTCCCAAAAGTCCAACTTTCCCACAAATAAATCAACTCCAGAGATTGTAAAGTGGGGATAATATTTCTGTTTGACCCATCGTTTTATTGTTTTCAAAAGTAGACACACACATTTCACAATATTGTCTTCCCTCCATATCTCAGCTGGATAGTTTTCTATTGTAAACATCATTGCAGTTTTAATGTAAAAGTGCTAAATCTATCATCAAACTCAGGCTTAAATAAAGTTTTCCTAATTATTTTGGTGAGTGTATATGTTTGAACTTGAACAGGGCTAAAATCAAACATTAGATCTCGTTCCATCAATGAGGTTGAAAATCTCCACTGCCATTTTGAATAGGAATAACTAGTTAACTTTGAAGGAACCAATAATCCTATAGGAGGATCACGTTTAGTTGGGCTCTCAGTGTAGCCCTGTGGCACTAGGAAGACTCCAACCTCCCTAGCTCTGGCTAATGTCTCAGGCTTGGGCCAGTGTCCAGGGCGTGGTCTGTGGAACATGAACTGGCATTCCTAGGGTAGCTGGCCACATTTGTGTGCCCAGACCTTGTCATAGTTTTTATCAGCTGAAATTAATGGGCCATGTCTATATATTTTACCGGACTTAGATAAGCTCCTCTCAAATTTCTCCTGTTTAGTCATAGTACTAGTCAATATAACTCTCTCCTCTACATCTAGTATATCATCAATATCCTAATGCTGGAAGTCGGCAGTCACTTCTCATTCTCTGCAAGTAGCAGTGCTGAGGAGGAGTGAGATCATTCTTTAACACTAGAAGATTTGGCTTTCCAAACTGCCACTCACTCCAATCAAGAGCCACATTTATTTTGCCATCACAGAACAAACTGTCAGTATCAGAGTTCATCCCAGGTGTTGTCGTTGCCTCACTCTGACTACCAAATATATATGTAGTACAAATATCATCTCTCAAAACGCCATCAATATTTGACAATGTCTCTTGCATCAGGTATGTTCTCCTCCTCCTGGAAGTCACTAAGCTGTTGACCTCGATATCCCCCATCACCTGGGACAGTCGCAGGGAAAACAGTCTCTCACTCTCCCTATCACTATCCATAGTTCAGTTCTTTTTAAAATTGGTTCCCATGAAAATTATTCTTTATATCACAGAATATGTATATTGCAATTATATAACTTTAAGTCTACTAATTTCGTATTCCAAATTTCCATGCTTAAATCATTCCTTTGTTATTCAAGAGCTGCTTGTGTTGGAAGATCAATATTGTCACGAGATAAATGTTAAAAGAGATCTTATTGGAATTCCCCAATGACTTGTTTTTAACCAGATTTTCAACGAAAACCGGGTTATTAGAATGAGGTTGTCGTTGGGCGGGCGGGGCGGGCAGGCGTCAAACATTGGTTTCTGTTCAATAACTTTTGTTAGCATTGATAGATATTGATGAAACTTGGTGTGTAGGTAGCTTATAGGAAGAGCTAGCTTGGGATTGCTTTTGAGGGGGGTGGGGATAAGGTCAATGTCACTGTTACTGAAATTTAAAAATGGTGTCTGCCCAATAACTTTAGTTAGCATTGATAGATATTGATGAAACTTGGAGCGAAGGCAGCTTATGTGAAGAGCTAGCTTGGGAGGTGGGGTCAAGGTCACTGTTCCTAAAAATAGAAAAATGTTTTTTTGTGCCCAACAACTTAGTTAGAATTGATAAATAGTGATGAATCTTAGTGTGAATATAGCTTATATGAAGCTGCAGATTGAACTTGCTCATACAACAAATTAATTGGCTATAATTTCTTATTGCCCATAACAAAAACCTGGTTTCGTCGCATTGCGGCGCTTCTAGTTTTGTATATACATTTGAAGTTAATGTAGTTTGCTAAAAATCATGCGCCGGTTTCTCAAAAATACTTTAGAAGTAAATGACTTACTCTTTTGCAAGTCTTAACTTGGTATGAAGATTGGTCATGGTCGATAGATGTGACTTCTTTTTATTTTACTTTCATGATGACTTACTAGAAAATTATGGGTGCCTTTATACAATATCTTTGAACAACTTGATGCACATAGATCATGGTCAGAGTGTGATGGTAATGCTTTGAGGATCAAAGGTCATGGTCATTGTGACCTGGACTGGAAAATACAAAAAAGTGCACTTTCATTTCCAAAAACCTTTGAACTGCTTCAAGGAGAGTCTTCAACTTTGGTATGCACTATGGCCAGTAGATGTGACCACTATTTATTTTGAGTTTAATGTCATGGTCATGGTGGCCTTACTAGAACAAAACTTACTTATGTGTGTAAACATTTAGGATATATGTAAAACCTATATTAATGGTTTTGTTTTTTCCAGACAAAGGTTGTGGAGAAGCACTTTTCCGGTCATCAGCTGACCCCAGACAATGTACGGCTGGTCCATCAGTCACTACAACACCGGATGCAGTATCTCAGGGTAATTGCCATTTTGGCATTCTAAGTCATCAGCCCAAACATTTTACGCTAGCTTGGCTTTTATTTCGAATAAAACAGAAAATCGAGGTAATATCATATATTTCATAAGTCTGTTTTTGTGTTGTCTTCGTCGGCGGTGGTGGCGGTCACGTCCCGTTTTCACTTGTCCGCGGCATATCTCATAAACTATTAATGGTATCAACTTGAAATTTCATATGTGGATTGATCTCATTGAGGGCAGATCTCATTGAGGGCGATTGCAGTGCACAAGAACTGTTACTCTTGCTTCCATATTTTTAGAGTTATCACCCTTTGTTAATTTTCATGCAAGTTTTGTCCGGGGCATATCTTATAGAATATAAGAGTTATCAACTTGAAACTTCATATGTAGATAGATCTCATGGAGGGCAAGTGTAGTGCACAATAACAGTAACTCTTGCTTTCTTAGTTTTAGAGTAATTGCCCATTGTTAATTTTCATGCTTAAAGTTTTATCCGGGGCATATCTTAAAGAATATAAGAGGTATCAACATGAAACTTCATATGTAGATAGATGTCATTGAGGGTAAGTGCAATGCATAAGAACCGTAACTCATGTTTCCATATTTATAGAGTTATTGCCCTTTGTTGGCGTCTGCGTCCTGTTTTCACTTGTCTGGGGAATATCTCATAAACTATTAGTGGTATCAAATTGAAATATCATATGTAGATAGATCTCTTTGAGGGCAAGTGCAGTGCACAAAACTGTAACTCTTGCATCTATATGCTTAGAGTTTTTGCCCTTTGTTAATTTTCAAGTATAATTTTTGTCAAGGGCGTATATCGTAAACTATAAGAGGTATCAACCTGAAACTTAATAGGTAGATAGATCTCATGGAGGGCAAGTGTAGTGCACAATAACAGTAACTCTTGCTTTCTTAGTTTTAGAGTAATTGCCCATTGTTAATTTTCATGCTGAAAGTTTTATCCGGGGCATATCTTATAGAATATAAGAGTTATCAACTTGAAACTTCATATGTAGATAGATCTCATGGAGGGCAAGTGTAGTGCACAATAACAGTAACTCTTGCTTTCTTAGTTTTAGAGTAATTGCCCATTGTTAATTTTCATGCTTAAAGTTTTATCCGGGGCATATCTTAAAGAATATAAGAGGTATCAACATGAAACTTCAAATGTAGATAGATGTCATTGAGGGTAAGTGCAGTGCATAAGAACCGTAACTCATGTTTCCATATTTATAGAGTTATTGCCCTTTGTTGGCGTCTGTGTCCTGTTTTCACTTGTCTGGGTAATATCTCATAAACTATTAGTGGTATCAAATTGAAATATCATATGTAGATAGATCTCTTTGAGGGCAAGTGCAGTGCACAAAACTGTAACTCTTGCATCTATATGCTTAGAGTTTTTGCCCTTTGTTAATTTTCAAGTATAATTTTTGTCAAGGGCGTATATCGTAAACTATAAGAGGTATCAACCTGAAACTTAATAGGTAGATAGATCTTATTAAGGGCAAGTGCAGTGCACAAGAACTGTAACTCTTGATTCCATATTTTTAGAGTTATTGCCATTTTTTAATTTTTATACCCCCGAAGGTGGGCATATTAAAATCGCAATGTCTGTCCGTCTATCCATCCGTCACTCCGACTCAATAACTCAGAATATTATAGACAGATTTTAGAATAACTTGCCACATGTATTCGGCATAACAAGTCGACGTGTCGCGTGCAAGAACCATGTCCCTATTTCTTAGGTCAAGGTCACACTTAGTGTTTATTCACAATGGAATGCTGCATATAACGACATACAGTATAGGTTGTCGTGTCCGGGCTGTAACTTTCCCTTGTATGGGCAGATTATAAAATAACTTGGCACATGTGTTTGAATTACCAAGACGATGTGTGGGGTGCAAGACCTGTGTCCCTACCTCTAAGGTCAAGGTCACACTTAGTGTTTATTCCCAATGGAATGCTGCATATGAGGACATAGAGTATAGGTTGTCGTGTCCGGGCTGTAACTTTCCCTTGTATGGACAGATTATAAAATAACTTGGCACATGTGTTTGAATTACCAAGACGACATGTCGCGTGCTAGACCCTTGTCCCTACCTCTTAGGTCAAGGTCACACTTAGTGTTTATTCACAATGGCATGCTGCATATAAGGACATAGAGTATGACAGATTTTAAAATAACTTGGCACATGTGTTTGGCATACCAAGATGACGTGTCACATGCAAGAAACGTGTCCCTACCTGTAAGGTCAAGGTCACACTTAGGTGTTTATTCACAATGGAATGCTGCATATAATGACATAGAGTATAGATTGTCGTGTCCGGGCTGTAACTTTCCCTTGTATGGACAGATTTTAAAATAACTTGGCACATGTGTTCGGCATACCAAGACGACGTGTCGCGTGCAAGATCCGTGTCCATATTTCTTAGGTCAAGGTCACACTTAGTGTTTATTCACAATGGAATGCTGCATATAACGACATACAGTATAGGTTGTCGTGTCCGGGCTGTAACTTTCCCTTGTATGGACAGATTATAAAATAACTTGGCACATGTGTTTGAATTACCAAGAAGACGTGTCGGGTGCAAGACCTGTGTCCCTACCTCTAAGGTCAAGGTCACACTTAGTGTTTATTCCCAATGGAATGCTGCATATGAGGACATAGAGTGTAGGTTGTCTTGTCCGGGCTGTAACTTTCCCTTGTATGGACAGAATTTATAGTAACTTGCCACAAGTTCGACATACCAAGACAACGTGTCACGTGCAAGAACCGTGTCCCTACCTCGAAGGTCAAGGTCACACTTAGGTTTTTATTCACAATGGAGTGCTGCATATAAGGATACAGAGTATTGGTTGTTATGTCTGGGCTGTAACTTTTTTTTTGTATGGACAGATTTTAAAATTACTTGCCACATGTGTCACGTGCAAGACCCATGTCCCTACCAAGACCCATGTCCCTACCTCTAAGGTGAAAGATACACTTTGTGTTTATTCACAATGGAATGCTTAATATAAGGACATAAGAATGTGGGTTGTCATGTATGGGTGGTATTTTTTTATGTTCAGAGGCAATTTTAAATAACTTGCCCTATGTATTTGTTTGATCTTTAACTTTTCATGTACTGACCTTGTTCATAGGTCAATGTCACATTTGGGGGCATTCGTCACATACTGTGACAGCTCTTGTTTGTTGTTAACTTTTGTCCAGCTTAACATTATTACCTTCAGTTCAAATGCCACCTACAATTGAAAGTTTAATGGCAACATCATTGTCTATAAATGAATAATATGCCAATTAAACAGCTATAAAGTCAACAGTAAATAATTCGTCAGGTGACACAGTCGACTCACGGAGTTCTAGTTGTTATGAAAGTGTGTAAAAAAAATAAAATACGTTTCAAAATGTGCCTTTTGAGGAACTATTTGATGTCAATGTTTCTTTTAAATTAGTATGCTCTATGACGTCATGAAACAACTTTGCACTCCCTATTTGGTGTAAATGCACAAAAATGTCCTTTTCTACATCGATTTTACACAAAAGTAGAAATTAGGATATGCAAGAAAAAAAAATCAAACATACGTATGTTTGTCTCGGAACAAAAGATCAGCCCCAAGGTCTGTGCAAATTGGTCAAGGTTGAAAGACTGACCAAAGTGACTCACAAGCTCCTGGGTCTGATTTGTTTATATGACTGAGGAAGCATAAAATATATGGCAAATGAAGGACTTGATCAAAACATTTGAATTTGAAAAATGTTTTTTAACCCTATAGGAAGAGTTATATAAGATCCTTCACGCAGTGTTAGTTAATGCAGAAACACGAGAAGCTGCCATGACGTACATAGCCACGGCCTTGGAGAGAAACGGCAAGAAATCACAAATTGTGGTATGTGGTTGGTGTTAAACCTACATGTACCTAGTGTACATTAATCTTACACCCAATTGCCTAACAGATGTAATAAGTTCTCGTCTTTTTATTTCTTAATTTAAGTCTTAAAAAAATACTGGAGATTGGATTTAAGTTTGAAAGACTTAAATATCTGTAGTCTTTTGCCTATGGTTTAAGGAATTTTACAAAAAAGGATACACATCCTAATGTTGCATGGCTTAGTTGAAGTTTGCTTAAAATGGTCAGTTTCTTATCTAAATACAGGTTTGTGCTGAAATATGCAAGGTTATATTCCTAACTTAAAACTTATTGTGTGATAGTTTCTTCAACAAGCGAATCATACAGAAATAAAAATATAAAAGCTAGCTTCCATGGATTATATTATTTTTTAATGAGTTTATGTTCTTAACTTTAAAGGATATATATAATTATACCAGGGTATCACTATGTTTCGAGATCTAAACAGACAACGAAATAAGTGTTTTGGGTGAATAAGCCCGAATTTATATACTACTGCTTGGCATTACATATTTGAACAAGCCCTGCTGTATAAAATTCAGAATTTTAGCAAGCCAAGAAAGTGTTTACATGTGCAGGGCTTGCGTATTTATGCTAATTTTGAAAACTGGATCTGTGATAGATTTTCTTTTGTACTAATGTGTGTTTACATGTTTTTCTTTACCAGGTAAACAACAAACATGTAGCGGGAGATGGATTCATGTTAAACCTGCTCAGTGTGCTGCAGAAGCTTGCTATGAAAGTCACTCTCGATAAGGTACTGGTAGTGATTGTGAGGTAATGGCAGGGCATGTATTCATGAAATATCACATTTCCTAACAACAGGCATTCCATCATTTTTCTAATATTAAGTATCGCACTGGTCATATTACTTGATTATATCTGAATAGCTTTATTTTCATTGACTTTCTTAAAACACATGTATTGATAAAACAGCCCATTTTCAAACTTGAGTGATTTTCCTAATTTAAGTATCTCACTGGTCATTGGTCATATGTAGTAATTACTTGATAGATTTCCTTTTTTTTCCTTGTCTCTTTTTAAAATACATGTATCGATAAAACAACACATTTTTAAACTGAAGTCATTTTCAAACTCTTGATTAAATGTTTGTTGGCTGTTTTCTTTCCAGACTATTTCAAAAATATCTATTTATTCACAGGCTCTTATAAATCCATGCACTGGCTATTTTCTGCTCTTATTTTTAGGTGGACCCTTACTACATGTTTCACCCGCAGTGCCGTGTAAAGCTCCGCTCAGAAGCTCGACTCAAACTCTCATCTCAGGAAGCCGATGCTTACACGGACAAGCTCAGTATGTACAGTGTTAAACATGCACTCTTACTCCCAGATAAGAATTACCACAATTAATACAATTGTTTTAACTTAAAAAGGATAAATAAATATGGAAAACAACGGTTCTTAAGAATGATACCATGTTTGGACCCACCAATCATTTAATATTTGTGCATTTTCAGCTATTAAATACGAATATCACTTTGAACAGGGAACAAAAAATATAAATGCATTTCTTGAAAATTATCAATGAATTGCCAGAGTGTTAGGCCTAGTTTAACCTCACTATAAGATTAGCAGTTTTACCACTTGTAAACTCCAATTAGAGACTGTCCATAATCATGGTTCTAGATCCCAAATTTCAGATCAATGAATATTGATTAGGGATGCAAACGAATATTCGAATATTCGAATATTCGATCGAACGTTTGATATTCGAATGTCAAAATCGGTATTCGAATATTCGATGTTTTTTTTGTTTGATAACAAATAAACCTTTTGCCTACAACTGTGTTGTTGTATTTATTCACTTGTCTTTTTACAACGACTGATCCCTTATGCCAGGGGCGTGAACGCTATGACACTATACACGTGTCACATGTTAATAAGGGACATATCGTCGGCGACTATATAAACAGTACCCGTAAATTTACGAAAAATGGCTATTAGACAAGTGACATCAAACAATTATTTTCGGTAAATTTTAATGACCATGCCAATAAAAGATATACGGAAACAGCAACCAAAGTGGTGTCATGGTTGCCAATTAAGTTGTGCAATATAGCTCAAATCGCCGTAATAATATGAATGACACGTGCTAGTTATGTGCTCTAAACTATCTTTCATGTTTCAAAATGTCGCTCGTGCGATGAAATGTAACTGTATAGTATAGCGTTTTAGGATAATGTTGTACAATAAATGAGTCAAAATTCAGGGTCATTTTCGTTTTATTACTGAACTAATCCCCCATTAGGTTTGGATTTACATAGATATATTATGTAGAGATCAATCCCAGAACGAGGCTCTCGTCCTACGGAAAGACCCTCCGTTGGTGATCACGACATTCGACCGGGAATTTACGATCATGTTTTTTTTTGCAAATATGAATGCTGTGGAATTGAAATTAATTTGGCTTTTTATTTGTTCAAAATATTTTGCTTTTTGTTGGATTTATCAGGGTCCGTCGCGTGTACCGGCTATGGCAAAAGCCCCGGCTATAAATGTAGAATATAATAATAGTAGTTAACTACATTTCTTAAATATTAATTTTGTTAATCGAATATTCGAATATTCGATCGAAAGAATCACCGAATATTCGAATATCAATTTTCCCATTCGTTTACATCCCTAATATTGATCAGTTAACGCATAACCAGCAAAACCCTTAATCTTTAAACACAACCCTAAATGGCAATTAGCCAGTAAACAATACACAGGATATTTGACACCCTGTGGTGGCATCACGTCCATAAAAACAGCACCTGGTCAGCTGGGGATGAACAAGACAGATTGAGACATTTCTTAAACTGTGCTTTAAAGGTTTTTAAAGTTTTGGTGAAATTAGTCATGCTTTAGCTGCTTTAGGCAGGAGGTCCCAGGAAGTTTTCAATGTAGTGTTTTAAACTAACCATTTTTTCCCCCCTTTTAACCTTTATTTGGATACCAGACTACAGTTGTATAGACCGTTATTGTCATCCTTTGAAACTATGGCTATGATTGCAGGGTCAGACCCTGTTCCACCTTGGCAAGAGCCAAAATTCCCGACCGAGTGTTTCACCCTGACTGTCAATGCCCACCACCTATCAATCCTACCCGTGGTACAGCGACACCAGCGCTGCGTACGGGCGATACGTGACCTCTCCCGGGTCGTTGAAGAGCTTGAGAATTCTGAGCCCATTTGGAAACACTTTCCGCAGGCAGCTCGCAATCGACAGATTGTGAAGAAATATAAACAACAGTTCCAGGTCTGTACTGCTTAGCTTTGTAAACTGAATGAAATAAATTGAAAGAGAAAGTAAAGAGGTGTAGAACCCGCACAGTAAATTTTAACACACGGGTGTAACATGGTGGAAATGAGAGTGTAAGATATAATGTTAACTAAACTAAGCTTAACAATTTCTTCTCCAGAGGTTACAGAAGAGCAAGCTGTGTGCCGAGGCTGCCATTATGGATGAATCTTTGTTACGTAGATGCTTACAGTTTTACAGCGTTCTGGCAGAGTACCTGCTGGCGATTGCTGATCCTGTGAATAAGGGGTAAGAGCTTGTTACGTAGATGCTTACAGTTTTACAGCGTTCTGGCAGAGTTTTTGCTGGTGATTGCTTATTCTGTGAATAAGGGGTAAAAGGCTGTTAGGTAGGGTAGGGAATATCATTCTTGCAGTTTCTTGCAACATTCTAGACCCTTGCAGTTTTACAGCATTCTGGACAAAAGCTTGATGTGCATTGCAGACCAAGTAAATAAGTTGTAAAGGGGGTGGGGGGAGTGTAACTTTGTAAATATTGGTTCCCATTATATGATTCTTGCAGTTTTACAGAACCAATAAACAAGGGATAAGGGGCTACTTTGAGTACATTGAACAAATACTGTACTGAATATTTTGAGAGAAAAAATATTAGTTCCAGTAGATTTTTTCCCAAAGTGTATTGAACTGATCTTCATGTGCTCCTTAATTATTTTTTTCTGTATTTGAATTTATGTTTCTAGTGTTTGCAATTTACTTTAAAGAAATAAACCCTGATTATGTATCTATTTGTTTATATGTTTTTCTTGTTTGGGATTGAAAACTGGTTAGCGCGTTATAGTTAGAATTTTGATTATCCCTTCAGAACTTGCATGCACTTGTCTTGTTGTTTGTATTAACACAAAATATGTCTTTACCTTTACCTTTCAGAACTATATTACCACTGCCAGCTGAAGTTTCGCCCTTGTTCCAAGCACTGCCAGAGTTTAACCTGGAAGATGTAGCGGAATTTACGCTCTTTGTTGCTCAGTAAGTATCTTACAGGAGTCAGAAACTTCACTCTTTACAGGATTAAAAAAACTTTCAACTCTTAATAACTCTTGACAACTCTTGGCAACTATAACAGATATGTTTAAATGCAGGACAATCTTAGGCTCTTAAAATGCTCCAAACCTTAGAGCTTAAAGGAGGCTTTGCCCTCTATAACCCCACCAACATGCTGCCCAGGTCCTGCAATAGGGCCTAACTAGGGTCTCACTAGTACCCAGCGTGATATTCAGGGATCTGGCTTTCAGCATTTCTCAACCCTGAATTTAATAGTAAACCATGTACTGAGTTGATGGCCAGTATGGTGATTTTTTCACAATTATCAAAATTAAGATCTTGAACAAGCCTGTCACTAATACTGAATATCAGCCTGCCACCATCGTGCTGTCCTGGACCTGCAATAGGGCCTTACTAACACCCCCAGCATAATGTCTGGCTATCAGCAATTCTCACCCCTGATTTTAATGAGATGATGATCAGTCTGGTGATTTTTTCACAATCATCGAACTTGAGATATTGAACAAATTCAAGTCTATCTATTCCCCATTGTCAACCTGCTGTAATATACCCATGTTTGTATGTTAACAGAGCTATGCCCCAGGCACTAGAAGACCCCTGTACAGATAGACTACTGCAGCTGTTGATTGTATTTGTATGCAGTCCTGGCTATGTTAACAACCCATATCTATTGGCCAAACTGGTCGAAGTCATGTTTTACTTCAATCCGGCAGTACAGGTAAGCGGATAAAAAGAGGTTATCTCCCTTACCAGAATTGAATGGTAAAATTAAAACATGTGTTTGTGCAGGCATGTGATTCATTATCTGGAACAACAGTGATATGGTTTCAACAAGCAATTTACAATAATGCTATTAAAGAGACTAGACACAGATGATAATATTGCAAAGAAAATACTTATCAAAATCTTGTTTATAAATAAATTTGATATTGTTGTGTACAACGAATTGAATCTTACTTACTGATGTGTAAAATCGCTTACGACAAATGTATCTTTTGTAGTTTTGGCATATTTTTCCAATTCCAAATTGGGTTTGTCTACCATGTATTTATTTCACTGATAAATCTCTATAAACCCCCAGAAAGCATGTAATGAATACTTACATTGATAATAGCCTGTGGAATGTTTCTCTACAGCCGAGAATGGACAAGATCCATGAGCGACTTCTCCTCCATGACCTGTCCAGGGAGTTCCTGGCCCCAGCTCTCATGCAGTTCTACACAGGTAACAGAATGATGCAACCTAAAGCCAGAAAAATAAAAATGGATTGTAAAGCATGACCATTTCATTTCAAAACATCTCTTAAAAGCAGTGCAACATGAAATATATATTCAACTGTTCATAATTTTTTTTTATTTTTTTTTTTATGGAGATTAAGTGGTTAGGAAGTAAAAAACAAGCAACTTATTACCCGCCCCTCAAATTTTGGAGTAGTTTGTGCCAAATAAACAATATTGGTCATATTAAAATAGTTTAATATTTACTTGTCAGGAAAATAAGTTTTGAAAAAATAATCTGATTTCACTGCCAAAAAAGAATCTACTAATCCAGAAATCTACTAGATCAAGCAACATGTTTTTGAGCAAGTCCAGTATATATATGTTATCACATTAAAGATTTACTCTTACTCCCAAATATGATTTACCGAAACTAATACAAATGATTTGATATAACAATAAGACTGAATAAATATTGAAAACAATGGTTCTTATGAAGGATACCGAGTTTAAATTGAAAGAAAGGTGCAGAAAACATGATTGCAGTAAATCTTAAAGCATTCACCAATCATTTAAAAAATTTGCGTATATATAGCTATTAAATACACAATTACAGTATTGTAATCAGTATTTTTTTTTTTTTTTTTTTAATTCATTATTTTGGAAGTAGTTAAAGGTATATCACTCAAAATTTATGTTTGTTATTCATGTGTATGTATTGATTTTGAATAAAAGTGTCACTTTAAGTATAATTTTTAGAAAATAATCATTATTATCATATAAATTAATCTCTGCGATTTCCCTATTTCAGACATTGAGTCTACTGGGTCAAGCAACGAGTTTTATGACAAGTTCAGCATACGCTACCACATTAGTATCATCTTCAAGGCCATGTGGGGCATACACTCGCATCAGCTCAAGATCATCGAAGAAGCAGAGTATGTATCGGTATTATTATCTCCGATGTTATATAAACTATATGTAACAAGTTTAGTATAATATGTTGCAATATCATTAACTTCAAGGCCTTGTGGGGCATACACTCACATCAGCTCAAGATCATCGAAGAAGTAGGGTATGTATCAGCTTAAAAACCGCCTATGTTATATAAGCTATAAGTAACAAGTAATACTTTGCCGCACCATTATTAACTTCAAGGCCTTGTGTGGCTTAACGTCTACAGATCACCAAAGAAGCAAAGTTTGTAAATAAGTTTAAATAGCGCCTATGTTATACAAACAAGATTAACAAGTTTAGTTAAGGTAACCACATCATTATAAACTTATAGGTCATGTAGACCATTGGTTACACCAGCTGAAGATCATCAAAGAACCAGAATGTTTTAGGAAATTAGGAGTGTACATCTAGATTTAATTAGCTCATCTGTTTTTGAAAGAAAAAAAAAGATCATTGCCATTCAATTGTCTTTGGAAGGGCTGGCAATAACATCATGCTGAACTCAATCTTCCAAAAACTTGGAAACATCTGTTGAAAGTTTGGATTTGTATAATGTTTTGTTGAAACTTGGTCAAACTAGCCATGGTTACCTTACATCAATATTAAAAAGTAGTATTTCATCATCTTTACAAAGTTATATTATTTCAAAATATCTCAGTATAATATGGCTTGGCTGAACAGTACAATTGAAATTGATCTGTTACTATTGATTCCGTTCTTGAAAATGTATGACAAAATAATACATTCTCAAGACTTGGTATACTGACTGTCGTAGTGACCAACGGACTGACCATCTGACAGACTATCCAACCATTAAATGTATATTCCACTGTGATTTTCATACCAGATTTTTTAAGACCAATATATAGTTTTGTTTGTTATCCCTTTATTCCTGTTTCTTGTATATTTACAGCAAGGGGAAGCAGTTTGTGAAGTTTGTGAACATGTTGATGAACGACACCACATTTCTGCTTGACGAAAGTCTTGACTGCCTCAAGCGAATACACGAGGTACAGGAACTCATGACTTCTGACGAGTGGAACAAGAAATCTCAAGTAAGTATATTTATTCACTGAGGTTATTGTTGTTGTTTTTTGGCATTTTTTATTGTCTATATTTGGTAATATTGTCAGTGTCAAAAAGAAATATTTTTTCCAAATGTTTAATAATTGAATAAAAATTCCCAATCAGAAATTTAAAAAAAACATCTGTAACAAAAAACTTTTACTGTAGTTGATTGTGGTTGAAGCTATATAAGCCCTCAAATAAATTATTAAAAAAGAGTACCTGGTATTTGAGTATACTCCACAAACAAAATCATGTATTAAAAAATCCAAGTTTTGTGAAAAAACAAAGGGAAAATTCCCAATTTCAAGGGTAAAGGTCATTTTTTCAAATACCAGGAAAAAAGATGATGTCTATCTGTGTTGTCATTAAGCAGACTAGGTCAATGCTAACCAGTTAGTGTTAGAAGTTTCACTTAGGTTGGCAATGTTTAGTTAAAATCCCGTCTAACAGTGTAGTCAATAATCAGGCTAGTAAGATGCTAGTCAGTTAGTGATAGAGCATTTACTTTGAGGTTGGAGATGTCAGGTTAAATTCCCAAAGTTGCTGCATCATTGTGATCATATCGAAGATTATATTAAATAAGAAATGGTGGCTCCCTCACTTTTCACTTGGCATTTGACTACTGTTCAGGGGGCTTTGTATTATTAAGGACATTGGTTAAACACTGGAAAGTTGTCTTTTGTGTATCATTATTTAACACAGGGCATACTAAAATGGCCATGGAGTCTGTTATAGAAAAGGTGGGGTCATGGGGCCCTGACATACTGATGTATGTGACCATGACTTTTCCACTATGCTGTCAATTCATAAAAAACATTTGAAATATGTACAGAGTCTTTTCATTGGTTATCCTAAATCACAATATCTTAATAATGCTCATATGAATATGTATGTGTTGAATGAACTGTAACTATCATTTAGAACTTGTATACATTCAGGAGCAGCAGCAGACAGAGCAGCGACAGCTGGCAACAGACGAGAAACAGTGTCGGTCGTACCTGACCCTGGCCACTGAGACAGTAGATATGTTCCATTACCTGACCAACAAGATACAGAAACCCTTTCTCATACCAGTGTGTATTATAGAGTTATAAATATAAATATATGATCATTATTATTTCTCCATTGGCCATGTTATATTGGCATCACGGTTTCAAACAGCATCATATTTAACCTTGACCACTGAGATGGTTGATATATTCCATTACCTGAACACAGGTGAACAAAATACAGAAAGCCTTTCTCATGCTATGACTTATGGTTCAGTTATAAATATATTATAATTATGAATACCCCATGGGCAATATAATATTGTAATTGACCGAATGGTATCTGTAACAGTTGTGTTTAACCTGACCATCAAGATACAGAAGCCTTTTCTCCTGCCAGTATGTATTGGAGTCATTATATAGTAATTACCATATTTCCTTAATGTTTGAATACTGGCACCTGAGTGTGAAACAGTTGTTTCTGGAAATTCCTGTTATAAGTAACTGCTCGTTTTTCTAGAATAAGCTGTCAGACTGGTATATACTTTGAATTACAACCTTAAGAAAGCTGAGAAAGTCAGTCCATGGAAAATATTGCTTGGACCTTCATTTTAACACATCCATTGACACACCTGATTTTAGTAAATAAAATGTAATTTCCTTTCCCCTAGTGGTCAAATTCAAAACACAAGCCCGCAAGCACTGCACTGGTAAAATGTTTTCTGGCCTTGCTGAAACTTTGAATTTTATAAAGCAGGGCTTGTTTTGCCAAGCAATAGTATCAGAATTCGGGCCTGTTCATCCATAAATCTAATTTCGATGTTGTAATCCCCTTACTTCCAGGAATTGGCTGACAGACTTGCCGCCATGTTGAATTTTAACCTACAGCAGCTCTGCGGTTCCAAGTGTAAGAATCTTAAGGTCCGAAACCCGGAGAAATACGGCTGGGAGCCTAAGAAGCTGCTGGATTATCTCACAGACATCTACCTTCACCTTGACTGCCCAGAGTTTTTAGAGGCTATTGCTAATGATGAGGTGAGTTTACAGGACTTTTACTATGAATTTTTTTTATAATATGGCTTTAAGTTGAGAACAAATTAACTTTGTAACATTATGATTATCAGAAAGACATGGTCCTGACAGCATTATGGCTTGACAGCGTTATGGCTTCAAAATTTCATCTTTGGTTTATACCCAACCAACCATTTATATGGTGAGCTGAGGAAGCCATGACTGATTTAACCAACCAAGGTGAGTATTTTGGCTGGGTCAAACAAAAATGCAGCCATATCGGTGCCACTTCACAGATTTGTAGACATACTGACCATCATGTTTTTTGCTCTAAAACTGTTGTCTTGTGAACAAAAAGAATATTCCCCTTAAACGATACACTCCGTTTGCAAATATATTTATGATGTAAACCATTTTATTCCAGAGATCCTATCGCAAGGAGCTGTTTGATGACGCTATTGTGCGTATGCGGCGAGCGTGCATCAAGGTCGAGACAGACATCGAGAAATTCCGGAACATTCAAGAAAAGGTTGAGAGGATTGTCGTACAAAAAGCTCAGGACGAGAGAGATTATGGGGAGATTCCAGATGAGTTCAGGGGTAAGTGCCATTCACCTTTATCCGTTATATTCAAAGCATAAAGGGATAGTGCACGTTTTCAGGCCAGATTTAATAATATCTTGGTGAATATATTTGTAAATTTAAAGCTGCACTCTCACAGATTGAACGTTTTGACAACTTTTTTTTTTTTATCTTGGAACGAGCCAATTTTTGTGAAAATGCATAGACACCAGTGATATAAGACTGCTGACAGCATTATGGCTTGACAGCGTTATGGCTTCAAAATTTCGTCTTTGGTTTATACCCAACCAACCATTTATATGGTGAGCTGAGGAAGCCATGACTGATCAAACCATGCTGGCAGTTTTCTTAAACTGTTAGTAACGCTTTTAGCCATAAAACATTAATTTTCGAACGGAAATATGAAAATCTACGATCTGATCTTTTGTCAGCAGTCTTATATCACTGGTTTGAAGATCTTCACGAAAAAATTGAATCATTCTAAGACAAAAAAATAAAAAGTTGCCAAAAGGATAAATCTGTGAGAGTGCAGCTTTAAATTTCCTTAGTGTCATGTTTTCGTTGTTTTGCTATGCATTTGTATGTATTGAACTTAAGCTTGTATTGAAAATGAATTCAACAACTTGTTGCCATCTGTTATGTTCCAACAGATTTAAGATTATCATTAAAGTTATGACTTTAAGATCTTTAAGTGAAACGGGGGCCCATTACTTGTGGGTGGAAACATGTTTCTATCCTGGATCAAGACAAGTCCAAGCTTCTTAGCTTCTTCTCCGCTCATTCAGCTCCAGTTGAATCTTAAGAAATATGTTCTTTGAAACACAACACTTTCAAGACCCGATTCTGGCCAGCCAGAAATTTTAATATTAGAATATTTTTCATCAAATGTACATTTACTGGAAAGATAAATGTGTAATCTAGGCATGTAGTGCAAAAAAATGTTCATAAAAGCAAATTAAACTCCTGATAAATTTACCAGATAGCCCATATCAACATGCTATGGTGACCATTTTAACAGTAACGTATATAGGTTTTTATGAGAGATGATGTCATGACTATTAATAGCCACCAATCAGCATATTAAAGCTGTTGTAGTCATGATAAACATGAATAGGAAATTAAGCTATGAGCTAAAAGCAGCCTACACAATTAAATGGATTAAATGTGGAATGCCTTGAATCAAGGTTACACTGAAGAGTTCAAGGAAATGATTGTATGTACTGTTACTACCTGACTTGCTTAATGCAAATATTCATATAAATGTGTCTGTGATGTTACATGGTGAAGTGAGCACTTACTCCATTTTCAGTTACCATAAAGATAAAAGAAATTGCTATAAACATTTCCTGTATTTTAACAACTTGTTGTTTTATTATGGTTTAAAATCAATGTAAAGACCATGAAGTATACCAGTGCTCCAAATACATCATGTAGTTGAATAAAAACGCATTTAAAATTCTGAAAAATGCAATAGGTTTTGAACTAAAAAATACTTTGACCCAAAACTTTATCTCATACATAATTGATGAAATATGAAAACGATCTGTAAAAATTCTGATAAACTTAATCTTTATAAAGCCTGTCCAAATTTTCCAGTGACCATTCTTTAAAAAATACACATCTCTAAGCTTCTATTAAAGACTTAATTTACTAAAAGCAGTTATAACATATTTTATAAATATAAAATATATAGCATATTTTACCCAGTCCAGCTACCAAGCTTAAAAATGGTGGGCCAGCCAGTGATGGTGCGCAACCTGCTGAATCTGCACAACCCTCAGACCAATCTGTTCTCATATATATTTCAGATGCTTTGATGGACACACTAATGAAGGACCCAGTCCAACTGCCAAGCGGTAATGTGGTGGACCGCCCCGTGATTATGCGCCATCTGCTCAACTCTCAGACTGACCCGTTCAACCGACAGCCATGTAGAGAAGATGATCTCATTCCCAGTATGTACAGACCTTGGTTTCATAAACAATTCTTAAAGCTGCACCTTCACAGATATACCGTTTTTACAACTTTTTTTTTGTCTTGGAAAGAGCAAGTTTTTGCGTAAAAATCTGTAAACCAATGATAAAAGATTGATGATAAAAAATTAGATCGCAGATTGTCATATTTCCATTCGAAAATTAATTACTAACGTTATTAACGGTTTAGGAAAATGCATAAAACATCAATTTTTGAACTTAAAATATAAAATTCTGTTTTTTAGGAGAAGATATCAAGACGAGGATTGAAGATTGGATTAATAAATCAAAGGCGCCCAAGTGATTCTACGGATTCTAGTCATAGTGTTGTCATGTCTTATAAGAGTAGAGTTTGTAAAATTCTACAGAACTTGACTTAGAAGTAGCTTTTCATACAATAATGTTGATGTATAAAAGCAAAAAGGTTCTAAATGACACTAAAAGTCAAAGCAGATAGAACATTTTTGCTATCACCCATCAAATGTTTTGTCAGTATGATTCTGTTATACCGTTTTTATGTATATATGAGTTACGTTTGTGGTAAAAAAGGGTTGGCTGATTTATATAATAAAGTCATTTAACAAGATAGTGGGTTAGATATTGATGGCCTCACTTTTTTGCTGAAACTGTATTTTTTTCGGTTTTCGTAATTTTTATTTAACTAAAATTATAAAGGCAAGCCTATGCCGCATGTTATTTCAAAATGCAGAAAAAAGTGTGAGGAAAAAAGTGCAGAAGCTTGTGATAAAAACTTTGGCATACTGTGAACAAACCAGGTGTTATCGGATTACCAAGAAAAAAAAGAAAATACATACTCAAAACTTTGGATTTTGTAGCTTCTGCGTTTTAACACGAGGCCATCAATATATATGATCTGAAAATGTGTTGCTATTTATTACAATACTTTATGAAGTAAGTTTAGGAAAAGCTATAAAGCAAATGCCTTTAGTAAGCGTTATAACTTTTCCTTAACAAGTTTCATAAAATTTTGTTTTTTATGGCAAAATTTGTCAGATTCTTTTAATTGACACATTTGCCACCTAAGCCTCCATTTTCTGTGAATTTTTCACTCTAAATAAGTTGGGCAAAATGAAGTCATTGCAATTTCTGTGACTTGCATAAAATATAAGAAGGTATGGTTGTATTTCACTCAGAACAAGAAATGTCATGTGATAAAACCTGATCTTGGCAGGCACTAATGTGTTGATGTCTTATAATGTTGTAAGATTATCTCGTCCACAGAAAGTACAATGTTATTAATTTCAGGATTAGGTCACAATTAATAATTACACTGTTCGGCTTTACTGTACTGACTCACATATAACTGCAACTTAAGTAGAACATATAGCAAGCATCACAAATCAAATGGAAGATTTGACTTGGAAATTCAAATAAAATCTGCCATCAGATAAAGTTCTTCATCTCTAAATAGATATTATAACTTCCCAAACATATCTTTTCAAAAACTGTACCGTACAGTATGTGCGTCGATGAGATGGACCCATAAATGCATTTCATTGAATGGCCCATTGAATATGTAGAAAAGTTGGCTGTATTAAAATGTTCATATTATTATGTTGTTTCTTTTGTACATTAAAACATATTTGTATATTGTCTTGTTCATTTGTGTGCTGTGAAAATTGAAGATATCAATACCCGAGGGGGCTCAATTTAAAACTGTTAATTCTTGATGGAAATTCAGCTTGTTAGCCCAATGCTATGTTCAATTTCTGTTGAGTTTGGGATATCTCGTGTACATGTGTACTTTTGTCCTTTTAATGTGCCAGAGTTGCATTTAATTATTGCATATATTTTACTGTCATCAGACACCCCTGATACACTACTACGTTTTTTTGTGTACCGTTGGCAATTTGACTGGGAAAATTTTGTAACATGAATAAGTAATGCAGTAGTTTCCATGGTTGGGCAAGGTACCAGAAGCTTTCGTGTAGAAAAACAATCTGGGGAAAGCCGGAATTCAATCTGGTCCGCCTTTTCAGTACAATAATTTCGCCAGCAGTCAAGACCACTGGTTTACGGAGGCTGCAGACTCTACAGGGTAACTGAAGAATATTAAATTGTAGTAAGTGTATTTATTGGAAGAAGGTTGTCTCCTCTACCTCCTGCATATTCATTAAAGCGAGATTTTGTCAGTCAATTGTCCCACAGTATTCATGTATAAGTACAGTATAAAGGAATTAAGTATGGTGGTAGCTAACTATGATATTTAACAGTTTCATGTGTTTAATTGTTTGCTATACTTATTGGGGCTGTTTCAATGAAGGATTTTTAGCTCGACTATTCGAAGAATAAGGAGAGCTATACTACTCGCCCAAGCATCGGCGTCTGCGTCGGCGTCACCCCTTGGTTAAGGTTTTGCATGCAAGCACACATAGGTAAATATCTCAGCAACTACTTGAGGTATTGCATTGAGACTTGATACAATGGTACTCAACCATCCAACCTACTCAATTAACCAAGTTAGATAACTCTAGTTTGCATTTAATGCAAATAATAGGCCTTTATTATTTGACTTAGAAATTCTGGTTAAGGTTTTGCGTGCAAGCACACATAGGTTATTATCTCAGCAACTGCTTAAGGTATTGCATTGAGACTTGATACAATGGTACTCAACCATCCAACCTACTTAATTAACCAAGTTAGATAACTCTAGTTTGCATTAAATGCAAAAAAAGGCCTTTATTATTATACCCCCACAAACGAAGTTTGAGGGGGTATATAGGAGTGAGCTTGTCGGTCGGTCTGTCTGTCGGTCGGTCGGTCTGTCGATTTGCATGGTTTCCGGACGATAACTCATGAAAGGCTAGACAGATTTGAAAAAATTTGGGACACAGGTGTAACATCAGAAGATACAGGTCAAGTTCGATATTGGGGCTGGTGGGGCCAAGGTCAAGGTCACTGTTACTAAAAATAGAAAAACGGTTTCGGGACGATAACTCATGAAAGGCTTGACAGATTTGAAAAATTTTTGGTACACAGGTGTAACATCAGAAGATACAGGTCAAGTTCGATATTGGGGCTGGTGTGACTTAGAAATTCTGGTTAAGGTTTTGCGTGCAAGCACACATAGGTTAATATCTCAGCAACTGCTTGAGGTATTGCATTGAGACTTGATACAATGGTACTCACCCATCCAATCTACTTAATTTACCAAGTTAGATAACTCTAGTTTGCATTTAATGCAAATAATTGCCCTTTATTATTCGACTCAGAAATTCTGGTTAAGGTTTTGGATGTAAGCACACATAGGATAATATCTCAGCAACTACTTGATGTATTGCATTGAGACTTGATACAATGGTATTCAACCACCCAACCTAATTGAATTATCAAGTTAGATAACTGTGTTTTGCAAATAATGGCCCTTTATTATTAGACTTAAAAATTCTGGTTAAAATTTTGCATGTAACCACTTTTATGTTAATAATTATCTCCGCACATCGTGTATTGCATTGAAATCTAATCTAACAGTGATCCATGCATGTTTCGCCAAAACTTTTAAATCCTTACACCGAAAAGCGGCGGAATAGTCGAGCGCGCTGTCTCTGTGACAGCTCTTGTTAAGTTTGTCGTAACTTCAATTTACTTAAATCTGTATACACGTCACATATATGGCAATACATCAATTATATTTTTTCATTTCTTCAACTTCCTATTCATTTTCAATGCTGGCTAAAGTTCCTTACACACAGATATGTAGCGATATAATAAAACTATGACACTAAGATAATTTGAATTTACGACTAAAATCTATAAAGATCTTTACTGAAACAGTCCTCTGCAGCTTCAGCTTGACCATTTTCGGAATTCCTTTAACAAAATGGTTATTTGGGCCATCTTATCAATGCGTGTTTTGAATGATCCATATTTCAAACAAATATTTCTGAGTTGATATTATATCTATTGAAAAGCTACGTAAAGTCTTTATTTATCAATTCAAAAACTAAGGTTGTTTTTTTTTTTATTTTGAAACTAGTTTTTTTTTTACTTGATTTTCTGACAGAAATTCTTTAGCTTATGATATTTTAATGTACCATTTGTTCCTTGGTAAGATTGGCCCAAAATGTTAATGTCAAATACATGTACAGCAATGGGCTGATTATTCAGAACTTTGTTAAAGTAAACAGCATTGTTAAAGGCATCATTGTTAACTTTCAGATATTTACTCCCCTGGAAGTTTAATGGATACACTTGTGATCTGCTGTATTTCTAACAAAGTTGTAGACGACTGATTCATCTATACTTGATTTATTTTTGAATTTATTACCACATCATCAATTATTTAATGTTTAAAAGTTAACAACGATCTGGTTGACCATGTTGTTAACTTTAACAAAGTTATGAATCGGCCCATTAAAATGTTCAATATGACTGCATCTAGGGTTTATATTAGTTTTATGACAGATATTGAATGTACAATGCATGTCATTTGTTCTGCTGCTTTGCTATTTCCACGATCGATAAAATTGCAACGGTTGATTTTAAACCTATGTCTATTAGATTTGGTTAAAGCTGCACTCTCACAGATTGATCATTTTGATTGTTTAAGAAAAATGAAAATTTCTGCAGTTTAACCAAATATTTGAGATTTGTTCTATTGTGAATTATCTAATATGATTGAATTGAAGGCATTGATGCCCAAATGAGCAGATTCTGAGACAACTTTTTTTTTTTTAAAGTCAGAACTGACAATCTGTGATAGTGCAGCTTTAATGGAAAGAAACATCTAGGTTTTACATGTTTCTTTTTCAACAACCTTAAACTCATTGCATAATAATTGATTTATGCTTTTAAACAAGAAGTTATTGTAATGATTCATTCAGCATAAGCGGGGCGTAGCTAAGTTAGGAATGATTTTTAAAGTAAGGAAAAATAAATAATGATTTTCTTAGTGTTTGGCACGAATAGTTTTTTTACTAGCCAGCTAAAATGTGTTAATTTGAAATTTGGCGGTCATTTTTGCGTTTTGTGGCTTTCTTAATACACTAAGAACTTGGTTATGAATGAATCTGTGGCGTGTGTAGAAATTGTTGATAATGTGCAATAATGCTATTGATAAAATACAAGTTATACTTCAAGCTGTTTTATTTACATTTTGATTTTTCTGTGTTTAATATTATAAATGCTCAGATATATAGAGAAATGTAGAAATGTTCGCTTTAAACAATAATTTGAAAATGCAAATGAAAATTCTTTTATACAAAAAGGTTAACATTTTGTGGTAATAACACTTGTTTGTAAACAAAATTAATGTCAAACACTATTACCGGTATCAATTAATTAAAGATAAAAAGATGAATATAACTTAAACTTAAGCAATTGACAAACCATTCCATTAAATAAATTATTCAGAATTAGTTTAAACCTCATCCAACAACACTTGGAAACCCTCTGTATCAATTGATAAATTTAAAGGGAACAGCCTTTCAAGTACGTCAATCTTAAGTTTTTTTCTTAAAGTATTATACTGTGATAGTGATTGGGCATTTTTTTTATTACAGATTTAAATCAACATATTTGAATAACTTCAGTGATTTGAGTTGCATGTTAACTGCTGTCATTATATTCAACCTATCATATATAATCCTTGATTGTGTTTAATGGTGTTGCCTGCAAAGCATGGCAGACACAAAGGGATTGCTTTGTCTGCCGTTGTTGTCGTCATTACATCATTGTTGTCGACGTCACACTTTCGCTTCAGATCAAAAACTTTTGAACAACTTGAGTCTTCAAACTTCGTTAGTACATTGGTCACTTTCATACTCATTATATGACCCCTATTGATCTTGGGGTCAAAGATCACTGTGACCTTTGCCCTCAGGGCAGGCGGCAAATCCATTTTTGTGAATTCTAAATTCTGTTGCCAGTCCGTAAATTTGAATTGAAAACAAAAAAAACCAGTAAGATGAATCTTATGGTTGTTTTATAAATTGAATAAACCATAAATTCTGTATTTGTTTTTCTTAGTTTTTCATATTTTTATGCCCTGAGTTTTATGGTATTGAGAGCATTTAGTTTTGCTCTGTCCTTTCTTCTAGAAATATTTGTGCACATGCTAGCCTTAGTGTGTTTCATTTCTTAGGACCAAAGAAACGGCCTTCGGTGTACTTTTTTGGGGCACTAACATCTCTGAGTACTTGGCATAGACATCCTGAATCTTTTATATGAAAGTTGTTCTAGATATGAAGTCATGCTAGCAGTGTTTTACTTGACATTTCTTACTGTAAGCTATGGCTTTCTTTGTGTTGTAATTCCATGTTACTGTAAAAACAAGAGCTTTGTCATTGAAACGCCAACACTGTCGAGCCCACCCCTTGAAAACATTTTGTTGTATTAGCATTGTTGTTTTTTACGTGGAATGTTAGTGGTATGTAAGGAAAAGTTTCAACCCTTATAAGTTGAATTGAAAGGAATTTTGACCAATGACCTTGGAGTATTACCATGACTGTTGAACAACAGATATGGGTATTGAATGTGATACATGGTCTTCTCATGGTGAAGATTTGTGCCAAGTCATTATACCACTGCAATCAAAGTCTGAAGTGTGTATATTTGGAGTCATACATGGTTGGTTGGGACAAAGGTTTGTGGAGCAAACAGATAATTTGTACACATTACGTCCATGATGTATAATATGCCTGGTATATTTTTTGTGATGTTCTGGCATTTTGTCTAATTATTTTTAACCTAACAAGCAAAACTTAAGGAATTTTTAGAATTTATACAAAGTTACTTTATAAAAACACAATTTACAGCCTGGACAAGCCAACATTTGACAGATGCATACCTAGATGAAACATACCCTAACCCGCAATGTGACAAATATATTGAGCTCACCGCATACAGACTCATCAAAATCCTTTTGACCTACTGTAGACTGATAAGAAGCTCTATAAAGTTTTATTTAGCATTGGAATATGATCATCTGCAATTCTGCCTGACAATTTGTGCAGTTTGAGAGAAGTTATGGCTCTTGGCTTAATGAATCTGATGTTTGCAGAAATATTAATAACCTGCCATCAGAAGACAAAAAATAACTTGCCATGAATCTAATAAATATTTGTTGGAATTTGCTATCACACATCAGACGTCACATTATCTGGCAAAAACAACTGTAAGCTAATATGAATAAAACACATGTGAAAATTCCCTGAGCAGAAATTATCAATGGTGTCCATTTTATATTTGGCGTCCATGAGAAAGTGCACTTGGTCCCAATTTCTCAAAGTATCATAAGCCTAACCAGTTCAAGTATCATTTTCATTTAGCAATATCGAAATTAACACAATTTATACCAAATTTCAAACATTGATCTATAAAGCTTTATCCGGTTAAAAGGGACTGAAGATTGCATGATGGCCAAATTTCTAAAAAAATCTTGGTCCATTATAACAGGAGTATACTAAGCTCATTATTTTTGTTTTTCTATACCTTGAGTAAATTTACTGCTTTAAGAGTATTTATAATTTATTCTGATCTTTATTACAGTGACAATAAACCATTTTACATTTATCAAAATCAAATTTATGCTTACGTCACTTAAGCCTATTAAGCTTCTGCAGAAGTTTGGAGATTGAATTTGGCCTGGTGCTGTACAAAGATGAGATTTGGAAATTAAATAGGATGTTCACATATTTTTTGATGGTATTTTGAGATGACAACTTAAGTAATACATTTATGAAGTTATTAGAAGAAACAAAAGATGTGCACCATTGACTATAAAAATTAATTGTTTATTAACAAATAATGTACAACAAACAAAAATGCAATTCCACGAGTTATTACAATAATTACAATCTTTCTACGATATTTAATAGTCTGTATATGTATCTGCAATTTTAAAGGTATTATTTTATTATTCCGGCGTTTTGCATATATATATTTTATATGCTACATAATAGGCATTGCTGTAAATTCTTATGTCACTATAAAAAGTATTCCCAAAGATGAACTGTATGTAATACACAAGGATTCAAACAAATTTTCAACATAACAATTATATTTGACAACGCATTCATTTCACGTCACAGAGACCCTAAGCCTCTGTTAGGTCATCGTTAAAGTACAGATGTACCGACTGTAGGAATGTGTCATCGTTCATGCTCAGTTTGTAAAAGTCTTCGTCATCATCCTGTATCTGATTCTCTTCCAGATTTTTGTTCATATCAAGATTTCGTCCGTCATATTTCCAGGTGTAACTTGCAGCGTGGGCATTGAATTTAAGGTATCGCTCAAGGATCTCCGTCATGATTTCTTCTGAGCAGACCTGTCACAAAGATATATACCTTTCCAAGTTAGAACTAGAGGATATTACATTAATGGTCATTTAATTAGTCATTTATTCAAGGAGTTTGATAAATTTTGTATAGAATGACATGAAATATGTTTATTAATATCATGAATATTATATTCGGGAATGAAAGCTCAAAATCCATTTGAAGTACATAACGCATACCCATTATGATACTGTTTATTTATGACCAGCTCACAACATAGTTATTACACTTTGTTGTACATTAAAAATATAAAATGATTTTACTTCATGATCGCGTTGTCATTTAAGATACAAAATCTATAAATAACTGCACCTTTATTACTCTTATAAATTCTTAGATATATAGAGCTTCAGCGGTCATGACGTCAGCCGTCCATATTTTTGGCATGGTCAGAACAGGACAAAAATATGATATGGACCACTGACATCATAAAACTGGATTTTTATTTAAATACAGTGTTATGTAAACCAATCATTTGTATAAATATATATATATACAAAGAAGGGACACTTTTATGTAAGGTATAATATTATGTATTTATAATTTCTTTGAAAGACAAAATAATGTATTGAATATCAAATTTTCTTTCGATATAGAATACAAATAAATTGTTGTGATATTTCACATCTGCAAGCAGCGAATAGTATAAAACTGGTCTTTGGTTTGGTCAAAGATATGTTTGATTGGTTGTACACAGGTTATGATCACCTTTGTACAACAAATCAGCCTTTTATACAATTGGCTGCCGGATACCAAAGATAGATCATACCAAAACCAACCTCAATAACTTGCTCCTGTGAAGTAAGAGTGTTGATGATTTTGATCATGCGAGTCTTTTTGGACAATATCCCAACAAGGTAGCTGTCATCTTTCCACCAAGGTCGCCCAAAATCGTTTGCCCAGTCAGCATTTGGGAACGGAGGAGGGATGTGGAGAAATCGACCATTTGGGCAGTATGGGATTACACAGCCAGTCAGCGGATCAACATGGGTGCGGATCTAAAGTAGGAAAATTGACATGGATGACAATATCTACCGGTATTCATGAAATGTATGATATATCAAAGCAGATATTTCTAGAAGTACATGAAAAATTGTTGATTTATTGTTTATTTTATGCATCACAGTGTGCTTAAAGGCCTAGTTTAAGTCATCTTGAGGTGACCCCTACCCCAAATCCAGGGTATTTTACTAGGTTTTTATTGCACTGTGGTGTTTTTTTTAAAGATCAGAACTGTGAACAACAAAACTAAAAATAAATCACTTACATCTTTTGTTTTTGGGTCAAACCAGTGTGAAATGTCTTTTCCCGCAGCCTGTACTATTGGCTTCAGCAGTACATCCCCTGAAATGATGAAAATATTTCATTAATTTTAGATTTAGCAGCAATAATTAGCTATGGTAAAGCAGCTGAGTTTCATCTTGTTATGACTTACCAGGTAATATTTATTTTACGTCGCAATGATGATTGACGATAAAGAACATATAACAATCTGTAGAGCTTTTTGGCGACAAATTTATGAAGAGCTTTTAAAGTTTTCTATGTACATGTGATTAAGAACCATTTACCATTCCTGCGTTAAAAACTGTTCCACCATCAACGAAGCTCTGAGTGGGGATTGAACCAACGACCAACTAATATAGAGACTGATATGCTAACCTGAAACCACTCGGCCATCGCCACCATTATCAGTAAGAAACAACACTTCAATGTTATATGTTCAACATCAATGTACAGGTAGTACTATCCATTAAAAGTGTTCCATTCTTAAATAAATCTAAATACCAACTCATAAAATACTGTCTCCTAGTGGTTAAGCGTCCGCCTACGGAGCAGGAGGTCGTGGGTTCGATCCCCAGCCGCGTCAAAACAAAAGACGTTAAAAGTTGGTACAAGTAGCTCCCTTGCCTAGCGCTCAGCATTTAAAGGGTAGTGCTTGGTAAAGTGGTGTACTCAGTACTGGTTTAACCCAGGAAAGTTGTATCCCGTGTATCAGTGCTTTCCACCAAGCACGTAAAAGAACCAAGCGGTCTCTTCGAAAAAGAGCTAGGGTATCGCTATTTGTATATGCACATTCCAAAATTCTGCATCTAAATGGGCTCAATATACACCTGTAGCCGGCTGTAGGCAGTGATTAGTTCAACGCAATGTCCAGTCTGAAAGTGAAAGCTTTTTCAAATTGTTGGTAGAATAAAATCACACAAACCTTTATACTTTTCGCAGAGTGGGGTCAGATTGTAAACTTTTCCGAGGAATGATACCCAGAGATCATCTAATGTGTTGTGTATTGCCACCTCATTAGGGGTGAAATACTTTGGACGTGTCATATTTTTTTTAAAATCTTCTCTCAAAAATTCGTTGCCAATGTAAACAGGAAAAGTAGGGGAAGTAACTGCGAAAAAGTAAACATCTTCAAAGCGATTAGACGAAATTATAGTTTTATCATTTGTATGATCTTGTTTGAAAAGGAATATTTTCACTTTGAATAATAAATATCAATGCATATAATTAAATTAATTAATTAATACCTATCACTGAATGGTCAATATACATTTTACAATTGATTCCACTAAAATTTCGTTTAATTTATTTCGCTAAAAAATGGCGTTAACGTACACGGAAGTTGCACAGGTTTATTGTATTTTACAAATTATATGACTGTTATTGATACGATCGTTACTTAAAATGATTAATTCAATTCTTTTTCAAATGTTAGTGACAAGAAAGAATATGTGTCTTAACGAATTTTTCGTTAGGTAGTAAAATATATAAAAGAGGTTATCTTAAACTAAAATAACCTTTTCTTAAATAAAGGATACACATAACTATTACATTATGTCCTCTTTAAAATGCCTGATCTGAAAAATATACACATCAATATTGCAACAGTTTTTTTAAAAAGTTGCACCTATGTAAGTGTTAGATATGTTATCCCACAACAGCTGGGGGCAGGGATAGTCTAAAATAATAGACGTGTTATACGGGATTCTTCCAATCCCTAACGTCTAAACGGGAATGTGCAAAAAACGGGGGTGTTTTAAAAATATTGAAATTGTTTTAAGTGAAGTATTTTATGGTTGAAATTGATCATAAAGAGTTAAATTCATATTTTACCATGTAAGTGAAATGTTATTTTGCACTAAACAAGCATTTAATGCATTAAAACAAGTTATTTACCTTTCCAATAAAACGAAAGTTGACTGACACAGATAACAATTATGCGAAGGGGAACAACTCGATACAATCGTAATAACTCGGCCTCCTCCGACAAAGCTTTGAGATAGACCTCGTTTATACCGAGCGATTTAAAACTTTGCCCTGAGCCTTGCAGGTGCCCTTCATGTATATATCGTTATGTTTTGACAGAATGAAATGAAGAAAAGCCGTCAAACTCATAATTATAAGTTGGATATTTTTTTGTGTGCGTACGGAACTAATATAAAATAACATTATCTTGTAATATTTCTTGTTTTTATGATATTTTATAGACGCTATATGCTTTAACCCGGAATCCTGATCGGAACAACTACCCACTTTTGATACTAAACAATTTGTATGTGAAGGATTTGCCATATCAAAAATCTAAAAAAAATCCGTCAACGTACGATTATTTGGACTAGGGGCAGGGAGTGTGTGTGGGGGGAGGGGGGATTTGTTATCCCTACCCTGGTCCAAGAGAAATGTGGTGGACAGTCCTGAGTTTACTGGTTTGATTGACCTGTTTTCTGCTTTAAGGTTATTTATTTCATGTAGTATTCCCAGAGCCTTTTTAAAAAGGCTTTGGCACACTACATGTATGTCCTCCCACAATACAAAATTAGGAACATGAAATAAATTTTGCCCAGATTAAACACCATGATACATTGTGAAATTATTGTTTTTAAACTCAGTCGTCAAAATAAGACTTGAATGAACAAGACTGAATTCTTGCTGTAGTGCCTGTCAACAACTGTCCCCGTGGCCTAGTGGTTAAGCGTCCACCAATGGAGTGGGAGGTCGTGGGTTCGATCCCTGGCCGCGTAATACCAAAAGACGTTGAAAGTTGGTACAAGTAGGCCCTTGCCTGGCGCTCGGCATTTAAAGGGTAGTGCTTGGAAAAGTGGTGTACCCAGTAAAGGTTTAACCCAGGACAGTTGTATCGGTGCTTTACACCAAGCATGTAAAAGAACTTCGAAAAAGAGCTAGGGTATCGCACCCGGACTTCCTTGTATCCCACCACTGTCTCTTCAGCGTGCTGTCCCTTCAGCAAAAACAAAGGACCCCGTTGGAAATAAGTGCTTGCACTTTCACGGGTTATCCTTAACCACAAGGTCTAAAGATATACATACAACAAGCCCAGCTATATACATTTCAAAAATTTGAGCAAGCATGGAGTGTTTTTATCAGTGCAAGGGTTGGAGATGTTTGCTCATATTCACCACTATAAGCAAACTTCATATTTTCATTTCAAGGTGGCAGAAACAGAACCTGAGGCAAGTGAGGGCAAGATGCTACTCCAGAGTTGGCTAAACAAGAGTATGAAAGTAGAGATGACTGATGGACGCACTCTTATTGGTATACATGTACTTACTTGTATCATCTCCTTCTAGTTGGAGTCATTTATTTGTTTCTCCACCACCACAACTTTAGTTTTTTTTATTTTAGATGAGAACAGAAATATGAATGTAAATTTCTAGTCACTAGTCACCCAATTTATAATTTCCATTTTGTACTGTTTGATAGTAGTCCATATATAAAAGACACCATGAGACTTTCTGCGATTTTTGGAACTGTCAGACACATGGCAGGAATCCATAAAATGTCCAAAATAAAAAAGCCTGTGGCTATGTCTGGTGCGGGTTTTTTACTGGTGTTTGCTATTTTAATATAATTTTTCTAGTCAATTAACAGTGTCGCACTTCCTTACTGCAAATCAAGAGATGTTCCTGTATTCCCAGTTATTTATTAATGCCTGTTTTTGTAGTAAACTTATAAATAGCATTTTTTACGTCAGTTGTTGAAGTCTATGATAAGTTTTATTTGTTACAGGCATGTTTCTGTGTACAGACCGAGACAGAAATGTAATACTTGGATCATGTGAAGAATATCTGCAGCCACCAGGTAATGAATGAAGAAACCATTGTGTTATAACTGGGGCCCATTCCATTTGAGATCTGTGTTGTTACTTGAAATTATCTTAGTGTTATTTAATTATTATTTTGCTGCATAATTTTGTGAATTAAATTCAAGCCAGCAATAAGAAATCAAATTGAAGGGTGTTTTTTTTAAATGTTGGTATTGTGGATGATCCTACAGATTTACGCCTTTTTTAAAGTATGACAATGATCTTTTAATGCAACAGGCCCTAGAAGTGTAACATAATGACAAAGGTAACAATATTTGTGTCACATCTAAAGATTTTTGGACCTACGTCTGCTGAACATATTTTTCTTTCATTGTATGTTTTTGTTAACTAAATGGTGCTCCCTTAAAATTCCTTAAAATGTGTTTCAATTTCATTTTTTTTATTTAGTTTGAATAGAGGACTTTGGAAAGGCCATGGCAGTCTTTAAATAAGTTTTAAGGCAATTGCCGTTATTTTCAGCAATGTATCTAAATTCATTGGAAAAGGGGGTAATTTTGAAGGACAATAACATTTCAACTGTGTGCATTTCACCAAGTTAAAAAAAGTTCAAATTTAAAGTATGACATGTGTTTATTTTTTATTCAGGAAATGAAGGAAAGAAAGAGGAGCCTCGAATCTTAGGTTTAGCGATGATTCCTGGCCATCATATTGTCAGCATTCACATAGACGATGATTCAAAAAATGTTGCAGAATTATGACAAGACTTAGAATAACTACTAAGATAACAACTTTATCAGATGAAATGTGTACTGTGTGTGCCAACAAATAGCAGTCATATTTTTTCGAAATTGCTGCTAGTGCTGTGATGACTCTAAACTTGTTCGCGACAGTTTATTCATGTTCACTGGTGTTGATGACAGAGAAATGGGGGCAATAGTTTTGCTTGCCAATCGTTTGTTAGTGAGACTTGAACTACTCCTGAACTAGTCATCATTTTGGACAAAACACAACAGCAGGGACATAGAGCATGTATTATTATATTCAGTAAGTGTTACATGTAAAAGCTGGGGTTTGAGCTTGTGAAGGAAGACTGATAGACATGTCATGACTGCAGGGGCGTAGCTTCCTTTAGGTCGTGTAGGCCGCGGCCTACACATTTTTAAGAAAATCAAATTAATAAAATTGCTAAATCTGCAATAAAGGCATAGGGGCTTAAATTTGAAATCCCGACAAATGCGCCTTAATATAAATTTAATTCAAGGTAAAAAAAGATTGATATTGTTGTTCTTATTAATGTTGTTACAACAAAACGCACCAACCACAACATAGCTAAAATAAAAATCGAGGGCGGGGGGGGGGGGGAGACACCCCAAGAAAGTGGCCTACACATATATTTTATTATAATATTTATTATATTACACACGCCCCTGATGAGAAATGGTGGCCAATTCAAAGTTTTATTACAATAGTGTAAATATTATGTACCTGTCATAGTCAAATTATGTTTTACATGTATAATGTAACCACTGATTGTGATATAATTGCTTTAATTAATTAAATTCATTAAAGATTTAATTTGAATATTGTATTCATATTATAATATTATTCAGTATTTTCTTGAAGCATTTTACTGCCTTCTAAAGCCTGTTTCTCCAAGCAAAAACTGGCTCTTTTCTAAATATGTTTAAAATATGACACTCATTCCGTGATTAAAAAGAAGCCATGTTTGAATTAAAGCTGCACTCTCACAGATTGAATGTTTTGACAGTTTATTTTTATTTGTTTTGTCTTGGAACGAGCCAATTTTTGCGTAAAAAAACAGTGATATAAGACTGTTGGCAAAATTTCAGATTGCAGGTTTTCATTTTTATGTTAATATTTTTTATGTATTTGTCGTAAAGCGTTAGTAACGCTTTTAGCCATAAGTCATTAATTTTCGAACTTAAATAAGAAAAACTGTGATCTGATCTTTTATCAGCCTTATATCACTGGTTTCACGCAAAAATTGGCTCATTCCAAGACAAAAAACAAAAGAACTTGTCAAAACGGTAAATCTGTGAGAGTTCAGCTTTAAAACACACATTTTCGCACAATATCTGCTTTAATGCAATATGCACATTTAATAAAAATCAAAACATAAACGTATATTTGCTATTATATCATTGCTTTGGCATCTTTTTCCACTTTTCGAAGTCTAAACATTTTTGAAGGCAAATGCAGTGAAAGCAAAATCACTCCTACTATAAATAATCTGGATGACACAAACAAACTCCTGTAGCAAATATGTTGGTTGTAAATGCCTAGTGCGTCCTGTTACTTTGAAATGTATACAGTGTTGTGACATAAAAATTGCTTTAGGCTTCTGGGGTTCTTTTAAAAACTACTCTGATTTACACACACAATCGATTAATATGATTGGTTCTGTTTTTGCATTTTCCCATTAGGGCTATTCCATTTAAACATGTAACCCCTGTGGGGAAGGCACTTTTTAAATTATGCACACCCCCCCCCCCCCCCTACAGAAGCAAATTTACCCTTGTAGGGTCCAAATTAGCGAAAAAAGACGTCCACATAGATATAGTATTTTATTCCCCTGTGGGTTATATGTTTTATTGGAATAGCCCTTAGATAACATACAATGTACATGACAAAATGTGTATTATTGCATTGGCATTCGGCTATATGTTATATGATTATCTGAGACATATCAGCTCATGAATGTTTTAAATTTGCTTCTAGTAGTGACAAATATGGCTTGGTATGTTTTTGGTGCCAGCACAACTATTTGAGGCTGATAACTTTATTATTTATAATCCAATCATGATAAAACTCATGATGAGTCGGTAGGCATAATGTCTCGTTCTAGTTTGATTGTCGGATAAATAAATAAATATATATGGTCCGTATTGTCCCGAAATGTGGTCGGTAATGTCCCCAAATCTGGTCCTTTATGTCTGGTCCGTAATGTCCATGGTCCGTAATGTCCGTGACCCGGATAAATTACCTTAGTAACTAGAGAGTTATGCCCCGTTTTACATTAAAATAGGTTCATATCTTGTGCAAACTAACTATATTTATAACCAAATTTAGCCACTATTGGTGACCGTGTTGGTGGTTACAATGGTGAGATCAAGTTTGATCTGAAGATAAATTGCCCACGAAACACCAGAGTTATTTCCATTTTACATTGAACTATTATAGTATTTTTATTGTGCAGACAAAACATCAGACACAAAATTGATTTTGTATCGTATACCCTATCACGGCATACTGCTTTATTATATGCTTTTCAGTGGTTTATAGAGATATATCAGTGAATGAAATTTAAATTTCACTGTTTCAGACAGTGAAAATGTTAATTTGATATGTTTAACTGTTTTGAAATTTAAGCCGGCCATATCAAACGTCAGCGCGGACAGGGCTGGCACACAATTTCAACATGCGCATAAAAGTTGGCGCCTTTTTTAAAAAAAAGAGTGTAACTCAATGACTTAATTCCAATTTTTGGCATATAATAAAATAAAAAAAAACATGCTTGTTTAAGTGTAAGATAGCAATATATTCCACTTGTGGCTACGCTACTCGTGAAATATAATTTTTGATGCTTACTCTGTGAATTATATAACGATCTTACACTAAAACAAACAAGTATCCTCTATATCTTCGTTTAGTGCTAGATAAATCGTCCCAGTAATACCATTTGAACCATACGCACTGTCGATGAATTAAGTATTTGAGAACATGGATCATTAGCGAAGTACCTATAAATGATTTCAAGGTTGCTTTGCTCAATGATAGGTTTGTGATTTGTGGGTTGGGGTAGCCCGGTCTTAGTTGAACACATGAACTGTGCGATTTGCAGCCTTTAATCATGTGCCATGAACAATGTCCATGTTACAGCTAAGTTGTCAGATGTCTGTTCATTCAAGATCGTATGTTCTTCATACTACTCTTGTGGTACACCTAAGGCCTATCGTCGAAAGCCTTTGAGCGCCTTCCTGGTGGCTCCGGGAAGACTACTCAGTTAGGTTGTCCGGTTAGCGCAGTGGTTAGCGGACTCGCTTCTCACCTGGGCGACCCAGGTTCGATTCCAGCCTTGGGTGCATGTGAGTTTGGTATATGGTCACCAAGCCGGACAAGTGGGTTTTCTCCGGTTTCACCACACTCGCAATCGTGCCAACGAGTGTGATTAATATAATGCTGTAATAACTTGTTTCACAATCGTTGTAAAATAAATATGTTTTAACTAAAACTTCGCAAAGTGTGGCCAAGTCTCTTCTGAGACTATTGACTTGTTTAGAGGCTCAGAATTCTGGATGATATGTGCCAATCTGGAGTGAAAAATGCATTTTTGAACACATTTTCTTAAATACAGGTGTTTTGTGCTTCGGGTGCGAACGGTCAGGAGTTCAAACCCCGGCCGCTTCTAACCGAAATATGTTAAAATATGGTACCAGAAGCTTCCTTGCCTAGCGCTTGGCATTTAAAGGGTTATGCGTTAAAAATGGTTTACTTTGTACTCGTTCAACCCAGGAAAGTTGTATCCCGTGTATCTGTGATTTACACCGAGCACGTTAAAGTACAAAGAGGTCTCTTCGCCAGGAGCTAGGGTATCGAACCCGGATCTCTTGTATCTCATTCTGTTTCTTTCAAGTCTTCCAATGTCTGGATCTGACTGTAAATTGCTGTCACATCTATCTGATGTCACGTATGGCATTTAAACACAAACACAAGTCGCCATGGCGTCACGGTGGGATCAAGCAATAATGCAGCCAACGGGCGCGGTTAGTCCTTGATAAACTCAAATTTAAACGGGAAATACCATTGTACTTAATTCAGAAATAATGTGAAACTGACAACCGTTGTTAAGAAATGAAGTGTTTAAGTAAATATTTAGCGATGATACGCACACAGTTGTCAAAACATTATCTGTATATTGAGACTACAGTTTGACGATTGGACAAAAAAACATGACCAAAAACTGTACCAAATTTACACTGATTCATTTTCAAATCAATACAAGTAATTGTGACCCATATATTGAATATACCTTCGGTTTGTTCATTATAAACGAGCTGTCTTTATAGTATACTTGTTTATAAACCGTATCTTTTCTCCATACAAAACCAGTCAAGATATGATATCAAAATATGGTATAATTATGAAAGCTGACATTTCATTTTCAAAACATTCTTTTACATTTTTAAGCATTTTTAATATAAATTATTTTAGCATTAATGTATGATGAAAGTTTTCAAATTATTATTTTTGCACTTTTATTTTGTTTTTAACATTACATCAGCTGATAAGGAAGGTCATACAGTACAGTAACAGAATTGGGTTTTCACTATTGAAGGTACAATGAGCAGGCTGTTTATATAAATATTTGCTCATTAGAATATTGGGTAGTATATGATGGGAAATAAAATATCAAGGCGTAAGTTGTTATCAGCATATTATAATTTTTAAATAAAACTAGGAAATAAATTATTGTAGTTTTCAAATGGTCAGTTAAAACAAAAATAAAATAGAAAAAAAATGTTATAATTGATGAAGAACTGATAATATTGCATTCTCAATCATTTTTTATCTGTTCACAATCTTACGATTTTTGTTTTGTTTTGATCAGTAATTCATTTTTATCGAACACTATTTGTGCCCGTTTAAAGGGATAAGGGGAAGCAGTGATGTATGTATTGCCGTTAGGGCCATCGCCTATGAATGTGTTGATCTGAAACGCGATACTCGATAGTACGATGATGAAAACGCGAAATCATGGAACTACGATGGTCAAAACGCGACAGTACGATGATGAAAACGCGATAATACGACAGTACAATGATGATCACGCGATAAACTATCGTTTTTTCACCATCGTACTTCCGCATTTTCACAATCGTAATATCGTAATTTCGCGTTTTCATCATCGTAGGTCCGTGATTTCGCATTTTCACCATCGTACTATCGAGTATCGCGTTTCAAATCAACATATAGTAGTGATGTGGAACGGTTATCTGTATGCGTGTGTGTGTGCGTGCATGCGTGCGTGCGTGCGTGCGTGTGGTGTTCGACTATCTGGGCTACAGTTAGTCCATGGTCGAACACAGACGGGGGAGGATAGGACAGATTGGGATGTAAGATAATAGCTCACTACTTCTTCCAATGTTATACCGTTTGGTTACAGGGAGAAGGGTACGAATTAGCAATTCTGAGGAGTTGTCTGTACGTGTTTGTGAGATGTTGGACCATATTGGCTACAGTCAGTCCATGGTCCACGACAGGCGGGCGGCATGGAGAGAGCATGATGCGATCATGAGCGGTAAAAGACAGGCAACAACCGAAATAACTGCAGGCAGTAAGGGTGAGGGATTTACAGCACCATTTGAGAGTGACACTGATTGTGTTATTCTTAGCAATAACACACTGTGCAGATTACCAGATGATGACACCGTGCAATTGCCCGACACCCACTATGAGTTTATTATGGACTATGAACACTGCCACCCAGGACATTTCAGACTGGAATTGAAACACACCGGGACTTTGGAGATTTCCAACATTGAAGAGGCTTTGTTTGTCCATGACAATGGCAGAACATTTATTTCAAGTGCAAAATACAGGAAATCATTTATTGATAAAACAAATGAAACAGTTTCTGGACCAGCCCTGACAGGGTGTACGGAATATCTTAGCTGGGACCATGTTTATGCATTCCCCTGTACCAGTCAACAACAGTTGCTCTCGGAGTGGATAAACAGACCCAGACACCACCACTGGCCATCATCGGACCTAATATCAGAAGTATCTGAACTCCAGGCCCAAATGGTCCCTGTAGGCTGTAAAAGTAGTGAACATAAAGACATTGAGTGGAGGGTCTGTTTTATATTCAGTGAGCAAAAACTAACTGACAGCTGGAATGGGAAACAATACAAAGTATACATTCTGCTCAAGTTACTTACGAAATCCCAGCTGAAACCAATAAACGATGTAATATCGTCGTATCTATTGAAAAATATAATGCTGTGGTTCACAGAACAGAATCCAACACAAATATTTAAGAAACAACATTTATTTCAAAATGTGATCTCATGTCTTAGGAATCTCAAGGACGCCATTCATGCCAATTATCTTCCTTATTACATGGTCCCCAGTAGAAACCTGCTGACAGGCAGAATGATCCCTGATCAGCAGCAACAGTTGATTGCTAAGCTTGACGAGCTGATACAGGAAGGTCCTCTTGTGATAATGAGATGTCCGAAAGTGCTGACAGCCCTGAATATGTCTCCAACTGAACTGGCTAGGAAGGGCCGCTGGAGGAACAAGCTGGAGAAGCTATACCTGCAGAGGGAAAATATATGGCCGACATACTGGTGGCCTGGCATGGAGACAAAGAGGCTGCATCAGCTGGTATGGAGTGATCCACACTACGCCAGTATGAGAGACAAACTGCGTAAAATGCTCTGGCCCGAGTGGAAGCAAAGCCAGAGAGATTATTTTGGGCGTGTATTGAAAAGGAAAGTTGCGGGTGCCCTATCGTAGCTAAGGCATCAAACACGATAACATAGACACAGAGAAGACAATAAGATGGTCTTCTCTGCATCTGTATTTATGGTTTGGCCTCATTTGGGACAGTGATTGGGGTAAATTTGAATGTGACAGACAACCTCGTTTGGCCTCACTTCGAACAGTACAAGGAAAAAAAGATAGATACACTAGAATACTTTATTTATTTCGTTTGACTCACAGACAAAATAAACAAAACAAAAATACATTTTGACGCAATAAGAGATGATATAACAGCTTTCAAAATCACATTTCTGTTCCATATGATTTGAACAAATGCAGGCGCGTAGCTAGGGCCAATTTGGGATTACGCAGATCGATTGACGGACATCATATTAACCCCTTCACCCCCTTCGGTTTTGATTTCAAATTCGGGGGTTTTGGTATGACAAAAAATTCGGCCGGTCCAAAATTCATTACGCAACTGCGAATTTGCGTATAGTCACCTACGCGCCTGAAATGATTGGTCAGTTTAAGATGTTATATTTATTAATGCACAACAAAATATGGATTCAAAAAAAGAAACAGTTTGTCATAACCTTTCAAAAAGTTGATGATTATATTATATTATAATGCGACTATAAAAATAAAACGTATTAAACCTAATTTGTATTTGTTTAGATTCTCTGTATTTGCTGATAGTCAACAATAAAGGTGTTGCAGCTGTTGATGATGTCTGACCAAATACGTTATTAAGGGCCCAAATGACACGATTCTGACGCAATACGTTATTAAGGACTCGAATGACATGAGCCTGACACAATATGTTGTTAAGGGCCCGAATGACATTAGTCTGACGCAATACATTCTTAAGGGCCCGAATGACAAGAGTCTGACGCAATACATTCTTAAGGGCCCGAATGACATTAGTCTGACGCGCCCGAATGACATGAGTCTGATGCAATACATTCTTAAGGGCCCGAATGACATTAGTCTGACGCAATACATTCTTAAGGGCCCGAATGACATTAGTCTGACGCAATACATTCTTAAGGGCCCGAATGACATTAGTCTGACGCAATACATTCTTAAGGGCCCGAATGACATGAGTCTGACGCAATACATTCTTAAGGGCCCGAATGACATGAGTCTGACGCAATACTTTTTTAAGGGCCCGAATGACATGAGTCTGACTCAATACATTGTTAAAGGCCCGAATGACATGAGCCTGACACAATACGTTATTAAGGAATGACATGAGCCTGACACAATACATAACTGGGGCCCGAATGACACGAGTCTGTCGTAATACGTTATTAAGGGCCCAAATGACACGAGTCTGACTCAAAACGTTATTAAGGGCCCAAATGACATGAGCCTGACTCAATATATTGTTAAGGGCTCGAATGACACGAATCTGACTCAATACAATGTTAAGGGCCCGAATGACATGAGTCTGGCTCAATACATTGTTAAGGGCCCGAATAACACGAGTCTGTCGCAATACGTTATTAAGGGCCCAAATGACACGAATCTGACTCAATATATTGTTAAGGGCCCGAATGACACGAGTGTGACTCAATACAATGTTAAGGGCCCGAATGACATGAGTCTGACTCAATACATTGTTAAGGGCCCGAATGACACGAGTCTGACGTAATACGTTATTAAAGACCCGAATGACACGAGTCTGACCCAATACATGTACGTTATATAGGGTCAGAATGAAATGAGACTGACGCAATACATTATTAAGGGCCCGAATGAAACGAGTCTGACGCAATACGTTATTAAAGACCCGAATGAAATGAGTCCGACCCAATACGTTTTTTAGGGTCAGAATAAATTGAGACTGACGCAATACATTGTTAATGGCCCGAATGACACGAGTCCGACACAACACGTTATCAAGAGCCCGAATGACACGAGTCTGACTCAATACGTTATTAAAGGCCCGAATAACATGAGTCTGACTCAATACATTGTTAAGGGCCCGAATGACACGAGTCTGACCCAATACGTTATCAAGGGCCCGAATGACATGAGTCTGACTCAATACGTTATTAAGGGCCCGAATAACATGAGTCTGACTCAATACATTGTTAAGGGCCCGAATGACACGAATCTGACGTGATACATAATTTTAGGCCCGAATGACACGAGTCTGACGCAATACATATTTAAGGACCCGAATGACATGAGTCCGTCCCAATAAGTTATTTATAGCCGAAATAATATGACCTAAGCCTTATTCAATATTTTGTTTAACATAAGGCCATTTCATGACAAGTGTCATATACGGACCGATATAGGCGGAGCCTGACTTATACAATGCCTAATAACGGACGCATATAACCGGGGTTTGACTCAATACGTTATAACGGACCCATATCACCGAGTCTGACTCAATGCGTTATAACAGACCATATCACCGGAGCCTGACTCAATGCGTTATAACGGACCCATATGACCGGAGTCTGATTCAATACGTTATAACGGACCCATATGACCGGAGTCTGACTCAATACGTTATAACGGACCCATATGACCGGAGTCTGACTCAATGCTTTATAACGGACCCATGTGAACGGAGTCTGACTAAATACGTTATAACGGACCCATATGACCGGAGTCTGACTCAATGCGTTATAACGCACCCATATGACCGGGGTCTGACTAAATACGTTATAACGGACCCATATAACCGGAGTCTGACTCAATGCATTATAACTGACCCATACCAACGGAGCCTGACTCAATGCGTTATAACGGACCCGTACCAACGGAGCCTGACTCAATGCATTATAACGGACCCATACCAACGGAGCCTGACTCAATGCGTTATAACGGACCCATACCACCGGAGCCTGACTCAATGCGTTATAACGGACCCGTACAACCGGAGCCTGACTCAATGCGTTATAACGGACCCGTACCACCGGAGCCTGACTCAATGCGTTATAACGGACCCGTACCACCGGAGCCTGACTCAATACGTTATAACGGACCCGTACCACCGGAGTCTGACTCAATACGTTATAACGGACCCGTACCACCGGAGCCTGACTCAATGCGTTATAACGGACCCGTACCACCGGAGTCTGACTCAATGCATTATAACGGACCCGTATCACCGGAGTCTGACTCAATACGTTATAACGGACCCGTACCACCGGAGCCTGACTCAATGCGTTATAACGGACCCGTACCACCGGAGTCTGACTCAATACGTTATAACGGACCCATACCACCGGAGCCTGACTCAATGCGTTATAACGGACCCGTACCAACGGAGTCTGACTCAATGCATTATAACGGACCCGTACCACCGGAGCCTGACTCAATGCATTATAACGGACCCGTACCACCGGAGTCTGACTCAATGCGTTATAACGGACCCATACCAACGGAGCCTGACTCAATGCATTATAACGGACCCGTACCACCGGAGCCTGACTCTATACGTTATAACGGACCCATACCACCGGAGCCTGACTCAATGCGTTATAACGGACCCATACCAACGGAGCCTGACTCAATGCATTATAACGGACCCGTACCACCGGAGTCTGACTCAATACGTTATAACGGACCCATACCACCGGAGCCTGACTCAATGCGTTATAACGGACCCATACCAACGGAGTCTGACTCAATACGTTATAACGGACCCATACCACCGGAGCCTGACTCAATGCATTATAACGGACCCGTACCACCGGAGTCTGACTCAATGCGTTATAACGGACCCATACCAACGGAGCCTGACTCAATGCATTATAACGGACCCGTACCACCGGAGTCTGACTCAATACGTTATAACGGACCCATACCACCGGAGCCTGACTCAATGCGTTATAACGGACCCGTACCAACGGAGTCTGACTCAATGCATTATAACGGACCCGTACCACCGGAGTCTGACTCAATACGTTATAACGGACCCGTACCAACGGAGCCTGACTCAATGCATTATAACGGACCCGTACCACCGGAGTCTGACTCAATGCGTTATAACGGACCCATACCAACGGAGCCTGACTCAATGCATTATAACGGACCCGTACCAACGGAGCCTGACTCAATACGTTATAACGGACCCATACCAACGGAGCCTGACTCAATGCATTATAACGGACCCGTACCACCGGAGTCTGACTCAATGCGTTATAACGGACCCGTACCACCGGAGTCTGACTCAATGCGTTATAACGGACCCATACCAACGGAGCCTGACTCAATGCGTTATAACGGACCCGTACCACCGGAGTCTGACTCAATGCATTATAACGGACCCGTACCAACGGAGCCTGACTCAATGCATTATAACGGACCCGTACCACCGGAGTCTGACTCAATGCGTTATAACGGACCCGTACCACCGGAGTCTGACTCAATGCGTTATAACGGACCCATACCAACGGAGTCTGACTCAATGCGTTATAACGGACCCGTACCACCGGAGTCTGACTCAATGCATTATAACTGACCCATACCACCGGAGCCTGACTCAATGCATTATAACTGACCCATACCACCGGAGTCTGACTCAATACGTTATTACGGGCCCCTAAAACCCGAATCTGAATCAATTCGTTATAACATGCCCATATGACCTGAGTAAGACCCAATACGTTTTAACGGACTCATATAACTGGAGTCTGACAAAAACGTAAAAATGGGCCCATATGACCTGAGTCTGACTCAATACGTTATTACGGGCCTACATTACCGCAATCTGACTCAATGAGTTATAACGGGCCTACATTACCACAGTCTAAGACCCAATACGTTTTAACGGACCCATATAAGTGGAGTCTGACATAAACGTAAAAACGGACCTATATTGCCGGAGTCTGACTCGATACGTTATTACCGGCCTACATTACCGCAGCCTGACACAATACTTTATGACGGACACACATTGCCGCAGTATAACTCAATTCGTTATATCGGGCCTACATTGCCGCAGTCTGACTCAATACTTTATTACGGGCATACATTACCGCATTCTGACATTACCCGAACCTGACTCAATACGTTATGACGGGCCTACATTACCGCAGTCTGACTCGATACGTTATGACGGGCCTACATTACCGCAGTCTGACTCAATACGTTTTGACGTACCTACATTACCGCAGTCTGACTCAAAAGGTTATGACGGGCCGTCATTACCGCAGCCTGACTCAATACGTTATGACGGACCTACATTACCGCAGTCTGACTCAAAACGTTATGACGGGTCTACATTACCGCAGTCTGACTCAAAACGTTATGACGGGCCTACATTATCGCAGTCTGACTCAATACGTTTTGACGGACTGACATTACCGCATTCTGACTCAAAACGCTATGACGGGCATACATTGTCGCAGTCTTACCCAATATGTTGATACGGGCCTACATTGCCGCAGTCTGACTCAATACGTTATGACGGCACACATTACCGCAGCCTTACCCAATACGTTTTGACGGCACACATTACCGTAGCTTGACTCAATACGTTATGACGGCACACATTACCGCAATCTGACTCAATACGTTTTGACGGCAAACATTACCGCAGCCTGACTCAATACGTTATGAGGGCACACATGACCGCAGCCTGACTCAATACGTTTTGACGGCACACATTACCGCAGCCTGACTAAATACGTTTTGACGGGCATACATTACCGCAGCATGACTAAATACGTTTTGACGGGCCTACATTACCGCAGCATGACTCAATACGTTTTAACGGGCCTACATTACTGCTGCCTGACTCAATACGTTTTTACGGGCCTACATTACCGCAGCCTGACTCAATACGTTTTGACGGACCTACATTACCGCAGCTTGACTCAAAACGTTTTGACGGCACACATTACCGCAGCCTGACTCAATACGTTTTGACGGCACACATTACCGCAGCCTGACTCAATACGTTATGAGGGCACACATGACCGCAGCCTGACTCAATACGTTTTGACGGCACACATTACCGCAGCCTGACTAAATACGTTTTGACGGGCATACATTACCGCAGCATGACTAAATACGTTTTGACGGGCCTACATTACCGCAGCATGACTCAATACGTTTTTACGGGCCTACATTACTGCTGCCTGACTCAATACGTTTTTACGGGCCTACATTACCGCAGCCTGACTCAATACGTTTTGACGGACCTACATTACCGCAGCCTGACTCAATACGTTTTGACGGCACACATTACCGCAGTCTGACTAAATACGTTTTGACGGGCATACATTACCGCAGCATGACTAAATACGTTATGACGGACCTACATTACCGCAGTCTGACTCAATACGTTATAACGGGCCTATATTACCGCAGTCTAACTCAATACGTTTTGACGGGCTTTCATTACCGCAGTCTGACTCAATATGTTTTGACGGGCCTACATTACCGCAGCCTTACCCAATACGCTAATACGGGCATACATTACCGCAGTCTGACACAATACGTTATGACGGACCTACATTACCGCAGTCTGACTCAATACGTTATGACGGACCTACATTACCGCAGTCTGACTCAATAAGTTATAACGGGCCTATATTACCGCAGTCTGACTCAATACGTTATGACGGACCTACATTACCGCAGTCTGACTCAATACGTTATAACGGACCTTCATTACCGTGGTCTGACTCAATACGTTATTACGGGCCTATATTACCGCAGTCTAACTCAATACGTTTTGACGGGCTTTCATTACCGCAGTCTGACTCAATACGTTATGACGGGCCTACATTTCCGCAGTCTGACTTAATACGTTATTACCGGCCTACATTACTGCAGTCTGACTCAATACGTTATGACGGACCTACATTACCGCAGTATAACTCAATTCGTTATAACGGACCTACATTACCGCAGTCTGACTCAATACTTCATTACGGGCATACATTACCGCATTTTGACATTACCCGAACCTGACTAAATACGATTTGACGGGCATACATTACCGCAGTCTGACTCAATACGTAACGACGGACACACATTGCCGCAGTATAACTCAATTCGTTATAACGGGCCTACATTACCGCAGTCTGCCTCAATACGTTATGACGGGCCTGCATTGCCGCAGTCTGACTCAATACGTTATGACGGGCCTACATTACCGCAGTCTGACTCAATACGTTATGACGGACCTACATTACCGCAGTCTGTCTCAATACGTTATGACGGGCCTTCATTACCGCAGTCTGACTCAATACGTTATGACGTGCCTTCATTACCGCAGTCCGACTCAATACGTTATGACGGACCTACATTACCGCAGCCTGACTCAATACGTTATGGCGGAACTACATTACCGCAGTCTGACTCAAAACGTTACGACGGCCATACATTACCGCAGTCTGACTAAATACGTTATGACGGACCTACATTGCCACAGTCTTACCCAATACGTTAATACGGGCCTACATTGTCGCAGTCTGACTCAATACGTTACGACGGGCATACATTACCGCAGTCTGCCTCAATACGTTTCAACGGCACACATTACCGCAGCCTGACTCAATACGTTACGAAGGCACACATTACCGCAGCTTGACTCAATACGTTACGACGGGCATACATTACCGCAGCCTGACTCAATACGTTTCGACGGCACACATTACCGCAGCCTGACTCAATACGTTACGAAGGCACACATTACCGCAGCTTGACTCAATACGTTTTGACGGCACATATTACCGCAGCCTGACTCAATACGTTTTGACGGCACACATTACCGCAGCCTGACTCAATACGTTTTGACGGCACACATTACCGCAGCCTGACTCAATACGTTTTGACGGCACACATTACCGCAGCCTGACTCAATACGTTTTGACGGCACACATTACCGTAGCCTGACTCAATACCTTTTGACGGCACAAATTACCGCAGCCTGACTCAATACGTTTTGACGGCACATAATACCGCAGCCTGACTCAATACGTTTTGACGGCACATATTACCGCAGCCTGACTCAATACGTTTTGACGGACCTACATTACCGCAGCCTGACTCAATACGTTTTGACGGCACACATTACCGCAGCTTGACTCAATACGTTTTGACGGCACATATTACCGCAGCCTGACTCAATACGTTTTGACGGCACATATTACCGCAGCCTGACTCAATACGTTTTGACGGCACACATTTCCGCAGCCTGACTCAATACGTTTTGACGGGCATACATTACCGCAGTCTGACTCAATACGTTACGACGAGCATACATTACCGCAGCCTGACTCAATACGTTTCGACGGCACACATTACCGCAGCCTGACTCAATACGTTACGAAGGCACACATTACCGCAGCCTGACTCAATACGTTACGAAGGCACACATTACCGCAGCCTGACTCAATACGTTTTGACGGCACATATTACCGCAGCCTGACTCAATACGTTTTGGCTGCACACATTACCGCAGCCTGACTCAATACGTTTTGACGGCACACATTACCGCAGCCTGACTCAATACGTGTTGACGGGCATACATTACCGCAGTCTGACTCAATACGTTACGACGGGCATACATTACCGCAGCCTGACTCAATACGTTTCGACGGCACACATTACCGCAGCCTGACTCAATACGTTACGAAGGCACACATTACCGCAGCTTGACTCAATACGTTACGACGGGCCTACATTACCGCAGTCTGACTCAATACGTTTTGACGGCACATAATACCGCAGCCTAACTCAATACGTTTTGACGGCACACATTACCGCAGCTTGACTCAATACGTTACGAAGGCACACATTACCGCAGCCTAACTCAATACGTTTTTACGGCACACATTACCGCAGCTTGACTCAATACGTTACGAAGGCACACATTACCGCAGCCTGACTCAATACGTTACGACGGGCATACATTACCGCAGCCTGACTCAATACGTTTTGACGGCACATATTACCGCAGCCTGACTCAATACGTTTTGACTGCACACATTACCGCAGCCTGACTAAATACGTTTTGACGGCATACATTACCGCAGCCTGACTAAATACGTTTTGACGGCACACATTACCGCAGCCTGACTCAATACGTTTTGACGGCACACATTACCGCAGCCTGACTCAATACGTTATGAGGGCACACATGACCGCAGCCTGACTCAATACGTTTTGACGGCACACATTACCGCAGCCTGACTAAATACGTTTTGTCGGGCATACATTACCACAGCCTGACTCAATAGGTTATGACGGGCCTACATTACCGCAGCCTGACTCAATACGTTTTGACGGGCCTACATTACAGCAGCCTGACTCAATAGGTTATGACGGGCCTACATTACCGCAGCCTGAGTCAATACGTTTTGACGGGCCTACACTACCGCAGCCTGACTCAGTACGTTTTGACGGGCCTACATTACCGCAGCCTGACTCAAAACGTTATGACGGATCTACATTACCGCAGCCTGACTCAATACGTTGTGACGGATCTACATTACCACAGCCTGAGTCAATACGTTATGGCGGGCCTACATTACCCCAGCGTTACCCAATACGTTACGACGGGCCTACATTACCGCAGCCTGACTCAATACGTTTTGACGGGCCTACACTACCGCAGCCTTACCCAATACGTTATGACGGGCCTACATTACCGCAGCCTGACTCAAAACGTTATGACGGCACACATTACCGCAGCCTGACTCAATACGTTTTGACGGGCCTACACTACCGCAGCCTTACCCAATACGTTATGACGGGCATACATTACCGCAGCCTGACTAAATACGTTTTGACGGCACACATTACCGCAGCCTGACTCAATACGTTTTGACGGCACACATTACCGCAGCCTGACTCAATACGTTATGAGGGCACACATGACCGCAGCCTGACTCAATACGTTTTGACGGCACACATTACCGCAGCCTGACTAAATACGTTTTGTCGGGCATACATTACCACAGCCTGACTCAATACGTTTTGACGGGCCTACACTACCGCAGCCTGACTCAGTACGTTTTGACGGGCCTACATTACCGCAGCCTGACTCAAAACGTTATGACGGATCTACATTACCGCAGCCTGACTCAATACGTTGTGACGGATCTACATTACCACAGCCTGAGTCAATACGTTATGGCGGGCCTACATTACCCCAGCGTTACCCAATACGTTATGACGGGCCTACATTACCGCAGCCTGACTCAATACGTTTTGACGGGCCTACACTACCGCAGCCTTACCCAATACGTTATGACGGGCCTACATTACCCCAGCGTTACCCAATACGTTATGACGGGCCTACATTACCCCAGCCTTACCCAATACGTTATGACGGGCCTACATTACCCCAGCCTTACTCAATACGTTATGACGGGCCTACATTACCGCAGCCTTACCCAATACATTTATACGGGCATACATTACCCCAGCCTTACCCAATACGTTTATACGGGCATACATTACCCCAGCCTTACCCAATACATTTATACGGGCATACATTACCGCAGCCTTACCCAATACATTTATACGGGCATACATTACCGCAGCCTTACCCAATACATTTATACGGGCATACATTACCGCAGCCTTACCCAATACGTTATGACGGGCCTACATTACCGCAGCCTTACCCAATACATTTATACGGGCATACATTACCGCAGCCTTACCCAATACGTTATGACGGGCATACATTACCGCAGCCTTACCCAATACGTTAATACGGGCATACATTACCGCAGCCTTACCCAATACGTTAATACGGGCATACATTACCGCAGCCTTACCCAATACGTTATGACGGGCATACATTACCGCAGCCTTACCCAATACGTTAATACGGGCATACATTACCCCAGCCTTACCCAATACGTTAATACGGGCATACATTGCCGCAGTGTGACTTAATACGTTATTAACTGCCCACATTACCGCAGTCTGACTAAATACGTCATTTAACATGAGCTCTAATGACCTGAGTCTGACATAATACTTCAATACGGGCCCTATGATATGAGTCTAACTCAATACGTTTCGACGGGGTAATATGACCCGAGTCAGACTTTAAAAGTTATAAAATACGGGCCCATATGACTAGTGTCTCACTCAGTACGTCATCAAATACCATCCCAAAGGGCATGAGTCTGTCTCAGTACGTCATTACGGGCCTTTATGACACGAGTCTAAACGGGCCCATATGACAAAAAGAAGAAGTTGTTTCATAGCAAAATCACTAAGTTTAAGGTATCCGTACACAAAAGCTTGTCAGCGTATCGAGCCATGAGTGGCAGTGTTTATTATTTTATGCCTGGTGAACCATCGAAATTTAAGAGCCTGAGTTTGAAATGAAATGGGTTTTTTCATTCAGATTTTCAATATTTAAATTAAAAGACTACACATACATTATTTACAAATAGACTGATTTGTTGTTTTTTTGTCCTTTATTTGAACTGACATCGGACGAACAATGACCTATTTTGCAATCTTTCAAGGTCAAAAATGTTTTTTGTTATAACATTTTTGAGGCGTATCCTTATATTCTTTTTTATTAACTCTTCAAATGATACCAAATAAAATGGGGCTACCAGGCATCCAAAGGGAACAAACATCGGATGCCTTATTTCAACTACTATCATATGTATACTGTATATTTCACTGCAACGTGACTGTGTAATGTTCAACAAATTTCCAAATTTGGAAACATCCAATTTCGACCTACGAAAGTCATGATATTCGGCCCGTTTACTGATAAGGTTTCCACTTGCACTAGATTCAGTTTTTACAAGTCTGCGAGAAATCAACATGAAAATCACCGTACTGCTTTTGGTAGTGTTCATCGGTAAGTTCTTAACATTTATATGTTATTTTACGTCTTAAATATATATATTCTGAGTATTTGTGATATACATTAAAATGATTTAAGATACACTGCTTAGGTAACTTCAAAATTCTGAAATATGTTAAAGATAAGGAATCATGTACTAGTCTACAATATGATTTAATGCCTACCTGGCCCTGATTTCTAGAAACTTCTTAAGCTGAACTTGAGTAGCTTAATTTGTAAATAAATATTTCTTACTATAACCTTATTTGATTTTTTTTTTCGTTATAATCGGATAGATAACTTTAACAGTAAAAAATACCCTTTCAAACAAAAGTATATATTTCACAAATTATTGAATAACATATATAGTGAGCTTAACTTAATCGTGTAATAACAGACTTTTGTAATTTGGAGAAATCGGTCCCAGTAGTCTTAAAAGTTTTTTTTATTTATTTGAAGAGTATGGTTGAAATAGTTGGTATTATCACCACATATTCATGAAATTGTAATTATTAACATTTTAGCATTAACTTTTATAAACAGTTCGATATGATTGGTAAACACGTCCAAGGTCGACACGTGAAACTGTTCATTGTGATCGGCTTGACATACACCGTATATCCTTGTGCGATCCGTTCATGAATGGAGTGTATAAGGAAGCAGTTGGTATCCGACGGTGCTTGACATTCAATTTTCAAAATAATTAATTCAAAATATGCTTTGCAGCAGATACGTATTGATATCGTTGGCTCGAACTCCCAGGGACCGGCAAAAATACATCGAGCCTCGGAAAATTCGAGCCAAGCGGGAATTCTTACATTCAGTTTAAAGAGATGGGTCCTTAACATCCTGTTCGAGCCAACGAGGTTTTCGAGCTAAGCGAGTTCGAGCCAACGGGGTTTGAATGTATAAAAATAGTACTGCTGGAATGAAATAAATATTCTAGAATTTTTTTTCATTTTTGACATTTGGCAGCTTAGTAAAAACTAATTTATTCTACGCACAACGGGGATATGTAACTGGATACAATCGCAATATCCTGCTCCGTTACATCTCTTGACTTTCACACCATTCGGAGCTCCTCGGCCATTTTCCATCGAAAACAACCTCGGATGTATGCCGGTACATCGGTAGAAATAGTTCGTAAAATTTTAAATAGTAGTATTAATTAAAAGTAGTGTTTAACGTTATTTTGTATTACTTAGTTTAAATTGTTTGCCAGTAAAGTGTTTTATTGCATAAATAATTAAGATTACCAAGAGTAAAGTCATACAATTTAACTGCTAAGTTGAAATAACTACGGGATCTACTTGCAGCGTAGTTAATCTGTAAAGATTTCTACCATTGTAAACCGTTCATATACATCCGAGGTTGTTTTCAATGGAAAATGGCCGAGGAATTCCGAAAATAAACATGTAAATATAGTCACGTGGCCTGACCATGTTGCCCGCGTGTTTACGTTTTCAGCCAGTGAAATACTTACATTTGCGATCTTACACATAATCAACCACCTTCACGCTATACAATTATTTGTGCAGTGCAATCTGACACCATGTCAAACAAATAATGCTATACTAGTTGTGATGCCAATAATCCTGTTAAGGCCTTTGTATGTATTGAAATTTTGGCTGGCTATACACGAAGATTTTATTAGCAAAAAAGGAGTACGGAAAGCTGTGTTCTTTTCAGGGGCGTGTGTTGCCGAATATTGTTTAAACCCTGGCCAATGTACCCAGGAACAATGTCAGACTGGAGAGTCACCTGGCTGTACGTCCAACATCTGTACATGCGTGACGACCATTGACGACTCAAGTGAGTAACATCTGTACATGCGTAACGACCGTTACCTCTTCACGTGAGTAACATCTGTACATGCGTAACGACCGTTGCCTCTCCACGTGAGTAACATCTGTACATGTGTAACGACCGTTGCCTCTCCACGTGAGCAACATCTGTACATGTGTAACGACCGTTGCCTCTCCACGTGAGTAACATCTGTACATGTGTAACGACCGTTGCCTCTCCACGTGAGTAACATCTGTACATGCGTAACGACCGTTGCCTCTCCACGTGAGTAACATCTGTACATGCGTAACGAGCGTTGCCCCTCCACGTGAGTAATATTTGTACATGCGTAACGACCGTTACCTCTCCAGGTGAGTAACATCTGTACATGCGTAACGACCGATACCGGGTTACCTCTCCAGGTGAGTAATATCTGTACATGCGTAACGACCGTTACCTCTCCAGGTAAGTAACATCTGTACATGCGTAACGACCGATACCGGGTTACCTCTCCAGGTGAGTAATATCTGTACATGCGTAACGACCGTTGCCCCTCCACGTGAGTAACATCTGTACATGCGTAAGGACCGTTGCCTCTCCACGTGAGTAACATCAGTACATGCGTAACGACCGTTGCCTCTCCACGTGAGTAATATCTGTACATGCGTAACGACCGTTGCCTCTCCACGTGAGTAACATCTGTACATGCGTAAGGACCGTTGCCCCTCCACGTGAGTAACATCTGTACATGCGTAACGACCGTTGCCTCTCCACGTGAGTAATATCTGTACATGCGTAACGACCGTTGCCTCTCCACGTGAGTAACATCAGTACATGCGTAAGGACCGTTGCCTCTCAACGTGAGTAACATCTGTACATGCGTAAGGACTGTTGCCTGTCCACGTGAGTAACATCTGTACATGCGTAACGACCGTTGCCTCTCCACGTGAGTAACATCTGTACATGCGTAACGACCGTTGCCTCTCCACGTGAGTAATATCTGTACATGCGTAACGACCGTTGCCTCTCCACGTGAGTAACATCTGTACATGCGTAACGACCGTTGCCTCTCCACGTGAGTAATATCTGTACATGCGTAACGACCGTTGCCTCTCCACGTGAGTAACATCAGTACATGCGTAAGGACCGTTGCCTCTCCACGTGAGTAACATCTGTACATGCGTAAGGACTGTTGCCTCTCCACGTGAGTAACATCTGTTCATGCGTAACGACCGTTGCCCCTCCACGTGAGTAACATCTGTACATGCGTAACGACCGTTGCCTCTCCACGTGAGTAATATCTGTACATGCGTAACGACCGTTGCCTCTCCACGTGAGTAACATCTGTACATGCGTAACGACCGTTGCCTCTCCAGGTGAGTAACATCTGTACATACGTAACGACCGTTACCTCTCCAGGTGAGTTACATCTGCACATGCGTAACGACCGATACCGGGTTACCTCTCCAGGTGAGTAACATCTGTACATGTGTAACGACCGTTGCCTCTCCACGTGAGTAACATCTGTACATGTGTAACGACCGTTGCCTCTCCATGTGAGTAATATCTGTACATGTGTAACGACCGTTTCCTCTCCACGTGAGTAACATCTGTACATGCGTAACGACCGTTGCCTCTCCATGTGAGTAATATCTGTACATGCGTAACGACCGTTACCTCTCCACGTGAGTAACATCTGTACATACGTAACGACCGTTACCTCTCCAGGTGAGTTACATCTGCACATGCGTAACGACCGATACCGGGTTACCTCTCCAGGTGAGTAACATCTGTACATGCGTTACGACCGTTACCTCTCCACGTGAGTAACATCTGGACATGCGTAACGACCGATACCGGGTTACCTCTCCAGGTGAGTAACATCTGTACATGCGTAACGACCGTTACCTCTCCAGGTGAGTAACATCTGCACATGCGTAACGACCGTTACCTCTCCAGGTGAGTAACATCTGTACATGCGTGACGACCGTTACCTCTCCACGTGAGTAACATCTGTGCATGCGTAACGACTGTTACCTCTCCACGTGAGTAACATCTGTACATGCGTAACGACCGTTGCCTCTCCACGTGAGTACCATCTGTACATGCGTAACGACCGTTACCTCTCCAGGTGAGTACCATCTGTACATGCGTAACGACCGTTACCTCTCCAGGTGAGTAACATCTGTACATGCGTAACGACCGTTGCCTCTCCACGTGAGTAACATCAGTACATGCGTAAGGACCGTTGCCTCTCCACGTGAGTAACAGCTGTACATGCGTAAGGACTGTTGACTCCTCATGTGAGTGAAGTTTATTTAGCTTGTTGATTAGTTACCATATGAGGCATCTTATATCTTTCTTTTTTTTGAGAAAAAAATGGGGCCTGCAGCCCTCCAAATCCGCTCAGCAAATTTAACGTAATGATAATAATTTTAGCAATTATATCACATTGGCTACGGTTGTTCGGCTATTCACGGATATGAATCCTACATATATGTTTAAATATATATGTGTTTGAAGAATGCTAGTATATGATAATTAAACAAGTAGCTGTGTTACATACACTTGTATACATTTTAAACATGATTGCAACTATTATAACAGCATACATTTGTATTTAGCCTGCGGAAGCAAGGATGACTGCAATGCGTACTACGACAGCGGAAAACACGGTTCTTGCTCCCATAGCTGGCGTCGCTGCGTAGATGCTAAGTGCCAATGTCATCGTTATTGATCCTGTCTGCCCAAACTTCACAGAACTGATCTACTTTCATTGTAAAATAAATTCTTACTTGTAGTGGTTCTGTCCAAATATACAATGAATTATTTTTGTGTTGAGTTCTTGTCTTGTAAACAATATAGTTTGTTCAATGGAGGAAGCTTTGAATCGTACAATCAAAATACAATTAATGAAGCTGTTTCTTTATTCTTGACATTTTAGAATTGATTGCCTTTTTCTTGCGTTTATGCTGTATGAACGCAGTAGGGCACGTAGGCAATTTAGATGAAGCGTTGAACATTTGGGATTCAATAATTTTCATCAGATTATTGCTTAATAAAAATCTTGATATTTACTCTCATACGTATATAACATACCACTGTACCTTATAGGGAACAATCACGGTAACAAACAACCAACTACATTCTATCTACGTTGCATGCAAACTTCCATTTGAAGAATCGAACCAGATCGAATGAGCTTTGGAAAAATGTAGTACCTTTGCACTTCCTGCTTGACCATAAGTGCCTTGACGACGTTGATTGCGTAGATGTTTCTCACACAGTATATCTTCACAATGATTCTAGTTTGAGCTATAACCTTAAGATAAATGCATCATATTAAATACAGCGATTTAACTTTAACGTAACTCGCTCATGTTTTTGAACCAAAAATTAGTTTTCCCGGTAATGTATCTGAAAACACTTATTTTTTCCGTTATTTTAATCTATGATATCGAAATTGTAGAAAAAAATACAACTATAGTCTTAAAAATAATTTTGGTTTTAGTGGGGTTTGAACCCACGCCGGTAAATCAAGAAAAACGTAGAAAACAGCCAAGTCCACACGCCCAGCGGAACTCTTTCAATAGAGGGGGATATGTTGACGTAATAACGTTACATTAATAGCATCACGTGATAATGCCAATCAACCAGTCACGCAACACCACAGCCGTAATTAATTTGAGTAATACGCGATTTAAAATTGTGGTCTGGCTCCAATACGATATTTTAGCAAATATCAACAATGCTGAAGGGTTCATGCTTTTAGTATTTTTATTTTAACAATCCTTATGATTTGCCACACTTTATTTAGTAATTAAAAAAGTGCATTTTACAAACCATGAGCGAGCTACTTTATTAGTCAAAACATGATGCGCGTATTGTTTCAGTTAATACCAGTGCATTTTTCTCTAGATACGCCCAACATGACAAGGGTCTTTTCAATGCTTACTTACTCGGGCTATGTAGGTCGTTAACAAGAAATTGTAAGTTATTTTCAAAAGTCTATGCTTTTCGCCTCCCTTTTCCCGTCTAGAAGAGTTTGCGAGTTTATAAATATTACATATACTTACTCAAAACGCAAATTGTTCACATGATCTCAAAATACACAACAACACAAACAGCCTTTGAAATGGTATTTGTATTTGGTGAACATTTTTGACATAGAAATTTGGAAAGCTGTATCCATATGGTTGGAAACACAGAGACTTGAAAGTATGATGCAGATCCCAACAGCTGCCCCTGGCTTACTTTAAATAGTTGCCTGTGGCCTCAGTTGAGTAATATCAGTCTTGACCCTGAACATAAAAAATACAACATTTTATGGGCTGCTTATTACGTCATGGGACACAATACAACTATTTATCATGATTTATCGACGATATTTCAATTTTCTATAAAAGCTAAACCCACTCGGATATATAATTGACAAGAGCAGAAACTTTCCAAAACACAATTCGTCATGAAAAAGATAGACGTCCAGTTCAGACACGAATTTTATAGCTAGTATCCAATTCTAAGCCTATATCACTGCGTTCTGCGCAAAGAATAATCATTTTTACATCGACATGACACAACAATCTTACCGGTTATTCCAAATTGTAGCTGGAATCCGATTAAAAATATTATTATACACTATCGGCTAAATTTCGCCACTACACAGGTCTTTTCGACTTATTCTACTGCTGTTATGAGCGCCTGAAATGATTCCGATGGTATCATCGTATCATCGGGACCTGCATCATACATTCATGTTCATGTGGTTGGAAACGGCTGCAAAACGATCTTCGTTCGGTGTCATCTTGTCCTCATGACCCGGTATCGACCCGCATTGATAAACCAACATCCGGAACGACTGATACCGTACTACAGAGACTTTCGAGAACATATAACTAAACAAACCCTTCTTAAACAGTAAAACATATGTTATACTAAAACAGAGCGAAACCAATTTCCATTCACGACATGGAAAATGGAACTACATGTGTAAATTTAAGGAATCGAAAACCGGCTTTCTGCAAGAGTGCTTTGAAAATCCAATTCTGGGTTGGGACGGTTTGGAATTCTATTTCAAATTGTGTTTTTCACTTCCTGTTATAATTGTCTTGTTCCTACGGTATTTAATACAAATCCACGAGGAAATCGAGTAAATAATTCTCGCTAAAACGTTAGTACAATATACAAATAAGTAAAGAAAAATAAACCACAGCTAGGGTTGAAATGGTTCAGTACATTGACATTGTTTTTCAAAAATATATTTCCGAAATCACATAGTCGATTAGTACAATAATATTTCAGTAAATGATATCATAAACGCTTGTCTCCATTCGGAACTCCTCGGCCATTTTTATCGAAAACAACCTCGGTTGTATGCCGGAATATCAGTTGAAGTAGTTCGTATATTTTTTAATTATATCATTTAATATTTAAATGTAGTTGTTAAGCTTGTATTTATTGATCTAAGTTTAAATTGATTGCCAGTGAAGTTTATCTTTGCAAACAAAATTTAGATTCCAAAGAGTTGAGTCATTAAGTTTAACTGATAATTTAAGTTACTACGCGATCTACTTGCAGCGGACTTAAACATACCGATTTCTGAGTATGTAAACCGTCCAAATACATCCGAGGTTGTTTTCGATAAAAATGGCAGAGGAGTTCCGAATGCGCTTGACTCGCCATATACTGTTCCCCAGAGGACTCAAGCCAGACGGACTGAACTTTTGCAGTGTTACCGGCTTGGCCACTTTGGCGATTAGGGACGATGACGACACAACCTTTGTTACACCATCCACCTAAGAGTTCATTTTAGTATAACTGCATTCAAACGTTAGCGGATTCTGTTAAGGGCACCAGAAAGAAATTGGTGCATTAAAATGATATAATCTAAAATAGAAGAGCAGAACCTCCAAACCCCTGTATCAAATATAAAGCCTATATTTCGAGGGGAAAGGTCCCTCTCTGAGATGCGCCCAAAAAACTAAGCCCCATTTGACGTCACATCCTGGACCCACCCCGAGTCATGACGGTTCATTTTCCAGTAGATGGGCCATTTTCTCACCTCAGCAGTAGCATACTTTTGTTTTTATTGTCAGAAGGAAATAACCTATCTATATGTTTCTACCAATTTTATTACTTAAAAGTCACGCTAATTTACACATGTTAAATGGGCTGTCTCACGTATGATAAAATACCAGTGCATTGAATCTTACTGAAGTACCACATATTTTACAATTTATTTAGGTTTAGCAGTTATTTCGTATTTTTCCATTAAAAAAGATTACTGTGTATGTCTACCAGGTAGAATTCATTCCTTAGGCGAGATTGGCTAGTCGGTGTTATCACGTGATATTACCGAGGTAGGTGTAAAGCTTAATAATGTCACCCAAATATGCCTTTGTAGCTCAGTGAGTAAGACGCTGGACTTCAATTTTGGCGACGCGGGTTCGAACCCGGTCTCCGACACTTTTTTTTTCATTTTGGTACTCTTTTACAATTATGATATCAAAGCGTAACACCTTCTATTAGATAATTGACCTGAGATTCGTTACAGAAAAAAAACTTGTAAATAAATCACAAATGTACAGATAAGCAAAATCCTAATTATTTGCCGTTTGTTAATCTGTTACAAACACAGTTGCATATTTCAAATAACAGATGTAAAAACATCCAGCAAATCAATAAGTTGTAAATAGAGAAACGCTGAAATTTTGAAACTGGTTTCAATTAACAAAAACATTTTTTTACAAAAGTATGGCATTACATGCAGCATAACTCCAACCTTTAAACGACACGAAAATGCCGATGTTTTCCACTCTTCGATGTACAAGGAGAACAGGTATACACACCGGTTGTCGGTATCGAAGCCATTCCTGGAAAACAACACTGAAGTTTTACCTAAACACATCTGAATAAATGTGTTACTTAAAGGCCTAGTTTAAGGAATGTTTGGCATGATATTCCCCTGCTGTGCATCTCCTGCTAATTGCACTGGTGTCACAGTAGGGGCCAATTTCCTGTATATTCGTTTATTTGCACCATTTAGGGTCCCTTTCTATAATAAAACTTCCAAAACTGCACAGCTAGATACTCAAATCAGAGATCTGACAAGAGCGATCAACGCAAGTAGATTAAGATCAATAAGCAGAGGTTGTGTACTGTACACATTTTTTCGAATATTTTTTTTGCCAATGAACGTGATTTTTATAATTACTAAAGTCAAAGTCAGCATGTTTTACTGACATATATCTTAGTTTAGAATTAAGAAGCAAAATGTACTCAAATGTATACATGATTGTGTACAGCAACATGTAGTTAAAATCTGAACTGCAGAAATACGTTTGGCGTTATGATCAGATATAGTAAAAAATAAACAATTCGTATAGACACAAAGATGTACATATGTCAGTAATATTGGACCATTTGTGATGAGAGAAGATGATACATGATACCCTTATTGGATGATCGAATCAATTGTGAAAGGTATTCTTTTAATTAAACGAACCAAATTTGTGAAACAAATTATATCAACATTATATTTATCTTTCTCGTTATATAGAGGCCAAATATGTTGGTGCCGAATCGACTAGTCCGAATTATCTTTGTGTCGAATTGTCCAGTTACAGAAATCAACAAGCATTTTTAGAGAAAATATCGGATCAACTGAGCTATATGATTTTTGACATCTACAAAGCAAATAGGTTTCTTTATTTTTAGTATATCATTCAAGGCATTGGTAACTCAATGTTTCATGGAAGATTCCCGAGTCAAATGTGGTATTAAACATATTACAAAACAAATTGTAATAAATGTATCACCATGATAAGCGAGATTCAGATAATCATTCAAAATAATGTCGAAGGAAGAGGACCCTTACAATTCTTGAGTCTCAGGACTTTTCCCGTTCATTAATTGTACGTAGCTCTGTTCTGACGAATGCACCGTAATGGTATCAGAGCATTTTTTGTCTCAGCCAATCTATTTTTCAAACAAACCATTCTTGTTAAACTAGTGTCAGTATTAACAGGTAAAATAAACCTGGGGTTCGCCAATGCCAACAACCAAAAATGTGAAAAATATTGAACATTTTATATTCAGTCGAAACCCGTTGGCTCGAACTCGCTTGGCTCGATTTCTTCGTTAGCTCGAACTTGATGTTTAAAACTGATTTTTTTTTAAACTGAAGGTAAGCATTTCCGCTTGGCTCGAATTTCTCGAGCGTCGATGACCTTGTGAGTTCGAGCCAACGGGGTTCGACTGTAGACAGTATAAAGTGCATATTTAAAATCGATATTTTGTTATTGTAATTTTTGGTTTGGAAGTTAAAGATTTTTTTGTATTATTTCAAAAAAATGATTGAATTAGAAAATCTGCTGCCAGTGGTTAGAGTCGAATTTGGACACGTTACAGAAAAGCAGGATACCTCGACCTACACATACGTAAACTTCTGATTCGTTAAAAGTGTCATTTTCTCTTTTGCATTGGCCTTAAAGCTGCACCCTCACAGATTGAACGTTTTGACAATTGTTTTATTTTTTGTCTTGAAACGAGCCAATTTATGCGAAAATACATGGTCGCCTGTGATATAAGGCTGCTGACAAAAAAATAGATCGCTGATTTTTATATTTAAGTACAATAATTGATGTTTTATGCATTTTTCTTAAACCGTTAGTAACGCTTTCAGCCATAAAACATTAATTTTCGAACGGAAATATAAAAACCTGCGATCTGATCTTTTGCCAGTAGTCTTTTATCACTGGTTTGCAGATAGTTACGTAAAAATTCCAAGACAATAAATAAGAAGTTGTAAAAACGGTAAATCTGTGAGAGTGCAGCTTTTATGTGAGTAATTAAATTTTTGCCCCGAAAGATTACGGATGTTCGTTTTGCATCTGTTATGTATTGCATTGTTACGGGAAAAAAAGTAATAGTCCATCTTAAATGCGAAATAAATATTCAAGTTATCTACCGTTCTGTTTAAACGAAATTATTTGTACGGTTTAAACTTGCTTGTATGTGACATGTGTATGTTTTGGTTTTGAATACGAGTGTCTATTTAAAGTACAAAGACATTTCACATGTCATTTAATGTGCGTTAGGTCATGGGCCAGTCGTGCACTGACCAAGCACGCTATTTTTTAACGAGCTGTCTTTTCTGTTTGACAGCAACGACCTTATTTTTCTGTAATTTAGTGTTCGTGTCATATTGATATGCATCTCTATTAATTGTTGCTTTCTTTGTCTCTGACTTCTTTGTCAATTTACTAGCTTTTATGCTAACTCTATTTGTTAAACATTGAAATGATTTTATTGAACTTCAACTTTCGCACAGAACAGTTTTATAACGGACATAAAATGACTTAACAAATGGCGAAATCACAATACATATCGACATTTATTCCCCTTAGGCGAAGTTTAGCACTGCATATTACATATCATACCAGCTTTAGGATGTATCCTACAATGATGACGTTTCAATTTCGCAGGTAATAGGCCTTTCTAGATTTATGATAAATAAAATGGTCATTAGTGTCAGCCCGTCCAAAAACGGTGACATGACCTGCCAATCGTAACATCTCGGCTGTCTCCGTGAAGTACGGAAACAATCGTAACAACTCGGCAATCTCACAAGATATTTTCCGACAATAGCCGAGTGTGATTCGATTGTCTCTGAAAATTACGTATATTTTCCGAGATTTACCGAGCGTAAACAGATTGATGAACTGCCTGACCAGTTTCTGCGCCAGAGGCGGTGACCTTCAAAACATCCTTTCGTTTAGTCGGGGAATAGTTACAGAAAGGAAATGGAGAATATCGTAAAAATGAATGTTTTGTCTGTTCTGTTTGCTGTATTGATTGGAGTGACTAGCGGTGGTACGTACATTGAGATATACTTATTACTATGAAGAAATGAATCTTATTTTTACATATTTGATAAACATATTAAAACCAGCAATTAATAAAGAGAAGTACGTACATTAAGATATATCAAACATTTCTCATATACAACAAATGGGAACTTGTTGACATATTAAGAACATAAAAAAGTTGTTCTTTTTATTTTAATAACAAGTTCACATTGTAATCAGACGTTCCTGCGCACCGATAACTTAACCTTTCATCCGAATAAAATTAACAACATTTTTATAAACACATTCCTAGCATCCCGTTCAAGAAAAATGTAAATGCTTGCGTACCAAAACTACGATTTTCAAAGTTTCTGTGGAAACTTTCACTTTTGTACCAAATACTTTACTCGAGACAAAAATACTACCTATTAATTTGGACTGAAAGCCTTTTCAACAGATTTTAACCGCCAGATTTATTTATTAATTTAAGACCATTGAACCCATTATTTTCAATTTTCATTTGTACAACACTCAAAAACTGCAATTAATGATAAATATTATTTTACACATTAGCCCAGAAGTTGAAGTGTTATGAGTGCAGCAGCCTGACAGAACCCGGATGTGGGGAAACGCTAACCCTGACTCAAAGCGAGTCTGACCAGTATCTGCGCATGTGCGAGGGAGACCAGGTGGCTTGTACGAAGATTGTCAATAAAGACAATAATAAACGTAATATGTGTAACTTTATTTACATTCTGACAAGTTTTCTTATAGCTGCACTCTTACGTTGAACGTTTTGACAACTACTTAAGTTCAAAAAGTGATGTTTTATGCATTTTTCTTAAACCGTTAGTAACGGATTAAGCCATAAAACATTAATTTTCGAACGGAAATAGGAAAATCTACAATCTGATTTTTTGTCAGCAATCTTATATCATTGGTTTGCAGATATTTACGCAAAAAAATGCTCTCTCGAAGACAAAATATAAAAAAGTTGTAAAAATGGTATATCTAGGAGAGTGCAGTGTTTTTTTGAAATATAAATCGTCACGAATATCACGAACTACTGATCAACTTCGCGTGATGGCGTTTTACCATTCTATCTTTATTTATTATTTCGTCCTTTCACTTACAGAATGATTTAAAAATGAGATAAAATAAAATGAATTCATTTAAGTGAATGGCTGAAATCCAACTATTGTGTTCATGTAGCTCTCCTCAGTAAGTGGGAGTTTAGATCGCCAAAACACAGAAAACACAACACAACCATGTATAACACAAGACCACTCTCTCCCGTAACATCGTGTCAAGGAGATTAATCAATATAGTGTTGTAATATTTTGTTTCACAATCGTTGTAAAATAATTAAGTTTGAATGTAACTAACCATGTACGGGTGTTACCATGCATTTTTGCAAGTATTCACAATGGCAATCTACATATTTGCAACTGGTGTATAAAGAACAATTTGTTGTGCTCTTTTTACTAACGTTACGACGTGTGTAACCTTGCAATTCACATGGAATTATTTCAGATGACCTCCGATGCTTATGCAAAACTTTTGTTTTTTAAATTGTTTGCCTATCAGAATGAAAAGCCAACACAACACAAACTGTACGACTAAAGATGCAGTTCGAATGTACTTTGTGGGGATAGAAACTGGGATACATTTTACAATATGATGTACCTGAGCCTAAAGCTAAATGGTTATATTTACATATTTACACGCCCTTTGCGCGTCCTTAGATGAAAGCATATTCTTTCAATTGAATTCATATCCCGATGAACGCAAACTTTTCGGAAACCTCTTAATCTAATACTAATAGGTTAAATGACGCTTAATTGCGTTAAAACGTCGATGAAACCAGTGACGTTATTTACAATCCCACTGTTTAAAAAACCCGATTCATATTGTGTTAAAAACACTGGAAGCGTTTATATTTGATTAGCAAGCATACATTTTGAAACTAGTGTAAATATTAACATCGAATATTTTAGAATTGCAGTTCACACATCGATGAACCGGAGGTCTAGAACCTTTGATACTTACTTAAGTTCGGTCATGTTTTTCAATTACAGAGCACACTCTCGTGACCCGAAGTTGTTGGAATTCGAGCCTATCCGACCTCCTGGACAGTGAATTCTTCTCGTGCAGAGATATCATGAAATCCGGACAATCCTGCTATTGCAACACAAACCAATGTAACGGTGCGAGTGATCTCCCATGTTCTACCATTGTGACCTTCACTTTGGTCGGTGCCGCCATCTTGTTTGTTAAAAAGTTTTGTTTTTAGATTATCTTTTACTGAACTAATAGTTTAACTAATTCATAATCTACATCACGTGTTAGGGTTGTCACCTTAACTCAATAACTGCGTATAGATATAGAAGCAGATATTGCGTTTTTGCACTAAGGTGACGTTATATACATTTACATGACGTAGTTCCAGTAGTTGTCTTAAACTAGTATATCTGAATTGTGTTTTTTGTACTGTTAAAGAGTAGAAATACACCTTTTGTATACACTAATTTGTACCGACTTTGTTCATGGAAGACATTTTTTTCATTCATCTGTTATGGAGTAGTCCTACATTGTGTGCATCCACTGATCTCTACCGACTTTGTTCATGGTAGACATTGTTTCATTCATACGCACTTATAACTTTTTAACTAGATTACAAACGTTTTAATTAAACATATCATTGTTACAACTATGGTTATGATCAAAAATAAATGTTTCACCCATGGCTGTTCCTGATATTCTGTATGTAATTATGTTCAAATAAATCAAATTTGAGTTAGTTTGATCTATTTAGCCTGACACTGCAAGACGTAAAAAGCTGCCCCGGGAATAGACACACAAATAACTTTTAATGGAAAGGGGAAGACGTCATCATCCATACTTAAGGATGATGAAGTAAACGTTGGTATGAATTTGAAAGTGAATTCATACTTTTAGTTTACACGGACCATTTCTATGAGGTTATTTGAGCTTTCATCAATGACGATCGACGATATGTTGATAATGTATGTCGTATTGGGACTCGTGTTCCAGTGAACGCGTGTTTCACTGACCGTTCCAAAGTGGTTATCCAATTATTTATCGGTGAAGCTATTTTAACAGTGTGTGGTTTGTTTTTGGTCTTCGTACTTCAGTTGCTTGTGTGTATATGTCTGGACTAGTACCTTTTGTTTTTATTGTATTATTGAAGCGTTTCTTCTTGTTTGTTGTTTCTTTCGCCAACATTCTTGTGGTTTTATAAATGATCTTGATTGATACATTTTAGGATTCTCGGCTTTAAAGGTACATTTTTTATAAGAATCATAATTTGTATGTATGTAAATGGTTCAATTGAAATGTAGAAAGATAACTTTTACAACTTTGTCTATTTTGGGGTTCAAGTTTTGCGTTCCATAGAAATTTGTCGAGCGCGGCAGGACTGCAAATCCAGCAAAAATAAACAAGGACTTACATCAAGATCCACTGAAGTTTTGGGAAGTTTGCCATATTTAACAGCTTTTTCTACAATTCGTAAATACAGATGGTTTATATTTAAATCATGTTAAAAGCATGCGAACATATATGTGTGGTTCTTTTCGCCAAGACGTATAACTAACGTATTTTTCTCGCTTAAATTTATAAGAAAATATATATACATATATATATATATAAAACTACGGCTATTACATATTTTCAAAATACATACGGTCTCGAACATCTCATTATTGTATTTTATAGTAAGTATGCAACAGACACTCATGTTGACTTTAAGAGGTAAAAACAGAGGTATCAGAGGATGTTACTTCCTTGTGGCAGAACGCAGTTTATTTGACGTACCATTTGGATCAAAGGTCGCCTTCTACTTGTTGTACAGTATGAACCTATCAATTTCAATGTGTTTTCTTTATAGAGATTTGCGACGCTTTTTTGTTCATTGATACCTTAGAACAGAGACACAGGTGTAAATTTAGAAGTGCATCTCCATCTTATAACTATTATAATGTTATTAATATGGTGATTTCATATTGTCCTAGTTATTTGTCCGAGGTTAGCTGTAATTGCCTGAGCCCGAAAGGGCGAAGGCAAATACAGCTGACCCAGGACAAGTAACTGGGCCAATATGAAATTACCAAATTAATAAGTATTTTATTAATTAACTATTACCATTTTGGTTAAAAACATCCTTATAACTTACCTTACCTTTAGTTCACATTGAAGCCGTTTCTATCCCTTATTCATTCATCGTGTCAGCTTTCTAGACTTGACATTGCTGATTTTGACATGCACCCTTAAAGTGACATTACACATACTTATGAATAAAGCACTGTACATTGTAAGGAAGCATGTCTTTTCGTCTTAATTTCGTAAATCGTTTGCCAAAACGTCAAATGTTTTACCTTCCTCGTCCGTTTTGTCGGTGTACAAAAATCATAATAGTCGTAAATCGAGGGTTTTTGCGCATAATACGAAAAGGTAGCTACGATCGCTTTCGATTTGAAAAATATTGTATACAGTTTGGTGAATAGCAATACACGATATTTGAAATTTGCTGCGTTTCTTTGAAAATTTGTTCTATAAATATCACAACAATGAAAACAATAAAAAATGATCAAATTGTTTCTTAATAATAATAATGTGTTCATTTTTTCAGAATATTTTTATATCAAATGTTATTCAGAGAACATTCAGTGAAACATTCATCTTTCCTTGTATACTTGGTTCCTGTTTTGTCATGACATTTACGCTTGTTCTCGCACTTGATTACAATTTGTCGTCTTTAAAACGTGCCACAATGAACAAGTGCAGGATCTTCTGCAAATGCCAAGCAAATGATAACGAAACATTTTGGACGTCAATGAAGTTTTACTTTTATGGAAGTAGCGGACTTTTGTACCCATTGACATGTCACCGATGCACAACATAAGTATAAAATAGATGCATTTGATATTTTTAGAGAGTTGTCTGTTACAATATCGCAAGTTTATTCCAAAAAGCATTTCTCTCATACTCAATTCTTTCAACGAAACTTGGCGACGTCCTCGAATATATCACATGAAATGAATTATACATTGTAAAACGTAAGAAAAACACGAGAGACAGCAACATCTCAAGTCCCGTATGAATGCGCGACTGTGGACATCAGTAATTTAGTCTGATATTATGTCGCATTGTATATAATTACCCGAGTATAGTATTAATATTTAATAACCAAATCTGTTTAATTACAGAGGACGAACATTATGGCGGATCCGTGGTCTATTACATACACTGTCAATCCAGGGTTCGATTCTCCGCCGCACCACTAAAAAAGTAATACTCGTCTTCCTTGGGACGTTAAATGGGGGTCCCGTGAGACAGTGCTATACACTTGTGCGCGTTAAAGATCCAGGGTAGCTTTTACCAGGTTACATTCTGTCTATGCACTTTTCTCATAAAGCCTTAAATTATTTACAATCTTACCAGAGCACTTGCTGAATGGGCAAGGCAAGAGTGCAAGTATGAATAAGCCTACACACCACTTGTATCGAACAAGTACATATTCCTTAATCTTTAAGATTTGACCAATTTAAAACATTGTTGCCACCTTCGATCTCCCGTTGTTAAGGATGGAAATATCCTGTGTAGAGTAACGTTCTTTTCAAAGAACTCATATGACAGGAATTGTAAACCATGATATAGTGGCTGGACTCGCAAATAGAGTCATGGATATATAGTAATAGTAGAAAACAATTGAATACACTCTTTTTATTGAAGACACAGAGCAAGAACTACATAACAGTTTGGAATCTAAAACTACATTGACAATAAAAACAAACAGCAACTCACAATAATTATGCATTTCTGGCAACATAAATGTCTCTCATAATACATTAGACTTTAGCGATAAGTAGTAAAACAATACAAATCTGACATAACACCGGGACCATTATCATTTGTTATGGTCATTTGAAAAACTTTCGCAAAGGATTAAACCTATTGTATGAATTGTTTTATAGTGCATAGTAGTTGATTTCTTGCAAGAATTGCGTATTCGCTATGTCATGAGCACTGGAATGAAAATACAACATTTGACTTTTTTTCGTTATGAAGTGGTTTTGTTTAAAACAAAATGTTGTGTTGCGAGCGAAAGAACAATATGCAAACAAAAACGATATTTTTAAATTGCTGATAACATAGCGTTATGAATGTTTTTGTTCTGTATGATATGACTTGGATGTTTCATTTAAAATGTTGTAATTTTTGTTCCTGAGCCTGTTACAAAATGAAAATATAAATCTGCTAGAAGTACGCTTCCATAAAAACGAAATCATTCAACCACCACAACAATCAATAGTTCATGCCAAAAAAGAAACTATTATATATAACAAAACAGGTATAGCACAGTGACATGTACAGCTCAACCCAAAACATTTACGGGTATCGTAAAATCCGAATCTACAAAATATACTCCAGTCGAGTACAACCTACTGTATAAAAATGCATTAGTATTGTAGTGTTTTATATTGAATTCTGCATGTCCCCAAATTGCTAATTGAAAACCTATAAACAAAATCCTGAAGGCGCCATGTCAACTATTTGAGCTATGTACTATCAATAAAAGCAAATGCACAATTATAAATTAAACTAAAACAGATATCATTCAAGCATGCTTATACTGTTATTTACTAGCAAAACATTCCCACAAACGTGATTTACCATACACCCGAACGCTTAAGAAGAATTATGTTCGTTTCGATTTGATCAATTCAGACAAATAAAAACGCATCGACATAAATAACATTGCCTCATGACAGGCCTATCCTTTTGGTTTGACGATATTGATTTGACTTAACGCTAAATCCAATAGCGGAACACAAAGAAGGTTAGCCGGACACAGATCAACAATAAACTGCTAAAATTAAAGACTTTTTTCTCCACTAAGAAATGTTCGTTGAGCGGCACAATGTGATTTCGTTTGTCCGACATTGTTCAGTGCGTGCATGTATGAGGTTTTAGTTTAAACATATTTCATTGCATGACGATACATTTTCACAATATATGATGAAGATAACAACAAAGAAACAGTGCAATGTAACAAAGCTTTAGGATATAAAAAGGGATTGATTCACGAGTTTTTCCAACATCAGCTACGGCCCTTTCCCAAGGCGTATATGAAGGCGTTCCGGCGTATGGTTAAGTGTACCCAATGCCAATTTTTTTAATATAATTGAATTATTATACACAAAAACAATTCCTTAATGCTACAAAGTCTATTGTCCGATTACACAACATCATAGTAGATATATATTTTTTTCTCGGTTTACATAAAAAAGTATATTCTTTCCATATTGTGGTAAAATCCCCGCAATCGTTTTCAATACATTACACAAGCACATTTTTTAAATTTGATTCCTTTTTTCGTATCTTTACAAAACGACAACATTTTTTAGTACGATGACCCTAAATTAAAAACAAAAACAAAAAAACACACAATGCAATATAGCTAATATGCCTTTAAAATAACTCAGAGACAAGCATTTTAACACGTAATACCGTTGAATGATCAAAACAAACATAAGAATGAACAAATCAGTTAGATATTAGTGTTACATTATCTTTGCTGAAATGATTTTTTTCTCAACACGCAGATTTCAAAGATGCACTTTACTCCCAAATAAGATGAACCACAATTAATACAATTGTTGTAATTTACCAAAAGGATAAATAAATATCGAAAACAGTTGTTCTTATGAAGGATTCCGTGTTTAATTTGAAAGAAAGGTGCAGAAAACACGGTATTTAATTTATATCTATCTTGTCTAGGAATATTGTCATCTCTACCCACTTCAATAATTAAAATCAGGAAGGACAATGTTTTCTTTACTTCCTTATGCAAATGCCTCCTTAAATGCCCACTATATGCATACAATAGACGTCTAAGGTATTAATACACTCACACGAGTTCGATGAAATAAAAAGTACTAACCAAACTATCCGAAGAAAGTTTTTGCTCTTCTGTGATAAGTCTTTCAAATTACGGGGCAAACATGAGTACCATTGTAGAATTCTATTTAAGTTTAAACTCATGTTTTCTTTTCTTTTTGTTATCGCTATTGTCTTCAAAAAGAGACAAAATCGATCACTTTATCAACTGCAGTACAAACCAATTTCTTTCCTATCTGTACCATTTTGGCGAACAATCCCTTTTCTTCTTGAGTTTTTTTTTTATCCAATTGGTCCTTTAGTACTCTCCTTTCCTTTTCTAGTGCTGCAATTTGATTAAGAGTATTTGTTTCGTCTTCTTTATTTTCTGCCAGAGACGCTATGTTTATCAGCTTCTCGTGTAGTTTCTGTTCTCCTTTTTTATATTGCCTTTCGCGTTCTGCACGTAACCTCTCTTGTTCATCAAGCAGTTCCTTCTTTTGCTTATCAAGTGCTTTTTGAGTTTCGATGGCCATCTCCTCTTCCCTTTGTTTCATCAATTTTGCATTTTCATCTTTCTCTTCTAAACACAAAGAAGTTAGTATTGATCAATAACTGCTATGTTAAAAACCTTGTTCAAATTGACTCTGTTACAATTAAAAGAAGTTTCATACATCTGTCATTATTTTTACCAATGAATATCTTGATGATATTAAAATCTCTGTTGGCGCGCTCCAAAGTGGTATTTCTAAATGTCGTACTTTTATATGCAATGTTACTGTTGTATATGTAATGTTTCCGTTTTTATTTGTAATGTTACTGCTTTGAAAAAGATGTAAACTTGTGACTTGCTTAATGATGCCTGCAAGGTAATGTTTCACATATACAACAGTTATATTTTGCTGTCAAACAGCCATTACCTGGACGAAATTTTTCGATCGGAATTTAACTTTTAGTTTAGAGCTGAGATTTTTTTTCAGGCATACTTTAAATAATAGAAATTTTAGTGTTGGACGCGGAATCCGTCCGGAACTACATTTCAGTTACAGGCGGAATATTACAGATTACTGGCGGAATATCATATTCACACGGAATTTCAGTTACGGACAGTGTTTTAGTTTATGGGCGGATTTTCATACCAAGGTCAAATGGAGTTGAATGAATTTTAATTTTATGAGCATTTAATGGACAATGTTAATAATAATACTTCAGTTTACTCAATTTAATCTACATTTCAAATATAAATCAATCATTAATTAAGAAATGAAAAACATTATACAAGCTTAATAATATTATAATTCCATAAAGAAAAAGGAGAAAAAATGTCAAGACCAGATAATTAAAGTAACACTAAATTAACATTTGGGCTATAAAACATAATTCAAGTCACTTGTACACTTCACAGTCATATGTGTACTTCCCTATTGTTCAACAATCAATTATTTGCCAACTGATATCGCGCATACGTGCTCCTTTCAGAAATGACCCACTTTAAATCGAATTCAGGGAACGCCTAGGCAGCATTTTTTGTCAGTTCACATACTCTGAAAACAAAATATCATTTTTTATTAAACAGAAATTGCAAACCTTCTTATCATAAGATAACCGAAAACAATAAATATATTTATGTGAAAAACTACAGAAACAAGCTCAGTAGCCAAACGTTTAGACATAAACCCCGTTTAATGGCACAGGGTAAGCGCCGAAGACACAGAACACAAACACAAATATCCACAAACAAGAAACATGGAACAACACCACAAAGATCCACAAACAACACGGTGCATATATACTATATAAAATAACTAGGTATGCTAATCAAGGATTGTAAGGTACCGCCTTGGAACGGTCAATATAATTTACTGGGGGTTTAAACCAGTAAACGTGCACAAACCTCACTCTTATCCCAACAATCCTGAATAAATTAGAAACGCAAAAGGTAAATCTTATCAAAGTCTGCATTAACTTGAGGAAACTTAATAATAAAACAAACAATAATAAACTAATAGGTTAAACTCCAAGTAATTCAATGATTAGGGATCCCAACTCTATCTCAACAAGACTTCATCCGGTTTTCAAAAAGAAAAAAAACACACACACACAACATCACAATTTGTTTTTATTAAAGACAGAGTTATGAAAAGAGTGCTATTATGCTAAATTATTTAAATGGTTACCTAAGCCTTTTGTTGATTATTTTGCACACTGTTTTGAAAAAGGAAAACCATGAGAATGGCACAGACTTGACTGCTGTCTTGTGGTTCGATTTTAGGAAGTCATACCTATACAGATAACATTTAATAAACAGTTTATAAAAAACCCATAAACAAACAGGTATAAATCAATTTGTCGGGTTTCTTGCAGCAAACACATTGTGGGTTTCATTCTTACTAATGAATATTGTTAATAACACATTGTCATAGTAATTGAAATTTCAATGATGGACTAATTAAGATAACAATGACTCCTGTAAACACCGTTTGATTAACATTCAGTTGTTTGTATGTTTTGGGGGTCAGAAGACGTGATGATTAGACAAGTTCTTGAAAACGCTAAACATAAATTAAAACACGCAATTTATTTTTGCATAGGAAATTTTGCAATACTGGTAATGTATTCTTACCACATCAGAGTTGCATGGGGTTACAAAATTGGAGGTGGACTTCAGTTTTCTTAGTGACCTTCTAGATTGCTCCAAAAACTGTAAAAGAAATTGGTTAATTGTAACAATCACCTTATAACAGTTAAATATTTAGCTAACTTTTAAATTAGTTGTATACACGAGCTATAGTTCAATTTTAAATATAACTGCTCTCATTTCTACGCATATTTTATCTCGAAAACAAAGTTTATATTATATTTAAGATACATGCTTAATAATTGAGAACTATAGAGGTTTAAACGAGAAAGCTATTTAATACCTTCGTTGAGCATTCTGATGATTAAAGTGGCTGCTGAAATAGCAAGAAGAAAACATGTATATGCAGTTATTTCTATTTAATAACTTTATTAATTTAAAGATTGTTTATTTAAATAAGACCAAAACCGTTATTCAATCATAATGCAGAACTTAATTAACTTTCTGTTGTTTATATGGACATATTAAAATGAGTATTATATATAAACTTGGCAGAATCCACCAAGCTTCCTTATGATAACACCGACATCAATCCTAACTTTTCGGAAACGTTTGCAAAAAGTCGAGGGTTATTGTTGATAGCTTTTTGCGTTACACACACGAATTTCATTGCGAAGTTTAATGATTGCGAGATGCCAAAGAAAAAAGGATAAACTAATTTTTTAGGGTGAAAAAGCCGTAACCACCTTGATATTAATTCCCAACAAAATATTTTGTAAAGCATTTCTTAATTGCAATCATTTTTTACTCGATGTAAATAAAAAAATTGTGAAAGTGAGAACTGACAATATCGATTTTAGAACTGGTAAAACAAGAAATTAAAAAGTTACCTCTATCTTTCACTACCAAGTACCCTTCGAAATGTTGCTTTTGATTATCTACTAGTCTCACACAGGATATGTATTTTATTTTGCGATTCAAATTTTGTAAGAATCCTGAAGTCCGCTTCATTTTCATTAATCACGGCTAATGTTCCATAAATAGGAAAATACACGCAACCGTACGTAATTAACAACAACGTTAGCCACGCAAGTTCAAATGTTTTCTGGGTAAATATTCCAGCTATCTGTTATAAATGAACATGTATGTCTAGCCGTAATGGTCTCCGTGTGGACATATTGAGAAACACACGACAGGAATTATTAAAGGGTAAGGTTCGCAGAGGGAAATCTGACCAGATTGGCACACGATAAGGCGAGATTTTTAAGGCCCTTCTTAATATTGCCTAAAGATTATTCATGTTTATCTCAGAACGAGTCTAACTAAGCAAGCTGTCTAGCTGCTTCCCTAGTAATTTGTATAGTTATGCATGTAGGAAGCAATAAGACCAGCATATTATACACCGTGATTTAGATTTAATACTAGCTTTAGTCATATCAATACACATCCCGGAGATTTCTGATATTACCAGGATTGATATGATGGTCAGGATGTTTCAGTGGTTGTTTTGTTTATTTTGTTTACAAACTTGCTTAGTTAGCGTTTAGTTTTATATTTGTGTTGCATCATTTTTTTTACAAGGAGTATGCGGTGTACAGAAAGTAACATAGAATATGTTCACCGTTTACCATTGCTGTGTGAAGTGTAAAATAAAGAGAACAAAATCAATTAAATAATTTCTAATGACTTTCAAATTATTTTATATTTTTTGGCTGTTTCAGGCTAATTCGAATTTACGCTCCACCAAAATGTCCAGCTCCAAAGGTTGCTAAGAAAAAACCGAAGTACGAAATTCCGTGTCACACATTTGTTAAAGTATATAAATTCGCCCGTATTTTATTTTATAGCCTGGAACGTCGAATGATATGCTTTAGGAATCTACAAGAAACATCAATAAATTTAGGGCAGAACGCACATTCTTCAGGCGGAACGCACTGATTCCACGCCGATTCCGCCTCAGTTCAGGCCTTTATCCACCCTTTATTCGTAATGGTACCCAATACCACTACCGCTACAACTACCTACTATCACTACCTTATAATACTACAATTTTAACTATCACTACCTATTTCCACTACCTACACCTACTACAACAACAACTGTCATTTCTACTACCTGATAGCTACGAGCACTACCTAATACCAATAACTATATCCACTACTACTACATACATGTACTGCTATTATCACTACAACTACTACTAACACTACCTATACCCTACTACCATTACCACTTCCTTCTACCACTACAACTATAATTACAGTATATATATCTTATACTACCACTACCTACTACCACTACCACTACCACATCCACTACCTAATACTACTACTATTTTAACGTCCACATCCGCTGATACGACCAGTACCTACTGCGACTACAACTACCACTACAACTTCCACTACCCACTACCACTACAACCTTCACTTATACTACGACTACCTTCTACCACTACCACTAACACATCCACAACCTAATACTACTTCCATTTCAACTTCCACCTTCACTGATATGGCCACTACCTACTGCAACTACCACTACAACTACCGCTACAACATCCACCAGAACCGTTACTTATACTACCACTACCTACTACCACCACCACATCCACTACTACCATTTCAACTTCCACATTCACTGATACGGCCAAAGCCTACTACCACTACAACATCCATTTAGACTTCCACTACCTACTACCACTATGAGTACCACATCCACTACCTAATGCTCTCGAAGATATCTCCGGAACCAAAAATGATAGGAGGTTGGTACTGGTACCACTTCCGCTACAACTACCACATCCACTATCTAATACTACTACCATTTCAACTTCAACCTCCATTGGCACGGCCATTACCTACTGCCACTATCACTACAACTACCACTCCCTACTAAAATTACGACCCCCACTTACTACCACTACCTACTATATCTACCACTACCACATCTACTACATAATACTACTACCATCTCAACATCCACCTCCAGTGAAACGGCCACTACCTTCTGCCACTACCACTACCATAACTACTACCACTACCATAACTACTTCCACTACTAACTACCACTACAGCCTCAACCTATACTATCCACTACCACCACCACATCCACTTCCTAATACTACTGCCATTTCAACATCCACCTCCAATGAAACGGCCACTACCTTCTGCCACTACCACTACCATAACTACTACCACTACCATAACTACTTCCACTACTAACTACCACTACAGCCTCAACCTATACTATCCACTACCACCACCACATCCACTTCCTAATACTACTACCATTTCAACATCCACCTCCAATGAAACGGCCACTACCTTCTGCCACTACCACTACCATAACTACTACCACCACCACATCCACTTCCTAATACTACTGCCATTTCAACTTCCACATCCACTGATACGGCCACTGTTTACTACAACTACCTACTACCACTTCTACTTCCACTATCTACTAGTACTACTACTACTACTACTACTACAATCTCCTTTAGTACTACCATTACCTACTACCATACCACTACCTCCTTCCATAACCTACTTCATACTACCACTACCAGCTCAACTAGTGCTACCAGTACCACTAGTACGACCACTACAAAACACAAATTCCACCTCAACTAGTACAACAACTTCTTACTACCACTTCCACCGCCTACTACCACAGCCTAGTTCCTACTATAACTACCACTACCTTCTTCCACTGCCACTACTACATTCTCACAAAACTGCTCATGAACTTGATCTTGGCATGTGAGTGAACATATTAAACAAAACATAGTACTACTACTACTGCTACTGCTACTGCCACTGCTGCTGCAACTGCTACTGCTACTGCTACTGCTACTACTATCATATCCGTGTTTGCTTTGATAATTAAAGTCAAATGAGTGAAACTATAACCAATTAAAAAGCTCAACTTATTGCATGGCGATATAATTTATATGTGTAAAACATTTAGATCAAGGATAAAGGGTAAAGGTAAGAGTTATTTTAATAGCAGAGATTGAATGAAATATATTTATATGCATGTTATAAGGACCATTCAGCACATCTTGGTAATATCCAATCAATAATGAATCAGGTGAAACTTCCATTTTTGCTACAGATACATGTTGATTTCTTTTTGTGAAAAATCGTTTGTCTCCCCAATAATGTTTTCGTAGGTGACAAATAATTAATAATGGACATGACATTTGTACTTTTGGACTGGAGTAGAACACACTGGTCATGACCACCCTGTATACCAAGTATAAAGTTCCTGGTTCCAAGTCTAAATTTCCTTTGTCCAAGCGTTCTTTAGATATCGAGCAGAAAGAAGAGTAACGTACAGACTAGTGACATTTTTTCACTTGAAGGTCACTGTCACCTGGCACATCTGACCTCAAAATAAATAAAGCTCATCTACTAATCAAGACCAACTAGTATGAGTGTCCTGGCCACAAGCGTTCTTCAGTTACTAAGCGGAAACCTTGACCACCCACCGACCGACCGACCGACCGACCGACCGGCTGTCTGACTGACTGAATGAATGACTGACTAAATGACTGACTGATTGACTGACTGATTTACATCATACTTACTCTTTTTCTCTATTTCGGAAAGTGAGTTGTCTTTTTTAAGGATTTCTGTTTCCACTGGAACAAGTTGGTTTGCAAAAGAGCTCCAAACCAATTCGATCTGAAATATATGCTACTATTATATAAGGGGCACTGCCCAGGTCTTTGATCTACAGGTTTGACAGAAACAGTGTCAAACTTATCACTACATTGAGCTTACTGCGGGCTTGAACGTAGATTGCAACCACGTGAAGTTTCGGGTAATAGTTATTGAAACTATACTAATGCGCTCTAGCACAATGTGGAACTATTTTACTAAAGAAATGTTACCTCTTCTTGTTGAAAATCCGAAAGAGCTTTCTCATAATTTTGCCGAACCTTGGTGAGGTCTTGTTTGAACTGCTTATAGCCCCCGATAACTTCATATCTTTTGAACCGTAATCCTTTTTGCAAATTGTCGTATGACTTCAAACTGAACAACCGGTCTTTGAAATGTTTCTCTTTTTCCGCATCATTCTTTTCTTCCAATTGTGACAAGAACAGCAACATTTCCATCTGTTTTAAGTAAATAAGGCCTGACGTAAAAAATCAGAGAGAGAGGAAGAGTGTGCTTGGTAACTTCACATTCGCCAAATTTCGACAATTTCAAAGAGAGAGAGAGAGAGAGAGAGAGAGAGAGAGAGAGAGAGAGAGAGCATACACAATCATTTGAGTTAACTGTCAATTCAAGGGCCTTAACTTTGGAATGGATGCCACGACCTGGCAGCTTACTCTGGTTGTTTGGAATAGCAGTGCTAGGTAAACACGTTCATTGTACTGTCCAAACTAGAGAGCGGAAATGAAAGTTTGCGACTGTGGTTGATGACGCCGATAGAAAATGGACTTCTACCCAGGCGACATTACTATGAATATTATGTTATTGTAGAACTTGGAATACTTACCTCAGCATCCCTTTCAACAACATTGGCGGTATAATCGACAACATTTGTACGAATGTATTTACGCGTAGACGTCCGATATTTAGCGCAGCGCTCTTTTAACGATGCTGATGGAAGAGGTAACTGTAATTTCTCCATTTGGGCGTGAAACATGTGGATGCCCTTTTCTTTCACTTTTTGATTTTCGAGCTTAGCAACCACTGTAAATGCATCGTCAACATTTGGCACTTCTCCGCAAGAATGGCAAAGACTGCAAATACACACCTTTTTGTATGTTTACCCGAAAATGACATGTAAGGAAGAGTGTTAGGGTAGTTGCTGAATATTAAGACTGCTCTTTTCACATGGTTTTGCTTTCCAAATATATGGCTTTCAACCCTTGAATTTTTTGTAACGAATAGTACTTTCGAATAAAAAGGAATTGACTGAAATAGTCTTAACTTTGATATATTGTCCTTTCCGATAACTCGATTATCTTTCCCTGAATACTCTTCAAGTGGGCATGCGCAAAAAGCGGAAATTTACTTCCGGGGACTACACAAACCAGGAAGTAAACAGCAACAAGTGAAAATGGAAAGTAAAGATTCAAAACTAATAAAGAAAACGGGCAGGAAAACCCCTAAGTACTGTTGTATTTGTAAAGGAATTTACAGAGGAAAGGTTATTGATGGGAGAAAAGTGTCATTGCACCGTTTTCCTCAGAACAAACGTTTAAAACGTGTGTGGGTGCAGCGATGTAAAACGGTCATGAGATCGTTCCAGTGGAATGAACACAGACGATTGTGTAGTGAGCATTTTGTTGGCTTCAGAGGACCTTCATTCCAGCATACACTTCCATCTATGTTTCCAACTGAGACTGGTGCTACCAAAACCTTCCAGCCAACGGTATTTTTTATTTCTTATATTAGTTTAAGTTCTTCCTTACATGCACCTCAAAATGAATTATGTTATATCAACGGTGCTTAAAAACAATGTCACAGCACTTATTTGTAAATTTTGTAATTTAAGAAATGATTAAAGAATTGTTTTCAAATACAGCCTGGAAAAATGTGTACCATATAGCCTGGCAGATTTTGTACTAAAACATTTATCTTATACAGTTTCATTTGCAATTTCAGCTCCTTGATGAAGACGTAGGTGATGATGATGATGGTGATACGGTCAATGACGATTTAGACCTAGAACTGTCAAATGATGATAGTATACAGCCACAACTGTCATTTGTATCCCCTTCCGGGCATGCCATTGATACCTCTGTCCACCTGCATGATTACTGCATGGGACCAGTACTACAGCCACAGAATCAGTCCTTTAGGTATTGTTCAATATATATATATATTGCTTCTTGTGCTATGAAATCGATCTGATAAGTTAATTACTTCTGATCATTTTTCTTCATTCTTTAACAAAAATAGGAAAATTTAAGTGTTTGTAAATGTTTAAGGCCAAAAAAACAAACATTTGGTTAGGGTTACCAGACTGTACATGTAAGATGTGGTAAATGGGTACATGATCAATTTGTATATGTTTCAGATGTTGTGACACACAGACTGAGAACAACTGTGCAGTGATGGAAGTACAAACTGAAGAAAGTTTCCTGGGAAAAACAGCAGACTTCAGTTCACAAACAGAACATTCTACTAGAGACTTTGGTGTACAATGTCAGCTACCTATGCTCACATATGATGACGTAAAATACAATGACGATTTGGTCAGTTTTTACACCGGAATCCCTAATCGAGTTGTGTTTGAAGCTTTGTTTGATGAAATCAAGGATGAAGCTGAAGTGCGGACATCAAGGCGGAAACTTAACTATAAAGATTCAGATGGAGGACGGCCAAGAACTCTAAGTGTTCTGGATGAATTTTTCATGGTGCTGATGCGCCTACGTCTAGGTCTGTTATTTGAAGATCTAGGTACTAGGTTTTGCATATCCACTTCACAATGTAGTGACATTGTTGAAAGATGGATCAACTATTTACATGTACAATTATCCTTTCTTGTTCAATGGCCATCTCGTGAGGTAGTGAAAAATAACATGCCTGAACAATTTAAAGAGAAATATTCTAACACTAGAATTATTATCGACTGCACTGAAATTTACAGTGAAACATCCAGTTCTCTTTCTTTGAAAAGTTTAATGTACAGTGATTACAAGTCTCACATGACTCATAAGATTTTGGTGGGTATAAGCCCAAATGGTGTTGTAACTTTTGTTTCTGACTGTTGGGTGGGCTGTACCAGTGACAAGAAACTCACAGAAAAATGTGGACTCTTGGACTTGCTTGAAGAAGGAGACGCCATAATGGTTGATAAGGGTTTCACTATTACAGACCTTACTACTCCAAGAGGCATTCATCTCATTATTCCACCATTTAAACAGAAAGGAAAACAATTCTCTAAACGTGAGGTTCTCCTTACAAAAGATATTGCAAGTTTACGAATACATGTTGAAAGGCAAATGGAGAGAATCAAGAACTTTCGAATATTGCATGGCAATATTCCTATAACACAGTCAAGGAGAATTTCTAAAGTGTTCAAAATATGCACATATTTGACAAATCTATGGCCACCACTTGTTCAATAATAACTCATGTGTCAATGAAAGCGTTTGTATATATCAAGCATTAGATTTAGGGATAAAAACTTGTATACTTCTAACTAGAACAATGAAATTACAATTTTGTTTTAAAATCATTTTTTCGAGCAAGTTATATGATAACATATGAGATTACACATTTGATTCAGGTTTGACAAAAATGGATAAGGAAATATGCTCATGTGAATGGATTTCAAGATTTGATTTGAAACATGTATGCATTAACTGATCAATTTATTGATATAATTTTTTGTTTGTGAAACATCTGCTTTGTATTTTGTGGTTTTATTATTTGTAACATTTCTAAGAATAAAAGTCAAAGATCACTTATTAAGTTTGGCTCTGAAATGAGTTTTTTTTTATTTGCCATGTGTAATTGATCTACCACGTACTTCAAATCATTAGTATTGAATTGCTTAAAGGATTTTTCAGTATGAACCATTTTCATATCAGTTTCATAATTGAACTAAGTGGAAATAAGAATAGGCAAGAGTGCCATAGATCAAACTGAAATGCCCGACAAATGTTAACTTTAAGATACATTAGATTAAAAAAACTAGCCCCATGCTAAATATGTCCCAATGTTTAAAGGGACTGTACACCAGATTGGCACCAATAAAGTTTTTTTCTGTAACAAATCTCAGGACAAATTATTTAATAAAATGTTTTACTCTTCTGATATGATAATGGTAAAGAAATACCAAAATGTAAAAGAAAATTGAGCTATGGATTGAACTAGTGTCACCAAAATAGCCGTCCAGTGTTGTATCCACTTTGCTACGAAGGCTTATCCGAAACCATATGAATGCTTAAGCTAATATACCTTACTTGGTTATATCCCATGATATCATCAACTAGCAAATCACGCATAAGAATGAATTCTACTAGGTATACATACCCAGTAAAAAAAAATTAATGGAGAAATATGGAAAAAATAATGCGAAAATAAATTAATTGTATACTACGGTATGTGGTACTTCAGTTAGTTAGTTTCAATGCATTGTACACATTGATACCAAGTTTATGTCAGTTTTTGACAAGTTTCTTTTTTTTTTCGATATTTCATCACACGGTGTATAGCCCCTTTAAGTTTTGCACCCTGCAAACATAAGAAAGTAACACTCATTTGTTGTTTTTAATTAGCAAGTCAGAAAAGGAGAACAACTCGACAGTCTTGAGTTATGGGACGTGCAGTAGCTACATGCAAACCAATATTCAATTGAACATCTTCAATTGTTTTAGAGTAAAACTCAGCTACTTCTTTAAACAATGGCAATATAAACGCTATCACTATCCTGCACACAAAATGCAATAATAACACACTTGAAAGGTTAAACATATGTCCATTTATTAAGCTCAGAAATACATCCCTGAAAACTAGATAAATGGAAAGGAAAAGTAGAAAAGGTCAAACATAAAACAAGGAAATAATTAAAGTAGATTTACAGCATCGCATAATCACAATATGTTGACAAAAGTACACATACTTTCAAAATACTGCCCAAAATTTAGATTTACAACTTTTTTATTCATGGTTTCAAATTATAGTAACAATACAGTCATTTTGGAGTTTCATTTTGAATATAGTTATGAAAATAACTGAAAGCAAACAAGATATTCACATAAATTGCCATTATTGATCATTCAAATGTACATGTATAAACAACACATAACTAGACGATGTACAAATCAATTGAACAGACTCATTCCCCTTTTAACACGTTGTGCGTACAGTTCAGGAATGTATGATTCAAGGCAAAATCTGTCAAGTTGACACAACATTTTCAGCCAAAATGATTCACAAAATGCAATTCTCTGTATAGAAAGACCTACACATGTCCAAACTACAAAATCACACCATTTCCTCCCGGTGATTCCCATCTGCCCTTGGACCTGGTAGTAATATTTGTGTGTTTCCTTGAGTAACACCTTGCCATTCTCTAACTGACAAAAAAAATCATTGTCTTCACAGCATTCCTCAGGCGTTTGCATCCTCCATTTCTTAGAGGCAGGACACTTAATCTCAACCAGACCAACACTTTCTGTACAATGTGAACAGAACACAAGCCCATCTGGACTGGCACCAAGGTAGGGTCTGTCGGCACATACAACTAGACCACTGTCTTTAACTGCTAGTCCTTTGTGGTCAGTTTGCATTGCTTTCGCATACATTCTCTTTGCAGCCTTCTCATGTTTAATTCCATATTCTGTGTACTTGCTTGTGAAATTGGAATACAACATCTGCCGCAGGAGTCCGTCAGGTTCAGTTGATTCTTTCCTACGACAGATGCTGCCAAAGTTTGAAGCTGTTAGGCGTTCTTTTCTGGCCTCTTGCCATTTCCCACTTTTTTGGCCCCTTGTTAAGATTTCAGTTAATTGAATTTCTTCAGCGCTTTGCTTCAAAGAGTCAAAATGATCCAAAAACACTGTCTTACTAGAACTGTCCCTCAAGTTTACACTATCATGGTAGTTGAATGGCACAGAATGTAACACAGGGAGATCTGGTTCATTTTCAGTTGTTTCAATTTCAAAGTTTTTTAACCAGCCTACATTCAACTTCGAACCAACCAGTTTCTGCCTAAATCTGTCAATGTTAACAGTGCATCCATTGATAGAGTTCAGTTCATGGTTTTTGTTTACAGAAACTTTACGTACTGACACGTTGTACAGTTTCTTCTTTGAGAACATAAGATCTTCAGATTTCCTAGGCGACAGCTTACGTTTCCGTGGTGCAGACAGCATGCTGAAGTTGTTCCAGGCACAGGGTTTGGATGTTGGAGCAAGGGTTTTTTTACGCGTCAGGTCTTCAAGTCCATACAGCAGGGCACCAATATGGTTGCAGCATTCACCTTCACTAGATGAAAATAAAAAAATTCATTTACATGTGTGCCTTTTTACTTGTTATACTTACATGTATATTCCAAAACATTAAAGTTTGAAAATGGAGGTGAATACACAGTATTTTACACTTAGTATTTCCTGGTAGGCCATGAACATACAAAACACAAACAGTGCCATAAGTAAACACCAACACGGTGAAGGGAGTTCATTGAATCAATACATAAGCTCGCCTGTTCTTTCATTCAGAAAAAAATAGCAAAACTCAGCTAACCATGAAAGCCAAAATTATGACAGTTATAACATGTGCTTTTTTGTCTCTTGTAACAAGTGTACCAAGTTTGATAAGAAGATATGAAATAGTTTGAAGAATGCCCCAAGTTTAAGTATTTGATAATACTGACAAAATAGCCTAGCGTGTGTGGGTTTGACACCTTTCATCAATGCAGATCAGAGACTTTGATTTATCACAAATTAATTCAACTTACCCAGCTGGACAGTTGCAGAACGCGGAGTGTATGCAGCCAGTCACTTTCGACAGAAGGATCCAGGGTTGGTACTCTGGTGACTTTCTTTTGTCTGCAGTTGGAAATGATGGCAGCACGGAAGCTTGAACATAACAGTGGCTGCACTCTTCGCTTATGAGATGGACCTGAAGAATAAATTATAAATAATATTTTAATTTAAATGACAATAAATAAACAACATACATCATAGAACATATGAAAATTGTACAAAATACATTATTTTTTTTAAAATTAAGATAAGTATATAGTCAGTGTGGTTCGACACATACATGTGCTTGCATCCACCACACCCCCCTTAATTGTGGCTAGCCCCGCCTACATAAAAATGTTGAGTACATTTTTCACACCAAATTATTTTTATGTCCAAGTCAAAATAGTCCCCTTGAGCTAATTATATAACTAGATGAAGTAAACATGGCAGAAAAAACAGCCTCAGACTTATTATAAACTCACTATTTGACATACCTCAACTTTCTGTACATGTCCGTCCACATAATAAGTCCTCGCCTTCAATTGACGTTTCGAGTCTCTTTTCAGTACAATGTAGTTGTATATATCCTTTTCCTCTACAGCAGGAAACAGATCAATAGTGGACTTCCATGCCTTCAGTGTTGATGGCGGTGGAAGACCCTCGCCACATGGGAGGATAAAGCGTTCGGTTGCTCTTCTCTCTCTTTCTTCCCGATCTCTCTCCTCCAGCACGCGTTTGTCAGTTATAGAAAGTCTATATGCGCCTTTTATCCTCTCAATCAATTCGCATTTAAGACCTGATACATTCAATTTCCGGTTCGCAAGGTATCTTTTCAAATCGACGACCTTAAATGGTGTCAACTCATTGTTATTCATACACGCCCCAGTGATCTCATTGTCTACGTCGGCCATCTTGCAAAATGTATTCCCCGGAAGTAGGAAATGGAGTAGCCTCCCTTAGAAATCAGGGGAAGTAACCAAGTTATCGGAAAGGACAATAACAATGGGATGCTGTGCACAATGCAATAATTATGACCCTTAGTCTCGTTTTTACAGAGTTATATTCCCTTGTTTTTTAAATTCCATTTTGTCTTAAGCATAACTTGTAAACCTTTTTAAGTAATTCGACATTGATCAATAACACTGTTACTTTGAACACAGCGCAAGAGATCTTGTGGGAACAATTCCCAACTTTTAATATAATTCACTACTAAAGGAATTTAAGTAAACATTAAACACTCATATATAACAATATAAAAGTTGTAAACAGAAAACAGTATTTTACAGTAACACATGTCTAGAACAAAACTGTAAAACTACTGGGTGTTTCGAGGACATCTTTCCTATCTATTGTTTTAATTTGTATTTATTAACTTACTGGTTTGTTATCATCGATTTGTGTTGGTTTTTGGATGTAGATATATGACATGAACATTTTGGTTACGTTCTGAAATTCTGGTGAAAGATCTTTAAACGTAAGGCTATCGATTTGTCTCACAATTGTACTGTCTCCAGGGAGTGGGAATATGAAACATTTCCGTTTCGATTCCGGAAAGTAGTCCCGGATACATTTACGGCATTCGTTGGAAGAATGAATTCCTTTGGGCTTGTGCATCAGACTCGTTGTAAGATACCCGTCCGGTGTTATATCAAGACCATCTTTTTTCAATGCCAGCGAAAAATCTCTCAAAGCGAGAACAAACCCAGGCATGGCGCATGATAAAAGACCGTTTTTTCCCCCACATTTTCCGCCATATCGAATGTTTTTCGACATTTCAGAAACAAATCTGCCCGATTAAGGTTTAAACAATGTTGAAGATTATATAAAATAAATATGACTTAATCCACGTTCTGGAACTAGCAAAGTTTTTTGAATTGTAAATGATGAGATGCACAAACATAATGTGTTTTTAAACTTTTATTCTAAAGGAGACGGAATGTTTTTTACTTCATGCTTTTCGATGAAATATGGGGTTTTATCAGTGAAATAACAACAGTTAAAATTTTCACTGCAAAAAGGAGTGAACATATCAACTTAAAAAACAACTTTTAACCCCATTGTAGTTACTTGCCCTTGATCAAAGCAAAACAATTTAATTTTAAACAGAAAATGTTGCCCCAAAATAAATTAGAAATTTAAAATAAAGGTAACATTTAAGGAATTAATTGCGGGATTGATGTCATTATCGGTGTATGAACGCAATTGGGCTGGTCAAGTGGAGTCCGAAGGACTCAACGCGTACTTTGACCAGCCCAATTGCGTTCTTATCCCCGACAATGACATCGATCCCGCAAATCATTGCTTATATTTACAACAATAGTTCATTATTCGTTAAGTAATTGTTAAAAAATACTTCCTTTCAATTAAAAGAAACTTTCTTTCAGTTATCATTTCTTACCCATTCTATAAATAGAACGACCCGACTGTAACAGGAAACATTTTATCAAATGACGCCACATTAACGCGGAAAAAGATCAACCACTTGAAATCACTTTAAAACGTAAAATTGAAACACTTATGGCAACCATTTATTTAATCAATTAACACTTTCTGAAATGTTGATTTACATTTTACGGGACCTGCTGACATAATACACAATAACAAGATCAATAGTTTTCATGTATATTGTTATGCGATGAATTGCGATCCGAACATATCCAAAGATGTTGCATTTATCAATACAATCATTGATAAACGCAATTGCCGAAAGGCAGTTCATTTAACGAATAGAAGTTGAGGAATAAATATTCGCTCATAAAGATTAATTTGGAAATAAATAACTAACCGTTCATTCAAAAAAATGTTATCCCTTTTTTTAAAACGTTTTCTTGAACTTTGAAGCTATATGTTCTAACACTTACTTTTATACCAAAAAAGTAGCAGACGAAAACAACTGCTCGAACATAAAAAGAATGTTATATAATTGTTCTAATATAGTTTGAACTGTTTGTGGTTGTAATATGTAATTTGAACATCCCTGGAATTTACACAACAATTAACATAGTTTTATTTCCCCGCCAAAGCCTCAAAATTTGTCAACAACCTAGCGTGGTCTTAACTCTTTACATGGAAAACGACCTGTCTTCAAGCAAAACAGACTGGTCTCTGACACAGTGAGATGACTCAATATCCATGTATAATAAAACACATACTTAAACTAAGAAACATGTTTTATATCCAATGATTATCATGCTCTCCTTCATATAAAAGTGTTTTCGTTATTTTTTGGGAACAAAGATGCACTAATAAAACAACATTGATTAGTGTTCATCAAATATTTCCACTTAAACGAGCGAATACTAAACTATAAAAAAGATTATCAGAGAACATTTTCTCAAAGAAACCGGAAATAGTAATTTGACAGCTACGTCATTAGCTATAATTTTGCGTGAGGGGCGTTCCACGGGTAGCTGGGTAAATAACACCCTTTTCAAAAAGGGGGTAATTAAGAAAATAAATTATAATATTATATAACTCCAAAAATTTGCTTAAAAGAAACAAAAATGTGTTTATTTCAGTGGAAGATCGTACATAATTTCACTCGTGTTCATATAAAACACAAATTTTTACTCGTGGCTTCGCCACTAGTGAACGTATGTTTTTCTTTGACACTCGTGAAATAAAATACGATCTTACACTGAATTAAACAAATATCCTCTATATATCCAATAATTTGAAAACGAAGTCTAAAGCAAACAGCACTAACCTTATAGGACCTTAAGCTAACACTTTACAACTGATATATTAAGCTTTTATGATACTTGTTTTAGAAATGAAAGAAGATCACTTTTCAATAAAACAATAGTATTTCTTTGAACCTGGTTTACTGATATCTAGGTTTTATTGTAAACCAAACAATGAAGGGTTTTAAGGTATTTTTTTGACATATGTAAAGGAAGAAACACGGAAACCTGAAACGTATCAAATTATGTTTTGATATAACAAGATATTCTTTAAAAGAACTAAAAATACTTCTACCTATATTTATGTCGTAACTATCATGATGTGAAAATTCACGGACAGACATGCTGATTTCGATTAAAATACTGCGCACTTAACTGTTACAACCATAAATTTAAGGGAATCCTTCTCAGTGTAGGGTCGTGTTCGCATCTGACAAATATATTAAACTTATGTTTTGTAGATCAGTATATCAATAGGGGCTAAAACGTTTCAAGGATTAAGTGTGTCTGTATATAAGACAAACTTAGAATGCGTTTCATTATGATAAGCTCTTTATATATTGCGAGAAATCAAGAGATTTGCCCGTGTGTGTGAAATGGTGTACATACATGTGATATATCTAATTAAATGAGTCCTCATTGAATGTATCACTACATCAATATTGTATAATTAACTTGACTTTCTTTCCATAGATTGTCATGCTATGATACGTATAATGCAACGGATAAGAAACAAAATATGCAAGCCTACCTATTGTTTCTCAAAAGGATACGTGAGTTTGTTGATAGCCTCTTGATTAAACGCGCCTGACATGTTGTACACTAGAGTACTGCACAGCAATGTAGCAAGTGTGCAAATGCGGTTGTCGTGGTTAGAATCCCCCTGAAATCAATATTTTTGACGATTATTTAAAATGGCTTCAGTATCATTATTACTTCAACGCCGGACCGGTTATATGACAAATTGTCTGGTTTAACGCCGATGAAATGCTTAGTTCATATATGGAACCATTATTGAAGCTGAGTAATCCCCCCATTTCCGTCAAGTACTATTTTCAATAATAATCGGTCGTGTAAATTTTGCGCTGGCAATGCTTAAAAATAAAGTAACTGGAATTTCTTTAGCCTGACGAGCTAAACAGAACTGTTTGTGAGAAGTGAATTATATAAATCAACTCGGTATTCCCCTCTTTTAGAGTGAGCGGGGGCATACAACAGTGAGATTTGAAAACTATTGCAATATGAAGTGATATAATTTTGATAACTTATATTTCTGTAATGGGATGGATGAGGCCATATTCATTAACGTCTGTAAATTAAATTTAAACACCAGGCACATGAATATTTTCACCTCTTCAACGTCCCCCATCCCTTCCGTGTCCAGAAGCATAAGGACAGTGTCCTTCTGTGTTGGATGATCACAACAAAACACCCAGATGCCCTTAGTTGTTGCTTCTACTGTACCTCCAATTGTAAAACCTGCATCACCTAGATATAGGGACAGAGGCATTTAAAAACTATTATAATATTAAAAAGGTAAATTCAACGAGCGACACAATGCTCAATCCATATATTAGGATATTGTTATCCATCAAGTGTTCAGTAAAATCCTGGTAACTGTCGTTTTTTTAATAAATGGAGAAAGACACAAGTATATATGTAATTTTCTGTTGCATTATTCAGCTGTTCTCAGCTATTTCAAAAAACAATCACAACCCAGTTATAACATGACTGATATATAGGCAGCTATTCATTGGTGGAGAGCTCGCTTTACGACGCTAACTATCAATCATGTTCACTTGTTTGGGGCGTTTCCCTTTTATATATCACTTGTTCATGAGTTAATGTTTTTGTATGTATGGCGTCTGAAAGGTTAATTGCATTTTGTCCAAAGTTGTTTTAAAAAGGTGCACATTTGTCAATTACTCAAGAGTAACATCTCACATGTTTACATTGGAGAGAGAGAGCAAACATAAAATACATTCAAAGTATTTGTGTTTTGCTTTTGGCTATCTGCAATCAAGGGTTTCCAGTAGAATGATTTTCGAAAAATCTTAAAACATAGTTTCTAAAGGACAAATTGTTATTCATTTTACATGATAGTCAGTCCAAACATATCATGACAGATTTATGGATTTGTAAGTACTTAAACATGACGGTAAAAGCAAAATATGCCCTCGAACTACGCCTTGACAAATATAAATCCCGCAAGTGAATAAAGTCCATAATGGTATGATTTATAAGATGCAATAAATACCTTTGCTTGCGCCAGCAAGTCGATTCATCAAATAGGATTTTCCTGTTCTATACGGCCCCGTGATTGACACAATGGCACATGGTCTATCTATGCGGGATATCTCGTCGAGTACCTTATCACATACTCTTAGTGTTTTGTCTTCGCTCGCAATTATTAGGCATCGAGGTCTTTGAAAGACGGTTGACGGATACCTGATTATTTCAAATTATTTCTTTAAGTCTGTTTTGCAAAATGACATAGCGTTTTAAATCAAACCGTCTGCATTTGCATTGTTGTACCTTGATTGAGAGTGATAATATATTGCACTACACTGCTGATGCTGTTTTGCAGAACCATTCGGTAAATCTTGTGGTAGTATGTAATGGTTAAAGAGTGTGAGGGTGTACTTAAAAGATAAAGACATTCGCTTAAACATTTAGATTTTCCAAGTACATACTAACAGGCTAAAAGCGTATATTTGTTTTTGTTCGATGTAGAATCAGAATAAGCCTGTGTTAATATAAGTGTTTTGAAAACACGAGCTGTTAAATATGTTCATATTAATAACAAAAGGCAATATGTTACCCAATAAGAATGTAGTGCGTATTTGTTATGCAAAAGTACCTACCAAGTACACTTGTATACTATTCTAGCAATTCATATATGTGCTCATTAAATTATTACTCTTTATGTGAATGTAGGATTTTTTATGTAACACGATACAATACGGCAAATAAAAAGGAAACACTATCAGGTTAATACTATTTTTACGTTTAAACACATTGGTAGTCTATCCCCCTGGCGGTTGAACGGCAATGGATACAACGCCAAATAACAAAACATATGTTTAAAATAAAATTCAGAGCAAACCTTATTCTCAATCGATTCTTTTGACAGTGCGACGACAGTTGGCATTTTCTTTAATATGATAATTCTGCTGTTACTTGAGTTCATGACATATAAATACATTCGAGAAACGCGCGACACAAAGGTGGGTAGACATAATCATCAAAACAAACATTATTAAACTTTTCTTACCATCTTGAAATTTTTACATTGCATAAATATTTGTTTGTTGTTTTTTAAATGGTTTTGCATGTTCAGATATCGACTCAGGTAATGATATGTATAATGAGAAAAGACATGAACATAATAACGCGTTGGACTACTAAGCCTAAAAGTATGCGTATAATTGATGACAATTTTCAATATACGTACATTTCCGATAATTGATTCTTTTTGTTGGGACACCGGTTGTGGGAATGAATCTGAAATAGATTAATAAGTAAAATAGTAAAATGACGCAACCAGGTTTTAAATGGGTGCATTCAGTAAAAGTTTTGGGTATCCAAAAACAAATAGAGACAATCACCCATAAAACTCCATATTCTGTCTAAACGGTTTGCAAACTTTGCTTACCATTGGCCGTGGATACGACCCATTTAATGCTAAACGCAATCCATTGCAATGTAGGTATAAACACTTAGTATCGTAATATCATTTCAAACTAAAACAAATTAGCAGGAACTGATTTAAGCAACAGCAATGTTTACCAAACCTACCCCTTAAATAAGCCTAACCGTCCACAGCATATAGACGCGCTAAGTATAAAACATAACCATAAATATATTTTCCAATAAGCAATTGACGCTGCAAATCGACCAGCAATTCATTACGAAATATGCGTTTGCGCTTGCTAGTTTGCTTATCTTCATTTTCTTCATTGCTACTGGCGGGCGAATATTTTGGCCATTTTCGGACTTATTGAATATTTGTGATAAACTCCGGTTCAGCGATATTAAAGTCAAACTGACTTGCAGCGAATAACTTTTTATGACAACTTATAGTGAAATATATTAACATATTTGGTTTTAAGAAACATTTGAACGTTCACTTTTTTAATTAAATATCCAAAATATTTGACACATATTCTACCAATTTTCGAAATTTTCTTAAACACATACTTTAGTCTTTTGAAGAAACGCCCATAAAGTTCCTGTGTGTGAAAATAATTGAAAGAAAGCGCGAATAGATTAAACTGATAATTACAAAGCTTTCAGTCCTTTAATATCAGTAGGGAACATGTGCAGATTTGTGTTACCTTTAAACCCTAAGCTTTTGTCCTTAGATATTATATATATTATGTGCAGATTCACGTCATTTTAATTTTGTTTTATTAAGATTTGTCATTTGACGAAGAAACAAGCAAATATGTAGTGTAGTTTTTTGTGATAGGGGTCAGTCCGTCGTACGTCCGTCGTTTACATTGCCTTCGAAACTTATTTTTATAAACCACTAAACAAATTGCAAATATTGTTTAAAGGAATGTGCCTTGGACAGTCCTCCTCCGAATTCCTTAAAATAAAATGGTTTCGTGTAGACCCTGGTGTCCATGGCAACACAAATGATAAACTTTAAAAGACATATTATCAGAAACCGCTAGCAGGTGGTCCTTTATTAAATTCTTTCAAGCCATGTATGCTCGTTCAGAACTTTGCCGACAGGTTTCAAATCATTTCACAGAAATGTTCCTAAGGTGGTCCTCAAGCCAAAGTTTGCTCGTTTAAATCTTTGCCGAAAAGGGGGAGGGACTAGTTTTCATAATATTATTGTATGAAAATCTTTGAATTTCGACACTACAAACTGCTGGTCAGATTTCAAAAAGATTTCACAGTTGGCCCTTTATCAAATTCCTTCAAGCTATGTTGGTACGTTTTAAACTATGCGAACAAGGGGAAGGGTTTATTTTCACTATATGGCTGATTTGTTAATATGTAACAAGGTACAGCTTAAGTAAGAAAGAACCTCAGTTGGAATTATCAGTTGGTTTATGTGGCAATATCTCCCTTTTAAAACCTTCGTCTCTGAAACCGAATGGCCTTTTTTATTTGGTATGTAACATTCTGTAGTGGTTCCTTACCAAAATGTTCAAATTATGCCCCTTCGGCAAAAGCTGTTCACGCCCCGGGGGTCTCAGTTTTTATATACTTCTTTAAAAATCTTCGTCTCAGAAACTGCCAGGCGTAGGGCCTTTATATTACCAGGTATGTTGCTTTACCATTATTGTTCAAATTGGTCTTGGGGACAAAGCCGGCCCCATCTCGGTGTAACAAGTTTTCTTTATAATTATGTAGTAAGATCTTTGAAAATCTTCTTCTCTGAAACTGCAAGGCACAGGCCTTTGTTAATTAATATGTAGCCTTATGTAGTGTTCATTTTCCAAATATCCTACTCATGGGGTGAAAATTGGTTCCGCATCGGGGTTTTCCATATTTTTAAAACCTTAAAAAATCTTCATTAAAGCAGCTAGGCCCAGACCTTTGATATTTGTTATGTCACCACAAGTAGTGGTTAGTAACGACCTGCATCCATAGCACTCAATGACAGCCTTTGCAACTAATGACTTCGTTATCAGATAATGACTTCCTTGTTTACCATTTAGATACCAAGCAACCAATACATTTCTTCCTTAGCAACAAGCGACCTCCTAAACAGCAAACAACTTCCTTTGCAACCAATGACTTCCTTATCAATCACTTTACAAAAGAACCAATGATTACCTTAGCAACCAATTTAATCACAAAATGGAAAGTTTAATACACCTTTCGATCAGAGTTAATGCGGTAAAAATAGATACAATGAGTTAAGCGTCCGATTTTGACAATTAAAAATCCATAGTCTATGGAATATCGGATTACGCAGTTACGTTGGAGTTTGAAGTTTTCAGATTGCCATCTGATCAGAATAATATTTGGGCGGGAATTAACATTGTTTTGGACTAATTAAGGCGTACGTGACATTGATCATGTTCAAAAGAAGCCTTTCAAGAATGCTTTGAAAATAAGGAAAACAATAGGAATGCTGAAACGCACATGTATTTAAACAAACTGGAAAAGTAATTGTTTAAACTCTACTTCTAGAAAGTTAAAAGTATATAGATCCATGTTTGGGAAGATTTATGCATCGGATTTCTTTTGACAACCGGCCAAGTATATTTCCTAAGAGGTATTCTCATAGAGCTGTCAAAATGACGTCTGTTGCGAATCGTCCGTTCTACTAAAATAGTTAGTTTTACCAGGGCGTTGCTATCTGTCAACGTTTAACATTAGTGCGAAAGAAAATGCTATAAACAATATGGCTCATATATGGCTCATATTTAAAATATGACTATTAGGTAACGTCATTAAATAATGACATGAACATGTAGTTTGAGTACGTGAAAGACGAATGTGTTCAAATACACGTCTAATATATACAAGCTTAACGATTTGAGCGAGACTCTTATGAAGAGAAATACAGAAGTAAAGTTATCAGCAATCTTGAGGATGACACATGGTATATATTATTATCGTTATTTACCTGTTTATATTTGTGAACAGATAATTAAAAGATTACCTGTTTTATCGTAATATCATTTCATAGTATAACTAATATTATTTACTTATATTGCTCGTGTGAATCCTTCAACGAATATGTTCTGTGAATACATGGAAAATGGATTGTATCCTGGGAGCAGATAAAAATAATAACAAAAAAAACTTGTTGGGACTCATTAAGCAAGTAAATATTGACATAAAATGGGTTAATAGATCCCATAAATAACAGTTAATAAAACAGTTGCGTGATGCTGCAAGAAGTCTACGGTCAAAGAGAGAATAGATGTTGTTAATATAAACATGGTTATAAATTTGTATTACTTCCTGAAAAATGACACGAATCTTATAAATTCTCGAGACATTAATTTGATATTATTATGTAATGCTGTCGTTTGACATTACAACTTGACGAGTGAACTGCAATGATTTTTAAAATGATCATTAAAAACAGATCAAGCAAAACTTATGCTTAAAGAAAGGAAGAAGTGTTGATAGAGAATGTCACGTACCTGTAATAATTAGAATTGTTCGTGTCATGATACTCAAAGATAAATACATATACATACTTTGAGTATAATGACACGAACAATTCTAATTATTCAGTTTATAAATCTAGTTTCACTCAATATTAAAACCCACTACCTAAACTCAGCAAAAAAGAGAAAAATAACAAAAAAAGCCACCCATAATTCAATAACCCATTAATTTTTATAAGAAATAACATTGTTTAAATAATTCAATTTAAAGAATAATCAGCTTTATACAAAATATAAACTTACCGATTTCAATTCATTCATCAAACTATGCTTGTATTCAGCCCTGTGGTAGAACGCGCATCCAAAGATATTGTATAACGAATCTTTCACTTACTTATATAGGTTTTGATTTTATGACTTATCGTTTAATAAATAACGCACCAATCCAATTAACGACGAAATAGGGGGGAGAGGCATGACTAAACGGAATTTCAAGTTCAATAAAGGCGTAATATATCAATAAGTTAGATCAGAACTGTTCTTTATTGTCCACTTTATAAAACTGAAAACTAAAGTTTCAAAGAAGCAAAGTACTCATGCTGACAAGCACAAAACAATCATAAAACTTAACAAATATCAAGTACCTTATTGATAACGCAGCCGGAGCTATCGGAAATAGCAGACACGCATTCGGTTAAGTTCAGCCTGGGTATTGCGTCAGTAAAATGTTAAGCAAACATAGCCTCGTATAATAAAATATCTACAAAATTGAATGTATTTAGATCTTTTTTTGTAAAAATTAAGTCGTCAGAAAATCTCTAAAATCTTGTGAAAGGCTCTTTTAGGGGATATACAGGAGATGAAATTGAAAAATTTACCTAAGCTTTCCGTCCGTGAAAGTTGATTGTAACTTCATATTCTGTAATCCCTGCAAAAAATCCTCACTTCAAACCAAGATGTCCACACACACACGTTTTACTTTCGCATTCGAAAAAGCCCTGCTAGTCCCGGCTGCTGTGGCTGCATTACCTCACGTGCGGAGTTCTTTTGGGGATTTCAAGAGTTCAAATTTCAATTAACCTTCACCTTCCCATATCGGAAGGAAAGACTTTATGTTATTGCCACCTCAAATCTATACTCTCAAAAAACCCCAAATAAACATCTTCGAAAGAAGCAGCAGAAGAGTCGCATTCTACATAAACTATACAAATACAAAATATTGCGAATGTAACTATGGTTTACAACGATAAAAAAACATTTATTGAAAATACCAGGACATACTTGTATTGTTACTTATAGTAACAAAGACACTCTGTATTATACAATGGCTAGAAACGCAACTAAAAAGTGCCAATCAATGACAAGCAACATTTAATGAAATTCAAAATATGTTAATAAAACGGCTGTCTCCGTATAGATTTACAGCTTTGAAGTTTTGAGTAATAAAATAGTGTACACAGCACGAGATAACACAATAATTCTGCCATCCAATTTTGGGTTAAAGTACGTACAAGTATAGGTTGTATATTTATTTAAACCTCTTTTGTACACACAAATCTTATTCATTGAATTGGCAAACTCATAAATAACTTGTGTTAGCAAGTACTTAAACATAAATCGACTGATGCGACACAGTCGCAAATGCATGTTTTCTAGTCTGAACATACTATCAATCTTTCAAGTATTTATAGGTCTAAATTAAATTGAGAAAGCTACCAAACAGGCTGGGAAGCCACCGTTTATATCTACCGCTTCACCTGATTGAAATTAATAACAGCTGACTGCTGATTTACTGAAACATGTCTCACAATTTGTTATTGCATAGTATAAATGCAGGTACTGGATGTATTATTTTGAGTAAGTTTAAATTTTAAAGAAACTATTCACCAGATGATACCATTGCAAGAGAAAAGAAAATTATCAAACATTTGCATAAAATTGATATCGTTGTGTACAAAGTATTGAACCTTACCTACTGATGTATAACATTGAATATGGAACATTGTTTCGCAGGTTTTGCGTGTTTTTTCAAGTCGAAATCTAATAGGTCTATCTACCGAATAAGTCCAAATAAGTGTGAGTTCCTTTATTCCCGTACTCGCCCCTTCTGCGAGAGCTCCGATAAAATTGTAATTCATATGATTAAGTTTTTGGAGCATATTGCACAGAATGAATGTAACCATGGTTAGAGCTAACATGGTTCTTTTACGTGTTCCAGTGTATAACCTTGCAACACGGGCCCCCAATTTAATATCCCTCCCTGAAGACGACTTGTATTGTTTAAGATGTACGCCATTGAACCCAACCTGTGACCCCTGGATTGACAGTCAAGTGTGTTACCACTAGATCACGGATCTGCCACTAAGAGGCGTTTTGAAAATCATTATAAATGTTTTTGTATGCCTCTTTTAATGTGAACGGGCTTTTCCTGTCAAATTTAGTCAGAGCCGGGTTTCCGTAATCGACAGTCGACTTAATTGTAATTTAATGCGGCGTTGGCAGACGTTGGCTCCCTCTACTTACATGACATGGTCCGCATGTCAGCCAATCGGTAGAGTTTATGTACTTAAAGTACATATAACAGTAAAACAGAAGCAGCCTTATTTGTTTGCACACCATGGGAATAGCGAGACTAGCACGTGCGCACCTACGCTGCCCGTGTCAATTTACCACAGTTTTTTTTATCTATTTTAAATTGCTAGTTGCGATGTTTTGATTGTAACAACATTGAGTCATATACTGTCTAGTTCAAAGTACGGGGTTTAGTTCCAACAGTTTAACATAGTTTTCAAATGTGATGACGTTGGCATTGTGAGGCGGATAAATGACATAAACTTAATTCGAAAAAAGCAACAACAATAAAACAGGCCGTTTCAGGAGATTGGATTTTGAGTACGTCTGAAGCATTCTGTTACATATTTTGCTATGTAATCTCTGTCATTACTATTGCACGAAAGATATATTTATATATTGAAAATGATGTGATTCTTGGAAAGAAATAAAAAGTTAATATTTTTTTTTAATTTACTACGTAATTTTTTAATTTATTATATAAGGCACATCCGTCCACATGGCTAAAGTACGGAGTTATAGAGACAGATGGACAAACTTCAGGCTTAGAAATGGTGACTTGGAAATATCTTAAAGTTTCTAATATTCAATCGTTTTAGATATATCTCATGTGACAATGCATGCATAAGGAGTTTTTATATAATACATGATAGGAAAACATATGTATAGACACTTGTTACTTTTTATTATTTACTATTTTAATTCTGCATCGAACGCGCTACTTTACCTGCAAAATCTAAGTAAAATAAAAAAAATCCTGAAAATCGTATTGAAACCCCCGAGTCTTATTATGATTTAGGGGTTATTGGTTAAATATTTAACCAATTAACAAACAATTTGACTACTTTTTACTAGAACAAACCGATTATTATAATTGGCTGCTGAGCATTGTAACGTATAAATAACGGACCAAATATAATTTTATGACTGTTAATGCCCGTACTAAAATGATTTTCCCGTGTTTTATCTAGTTTACATACAAATGCCATCACAAAAATGACGTCACAACATAATAGCTTTTGAATTATGGCATTGATAACAACATGAAACTGAACACATTCAACTAGATTGCTGAATACGGTTGGAAGTAACTTAAATCAATACTTATAACAAAACTTCAACAATAAAACAATTATGCGAACATTGTTGTGGCCATTTATCGGATTATATACAGGAAATGATGTTAAGAACAGGCGATAGTCAAAGAAAAACACACATTTTTGCGCATCATATTATTATTCAGGATTCCTTACGATACAAGAATAGTGGCAATATGCAAACAAGAAATGTAACAAAAAAAGCAGCAATTGTAACGTACAAATACTGGTAGAACGGGGGAGATTGTACAAATAATATGAATATTTCAACGTTTATAACGCGCAAATATATTAAGGACATGCTTGAGAATATAAACTTACAGTAGCTTTAAAGAAATGAAACAAAATCGTGACATCATAAAGCTAACATTGATGCCTAAAATACCAATACTTTTTGATGATGAGTAAATGTAAACATCCTAAAGGTTATCTACCAATGTATTCATTTTCTATTCTGCATTGAATACATAATATATAGCATATTTGAAACGACAAATCGTATTATGGTTGTTACGCAGTTCACTTGTGCATACTGCTCTCTCTCTCTCAATGTTAAAAGCTTCATCTTAATCCGATCATTTTTTTTTAAATCTTATCTTTCAACAGGGTGTGAGAAAATCTCTAGATGTGGGCAGACAAGCACCAATATTTAAAAATATAATGGTAAATATTAATATTAATGTATAATATTAAAAGGGAGGTCGTTAAGTGAATATGGAATGTATGCACTTTCTCTCATAGTTCAAAGTTACTGTTTATTTTAAGTTATGGTCCAACGAAAATAGCATACTGTAAAACTCAGCAATGATTAAAGGTAGGATTATGGTTCTTTAACTGAACTTAAGCATATTGCTCATGTCTTTGTTTTAGTTTCAATACAAATCCCGTCAGCAGGTTGTAAATCTCCGGACAAGATGTGACGGTCGGACGGGCTGACGCAAATAAACGACGACTATATACCCCTTTGGTAAGCATAATTATTATACGATAAGAGTTTAAATGTTCAGAGACATTCGTGCGTATATTAGGACAATGCTGAAAATGAGATGTATAACCATTTTCTGACTACAATTTCGCTGAGTCTAGCCATACTATACAGTTATAATAATATATATTATATCTGTAGAAAAAATATTTCAAATATAACCAAAACAATGTACTGTTAAGAGTTGGAATCTTCAATAAAAGTATTGTAATGCTAACACCTGGTTCTATTACATATTATTTGAAACCAGACCGCTAGAAAATATTTTTTCTGTTTTAAATTATCAAGCATGTCCTTTAAATTAGTAAAATAGTAAAATTGCAGCAACTGGCTTGTAGTTAGAAATATTTAATTGTAAGATATCTACGTTGTCTCAAATATTTGATGATAACTATATCGATGAATGAAGGAGGAGTTCTTAGTTTCCATTTGGGATGCAATTGTTAATTTTGCCAAGGACCACAACTCAATTCAACTGACTGGTGAAAACCGCACGCTACACCCAAACGTGCACAGCTTTACATACTGCCTACATACTGCCATTTCTGTAAAGTGTCACCACTCTGGCTAATAAAACGGGGTTTATGTCATTTCGTGACATCCGCATCACTTTATTTATAATGTGGCCACAACTTAGTAGCTTTAGACCACAACTTAGTAGCTTTAGACCACAACTTAGTAACTTGAGGCCGCAACTTAGTAGCTTTAGACCACAACTTAGTAGCTTTAGACCACAACTTAGTAGCTTTAGACCACAACTTAGTAACTTGAGACCACAACTTAGTAATTTGAGGTCACAACTAAATCTTAAAGGTATTTATTTTTTCTCTTTGTACTGGTTGCGTCGAACAAATTTAAATAAGCATATAGTCGGATCATAGCAACAGTATCTTCTCAAAGTGCTCATGGAAATCCTACAATGTTCTGTGCATACATGGTAAGTGGAGTGCATCATGGGAGAAGATAGCCAGTAATTTATGAAGTATTGTGATACGAGTGAGGTTTGTGCACTTAAACTTGTCGTAACCCCCTGCAAATTTACATTTTACTGACCGGTCCAAGGCGGTAACTAAAAATCCTTGATAAACATACCTAGTATTTTATAAAGTATATGTGCACTGTGTTTAGGGCTGTGTATCGTCACTCAACTCACGATACGATACGTATCACGATACGGAGTACGCGATTCACGATATATCACGATACGCTTATATATATATTTTTTATGCAGGACTTTAATGTTTGCCTATTTTGTAAATTGTTGAACATATCCTTACCAAAACTATATTTTTAATGTTTTTATTATTTTGTAAATTGTTTGCTATATTATTAAATGAATATTATTTGTTAATGTTTGCCATTTTCATTAAATGTTGATCATATTTTTTATGAAATGAAAATTGTTCATTTAGTTTTGCCTCTTTGTTAAATGTTAATTGTTGAGCCTATTATTGTTATTAAATGAGTATTATTTATTTGTCTTTTGTTTACCTTTTGCATTGGTGTTTTCCTTTGGTAGCAAGTACAAAATGTTTGTTTTGATAAAACACAAGTAACACACAGATGTATGATTTCATTGATCTGGTATTCTTGAAATGAAAAAACAAAACAAACAAACAAAAAACAATGTGTTTTATCGCACAAGCATGAGATAAGTCAGGTGTCTACTAGCCGTAGTGTCTGCTACTGTCTAGTCACTGCTGACATTAATCTATAAGTCAAACGTAGGACTCCATTGCTAACACCAATGCAAAACCAAAGTTCTCCAATGTTTTGGACTTCCAGATTCCAGTTTTTTTCATATCTTTTGTAAATCAAACTTAAAAATGAAAAAGAAATTGCATTTTTTTAATAATGTTATTTTCATTTTAGTTTGAAAAATAAACACGGTGTAGATAAGTAAGATAACTAGTTGTAACGTATTTTGCTAGCTCTACCTGCTGTTTGCGAAAATGCGGCTAAAGTTGCTTTCGCTGTTTCGACAGTTAAAAAAGAAAGTTAACAAATTGACCGGATCGTGCAAAGATGTTTGGAAAGTGTTTTAAGCATACAACTCTTAAGTCGAGGGAACGAATCTAACGATACGTGATACACACGATTTTTTACAATGCGATACGATACAGAATATCGTCGGGTACCGAATCGCGATTTCACGATGCACCGATGAATAGTTACAGCCCTAACTGTGTTGTTTGCGTAGTTTTGTGCTGTTGTTCCATGTTTCTTGTTTGTGATTTTGTTTTGTTTTTGTGTTCTATGTCTTTGGCGTTTACCCTGTGCCATTAAACGGGGTTTATGTTTAAGCTTTCTGCTACTGAGCTTGTTTTTGTGATTTATCATATAAATACAGTAAAACAATAACATATGAAGCTTGTTTCGACGCGCTATGTAAGTTGATAGTGACATTAAATGGTTAACGAGAACCCGTAGCTAACAGCTTTTGAAACATTTGCGTGATGCTGCAAAAACACGACGATCAAAGTATAAAGAGAAACAACAATGATAAATATTCTGATTTATTTGTGTTCGTTTTATTTGGAAATGACATGAATCTTATAAATACTAGAGATGTTTCTTTGCTATAACTTGTGTTCATGCTATTTTGTTAGATTACAATGTGATGAGTAATTTCCGATGTTCAAAACTTGTTTCATAACAAGTTTGTAAACGTAAAATAGATCAACAAACAACAACATTGTAAGTATCTTCCATGGCCGAGAGTGTAAGATAGGTTCTTCCGAACCCGAGCGTAAGGCGTTTTGCGAAAAGAGGTTTACTCTGCGCGAGGGTTGGGATGAACCTAACTTACACGAGCGGCTATGGTAGATGCTTTTTCTCCCACCTCAGTTAAACAAAATAGAGTAAGATTTTTTTTTCGTTGGAACTCTTTTGTGCGTAGTGAAAATAAATGCGTATAGATATCTGATAATTCGTGGTTGTCATGGATATGCGCGCCGTGATTCAGATTATGTTAATAGTCAAATCGTTCTTTAAATAGTTCTGAGGAGAGTGCAGAATTATTTCTTGAAAGAAGCGTGAAAACTATTATGTTGCCATTTGAAGCGAGAAATAATACATTAGGATTTTAAATATTGCCACAAGACAAGGTTTCCATGATGCTTCAGACGACTGTCTTCAACAAGGGAGGTAATTGTGTGATGACATACGGGTACTTGTTTTATTTTTGCCCGTGGGCAAGATAAGAATTTCTATCATGGTCAAATTTTGGAATCTACTTATTTGAGGTGGGAGAAATATTTATATAGAGCGCAGAATTATTGAAATATAAAAATAACACGCTTGCATATCCATAAGCTTTGCCCTGATGGCAAAAAGATGGTGGTTCAGTTTATTTGTTCAACATTTACAGTTTTTTATTTTGTTTGATAAGTCCGTGATAAATTTGTCATTATGCGGCGCATGAGCATTTATTTTTGGAAAATGCATACTATTAACCCTTTAACTAACTTAGTGGTCGAACTTATATTGATTTGGTTTATGTGGTGATACTGTTGATTTGGTCACGTCGATTTTGCCTCACAACCGGGTTTTATTGGTAAAACAAATGTTTATGAGTTGTAGCCTTTAAAAATAAATGGAGTACTTAATTCAAATAGTGGTATTCATCTGTGATAGTCATACGAATGACAACCACAACTAGTATTGTTCGTATTATATTTACACCTTGACTTCCATTCCTTAAATGAACTGCCTTTCGGCAATTGCGTTTATCAATCGATGAACGCAACATCTTCGGATATGTTCGGATCGCAATTCATCGCATAACAATATACATGAAAACTTTTGATCTTGTTGTTGTTTGTATTGTGTCAGCAGCACCCGTAAAATATAAATCAAATTTTAGAAAGTGTTAAGTTAATATATTTTAAACGAATTGTTGCCAAAAGTGTTTCAGTGTTACGTTTAAAAGTGATTTCAAGTGGTTGATCTTTTCCCGCGTTATTGTGACGTCATTTGAAAAAAACGTTTCCGGTTACAGTCGGGTCGTTCTATTTACACAATGGGTGAGAAAGGATTACTGAAAGGTTATCCTAAATGAAATGAAGTTTTTTTTTCAAAATTCTTGAATGGAAAAATGAACTATTGGTATAAATATAAGGAATGAATTGCGGGGTTGATGTCATTATCGGGATATAAACGCAATTGGGCTGGTCAAAGTACGCGTGGAGTCCTTCGGACGTTTTACAATACAGATATTTCAATTTAAATATATATAATATGTATGCACTGTGCTGTTTGTGGAGTTTTGTGCTGTTCTTTTATGTTTCTTGAGTGTGATGTTGTGTTCTATGTCTTTGGCGTTTGCCCAGTGCCATTAAACCGTGTTTATATTTTAACCTTTTGCTACTGAGCTTGTTTCTGTAGCTTTTTGCATATATATTAAATAACATCCAAGTTATTCATTGAGTCTCTCTGCCCAACTACCTTCTGGAAACATTTTAATTTTACGAATTTTCTTTAAAACATCACTATAAAAAAATCGGGATGAGCAATACTACTAGCAATCAGCGATTAAAGACTACTATTTTACTTTGATATAAGATTATAATGACCATTAACAAATGTTGAGAAAGTTTTCCTTAATCTATAATATCTGAAGCCCTGTTTTAGAAGTTGTTCCGTCATAAGTTTAGTGCGAGAGCTGAAAGTTTAGACATCTGTACATATTCTAGCAAATTTTATCAACTGTGCAATAAAAATTATCAACTTTGCAATAAAAACACCATATGATGGTGAACTAGGAACATCTTAATCTAAAGAAGGGTAATTAATTATTTTAAAATTAAAATTATCACATTTGTCATAAATATTGATACTCGATATATCTTCCTTTACTTCGAGTTGCAGATCAAAATAGGATGCCTTTAAATCGGATGTATTAGATTTATTAAGCTGCATTTGTAAAGGGTATATGGATTGAATAATATCTGTAAATACCGGATTATCCAAACTTAAAAAAATAACAAAAAAAGGTCTAGTAGTAAAGGTGCATAGTTTGCATCCATTGTAATGCAAATTGTTTGCTTATATTAACATTTACCAAATTTTAGAAAAGAATTATCCAGTACAAAAGTTTATACTTTAATGAAATCTGTGCATGCCCAATAGATATATTTATCGGAGCGATCATTGGCAAAAAAAGCATTTTCATAATTAACTGCCATATAAGTAGTTTTCTCCCTAGCAACTACTTTTAAAGTATTGTTGATGAACCAAAAGAGATTTATTCCAGAGTTCTCGTAAACTTTGTAACTTTATTTTTTCACATGCACCTTAATCGCAGTTAAGCAGGGTGTTATGTAAAATCGAAACCGGTTTAGTAGAACAAGAAATATAATTTACTATGAATAGTGATTTATACGGTTTTTATGCGCTTTAGGTATAACCAGTGTATTGTTGGAATGTTTTTATGATCACCATTCAACACAACTTGAAATTTAACATTAGAATCAATATGATTTAATAACACTTTGTTCATCGAGTTGGCTAGGAACGTAAGTTCTAGAAGATTGTAACTCTTCAATGATCGTATTTACATAATATTAACGTCAAACAATGATTACATTTTTAGCTTCTTAGCTGGAATAAAATATAAGGGAAGATATTATTTATTCACCCACGACTTTAAAGCAATGAGTTCAACCCCTTTTCTCTTACACCAGTGTTTACAATAGTAAGATAACGTCTCTGTCAATTCTAGTTTACATGTATGGAAATTAATTTCAGGTGCTATACCGTATTCAAGACATTGAGTTAGCAGTTTTCTTAGGAGATTGTTTTTAATAAACTTAAAATCTCCTATATAAAGGCTTGTATACAGCTATTAAAAGATCAGTATCCCCAAAATTGAAATTTCTTCAAGGCATTCCGGTGGATTTAGAAGAGAATGACTTATTGATCCCATGAACAATCAATTTACGGATTCTATACTCTATCACTGGCAAGCACAGGCACGTCAAATATTTGATCACTGACGGTTCCAATAATAGATAAGAAGTTAGTATTTGACAGTTAGACGACCTTCTTGATTAATAATAAAAAATAATTAGAACCCAGTTGTATATCCTTTATCATACACATCAAAAGCCTGGTTATAGTTTTTACTATTGTGAATATTAAATCAGTAATTAACCATTCTAACGTATACATTGACGTATAAAGGATTTCTTCCTTGTTCTCCATATACTGCAGCGTATCACGTGTTTATTTTTACATGTAACAATCGATTGCAACATTTTGAATATTAACATTGGATTAAGTAGAGCGCCCATATTTAATTTGCATATTTCATATTGAACTGACAAAGGCATCCAACAATTGACTTTAAATTTTAGTTTTTAAAATCATATGCGTCGCATTTATATATAAAATGTTCATAGCCTTAAGGGCTTTTTCAACGAAATGATCTTGGTTCAATGTAAAACTTCCAGTATAATTAATAACAGTGCCTTAATAATTTGATAGTACGCCCATTATAGGTCCATTAGTCTCATTTTGGCGTATTCTACCCTTTTGATGAAAAACCATTATTTCCGTCTTTGATGTATTCACTTTAACACCCCATCCATTGTAATATACATATAGGTTGCTAAATTATTTTGAACTTCTTCAGGTGATTATCCTAAAATGGCTTATCACAGAATACTTGAAGAGGCCTTTTTTGTAAACAATAAAAGTGAATTTGATTTTTTTTATATAATTCTAATATATCAAACTGTACTATTACGTAGGCATCATTTATAAATGCGCGCAAGTCTTCATTTTTGCGTTTTGAATATGTAAAATGTAGGCATGCTGTCGCCTTCTAAATGATGACTTTACGTCACAAGATTACTTTTTTAAATAAAAACACATGGATAGGTTTATCAAGTCATATTCATTTGCGTTAAATCGTGTGTTTTTTTCCAAATCTTAGATCCATATTCATGAATTTCTTCCATTTTGTTAGTAAAATCTTCAATGTAAGGGCCTCGGGAACATTCTATATATTTATGGTTATGTATATAACTACTATGTTGGTTAACCCTTCTTTGTGAAAATGTTCATTATTGGTTTAATACTTTTTGCCAATGCTAATGGGTTTAAAGGGGCTGTTCTCCGTTTTATGAAATAGCGAAAAAAAGAGAAAATTGTCGAAAACTGGCATAAACTTGGTATCGATAAGCGCAATGCATTAAAACTTACTAACTAACGTACCACAGAGTTTACAATTAAGTTAATTTCGCAGATTTTTCGTATTTTTCCATTAAAAAGATCACTAGGTATGTCTATCTAGTAGAATTCAGTCCTTATGCCTGATTGGCTAGTCGATGCTATCACGTGATATTACTAATTAAGGTATATAGCTTAAATATTCCCACTGTCCAGGGTAAGCAGTAACACAGTGGATAAGACACAGGACTGTAATTTTTGCGACACCGGCTCGAAACCGGTTTCCGACTCGATTTTTTTTACATTTTAGTATGTTTTTACAATAATGATAACAAAGAGTAAAACATTTTATTAAATTAAATAATTGCCCTGTGATTCGTTACAGATAAAAAATGATTTTGGTACCAATCTGGTGTACAGTTTCTTTAATACAAGTGCTTAAAAATGTGTTGGCTATACAGAACTTATTAAATACATGTTCTTTTAAATTATTTGAGTGATGTTTTTTTTTTACCGTTGAGCCATTCATTTACAAAAATTATTCAATTGTTGAAGATATGTGTTTTATTTCTTAAACAAATGTATATAAATGATTACTTATTTCTTTTGAATCATGCAATTTGATGATATAATTATGAAATAGTTAGCAGTGTGTTTGAATCCCCAATTAACCCCCTAATTCACTCCATTTGTTAGGTTTAGAAGTGTTACTATGGAGACCTTTAAAGCCAATATTCTTAAACTAGTATTTTGCTTCAAACACTTTCAACAGAACCTACCATAAATCAAGAGTTGAAGTGGGCCCTGCGCCCCTGACAGCCAAGAAAAAACTTTACATTTGCAGGGCTTGTGGGCTTGTGATTATTTTGATCACTGATATGATAACATGGACATAATAAGGCCTATACAAATCTTTGTTTACACCCATCTGAATTTTTTTTTCTTCCTATATTATTGTTTTGGCGTTTTGATCAAAATGCGTTTTTTTCAGAGACCTAAAATAATACCCTGATACAGGTCAGTTTGCTAAAAATTTATGGTCGTCCAAAAAAAGTAATGCCAACCTATCTACCCTTTTTTGGGGGATGTAAGTAGAAACTAAGAATATTTGTTTGGCCTAATCAAGGATTTAATTTGAAGACAGTCTTGCTGCATACTGTATATATTTTTACTTTATTAAATATTGCATTGTGTGGGAGTAGGATTTGATATATTGGTGCAAGGTATTTTGATTATAACAATTCCAGGAAGTTTATCAAAATGCTAATCCTTATGCAAGATGTGTCATGTTTGGTGTCATTATTTTGCCTTTATAATTCACTTTTATATTGTATCAATGTAAAAGTTTAATTTTTATTACAAGCAAATAAGGAAAATCAAAATAGTTCCTCAGTTGGTAAGATCCATCTACATTTCATGTCAGTATTTATCTTAGCTCCGCCCCTTTCACTGGACTTGACATTGCCCCTTTCACTAATTTTGACATCTGATTGGCTGAGTTAAAATTGCCTTTATGAATGACAGTTTTATACAGGAAAAGCCTGGTTAATAATGTGACAATCATTATTCTGAAAATGGTGCTATAAATATTATTATGAATGGGCTTATAATTTATTTAAGATAATAAACATAATCTGCAGTTATGCACTTTAATTGATCAAAATACATGTTCCTTAATTATGCTTAAAATATAAATCCTTATAATATTGGAAGAAATACATGACTGTCAATTTAGAAATGAACTTCAATTTCATAGCATTTCACAGAATTGATTAAAATAATTGCTTTATGGTCATGTTGATTTATAGGCTAATAGCATATATATAATCATATGGAAAGGAAAAATTGAGGTGAATTTTATGTGAATATCTTAAATGTGTAATTATCCATTTTGCTCAAGTGGCTAATTGTTATTGAATTCAGATGTTTTTTTTGTTTGTTTTTTGTACATTTTATTTTGGCATTTTGATATTATTTCAAGGATATTCTGGATATGCAGTTTTAATGTCTTTTGTTTGATTACAAAATTAGTTTCTATTTGTGTAAGAAAAGCCAGACAAAACTATAATTATTGTTATTATTTGCAATTGTTTAAACCTGGGAGTAAGATAACATATTATTGGTCCCAGTTTAAACATAATTTTGCTTTAAGTGTTTATTCAATATTTTTACCAGCTTTCTTTGTACAGTGCACTTAAAGCTGCACTCTCACAGATTGAACGTTTTGACAACTTTTTATTGTTTGCCTTGGAACCAGCCAATTTTTGCAAAAATCCATGGAACCAGTTATATAAATAAAACTACTATCAAAAAATCCAAAAATGATATAATATGCATTTTCCTTAAAAAAAACATCAATTTTTCAAACAGAAAAATGTGAAAATCTACGATCTGATTTTGTCAGCAATCATAAATTTATTTGCAGATATCTAGGCAGAAATTTGCTCTTTCCAAGACAAACAAACAAAAAGTTGTCAAAATGGTATATCTGTGAGAGTGCAGCTTTAAGGTCATCTAACACCTAGATTTTAGAGTAATTAACAAGTCTTACTTTTTGTTTTTAATTTTAAGTTTAATTGGCTATTATAAGGGCCCTTTCCATATCTTGATTAAGATTTTTTTATTGGAAAAGTTTAATTATGTTCTCTCCTACTATTTTCTAATTGTGGACTTTTTGTTAATAGAGGATTTTAAGGGCATTAATGGTACAAAAATACTCCTTTAGCAAAAGTTCCATCAACGGTTGGGGGTAAAACTCCCCCCTTTGGTTTCAAAATTTTGTTCAGTCACACTTGGGTATATATGTAAAGGGATCAAGCCATCATAGGGCACGGGCAGACCTTCATTATCTCAACAACAACAGGATCAGAGTGGCATAAATGCAGCCACAGAGACAATTATAAACAAAAGACTTCTAAAATAGACCTGCCACATATGAAAAATTCATATAACTATATACATGAAATAAACTTAAATCATACTGGATTTGCAATTGCAATTGTGTTATTTGTATATCGCTGATTTAAAAGGAACACTATTCTTAGAATAAATGAATGGAAATCCTGAACAGAAGTCTCTGACTGTTGAAAAAACTACATCAGCCAACCTCAAATACTCTAAGGCTGACCAACAGTAATCTTTCAGTAGGGAGTGAAAACAAGGATGCACACTAGGGGCGCTACTGTGCTATTCCCCAGTCATTCAAACCCCTGCGAGAAAAGTTCTAGAACTAGCATCAAGTTCTTGAACGTTCAAGAACTGTTCTAGAACCTTAAGAACTGTTCTAGAACTACTGTTTTAGTTCTTGAACTGGCGTTCTAGTACACAAATGGTTCTAGAACTCGGGTTCAAGAACTCAAAGTTCTTCAATCTTGTTCAAGAACCTTTCATGTTCTAGAACATCAGTTCTAGAACTAAAAAGTTATTCAATCTTCTTAAAGAACTGTAACTTAAAGAAAAAACAAATTATTTATTTTGTAACGTTAACAGTTAAGTGATTTTGTATTTCCTTTTTTAAGCGAGAGACTGAACAGGTTAGAAGATGACTATAGATCTCTGAGGCACATTCATACCGCAATCTAGAAGAGAGAATGTCTAAGCTAGAAGGAGTCCTGAAACCCAAGCAGAGCCAGTCACCCAGTGGACTGGATTAATATTAAAATAATAAATGAAATTAAATCAGGTTGTGCTAAATGTAAGATAAGATATAAGAGTTAGTTTGGATTCTGGTTACATTATTCATACATGCTATTCTGTGGGTCGATGGGGGACAGGCCCTTTTGTACTCTGTTAGTAGGCAAAGGGTGGCTGGCCCATTCGAAGCTTGTGGGAAATATGTATTTTAAGGTTCCAAGATTACATTTAAACATAGCTTTTCTAGTTGTTAATGTACCAGTCAGACAATTGTAACCACGCCCCCCACCCCGGTACACCAGGGATTGAGAGGGGATGTTTTTACCTTTCTTGTTTATCAACTTCGTTTACAGAAGATTTTTTCATGAACGCAAACAACTGGTTCTAAAATATTTTTTGAATCGGTTAAGAAATAGTTTTCTCATACAACTTTTGTTTTAGTGACCATGCTGTACATATATAAATGATAGGCATTTATAGTCGTTTATATGACTTTTAAACTTCACAATGGACTTACGTTTTGTTTAAGCAAATGTCTGGAGTCTTTGGTTTGCCATGACGTCAATGTACCAAACAGTAGTTTTTAATCTCCACTATTAGACAGCGTGAAAATGTAACACATTGGCTGATAGCTGGTAAGATCATTAATCTATGTGATTTCTATCCTCTAGAGCAATTCAAAGTCCATTAGTTGTCTTAATCACTGACAAAATGTGTACAAACAACTGAATAACAACAATAAGCCGCCATTTTGAATTGAACCGGAAGTACACTTCTGCAGACGATAATGGATGAAGCTTTCAATTTTTGTGTCGTTTATTTGACCATGTTGCCAAACTGGTGAGTTTTTACCTATCACTTGTAGACTATTGTTGAACTAAATTGGTTTTGACTCCTTACTTAATGTACAAAATTATTCAATGACAATATAAAGTGACTGTAATTTCTGGAAAGAGAATGTCAATCGTCAGTTTGAATTGTCTTTTAATTAATTTAAATTCTTATAATTAAATATTTAATTTTTTTTACAAAAAAAATCATAAGCACTTAATGCAATTTTGTTTCATTGCTTTGAAATGGTTTTACTTGTGTAATACTTTCATTTGATCGGAAAAGAGACAATTTAAAGAAGTCGCGAAAATATGTGACACTTTAGACTTCATGATTTGTGACTGCATTCATTTAATGTTCTTGGGTGATTGGGTAAAGAAACCATGTGTTACTCATAATTGTTTATGATATTCACTGAAATATTTGTCCATTTTAGACTCAATGGAGACGAGTAATACACAACCAGACCGTTCAAGTGAGGATGTTAATTTTCTCTGTTTCCGGTACGCCTGACCCCTGATCACTTGGACACCGTACAGACCCCCAACTCACCAACATGTCCTGTACAATTTCTGCAGGTGTTCACTTGTTTATGACACCAGAGTTATTGGTAAGGATTTGAGTTAAGATAATTTTAAAATATATGAAGTTTTTTCTTGTCATGAAAGCGTCATAGTGGATTTTAATGGAACCAAATATATATTTGACAGAAGTGAGTGTAGCTGTAAATACATTGTCGTACATTTATGGTTTTTTTCTGGGAGGACCCATTTCTCTCAAACATAGCCATTCTACTACGAGAACAATGCCTGTTAACTGTCATATGACTTGACAGTAGATTGCAAATAGTTTACTTTTACTTTGAGGCTTATGTAAATCGCCCTGTACCTACAATTAATACTAGTGAATTTTGTTTCAACTGCAAAGTAAAACTTCAATGTGAACAACTTAAAATCTCATCAATTCTATAATCTTGAGTTCAAATAATTTACAATTGGTCTTATTTAAAGAAAGAAGACTTTATTTTAAACTTGCTTCTTATTATTAAAATCTAAATTCAATGTCATATATTTTTCAGGGAAAACGGACTTAAAATAGAGGAAGACAACTGCCATTTGAGAAAGAAAAGGAGTACATGGGCGATACATATTACTGCACTGTGCACAGTATAGAATCAAATCATCTACCAACTCCATGTTAGTTGCTGTGGGCATCAACATTGATACAGATGCAATTTTGGAAACTGTTCAAAAATAAGAGTTACTCTATCTTAACTAATGCAGAAGTAAAAACCGTTCCTGTATAGTGAAGGACTTGTTTACACTAACTAGATGCTAAAAATTTTCTTGCAAGTTGCTGTGATTAAATAAATTACAAACTTACACATCAACCCTAAAGAAGAACCATCATCATCTACAATGATGTAATCATTTTGCAATGTGTATATACTCACAACAGTGTTATGTGTTATAAAAAGTGGAAGTGTTATAAATGGACGACTCCCTGACAAAACCATAGAACTGTCATATTTTCTAATGATTAGTCTTGTTTCATTAAAACTTCTTAAACCATTATTAAAATTTAATGAATTAGTTTTATAAATTAATATGTGTTCAATTGCATTACTTAGTTTTTTTAATTTCAAATGTTTTTGTTCTTTAAGATTTTGTTCTGTAATGCTGTTGATAAAGCCTGGAAGTAAATATGTTGTAACATGTAATATGGATATTGTTTCTAATTAATGTCACAGATTCTAGTGGTATTCCACTAAAAGTTTACCGCTGGTATACCACTGAAATACCATTGGTATACCACCAGCATACAGCGGGTATTCCACTGACATTTTTACTGGGGTATTTCAGGCAATTTTTTGTTCTGGAACTGTTCTAGAACTTGGAGTGTTTGAGGACAAATGTTCAAGAACTAGTTCTTGAACAACAAATGGCCTCTTAGATATTCAAGAACTTTCTCCAGAACTTCTAGAACAAGTTCTTGAACTCATCCATTAAGAGTTCAATTACTTTTCTAGAACTGGGTTCTATATTCTAGAACTGGGTTCTAGAACAAATTTTCATAAGTTCTAGAATTTGGTTCAAGAAGTTCTAGAGAAAGTTCTTGAACATTTAGTTCTAGAACTGCCATTTAGAGTTCAGTTACTATTCTAGAACTATCTTCTAGAATCTGTTCTAGAATAATTCTAGTATTCCTCGCAGGGGTAGTAACCCCTGTGAACGCGTTAGCGGACTTGCGCACAATTCTTAGCAAAATATTGTGCATGAGTGTAGACATTAGACATATATATTTAAGATATATATAATCCAAATGTGAACTTATTTGACAGCTTCAAGGAATGGAGAGAAATAAGCGGATTATTTTGTTTCGCCAAGGCATGTAGGAAAATGAAACCCATTTCATCATAAATTCTGTTTATTCCACACTTTAACAATAGTAAAATCTTCCAACTAAAAAAAATAATATTAGTGTCTGCAATTTCAGAATACCATCCACTCATGATATATTATTATTTATCATGGTGTAATTAATTAAGTCATTTTGACATCCTACTGTTAGTTTTAAAATAATATACTAAAGTAATAATTACCGGTACAATATATGTACATTACCATGACAGTCACGCCAATGGGAAGACTTATTTAGGGACTGACATTATAATTCACCAGTCAATTGTTACCCACAGCCCCCCCCCCCCAGGTCCGGGGAATAGCCGGGACTTTGACTTTCGGTCCAGCCGACCCCGGGTAAAATCCTCGCCCTGCGGGGACGAACTGATGGTTAAACCCCGGCAAAATGCCCCCGCACCCCAGAGACTCTATATAAGGCCCAATCGTGGCTTAGTTTGGCCCTATGACAAAACCACGGCGGTCACCCGGCCCTGCGGGACCACCTGGAAAGTAAAAACACGGCCCTTTTACCCGGTTATCCCTGGTATACCCCCGGACTGGGTGTGTGGGGGGCGTGGTTACAATTGACTGGTGCATAACATTGACAATATAGAATTTAGTTACCCTGACATGTACTGACATTGAATCACTACATTGGGACATTTATTCAGGGTGATGGACATAACATTGACATACACTATTGTAATAGAATTTCTGACACTAACTTTGAAAAGACACACACCATGAGGACAGTTCAATACAGGGACAAACATAATGTTGATTGACATACACTAAAGTAATGGTTATTCTGACATGAACATTGCAGAAACAGCCATGGGGAGACTTATTTAGGGAAATAACATTGGCATACAATTATATAGTAATTAGTTATCATGACATGTACTTTACACAGAATCGCTACATGGTGACAGTTACTCTGGGACGGACATTACATTTACATACACTCTATACTAATAGTATTTCTGACATGACCATTGCAAAGACACACACCAGACACCCTTAGGGAGACTTAATTAGGGCCAGACATAACACTGATATACAATACAGTAATTAATTATCCTGATGTGTACTTTACATAGAATCCCTACATGGGGACAGTTAATCAGGGATGGACATTACATTAACACCCCTATAGAAATAGTAATTCTGAAATGAACATTGCAAAGACACACACTATGGGGAAAGTTTATCAGGGCCTGTCACACTAAATTGACATACACTATATAGAAATAGTTATTCTGAAATTTATGAACATTGCAAAGACATACCCCATGGGGACGGTTAATAAGGGACGGACATTACATTGACATACACTATAAAAATAGTTATTCTGATATGAAAATTGTAAAGACACACACCATGGGGACATTTCAGGGATAGACATTTCATTGACATACATTATAGAAATAGTTATTCTGCCATTATCATTGTAACAACAAATGCCATGGTGACAGTTATTCAGGGACGGACATTACATTGATGTATACACTTTTATAAGTACTAGTTATTTTGACATATTAACATTTTAAGACAAGCGCCATGAGGACAGTTATTCAGGGACGGATATTACATTGACTAGACTTAATTGACACACACTATAGTAATAGTTATTCTTACATGAACGTTGCAAAGACACACACCATGAGGAGACTTATATATGGACAGACATCACACTTGACAATAACCATATACTAATAATTATCCTGACATTTACTTTACATAGAATTGAACCATTGGGACAGTTATTTAGGGACAAACATACATTGACTAAATGACATTATACTATAGTAATAGTAATTCTGACATGAACATTGTAATGACACACCCAATGGTGACAGTTATTCAGGGACGGACATAACATTGACACACACACGGTCACCAGAAATTGGTATTCTCAAATGTACCTACAAAGAATCTCACCATGGGGACAGTTATTCAGGGACAAGCATTACAAATACATACAATATAGTATAAAAAGTTATTCTAAAATGTACTTTATAACAAAAAATGACACTATAGTGACATTTATTCAGGGACGGACATTACATTTGACTTTCAATATCCTTTCGAATACCGCTACTGTTCATCGACGCGCTACCGTAGCCGCCTAATGCAGAGCAATTTTTCAAGGGTGCTGGCTACTGCTACTGTTTTACTGTAGGAATACTGTAGACGACTGAAACGTACCGAAAAAGTAGGTACGTCCAGTTCCACAGCCGCAAATTGCACATTTTCCACAAATTTGTGGTAAGTTTTTCATTAAAATAAGAAGGATTGTGAATTTTAAAAACAGCATTAATACGCTATGGTACTTTGTCTCAGAAACAGTTACTACACTACGGAATTTCTTTTAAATATAATAACCATGCAAAAATAAGCAACGGTATTTCTTTAAAAATAGTCATTCAACATTATTCGCCTCTGGCATTTGTAAATTTGCTTTTATAAAATAGCATGCTTATGCTTTTCCTCTTGTATCAGAAGTACGCTGTGGTATCACTGTTAAATTTAAGAAATGAGCAAAACTGCGCAGTGGTATTACTGTGATATTTGTTTTACGGACTGTGTGTTAACTTCGATAAGGAAGACATTTCATGTTTGAATTAAACTAAATCAGTAACTTAAGTGCACTTTGGTAGCTTTCTTGAATCTAGAAGTATGCAAAACTACGCAGCGGTATTTCCTGTATAAACATAATACGTAATCAACATAACACAACCCATTTCAATGGCGACGTTGCCTTTGAAGGTCATTAAACGCTAGTTACGCTTCCTTTTAAAACTGTTGAAATATATGCTATAACTTTCTTATAAATCCAACCGGACATCTATTACGTGATCTCTATAAAGATATCATGGAAACCATAGTGACTGCAAATGTATCAACAGAACATCCATTGCAAAATAGCTGTAACAGTTGCCATGAAAACCACTGCAATAGACAATTAACCAACCGGACAAATATCACAAGGTCGCATCAAGGTTACATTGGAACCACAGTGACTACTGTTATGAAAGTTGTTTGGGAAAGGAGCATGACTTAATAAAACATGCATCAATACATATCTGTCGATGAAGCAATGATCAAATGTCACGGTCACCATTCAAGAATCGTTGGTGCTCCGTGTGTCATGGGGTATCTCAGGAATTACCAGGCGTACTTAAGTCGAAAGATAGAAGTAGGGTTTACTCAAACAGTTGTAGAGAACTGAAGAGAAAACATCACAGGATGCTCATGTTGTATTTGCCGACAAGTTTAAAACATCAGTTCCTCTGGCGTTTGGAAAAAAATCTATACATTCGTGTCACGCATTAAACACCGGAAGGACATATTGGTCAATCGCAAAATCAGTCCACGAAAAGAGATGGCAAAGTAAGGATGCTCAGCAGAGGGGAACACATGGCATGAAATATTTCGGACTGGAAGCTTATGTCCACTGTATGGGAATAATCAAAACATGTGTGCAACCCGATGACATGTTTCAATCCTATAATAAATAGCAGACAGAACAAGGTTTTGACGGAAGAAGTAAATACAAAAGGAAAGTGGGAAAAACATGCATCAAAGTTATTTTTTAATTAAAAAAGGACATGGGTGTTGTAGACAGTCAACATTTACAATGTACCAACACAAAGTGCTTTTTTGTGGACATAATTTGTGTGGTTTGCCGTGGACATCTCGCTTGTGATTCATCATGTATAAAGCGTCAACCCTCCGGCTACCTATAAGCTGTTTGAGAGAATGGTAATACTTTTTTACAGTATATTACAAACATGCTGTAGAATGTTAAATAGTAACCATAATCAGGTTTAATAACATATTGATCGTTGCATTTACCAAAATGAAACATGAACAACATCTTTTAAAATCAATCAGCTGTTTAATGTTTTATGTTTCTGATATTAGGTTGCAGAACAACTTATCGGCGGGAATAGCACACTTATAAGGAAATCCAAACAAACAAGCGACATTTTTTAACTTGACCTCTTTGGCAATGTGCAGTGCAGAGTCAGCTTGCACGAGTATAATTCTAATGTTTATAAAATAAAACTCAAATGAAATGTTATTTTATTTAAGGGAATGTTTTATTTTGTATCGTGGCATTACCTCTAGGAAAGGCCGAATGGAGGTCAAGTCAAACAAGACTATGGCTCCAGAAACACAGAGGAACGGAAAACAACAACTCATGTATGTAAAACATTTTCAATAATATATGTTTATTTTATAATTGCATTTTGAAATGACCCTTAAATTGAAACAATGAACGGCCTCTGAAGTTCATGAAAATGCATACATTAAATTATTTCTACTGTTTAATGGCACATCTTGAATTTCAGAGTCTAGTATAAGAAAGCGCCGTTTAGATCAATCATGTATTAAAATATTTTTTCAATATAGTATTGATGAACTAATCATAACAAAATATGTTCAGGTGTCAACCTTTTGTTCCTGAATAATGTTTGTTTTAATGTTTTTATAGAATTAAACATGTCATGCTTAAAATGTGGACATATTTTTCGAAATTACATATATACAATGCAATTGTCGCTAACAACGTGTCTTTATAACAAATATTCATCAATATGTGATTTCTTTTTACAGACCGATGATATTGCATTGCACCAGAAACTCCACTAGACTCTGTTGCCGTTTCGTTAATCGCATGCTGTGATTATACTGGTGTTGTTTCCCGTGACAAATCTTGCGATATTTTTAGCAATATAATAGTTACAGTCAAATACTTTGATTTATGTTTTGGTCTATGTTTTTTCTATTATATAATTATGTACATGTGTTCTTTGTTGATTGGAGAAAAAATATTATCATTATTGATTTTCGTCATGTTTGATTTTATCCCTATGTATTCCTCAAGTTCCTATGATGTATATAATTGCTCTATACATTTTATAACCTTGATGTATGAATTAATTGTGAATCCGTATTTGGATTTTAGTCCTATAAGTATACATTTATATAGGAAATGAATGAACATGTGTGTAAAATATCATGATAAAGAATTGTTATTTTAATTCCTTTCTGATTTATTTAATAAAAAATATATTGTTTTGTAATCGCTTTATGCATGTGTAAATACTAAATTAAACAAAAATATGTATAATATAATGAAAACTACAGGGACAAGCCCATTAGTTGAACAGTAAAAAATAAGCCCTGTTAAGGGGTACACGTCAAGTACCCAAACAACAATGAACTAGACACACAAACATTGTTACATCACTTCTTAAATCATAAGTTTCACTTTTTGTTTTATTACTGAATTTTACATAGAATGACACATGCCTGGAAAACTGTGATAATGTGATGTCTGCATTAAAATTAAGCATGGCTAAAATAGCGTATTTATACATACATAGTTTAGTTACACATGGCATTACAGAGAGTGTTTATGTGGATTTTTTTTTTAATTTACTCAGATTCAAGCACACACATGCATAATATGATTGAAATAATAAAAATATTTCGCAACGTTGCCTTACAAACATCTTTTTAAGCATTGTACTTTTGAAATATTTTGGAAAACCTTTTTCTACTACTGTAGTACAAAAATGCTGTTTTAGAAATATCAAATACTAGCCGTAGCGTATCTATGAGGAAAACAACAGACATAAATATCGAGTTACTACAAAAGTTAAAACTGCCATAGTGTATCTATGCATGCACATGTGGTATAATCATAACATTAAACGTCTCCGGCAATTTTGAAATACATATACCTGAAATGTTTGTACTAGAACTACCAGAGTGTATTAATGGCAGATTTCACGTTTTGGTGACCAAAAAGTTCCCGGCAAATATTGATTTTTAAAATTTATTGCAGATTTGTGATTTTAACATAATCTTTTACAGCAATTTCTTATCTATCATATTTTAGAACATTTGCAATGATTTATTCATGCATTTTAAAAAAAAAAAAAAGAATTTTGTATCACCATACCATTTGTGCTAATGTTACAATATTGCCGGTAAAAACTTGTTTTTTATAAATATTTTGATCCAAAGAAGTATTTTGTCTTGCATTAATTGATTCATTTATCTATAAAACAGATTGTACATACAAAAATTAAAGATTGTTTTATTTTTCTCAAATAAATTTATTGAAACTAACCCAAATTGGACAACAAGACAGAAAATATTTTCTGCAAACATAGGTTTTCTTTTTATATCAGATCAGATAAGCTATAAACATAAATGTTTTGTTGTGGTGATATAAATGTCTCTAGTATGGTGCAATTATCATTACCTTTGATATTAAACATATATATTATAAATTGCTAATTGCGAGTATGTGCTAGTGTTACCACAAGACAGAATGAGTAACATTAGCAGTATGTCACATTAGCAGTTGGACAGAATGTTTCACAACAAAATAAAATACAGACCTACCACAGACTCTTTGAGCTTGATACAGTATAAAACAAACTATATAAATGATTGATAAACACAGTCAATTGATAATCTTATAAAAATCATAATAATCATACAAGATTGACGAAGATGCAGTGTGAAGATGCAGTGTGACAGACGTACACATTTTATGAGCTTCTACAGTTGAAAATAGTTTCTTTGACTCTTTATTTAGTTTAAATGTTGTTATAATGTTTTACTCATTTGAGATTTTAATAACCTGTTGTTACAATATAATTCTATTGCTTCTCATATAGTTCCTACTAGTTTTGTTCATGTTGATTTATAAATACACTGTTGACCTAAGTTTATATGGTGTCAGAATGAATGACGAATCCTGGAAACACTGTTCCCGCAGCAGTTTGATTAAACAATCTTGTAAAAAAATATACCAATCTGGATAGAATAACTCCCAATACGAAAAACCAACAATAGAACTAAAGATCAGACTGTTGTGTGTCTTAAAGGCCTAGTTTAAGCCTTTTAAAAGTGATCCTCCCCCTTTTAAGGCCTAATTTAAGGAATATTTGGCATGATAATCCCCTGCTGTGCATCTCCTTCTAATCACACTGGTTTGACAGTAGGGTCCAATTTCGTGTGTTTACCGGTAGGTTTATCGGCTCAGGGCCATTAAGGGTCCAATTCTATCTTAAAATATCCCATACTGCGCAGCAGGATACTCAGATCGGAGATCTGATAAGACAATTTGGCAATTATGCACCAATCAATTGTAACCACGGCCCCCCAGGTCCGGGGGTATACTGGGGATAGCCGGGGAAAAGGGCCGTGTTTTTACTTTCCAGGTGGCCCCGCATGGCCGTGTGAGTGCGGTGGTTTTGTCTTAGTGTCAAATTTAGCGGAGATATTGACTTATATAGTCTCTGGGGTGCGGGGGGCATTTGGCCGGGGTTTTACCAACAGTTCGTCCCCGCAGGGCGGGGATTTTACCCGGGGTTTGCTGGACTAAAAGTCAAAGTCCCCGCTATTCCCTGGACCTGGGGGGGTGGTGGGCGTTGTTACAATTGACTGGTGCATTAGATTAAGATCAATTTACAGAGGCTGTGTACAAATACACAGTGTCATAAGAAGAGATTGATCAGAAATCTTTGCCCGGAACTGTATATGCCTACACAGTGACATGGACACTGATCAAAAGATCTTATCATAAAAAAGGCAAACAAACATCCAGAACTTTAAAACCTGTAACAATAACCACCCCACCTGCAGTAACCTTGCATATAATCCAACCCGACACAGCGAAAGACAATTCTTATAAAATAATGTTTAATGTAAGTAAATTGCAACTGTCAAACAATTCAGACGATTTAAACATCATCTTCTTGTCTTCAAGGGTATGGTTCTGAAAAAGAAATTAAATTATTACATACTTTCTGTTGAGATATGAGAGTGTTCTAAGTTATATATGTCTGCCTCTAACACAAGAAGTCGTGGGTTGGTTTGATCCACACCAGGGGTACTTTCTCATTGCCTCACAAAACTAACACAATACGTAATGTTTTCTACCAAGTGAGCAGATTTGAGAGATTAAATTCACAGAGCTGTTTTCACAATCTTACAAACTAAAACAAAACACTCGAACGTAAATGCCATAAATTCAATCTGATAAGACCTGCTGTGCAGTTTTCAATGTTTTATTATGGAAATGGACCTAAACTAGGCCTTTAACTAAAATTTTTTATTGCATATATATATATATATATATATATATATATATATATATATATATATATATATAGGCATTCAGTTAATTTAATCTGGGACAGTTTGAAATTGAATAAAAAACAGTCACTAGGTTGAACAGTTTTAGAAGCACAGAAACAATGTTCTTCAACTTTTATATACTCTAAGGGGGGGGGGGGGTGGGGTTCAAACAGGAATCCAAAAGTAACACCAAGGGAGATGTCCTATTGTCATGCAATAGCACACATTGTTCTGTCCAAAATGTAACACTAGCATTCAGGTGACTAAAATAAGGTAAAGATAAACTATATAACACAAGTTTGTGTCAAAAATAAGATTTGTCAAATAAGAAACACAATGAATCACAAAATGAGCATACAAATATTGACTTTCATCTCAAGCATTCTCTCTTGTTGATGTCAAACTCTGCTTCTGTCCTATGTAACATTAGGGGAAGAGTCCTTTTGTCACATTAGCAAACATATTTCAGTCCCGATTATAACATAAACATTCAGTTTACTTAATCAAATTCATATTAAGTAAGCTTAAGCTTGTATCAAAAGCATACAATGGATCACAAAAAACAAAACATAAATATGTGTTTTATAAAAAAAAGAAGGTTTCTGTCCAATGTCACATTTGCAGTTATGTCCATTTGTCACGTTATCATCTATATTTCTGTCCATTTTATAACGTTTGCATTCTTAATTCTGTCCAATAAATAACGATATCAAACACAAAAACGGTATGAATTCAATATAAACTACGTACCTAATGAATGAATACTTACAAACGATAGTTTACAGACGACATTGTTATGTTCGAATAATTGACTCTGGGAAAGTCATCAAATTTCAACGATTTTCTCGCTTTATTAAGCGCTTGTCTTAATGCTAGCGTGACATAATGTTAACGTTACATCGAAGGACAGAATGAGCCAAACTTGGATTAAGTTTTTATGAACGGTATTCACCACTATTTTTATCATTTCAATGTCAACTGTGAACCAGTCCAATATAAAAGTAATCGCTACCCGGATGTTAACCCTAAGTCGGTGTAAATTATTCACGAATAGAAAAGGTGCTATCGTCATGCTAAAATGGGACAGAATCGATTTTGCGTAACATTAACACATTTTTAGACCTAAAAAACTTTATGATCAGGAATGACCAATTTCTTGTTACATGCAATACTGTTTTTATCCGACACGTAGTCTTTGTTTTCAGTGATTTAATAAAGGTGTGTTTAGGCTTAAAACAGTAAGCAGTGGATCATGTCTGCTAATGTTACACAACAATTGGAGGACAGATTACCGTAACGTTATCACCATGCGCAATTACCGAAAATTTAGGTATATTACGAACGAAATGCAATCATTTTAGATATATTATTGTTTTAATTAACATTTCTTGCAAACATTATTCAACAGACAAGAAAAAAATCCTTACCAGATGTTACTGAAAAGCATCCTCAAAAAGTGGTATATTGGTACCGGGAAGATTTTCTGTCTTTTTTGTCCTAAATATCGGCATAGTTTTACATTTTTTTTTACCTTATTAAACACAATATTTTCATTATTTTAATACAAATCACTTCTATAAGGTGTTCTTATTGGGTTGGGAAAGGCAATTGCTGTATAAATGACGTTGACATGCAATAACAATAAATGAAAGAAAATGGGCCACATAATTGCCTTTTTTTGTGAAATCTGCATAATGCATAATATTATCATTTATGTACTTTAACAACTTGTTCAAAGAAGTAATTCCTATCTACATAACTCGCCTATAGTAGTTTTATAAACATTAAAAAGTAGCCAACACCGAAGATGAAAATTACCACAACCTACATATCACAGGATTACCATTGCGCTGTTTTGCATGTGCGTTTACCTACTGATGACTGTCTTCAATCAAATTACTACAACACACGTCTACGGTTATTCATACATTTGTTCAAAATTCATCATATCCGTAGTGTATTAATGAGAGTTTTGTATTTTTCCGAAGTCAACCAGCGTAGTTATGCCGAGATGTCATATAATTATATTAATAAGTGAATATTTTAATTGTCGTTACATAATAAAACCAATAAAATGCATTTTATTGTATTAATGTGTCTATTAACGGGTTTAAGTAAAAGGAAAATGTACATTTTCACTAGAACATTACCTAATTAGGGATAATGTAAATGTCACTAATTCGTGAAATGCAAATTTGATTTATAAGGGTGTTATGTTATATAATTTTATGTACTATATAATGTTTGTATTTAATTTCTTTAATTGTGTTATAAATTTACACTGTTACGAAATTGATAAACATTTTACCTAATTGCTAACGCATTTTAATCGGGAGATTTAAGTCTCTGCTTTTAGCAAAACATGTACAAGATTATAAAAATAAGCGGTATTCCCACGCTGTACGATAGCGGTAATCAGAAGCCAAAAATTTGAGTAGGGTTTACACTGCTGTGGTAGTTCGCCGGTGTATGATAGAGGTAATGGGGACACCCGAATTTAGGGTCTGCATTAGGCGGCTATGGTAGCGGAAAGGATATATAGTAATAATCATAATAGTCATTCTAAAATGTATGGTACATTACAATGACACGTGCCATGGGGTCAGTTATTCAAGGACGAACATTACACTGACATATACTATAGTAAGAGTTATAAGGACATTTAGTACAATGAAGAGATACATCCCATGGGAAGAGTTATTCACGAAAAGACATTACATTCATGTATACAACTTACAAATTAATAATTCTGAGGACAGGTACATTGAAAGTAATCACATCTTTGAAACAGTTATTTAGACCAACATAACAGTGACATATACTATAGTTATAGTTATAAGGACATTTACATGGAAAAACACACACCATGGATACATTTTTCTGAGGGAAGAATTTTACATCTAACAACCACAACTATGCTACCAGAAAGTCCAAACAGTAACAAAAATATGTCAAAACATGCACATACTGAGTCAGTCATCCAATTAGACTTTTGAAGGTACAAGCCCGACTTCTAACACTAATGCTTGGCATTAATTTCTTTAACAAGCCCTGCTATATAAAATTTGGGCTGGGGTCAATTTTGACCACTGCAGTCAGCTAAATATGCCATTAATATATAATAATCATGCGCCTGCAGATCATATATATAGGCAAAACTGTTGTCTGTGTCATAAGAATCTTACTAAATCTGAAATCTGGGGGCAGATCATGACAGTTTATATTGCATAAGGATGTTGAATGCGCAATTACAGGCAAAAGACTTTCATGAAAAGAATAAATACTTTTAATAATAATGTTGTTTTTTTCTCGACGTTTTTTTAGGAGGGTGGGGGGGCCGTGAATACCGGAGGCCTTACCTAGGGTCCTTGGGGTACTAGTCTAAAATAATAGACGTGTTATACGGGTTTCTTCCAATCCCTAATGTCTAAACGGGTTTGTGCAAAAACCGGAGGTGTTTGAAAAATATTGAAATTGTATTAAGTGAAGTATTTTATGGTTGAAATTGATCATAAAGGTTTATATTCATATTTTACCATGTAAAAGAAGTTATTTTGCACAAAACAAGCATTTAATGCATTAAAACACATTATTTACCTTTCCAATAAAACGAAAGTTGACTGACACAGACAACAATTATGCCAAACGGAACAACTCGACCCAATCGTAATAAGTCGGCTAGTTCTGGCTTCCATAACTTTAATGTTGATATTTATTTTTTTGATATTTATTTTTTTGATGTTTACAACACATTAAAGTTATGGCGTAACCCCAATAGTAAAGTCAACCAGAATCAATTGAGTGTGATGATGCAATGCAATCACATGACCATGATGACGTCGATGGATTCTATTTATAGCATCGGATTCACATTGTTCATTTAGTTGAATCCAATTGCAGCAAGGCTGTAAATACCTTTTGATAAGTAAAAACAATTTATTTATTCCAACTTTGTTATTAGTTATTTATTAATTATTCTAAATAGAAAAAATAACAGCAAAATAAACACTAGGTCACATGGGTATTTTCTGAAAATCTTGGTGTCACGTGATTAAATTTGAAAACAACTATGACCTAGATAAGGAATGCTTGTAATAGGATTTATTAAAATGCTAAATCAACTATCTTTAAAGCGTGTTTTGGTTTTGAAAATGAGTTTATGAACTACATTTTACTTCATTAACCTAAGGATACAGCTATTTTGTCTGTACAATGCATACAAGTGAAATAACAGCGTGACATAAAAATGTCACGAATTATGGTAGGGTTTGGATACGGCGTTCTCTTCAGAGAACACATCCAAAAAGGTAATATATAACGTGTTCGCTGAAGTTCTTTAGCTATAAGTCGGCAACCTTCGACAAGCTTCGAGATAGACCGATAAACTCATAATTATTCGTTGGATACTTATATTTTGTGTACGGAACTAATATAAAATAACATAATCTGGTAATATTACTTGTTTTTATGATATCTAATGGACGCAATATGCTTTATCCCGGAACAACTACCCACTTTTGGTACAAAACAATTTGTACATTAAGGATTTGCCATATCAAAAATCGTAAAAAAATCTGTCAACGTACAATTATTTGGACTACTTGGGGTACGGGATCATTTGGCAGGGATTTTACAGGGGGGGGGGGGGGGGGGGTAACAACAGACTGGTGCATAACCAAGAGTTGTCCTACTTCTTAGCCACAGGTGCAAGTCACATAATCAATAATCGCCTTATATATGGGATATGTATTAAGATATTCTTATTAAAAATGTTTGTGTCAAGTAGATCTGCATTTGTTCTTAGCTGATACATATTCAACAATCCACACACAAATGCAATAGAAAAAAATATATATGACTTACCATGGAAGTTTGGGATATATCCATTTTGCAAAACTTAGTGTCATTCAGTCATTCTGATTCATCGTTCTGCAAAGCTCGATGATATTTTTTATCTTAGAACTATGAAAGACAAAATAATTCGTCTGACACATTGGTAATTTTCCAGCAATAAACATGATACATGTACCCTGGTATTGATTATTGTAATTGTATGTTTGTGTTAAACCGGTTTAAAGTTAGATTCAAGTACCAATAATTAAACAATTTTAAGCAATATTAACTTTTTAACGTTACAACTCTTTAACGTCACGTATAATTTTCATTCCTGCAGTATTTTTAAAGACGGTTAAAAAAGGAAGATTATTTTTAAAAAAAGGTTACATTACACTATTTCATAAGTTTCGAAATTAGTTAAATTATCTTTAATCATTCGGAACTCCTCGGCCATTTTTTTTCAAAAACAACCTTGGATGTATGCCGGTACATCTGTTGAAGTAGTCCGTATTTTTTTGAATAAAAGCATTAACTAAATGTAGTGTTTAAGAGTTGTATTCATTGCTCTCAGTTTAAATTGATTGCCAGTGAAGTCTATTATTGCAAACATAATTACGATTCCCAAGAGTTAAGTCATAAATTTTAACTACTAAATAAGATTACAACGCGATCTATTTGCAGCGGACTTAAACGTACCACTTTTTAAGTATGTAAACCGTCCATATACATCCGAGGTTGTTTTTGAAAAAATGGCCGAGGAGTTCCGAATGATCTTTAATAATATCATTTACATAACTAACATGGTTGTTATATTAAACATATAAGATACATATGAAGTAACATTTGTTTTTGCTGTAAATGAAGTGCAATAATGGCGTTTTAAATCATAAATAGTCAAAACAGGTTTTGCTGGGTTTTTCTCCCGTAAAAAAACACATAAAATTTCGGTTGTTCTTTAAATAAAAAGCAAGTATTTCAAAATCCTTAAACAAGTGATAATTAACATCATAACAATAATATAATAGCTCAGAAGTGGGTTTTTTACGGGTTTTGCATTATCGGTAAAATCTTGGAGTTTTATCTCGCAGGTGAAAAACCCCGTACTGAAAAGCGTTTTTTTTTTGTTTCGTGTTATTTCTCTTCCGGTGTCGAAGCATTATGCTCTATTTGATATAAGATGTTGTTTTGAGCTAAAATAACTTGAATCTTGTATTATTGAAACCCCGCGGGATTTTCCCCCAGCTTTTGAAAAACGGGAGAAAAATCCCGCGGGATAGTGAAAAACCCCGTGTTTTTTCTGCGAAAACCCCGCTGGGGCCCGAAGTTGGCGGGTCAATTAGACAAACTTCCAAAAACATTTCGCAAACAAAAAACACCAAAAGCATACCTAAATGAAGCCTTCTAACTAAAGTATAGGCCAGTATTCGATTACACCGTATTTAAAGGGTACTTGAATTTGCGAAATCTAGGATTTGCAAACACAAATTGGAGGTCGTTGGTCTGATTATAGACTTTTCATCTTCTTTTCTACGTACCGAATTATCTTTCTCCAGACTGTATTTTATCGCAAAGATAAAGTGCAATGCAAAAATGCAGTTCTACTTCTGGTTGGTAAAAATATATTCATGACCTTTTGATTCCCAACAATTCTCAAGAACTGTTTAATAAGCATTCGTTGAAAGGATATCCGTTACGATTTTTATTCCCCTCTTGATCAACTTAATAAAGTAAAACAATATTTCAACTAATAAAAAAGGGGGTTTGGTTCAAAAGATTGAATACATTGACATTTTTTGAATTAACATATTTTAGTACAATAATTATTCGGTAAATGATGTGCCGTAAAAGCCAGCCTCGCCAAATACCTTTCCTTTGGTAGATTTAACACCGACGGACTGACCTTTGGTGAAATGTAAGACTGAAGTGTTACCGGCTTGGTTACTAAGGTGATTAGGAACGATGACAGCGCCCACCTTTTGAACACCATCCACTAAATGACAACATTAAGTTTCAACTGGATTTAAACTGGCGGATCCAGGTGCGAATCGGATGTAAGAGGGTCGCTCCAGAAATTATATCTATTGATCATACCATTTGAAATAAAATAGCAAATTTATAAGCGACTCCCATATCAAATGTAAAGCACATAGTTTCGGTTTCGAAGGGGAGGGACGTACTCTGAGTTGAGCACCCAAGTAGCACCCCATCATTCAAAACGTGTAACCGCCTCTGATCCATAACGGTTTATTTCAACTAGAGATAACATGTGTCAGTAATGTTTTAATATAATCGTCATTGTCGGTAGGATAAATGGCTTTAAAAATGTTTGTCTATTTTAAACTTGCACGCTAATTTACATTCAAACGTCATGTTTTTAAGAGAAAACAGGGCGTAGCATAATGTTTTTGTAAAACTGCTTGCTAATAACTTTTAACTTACCTTCAAACGACATGACAACTCAGGTGCTTCCCACTCTTCGATAGAAAGTTGGAACAGGTATACACCAATTGTTGGTATGGTAGCTTTCCCTGAAAAAAAAACATCCATGTAAACACACTGGTATATATAGTTTTAAAGGGGTTATAAAGGTCTATGAACTACAGCACTATCGTTTTAATACGCAATGTAAGACGTTCGCCTCGCTAAACGATCAAGGGATTTGTTTATTTACGAACTTGACCTTACCCGACCTTGTCTCCATTGGCCAAATTACTGCCATTTAACAACACAAATTACATCAAATGTTTGAGAGTAGTTGCAAAATGCAATTGCAACAAGACTTAGTGCCACCGTTTTGGTCGTTCAGAGATTTCATTCCTAAGAGTATTAAAGGGTATAACTTAAATCGCACATTGGTTTCCACTTGGAGGCGATCGGTTCGCCTAGACAAGATGAATGACTCGTTTGCAACTGGTGGCGACCTATATGTGATTGATCAATGCCAATGTGATGACCAATCGGCGTTTCATCGCCGTCTGGTTTCCGATCAGTTGCAAAATCATGTTCGAGTGTGTGTATTGTGCAAACAGACAAGAAAGCTAGATTATAGAATTACTCATGCCGAATGTTTATTTTGTGTCTGCTCACGCAGCAACTGCAAATATCTGCTGATAAAATCTTCACAACTCTTAACTCTTGTTATATGACATTTGTTTACCATTCAGTTGCTCCCAGTTCTATTTGCTGACTAGTCACCGTTCGGTTTTTAGGTAAATCGCCGTATCTGCAGTGAACAGTTGCCGGTCATTCACTGACATGTTGCAAATTTTAACGCAAAATGATTGGCGGTCATTACGGGCTGTCGCAAATAAAATCAGTCACGAAGAGGCTGCATCGAATTGACTTAGGCTTAAGTACCACACGTAACCTTATAATAATATGTTACTGTTATGGGATTGTACATGTTGCCTGCGCTGTAGAGAACTTTGTTAAACCTCATAATTTTTCCTTGATGGATCGCTTCTTTGTGACCGAGAACCGCTGTGAATCCCACTCCCCCTGTTTGCGACCTGAAGAAAAGTAAAGCAGCTGAGGAAAGTGCTTACGTCCATATATGTTTTTTAACTTTTTCCTAAAAATATTTGTCTTGAGAAGCTTTTTCGCAGTTAACTTAGGTGTCACAGCTATATCCCCCAACTCGTCTATGAATATTCGTTCCTCCAGCTGCAGAAAATTTTCAACAACTGTATTAGTAAAAACACTACTAAAGAACTTGTTAAAAAGTATTTCTTTCTCGCCAGCATCAGTAGTCAAATGACCTTCTTTATTTGCAATATCACCGATATTTGATTTAGTTTCACTCTGTTTCCGAACATATTTCCAGAGTGTTTTTTGATCTGATTTTAAATTACTACACAGCTGCTTTTCAAATTCACGTTTAGCAGAACCTACTACTTGTGTGACGTGATTTCTATGTGTTACATAATTATCATAGTTTTTTTCGATTTACATTATTTATACTTTTTCCAAGGCACCCCTTGTATTTTCCTTGGGGTTTCCCCAGAGGTAGCTTTAGGTACACATTGTTTCACAGTATCATTGACAATGTTTGTAAAAGAGGTCCATGTTGAATTTATACTATCATTACTAATATCATTGAATTTCGTATTTTTGAAATGTATTTTTCATTTTATCATAATGTCCTTTGTTATACCGATAACGTTTTATTGCCTCCTCAGTATCTGGAATCTAACAAACAAGCCCAAATTACAATTTCATTTGTGTGATGCGGAAAAAGACAATGATCAAAATATAAAGAGAGACACATATGTGTTGATTCAAATATTCTGATTAATTCGTGTGCTTTTGGAGAAAATGACATGAATCTTATAAGTGCTAGAGATATTACTGTAATTTATACGCAATGCTGTCTTTTTACAGTGTGATGAGTTATATCCGATGTTGACACGTAATATTTCATAATGATTTGTTTTAACAAAAAAATAAGATCAAGTAGAACGTATATTTATAGAGAAGGAACTATGGAAGGATAAAAGTAGCACGCTTGCATGTCCATTAGCATTGCTTTGGTGACATAAATAATGTCTAAAAATCGTGTTTAAGTTTATTAATTCAATATTTGCAATATAAATTATGTTTGGTAATTTCATTACAAACTTGTGATTATGCCACGCATGATCATTTGATTTTGGTTAATGCCTACTAATAACCCATTAACTAGCTTAGTAGTCAAGCTAAAATATATTGTTTGTGTTCTGATACTATTGATTTGCTCACGTCGTTTTGGCCTCACAACTTTTAGTGGTAATTCAAAATGTTTATGAGGTAAAACCTTTAGGAATTGAGGTGTTAATTCAAGTGTGGTATCCAATGTCCCAGTATTTATCTATGATAGTCATACGAATGACACCCACAACTCGTATTGTTCGTTTTATTAATTTAGAAGCATTGATTAACCAAACTTTTTAAACTCAGCAAACGCAATTTAACTTCATTTATAATTATATAACCCATTTATTTATTAAAAAATGAGCTTATTTTAATAGTATTTTATTTATAATTAAAATAGCTTAATTTAATATTATGGACCAACGCGGATTGAACATTTTTTTGATGGTATTAAACGTAAGTTTTAATTTATTTGGATAACTCTAAAAGTTTCCAATGGACGAAGACATTTCGTCAGGGTATGACTAGACGCATTTTTAAGTTTTAATATATCAATGCGTGAGATCATGAACACTCTTAGATTCCAATTTATAACACTTCAAGTTCCCAAGTACCCAAGTACCCACGTATCATTGTAGCCAAGCACAACGCAATATCAAGTACCCGATTCATTGAACATGGAAAAGTTTAAACAAATAATCTTATCGATTTCGGCCGTGATAACTCTGCTTCATTAATCATTAACATATTTTTTCTGCCTCGAAGAAACGACTATGTTATATTGAATACCGCAAATATAGACTCACCAAAGAAACAAGTGAACTACTATAAAAAATGCAGTGGAATTAAACTGTCAACTAAGAAATAACTTCAAACAATATATTCGATTTAGCTATGTTTTCCACAGAGAAAAAAACAGCCTATATTTAAAATACCAGGACAAACATGTATTGTACTTTTTACTTATACTTTTGTATAATTGCCAATGCCGGTTTAAATAGGATAGTTTATTTTAAAAACCTTATGCTGCATAAACATGTTCGAAGACATCCGTTAATTTTCAGGCAGAATCTATGCGATATCAGTCCTCAAAATAAGTTTTATTTGAACGCAGTTTAAGTCACTTGTTAATCTACAGTCTTAAGCCTTTACGATCTTTATTGAAACGGCGACTAGACATGCATCGAACATGTTTGCCAATCAAAGACAAACAAAGATATCTCATCGAATTCATGATTATCATACAAGTACAATTGAAATGTTAAGTGACATTTGTACCATCTGGTTTTTGGTTAATCCTTCATATTGATTTTGTGACCATTTTCTGACATTTGTGCTGAGCCTAGCCAATATTTCTTCTGATATATGATACAATTAAATTAATATATATATTACACCTGTACAAGATTAAGACAATCAATGATTCATCCTAAAAAATGTACTTGAAGAGTTGTATTTCCCATACTAGTTCTGCAATGCTTACACCTGATTACATTTTGAAACATGACTGCTGGAGATAACAATTGTCAGTTTAGAATTAAGACAAAAGTTCTTTGAATTAGTTCGTCGTTTATACGCAAAAATGGCTGGTTGTTAGAAAGATGTGATCCCCAGTATTGGTTAATAATTATACCGATATTTGCTTTATATGCAATTTGTAACTAAGTCAAGGACCACAATTATACTCTGATTGAAAAAACTCACGATTTATCCATACGTTAATTGCCTATATACATTTCTGTGTCGTCACCTTAACTAATATTCATTTTGTGCGGCAAAAGAGCGCATGCTTTGTAAACCATTTTAAACAAAGTCAAGGACTATTACTCTGTACTTTCTGGATGCAGTCACACGCTAAACCCCAGGTGCAATTTTTAACTTGGTACTTAAAGTGACACTCTTTTTCAAAATCAATACATACACATGTATAACAAACATAAATTTTGAGTGATTAACCCTCAACTACTTACTAAATAATGCATTTATGGAAAAAATGATTACTTATAACAATATTATAACCGTGTATTTAATAGCTGAAAACGCAAAAAATATTAAATGATTGGTGAATGCTAAAATATTTACTACGATCTACTATCGTCTCATAAGGTCGCAATACCGTGTCTTCTGCACATTTCTTTTAAATTAAACTCGGTATCCTTCATAAGCACCATTTGTTTCGCCATTTGTTCACCCTTTTTGGTATATTAAAACAATTGTATTTAATGTGTAAAATATTATTTGGGAGTTATAGTGCATCTTTAACATTCCTGTAAAGTGTTATATTTCAGGTTAATATACTTTTAGACATACAATATTGTTCGCTTTGCATTTTCACATTTGCCACGGAGACGGCAAACATATATTTTGACGACAGTGTGAACAACTACGGCGCTCTAAACCTAACAAAAGCTTTTTTTATTATTTTATTTTATAACATTAATTGAACAAATCGGAAACAAAGCCCTCTATATGCATATTCGGATATCCCCAATACAATACTGCGCTATGCTTGGTTGTGTATGAAGTGAAACGGAAGAAAGTACTATGGCTGCCGACGATGACTGTATGCCACTTTATTTCAGCTTTTGTTTGATACATTATTTGTCGTTCTTTGTGTTGTTCTATTTCATAATAAAACATAATCAGCCATTATAAGTAAGTGTACATTGCTATTCTAGAATATTGATTGCACTGTGCTTTTCAACAACGTCATTAAACATAACGACTCTTAAATCAACGTTTAAGATTAATTTTCTTTAATTTCGCCAACTTTTGAAAGCCACAACTGGAGTGGAATGAGTATTTTAGTCGGTCATTAATATAGCTTTTTAGCAATGTTCTACAGCGCTTCTTTAAACTAGGTGGCTATTCTTACCAAAATTAAATAACTACAATTCTTAAAAAAGAAACCAAAAACTTATACCTAGGATGCAGGCTCCGTTAATGAATCAACATCATTTCCCTGAACTGTTTAAAAGGACACCTATAGTAAATATTCGTAGATTGAATTAACATCTAGCTAATACTTGTCAAGTAAGTTGGTTTAAACAGAATTTATTTCAAAATAACATTATAATGTTATACACAGTTATAGCATAATCAATATTAAATGGTTGACGGAGGTAGTGATACATGGAAGGTATACAAATTAAATATGCACAAAACAAAATAATTAAACAGAATTGAAAAGGAAGCTATGGTAGTTATACTATGCCTCGCTTCTGTCACTCTTGCAAGCTGCTTGAAATGGTGTATATGTTCTAAATATTTGTATATTTATGTAATCGTTTTAAGTTGATGGGTAATCTGAAAGGTGAACGTCAAATAAATAAAGTAGTATGTGGTAAAATGCGCATGGGGTATGAAAGAAAGTAGTGTAAAGAACAGGAAGAGAGGGGGGGGGTATGGCTAGGTCAGGTCAGTTGTAGAGTTAAGGTTGTTCTAGTTTATCTTAGGGTAATTAAAAACGTTTAGTTTGGCGAATGTAGTGTTGAACGTGATTAAATATCGTTGAGTTTGTCTGGTCCGTGGCGTTTTTGGATCCAAACAATAGAACTTGAAGTGACATAGGCCTTACAGCAGGCAATTGGACAAACAGGTGAAGCCTTTGTGCATGATATATGGGACAGGTGAAAAAGAAATGGTAGATGTCCTCAATTTCACCACATTGACAATTTGGCTATTGTTAATGATTTTAGAGAACAAATGTTCATTAAGATTACTAAAGTGCATCCACAGCCTTGCATGTGTGACAGTCATTTTGCGTTCACCCTAATAGTAGAATTGAGGAACTGTTTGTTTATTATTGTTAAGGTTAAACTTGAAGGAGGGCAAGGATAAAGAGGAACGAACTGTTTCCGGAAGTGCATTCCACGACGATATTGTAGTTGGTAGAAATGATTTTGATAACTGTTGAGTTTTACAAGTAATATTACGAAGGTTAACATAATTTCTAAGATTGTAGGAGGTTGTATCACCAACTCGAGACGGAATAAGTGAAGTGAGATAGGCTGGCATAAGGAGATGAAACATCTTGTAAAAAGGTGTGAAATAATGTTTCCTCCTTCTCTCCTTCAGAGGTTCAAGTCCTGTTTCAAAATAAAGATTAGAAATGGAAACGAGTCATGTTGCTCCGGAGATGATTCGCGCTGCCTCATGCTGAACTTTCTCTAGATCTTCTTCATCAGCGTGCGTAAGATTGTCCCAAACAACATCGGCATATTCTAAAAGTGGCCGAATAAATGTTTCATATAGTATGTCGAGCGATTTGCGATCAAGGAAGTATTTAAATGATAGCATGAGGTTGATACGTTGCCAGGTCTTGTTTTTTACGGACTGAATATGTTCATGCCATGAACTGTTCATGCCATGAGCAGTTATTGGAGAGTGTGACGCCAAGATGTTTATGTGAAGTAACTTCCTCTATTTGAACATTATCCATAAAGATAGGTGGATGTGCCTGTCTGTTTGTTTACCAAGAGATAAGCAGTGATTCGGTTTTCGCCGGGTTGAATGATACACGCCACCTTTCTGCCCACATATTGATCTTTTCCATGTCATTGTTTAACTGCTGAGCAGCAAACAAGTGTCATTGACTATGATATACATGGTAGTATCATCTGCAAAAAGACGTATGGGTGAATTTATTTCACGAACGATATCATTGATGTAGACAAGAAAGAGTAAGGGCCCAAGGATTGAACCTTGCGGAACTCCGGCAGATATTGAGACATAGTACCAGGCATGACAACGCACTGTTTTCTATCACTGAGATAATCAGTAAGCCATAACAATAGGGGACCAGAAATACCACTTTCTCTAAGTTTGAAAATGAGGGCTTCATGCCATACGCGATCAAAGGCTTTTGATATGTCACAGAATACTGCTCGTACTTCTTTACCCTCATCTAGAGCGAGGCAAAATGAGTGGTAAATATATACAAGCTGATTAACAGTGGAGTCCTTAGGAACAAAACCTGACTGAAATGGTGTAAGGAAGTCACTTTGACGGAAGAAATTGAACATGTATTTATGCAAAATTCTTTCTAGAACCTAACTTATAACACTCAACAGGGATATTGACGGTAATTACAGACGTCTTGGGGATCTGACTTCTTAAAAATCGCGCATACTTGAGCCAGTTTCCATTGGCTAGGTACCTTACCAGAACGAAGAGAGTAATTAAAAAGATCTCGAAGGGGCTGTGCAATTTCGGTTGCTATCTCCCTTAAAACATAGCTGTTTATAGAGTCCGGTCCTGTGTCTTCAGAACCTTTATTGAGTCAAGTACATCTTGATTGGAGATATCAAAATCTTGCATGGAAAGGGAATCAGAGACAGATGGAAGAAGTACGTTAGTACGTAAGTTTTTCATAATGTGTTTGTATGGCAGTTCTTATAGTATGGTTGGCATGATTGCGTATCATCCTATAAGCCTGCTAGTGGTGTTCATTCTTCGAGAATCTGGCTCTTCTATATGCTCTTTGTCTTTGATGAATTAATTTACCAATTTTATAATGAAACCAAGGAGGGTCCTGAGTGCGAATCGTAATACACTTTGACGGTATTCATATTTCACAAAATGTCATAAGTTGATCAGTGAAATTATTAGCGTACATATCGATATTTGTGTTGAAACATAAACTCCAGTCAAATGATGACACTAGCGATCGAAGTTTGACAAAGTCCCCTTGTGAGAATTTCCAGACTTTCCGTTTAAATGTTGATCCGACAGTTAGATTTCAATATGCAATAAATAGGGCAGTGATAACGAACTAACTGATCAAGAAACGGTTCCCCTACACCACATTTTAAAACAATATCTGATGATGAAACCAAAAATAAGTAAGTAAGTTCTAATACATACTCAAATAGAGAAAATACGGATATTAACAGGCAAGCTATGGTTGAGGCCTGTAGTTCAGATAAGAAAAGTGTTAGATCATTTTACTATGAAAACGACAAATTAAGAACAGCAAAATTAACAAATGCCAGATTTAAAAATGCGAAATAGTATTGGAATTTGTTTAAGGATGGTACAAAAGCTAAACAGCCTGGAAACATTTCTTAAGACAAGTTTACAACATATTTTAAAACTATCAATAACCCAGATGATATATTTTTTCCTACCAGATGAAGATATCTTAAATTTTAATGAGAATATTATTAACTCTGAAATGAAAATTATGTTTATTAATTCGATTTGCCGTTTAGCATTGATGATATTTTAAGGAATATAAAATATTTAAATATGGGCCGCAGCTCAGGACCAGATCAAATTATAAATGAACTCATGTATCATGGTACAAATGTATTAGACCATATACTATTGATTCTTTTCAATAAGACTATGCAAATGGGTTATTTTCCAGATAATGGAAAATCTTTACAATATGCAGAAATGAACCTGAACAAATGGGCAGAAAGTAACTATATCTAGGCTGAAGAACAGGCTGGTTTTCGTGCCAAAATAGGTACAGTAGATAACATGTTTGAGTTCAACAGCCTTATTAATCATGTGATTAATATTAAGCAGTAGCTGTATTGCCTATTTGTTGACTATTCTAAAGCGTTTGATTACTTAGTTAGAGAAAATATCTGGTATAAACTGTATAAGCTAGGTATTAGAAGTAATTTTGTTGATGTCATTAAAAGCATGTACCTACAGATGAAATTTAGAGTAAAAGTAACTAAATGATAATGGTGAAATATTTGAAAGTTTGCTTTGTTTACGACAAAGGGAATATCTAAGCCCGTTTTTATTCTCCTTAAACCTTAATGATTTAGAAGATGAAGAGGGGTCTAATGGCATTAATGTTTCATTGTTGAAATTATTTATGTCAATGTATGCAGATGACATTGTAAATTTTGCACAAACAAGTGAAGATATGCACCTTAACTTGAATATTGTACATGCATATTGTATGAAATAGAAAGTCACAGTAAATAAAGATAAGACTAAAATAGTCATTTTCAGAAAAGGTGGTAGAATACCTGACACTTTATATTTGTATTATGGCAACTCTGAAATTGATATTGTATCAAAATATTGTTATCTTGGAGTAGTCATGACGTCAGGTGGCTCATGGGCAGAATGTCAAAAAACCCTTTCGGGTCAAGCTCAAAAAACTGTTTAATTGTTTTAATTCACGAATACATCTGTTGATCATGTTCGTGATTTATTTGATAAGTTGGTTTGACCTATATTGTTCTATAATTGTACATCTTGCTGTTTTTGCATATAACGCCTTCGAATTATGACGGCAAGCTACTTCAGTTACAGTTCACTTGTGATGCAACAATTAGAAACCTATAAACTTCTCTTTACCTATATATGTATAAGTACATGAATTTTATTTAAAGATAGACAACTGTATTAAATTCCTTTTATCCGCTTATCAGTTCATAACTTATCTGTTTATCCATCGTGTACTGAACTGTATCTCCTGTCTCGAATTGATAATAATCCTTGTTTACACGAAATTGCACAACTCACTTAGTTAACCATGAAATTCAATTGTACACGTTCCGTATTGTTGTTTCTATTATATACACATGACACTTATTATTTGTTGTGTTTTGAGTAATCTTTACTTTAACATGTGTGTAAATATCCTGAATGTAAACACACAATGTAACCCAAAGAAATATATACGAAAAGAAGGTCGAAGATAGCTAAAATTGTATTCTAAATTGTTAACCAGAAATTTATATCAAAGAATAAATCCTACTGCACTGTACACATATTAAATTTATAGAAAAAAATATTTAGAAAACGTTATTTAAGATCAGTAAGGCACAATTTCAATTCCGACAAAATAAGTTATCTATCGAGTCCTGTAATAGTCTAAATATCTTTCGCTTTCTATTTCAAATTTAGAATATAGTGAATGGGACGTAAATCGAAATAATTATATTGGAAAAAGGATTTATTAAATAGAAGGGTTACCACCCTTCCATTCGACGCAGCATTATTAGAAAGGGATATTATTTCATGTTAACAAATTATGGGTTAAGTATCGATTAAGAATTATGCAATGTATTAAGATGAACATATTGTATAATGCAGTGAAGAGTATAACTGTACTTCACTTTTTACTGTAAATGTCTAATCATTATTAGAATGTTTGATTGCGGGGTCAAATTTAAAATTACTAGATGATGAGCTGCATGTATGAAAACAACCTTACATAACCTTTATTACTTATTGATAATTCTTGACAAGATCTGACAATCTACATATTGTGTTGTACATATCACATATTTGAAGATATCATTATGTTATTATGTCCGTATTATCATTTTTGAGTAAAACGTCTTCTTCATAACTAACTGGACGTTTAACTGTTTACTCAACGAAAATGTCTCTTTAAATCATCTAATAGTAAATATGTTATAACTTGAAATGTGGAAACTAGTGGAATGCAGTGTGTAGGAAAGACAGGGAGGCCATTTAAAGCCTGATTACGAGAACATGTTTATAAATTCAAAAAGAATAACAACTCCTTGATTTTTTTATATCAACATTTTTAAAAGAATGGATATAGTTTGGAAAAATTGTTATACTTTTACTTTTGGAGTAATTTTAACTAAAAGAAAAGCTAACAAAAATTTATAAATTAAGTAAATATACATGACCAAAACAATATCAAATGACAGGGCCGCGCTGGACTGCGATGTTAATTGAAAACATATGCCGTTTGGGCCGTATAGGCTTAGAAAGTTGACAAGTTGATGAAATGCTTGGTCACATGCGGTGGTCACATACTGAGGCCATTTTCGTATATAAACCATGACTTTTTAAGCCTTGGTAAGCTTTTTACCACCAGAGGATTTTGCTAAAAGAACTTCTGAAAACTTAACGTAAAATTAAGAAGGGACTCTCTGCTAAGCAACGTAGTTTGTAAAGTATCAAAAGTGTGTTGTTCTCCCTTAATTATTTGCTTTTGTGAATTAAAGGAAAATAGTTAAAAAAACCCATATCTGTTAGCTAGAAGCAAATTTAAAAAAGTTACTAAGTAAAAACAAATTCAGAGTTTACTATCTGCAACTAATTACGAGAGAACTGAACTGAATAGTAACTGTATTAATCTTATTGGGTGTTGTTGTAAAAGGAGCAGCGAAGCGGTTAAGCTTGAAGAACGAACCTGGGTTTAAATATAAAATAATATAACTAGACAAGTTATATAAAAGCCACAGGGTAACAAAATTAACCATTCATCCAGTAGAACATATATTTTTTACAGATGTAGTTCCTATACATTCAAAGCAAGATGCACCGCAGAACTTGACTGGAGTAAACGCTTACAAACTTCATATCCGCTTGGACTCAATGGTAACATATTTAATATAGGTAATATATCAAAATGTATTATTATTGGCATTTGTTTCATTATTTAAAGATAGAAAGCATAAGACAGGATCACATGGTAAGATAATTAATGGAAACATAAAGAGGAAACAGAGTCGAACACTTGTTTAGAGCAGTGTAAAAATAATATGTTACTATATGGCAAGCATCGACTTCGTTCTACCTTATGTTCCCGTTCAGTACTTCTTTACGCTTACTGGATAGGGAAGAGGAAACAATCATTTTGAGAACAGATCCAAAGTATGAATGCGCCTGTATTGTTAATGGTTATATAAAACATTACCTTAATCGAACTATTGAGAATGTTGATACACGCAAAGGATATCGCATTAAACTTTCTTTTAGCAACAAGGGATATACCTAATAATATATCATAAATATAAAAAAGCCTATTCGAAATGAAGTAGTAGCAAAGATAATATTTCATCAAATACATCTCCTTCATGAGATTGTATTGTTTCAGTGTACCGCTACAACGCTGTTGGACATATTGTTATGGCGATTTTAAGTTTATTAAAAACAATCTATTTAGAAAACTGCTAAATAAAGGTCCTAAATACCGACTAGTATCTGAAATTAATTTTCATACATGTAAATTAGAATTGACACAAATTTTATCTTAATAAAGTCCATTTCGATAACTCCAAAGCTGACTATTGATATCAAATCCCTACATTAAAAATTGGTGTTCGTTCCAGCTGACAAAGCAGCTAATAATGTAATCATAGTTTGACGTTTATATAATGTAAATACTATCAATGAAGAGTTACAATCTTCTTGAACTTACGTTCGTAGCCAACTCAAGGATCAAAGTGTTATTAAAAATCATATCGATTCTACTGTTTTAATTCCAACAAAACACTGCTTACCTAAAATTAAAAAAAAACGTATAGATCACGATTAACAGTTGATTTCATTTCTTGTTCTGATAAACGAGTTTCGATTTTACTTACATCCTGCCTAACTTAGATGTATAAATCATTGAAAAGTCAAAAGTATTAAGCACTGAGGCCTTATATCGTCTACTTCCAATATCATTGACTACATCTAAAGAATTGTTGATGGACAAAAATTAATTCCAGAGTTCTCATAAACTTTGCTACTATATTTCTTTCTCATTCAACTGTAATGTTGATAAATGATCTCGGACAAGATATTTGTAAAATTGAAGAAAACTTCAGTAAAGCTGTAACAATATACACACTACAGATAATAAGCATGCCGCCGAAAGGTAAGTAGGTTGTCAAGGCGTATCCAATTCATATAGATATTGACATTGGCGAAGATGAAGAGTCAAGTCCTGAATTAAGCTTGGTGGATGCTGCAAGTGACAACCTGGTAGAAAGTTTTAGTTTTTTTAGGGTTTCTCTAAATGATTTTAGCAAACAGTAAATTCAACTTAAACATGTATATACTGATGTCATATTACAATCCAGGAGGTCATGAGCTTTTTAACGGTAATATGCATATGTGCCATCAGGCAAACTTTCATAATTTTAACCATTAGTGTACAATTTGGTGAAATTTTGTCACGAAATGACTGGCCAATACGATGAAGAACATGTGGAATCAAATGTTTTTAAACATTAAACTTGTCAAGGTTACCCCTTAAAAGATACTAGTTGACATCAATCAAGCCCAGTTTTAGAAATCAATCATATCTAAAACTTATGCTCAGTAACTTAAATCATTTTAACACCTTAAAGCTAGCGTGGTTCAAAATATATGCTTCTTGAAGCGTAAACCGGTTTAAACCCCGCAAAAAGTCATTACTTATTGTTCACTTACCGTGCCAAGGCGGAATCCTTAATATTTGTCAATGAAGACGTTTCATATATGTTGCATTGTGTCTCTTGTGCTTCTTTGACCTTTATCCTTGTGCCTTAAACAGGATCTTTGTAACATTTTAGGCTTCAAGGCTTGACTCTTGTACGTAATGCTTTGACGTGATACACATTTGTACATAGCTATGTTAAGAACATGCACTAAGTTAAAGCGTTTATATATGGCCACGAACATGTTTCGTAGGCCGCCAACGGCCAAGTAGACTACGACGACGACCACCTGTCCCACGTGTTCTTCAAATGTCAAACCATAAAAAACGGACGTCACCAAAAATGGCCGCAGAGTATTTAAAATATTCCCGCAATAGAGTTAGTTAAAATTTCCGTCAAAAGATATTTGAAAAACCCCGCCAAAATAATTTGAAAATTTCAGCCAATTTATTTTGTAGATTCCGTCATCCTTAAACCACGCGCATTTATCACAGGCGAGTATCACGTGATCGCTATAGCACATCGGCCGAACAAGATCGAGAATAATTCGCCCGTTTCAACCTATAATTTTGGCTTTTACCGATGGAGAATGTTAAGGTAGAATCTTTAAATAGGCGCAGAGTACCCGCGTTGTAACACAGTTTACTCGCGTGATTTTTGTTTTTCGGATGTTTGCTAAGTTTAAGCCTGAAACTCGATACAGATTTGATTTTGTTCGTACATTGTCCAAATAAGTCAGTTGTCCGTGTGTTTTAGCGCAAAAAGCAGGTATATGAAACAAATGTTTACACAATATTGATTAAATTTGCAAATGTATCCTTCGTTGTAATTTTAAAGTGATAGTTCGGTGTTTTACAAAAAAATTCAAAGTTAGTACAATGTCCGAACAAAATATTTACGAGTACAATGTCCGAACGAGTTCATGTTTATAGCATTTCTCGTTAATAATTATATACCGTTCCCTTCTTTGTAGATTATGCTGCACCACAAGTTTGTCCATACTTAAATCGCTTTTCTGACAAGTGACGTGATACACCTCTGTGTTTATGTAGCCCAACCGGCTCGATACTACTAATGTAACGCACCCAGGCAGATCAGACATTCCTAAAACCATAACATATGAAGCGATGCCTGCGAGCACTTGTCTCATTCAAACAGATTAGACAAAATGTTTCGTTTTCTTCTTTTTGGACTATTAATGTCGGTGTTTGTTACGCTTCCTTCTGTTAAGGCTGGCGGTATGTTTTGTTTTCTTTTGCAATGAAACATATTTCTTGATTGTATTATATAACTATCACAAGCGACAATTTTTACAGATTGTTCACAATTGACAGTAAAATGAATGTCTTGTGATCTTAAAGCAGAATGTTATAATTACACCATTTGTTTTATTTTTGTTGTATAGTTATTACTGAGGGATCGTTGATGTTAAAATTATGAATGATGCGATGTATGCATACAAATAATTTTCTAATTTATAAGTTTAAAAGTCATTGTTAATAAAATAATAATAATAATAATAATAATAATAATAATAATAATAATAATAATAATAATAATTATACATTTAATACTACTACTGCTACTGCTACTGCTGCTACTGCTACTGCTACTGCTACTGCTACTGCTACTGCTACTGCTACTACTACTACTACTAATGGAAACAATCTAAGCCGGGGGTGCTCTATTGTAATTAAAAAATCTTTCTTAAGCAATTGCTGCATTATCGATAATGTGAAGGACTTAAATGGTCGGTGTTTAATTTTAAATATCAAAGTTTTTGAACATACATATTCCCTAATTATTATTTATGCGCATGATAATGTCAAAGAAAGGAAATCTTTTTTTCTTAATCTTAATAACATGTTAAATGACAAATGCTTAGGTATTTAAGTGATTGGAGGTGATTTTAATGAATCAATATATAATATAGATAGAGTTTCTAAAAACAACAATAATGCAAAGTCGGAAAAAAACGTAATTAAACTTATAAAGAAAACAAATTAAATACTGTATGGCGTGAAAGCAATCCAGATACAAAACATTACACATGGAGAAGGAAAAACAGTCACGAAAAAAGCAGAATTGACTACTGGTTAATAGATAAAACATTTGTTCCCTTTATCGAAAGTACTGATGTCCGACCAGCCTGTATTAAATACACAGATCACATGGCAATTTCTATAAAAAATCATAAACAAATAGAAAGAGATCCAGGTTACTGGAAATTCAACAATGCATATTTATATGATGAAAAAATTGTAAATGCAATGTCTAAAGCCTTAAAACGTAGTTTATCATTAAATGAAAACATGAACATACCAACAAAATGGGAACTGATGAAAGTTGAGATCAAAAATAAATCATTTGAATTTGCAAAAAAAAAATCAAAGGACGTCCGAGATAAAAAATAACAGCATTGGAAAAAAACTAAACTATCTAGAAGCCAATGATATTAATAATGAGGAAAAAATAAAATACTAATGGATTTAGGAAAATTTTACGCAAACAAAGCGAGAGGTGCTCAAATAAGATCCAGCATTCAATTTCTAGAAGAAGGTGAGAAAAACACAAGTTATATTTTGTCCCTTGAAAAATCAAGACAAACGAGGAACAATTTGACGTAATTAAATGTGGATGGCCATTTATTTTCAGAATAAAATGATATTCTTAATGAATAAGTAAAGTTTTATAGCAAACTATTTAAATCCGATGAATTAGATGAAAAAGATCTTAAAAGATATATTAACGATAGAAAATAAGCTAAGCGGAAATGAGGCGAAAATGTGTGAAGGTTTTTTCAATAATGAGGAATGCGAAAATGCTTTATTATCAATGAAAATTAATAAAAGCCATGGATTCGATGGCTTATCAGTTGAATACTACAGAAAGTTTTGGAAATTAATAGGCCCTTTATTGTGAGATGTTTTTAATGAGGGATTCGTCAAAAAAGAGCTTAGCTATACACAAAAATCAGGAATATTGTCATTATTATATAAAAAGGGGGACCCTACAAATATAAAAAAATAGAGACCAATAAGGCTTTTGAATGTAGATTACAAAATTGCAGCAAAAGTTTTATCACTAAGGCTACAGAGAGTTATATCCAAAATTGTTAGTTCAGACCAATAAGGGTATATCAAAAATCGTTTTATAGGGTACAACCTTCGTCAAATACAAGATATTATAGATTATGCGGATGAGCTGCAATCCGAAAGCGCGATCATATTTCTTGATTTTAGAAAAGCATATGATACGATTGAATGGCCTTTTCTATTTCATACACTAAACCATTTTGGATTCCACGATGACTGTATCACTTGGATCCAAACATTGTACAGAAATTGCTTCTTACATATTTTCAATAATGGATGGAAATCAAATCCGGTATTCCCTGAAAGAGGTATACGCCAGGGATGTCCACTCTCTTCATTACTTTTCATTCTTGCTGCAGAAATCATGGCCCTAGTTGCCCATTAGATCTAGTTGCATTGTAAAAGTTATTGAGGTCACAGTAGACAATACAACAGTTCCACTCAAGATATCTCAGTTAGCAGATTACACGACTCTTTTTGCAAACTCTGTAAATGATATTGAAAATGCATTAAAAATAATTGAAGAATATGGTAATTTTTCCGGACTAAGGTTAAATAAATCTAAAACGGAAGGTATGTGGATAGGAAAAGCCAAGGACTTTTCTATTAAACCTGGTAATATCAACTGGTCAAATAAACCAATAAAAGCACATGGGATTTATTTTGGTCTCAACCCGAGAGAGTGCGCATCTTTAAATTGGGATTCTAACGTAGAAAAATGCAAAGAAATAGTACAAGGTTGGTCAAAAAGAAAATTAACGTTTTATGGAAAAATACAAATTATAAAAACGCTACTTATTCCGAAATTCACATATGCCTTTCATGCATTGGTCGTTCCGAATCATGTGATAAAACTATTAAACAGAATCATATTTAGCTTTTTGTGGGATAAAAAAATGAAAATAATAAAACGAAGGACGCTTATTGCTGCAAAAATGAACGGTGGTTTAAATATGATAGATTAAGAATCTTACAAGTTCAAGTTCAAGTTCCAGTTTTATTAAGTAATTTACGGCCACCGGCTCATAATACAGAACATATATACATCAATGTCATTCAAAAATACCATTGTCATTTCCATGACTATATAACAATATTAACAATATTATAGAAACCTATCAACATTTAGTTATTTTTCATAATTGCATGAATGAATTGGCATGTCTTTAACAAAGTGTTATAATTTTTGCATGACAGTTTGCTATTAAATACTTCCACTGTAGAGTTTGCAGTTGTAATACTACCTAAGTAAAAAACATCGTATTATATCATATTTCTTGCATTCAAAGAAAACATGGTACTCATCTTCAACTACATCTATGCCATTACATTCACTCAATAAAAATAAAATGGGTGAAATCTTTAATTTCAGAAGAAAAAGCTCATTGGAAAGTTATACCTAAATATATGATGCAAAAGTTTGGTAAGGTTTTTCTAGTTTTTTTCTATGAGTTTAGATAGTCCTTTAAGCATTGAAATCAGTCAATTATCTCCCTTTTATAGAGATTTAATAACTCTTTGGATAAGGCTTAAAAATGTTGAACCTGAATCTCCAAAGAGTTTTTATGACATCAGGAACCAAGTTCTTTGGGGTAACAAATTTATCAAATTTCACAACAAATCACTCATTTTTTTGAACTGGATTAATTCTGACATATGTTATGTAAATGATATATTAAATGAAGACGATGTAATTTGTGGGGATTATTTTTTCAAAAATTACGCTATAGGCAAAATTGGATATCAGAAATAAATATTTTAAAACATGTTTTCCCCAAAAAATGGTTGCGAATAACCTCTAGCGAAAAAGGAAAAAATAAGAGTGTCAATAAATATAAATATTATTATTAATAATAAATCACTTATACAGCTGACAAACAGGGATATATATTCGTATTTGATTAAGGACAAGGTTATCAAACCTCATGTCCATCGCTTTTGGAAACATTATTTTGATAAACAAATAGCTTGGGATTCATTTTATAAAACTATTTATGCCATACCAGACAACAGAATAATACAATTCAAATATATAGTTTTAAACAACATTTTTCCGTGCAACGTTATAAAGCATAAGTGGGGTATGATTAACTCACCAAACTGCATATTTGCAACACGTGTGAGACATATGAACATGTTTTCAGATTGTTTAGCAGTCAACTCTGTTTGGCAGATCTTTTCAAATCCCTTTTCAAAATACGGGGTAAACAAGAATATAAGAAAGATTGAATATATTGTACTTGGATATAATATTACTTATCCTGAATGTTTTTTTATTTAAACCTAATATTTGCCACTCTAGGTTATAGAATATATAAAGCATATTTCATCAGCGATAGTAGACGAGAACATGTCGATATTAAAAATAAAATAATAATAATAATAATAATAATAATAATAATAATAATAATAATAATAATAATAATAATAATGAGTTATAACAAAGAGTTTCCAATGTTGAAAATCTCTAATTACTCAGTTTTTTTCTACCTAACGTTTTTATTTATTCAGTGGTGCTTGGGTACCATTATATATCTAAATTATGCTTTAGAAAAGGAATTTCGCTTAAACTCCGTTGACATTATGTCCTTAATGTCAATAAACAGTTTAAATTATTAATGCAATGAAAACCACACGGACAAGCAAGTAGTGTAAACCCTATTTAGAGGCACAAGGCCAATGCCGTTTGACAAAGCATTACACAAACAAAACACAGTCATGTATAAACACCACAAACACAAATACAAACACCACGAACAGACCACTCATGCATTCATTCAGCTTAATTGTCATGCAAGTAAACCGTAACTGATGTTTTCATAATTGACAAAGTTTTTTATTAAATTTAATGTTTTATTACACAAGAAAAAAAATCCATACATGACAAACCTCTGTTAATAAACCGGCGTTTCCTTGTTGCTAAACCATGTTAAAACAGCATTTAAAGAACCTTAGTGCACCTGCTTATTCCAAGCAGCTACGGGCCTGCGTTTGAATATATTGCTATGTTGATTTCACAGTACAAGTGGCTGTTAAAAGTTGTAAGATAAAAGTTGGACCAGTTTAGAGAACAATTGTTCGTAAAGCTACGAACAGCAGTGTCGAAACTCTCTCCGAGTTACGATGCCGCTCGTATAACTCTGAATGAAACGGTTCCATTGTTCTTGGAATGGTGTATGTGCTGTTTTATTGGCTCCGGTTTTGTTGCATTATGATAATTCAATGCAACTTCATTATGTCAATGCAATGGTCCTAGGATTATCAACCCATGAAATGCAAATATTTTGATATTATTGTATCGAAAAAAAGGTTTTACCTCGATACATATTTCAGACAACCAAAGCCAGGTTGAACATTGAGATCTATATAACATATTGCTAATAACAATCGCCGAAAAATAGGTTTAATATATACTTGACGTTTTGTCGGAAAAAGCTCGATTATGTAAATTTGTCTATTACAGAACTGACCGACCAAAAGCTCCTAAAAGCGATTGAAAGAGCTCTAGATCGACAACTCAAGGATACAGAAGTAAGACAAGAACTAAGTTATTTTATTGGTTTCCATCTTGTTTTGTTCCGTTTCGATATCGTAAGGAAAGCTTCGAAAATCTTTTTATATATGATGATAGGTTAGTTGCAACTGTTGGAAAAATGTTTTCGTTTGATTGTCACTGGTTCTGTATCTTTGTTGGTGTAAAGGTCGGGCCAACTGTTGACTAAACCTACGACTGTGAAGGAAACCAGATATGCAATGGCTGTTTTGACGAATGTGAGGGCAAAGTGAAGTGTGCAAGCGTTTGCATGCTGCGCGGTCTTGAAGATGAAGACAAACGTGGAAGGTCAATAATTACACGTCATTGTACATATTTTTGTTGCTTTCCGTTCCAGTTTTCGAAAACATATGTATGTTTGTTTAAGTTTACGATCGCATTGAATTTCACATCGCAAACACCGAAAGTAAATATACACTCAGGGCACAACTCTTCGCGCGAAATCGGTGAAAAACATTGCGATCCTACACTGAAACGGGTGACTATTAGTTTATTTAACGCAGCTACTGATCTTTTCATGGGTTTCGGCTCCAGCGATTAGTCTTTTTAGTTTGGCACACAGTGCACAGAAAAAAATAAACACTGGTTAGAGTTACACTGGTTCTTAAACGTACATCAGCGTATAACATGGTCACACGGGACCTCTGTTTAACTAGTAATTTAGTGTTAAGGCGGGGAATCGAACTTGTGACACTGGTTTGCCATTGTGTTAGCACTAGGCCAAAGATTCGCCACTTATAATGAAACAAACAGCTTTACTCTAGTTCATATAGTTTTGTCGTTGTTTGTATCAGTGGTATTTGTATCACCTTTTGGCCAGTTATACTTTCTCTAAGTTCTGAATAAGTAGCACAATGTAGTGAGTCTAAGGAATGATATTCAGACTCAACATAGTTAATTTTTAACAACCTTTGTTTTCTTGATCAATTTTCAGTGACGATACGCAAAAAAAGGATGGTGGTACCGCTAAACCCGGAGATATCTACCTTCATATCCTATTCGGAGAATTTCATGATTGGAATTTATGTGTATACAAAGTTCATACAGAATACATTAAACTAAATAGGAATTCATTAGGTTATTGTGTCTGCACCAACATTCTATGAGTTAATTTAGGGAACCTTTTTCGATTTGTTCTTTAAAGTCCATTACAGTATGAGCAGAGTTAATCAGTCGCCTTTCCCAATTTAAAATTTGGTATCAATTGTAATTATTATTCAAAAGGCACAATACAGCTTGATACCAAAAACATTTTTATTTTTATGCATTATTATGTTTATTTGATTTTAATGATAAGAGAAACAAAAAACATAATCTAGCACCTTCTTCTAGCTGACAAGAATCACCAATTTCATGAAAATTTAATTTCAAATTATATCCGCATACAATTGTTTAAGATACGTTGGTGCAGATTCTGAAAACGATTAGTTTTCGAACCTAACATATTAATTGAATGTAAGTTAACGATAAAACATTTGTTAAAGAGGTCATCAGTATCTTAGTTGAAACACTCCTTATGATTTGTCAAATTTGATTTCCGTCATTTGACAAAACCATGAACGAGTCACTTTTATAATGATTAGTGTATGCATACAGAACAATTGATCATTTGGCTAGAATTGACCAAGCCAAACGATTAACCATTTTTTTCACAATTGATAGTCAAACACTCAAGTCTGCTGAAAAGACTGCTTTTGTATAATCGAACTCTATTTACGGTACTTTTGTCTAACCAGGTATTTCTGAAATAAGATCATCTCATGTCAACCGTCAACCAAAAATGTTAGTGTGCCCATGATTTAGATATAGCTTGGTATCGCTATGTTATTTTCCTAAATACGAGTATATAGTAGTACGTATGCAAATAACTATTCTGCAAAGTTGAGAGCTAATTCTACAGACTAAGTCTGGATGTTCTTGGCCTTTCAATCATTTCATTTATGTACACTTTTTAGTGTTCTGTGACCTCTTATTTAAAATATATCTTTCGCGTTTTATCCTTGTAGCATCAAGGTCACTCGCTAGGCAAATCGCTTAAGTATCGATTTCAGATATTGCAGATTATTGTTATGCTCAATGCCAGTAGAAACGATCTTTAGATCGGGTTTACTAGTAAAAATGTAAGAATATTACATTTTTATTTATAATTATAAAAAGAAGGCGCGCGCGCGTGTGTATGTGTGTACGTGTGTGCGTGCGTGCGTGCGCGCGTGCGCGTGCGTGTGTGCGTGTGTGTGTGAGTGCGCGCGCGTGTGTGTGCGTACGTACGTGCGTGCGTGTGTGTGAGTGTATGCGCGTGCGTGTGTGTGTGTGTGTGTGTGTGCACGCGTGCGTGCGTGCGCGCGTGTGTGTGTGTGTGAGGGCGTGCGTGTGTGTGCGTGCGTGTGTGTATGTGTGCGCGCGCGCGTGTGTGTGTGCGCGCGTGCGTGTGTGTGTGCGCGCGTGCGTGCGTGAGTGCGTGCGTGCGTGTGTGTGAGTTTGTGCGTGCGTGCGTGCGTGCGTGCGTATGTGTGTGTGTGTGTGTGTGTGTGTGTGTGTGTGCTGTTTGCAAAGTATATATATATATATATACTTAGGTACACAAATACCCATGGGGTACAATTTACCATAAGGGGCATATTTTTCTCAAGTCTCGGTTTGTATGAGTTTAATAAAAATGACCAAAACTATGTAAATAGGACGGAAACAACTCCTTCAGAAAATTGACAGCTACCTTAATTACCGTTATTTAACCATTTGCATCGCTGCGTATCGCGGTGGCTCGACGCGGTGGAATAAAGCGGTGGGCATTATGCTTCAATCGCCACGTATAGTGAAACTTAGATACCTGCGATCATATTCTTACATTGAATTTCATTATAAGTAAACTTAGAGCCCAGAAAAAGAAAAAAAAAATGCTCATTTATTTAATTTTCGGCCGCATTTGACTCTGTCTGGCTTGTGGCATAAGCTAATACAAATACTTGCAATATAATATCATCAGGTGAATAAGAGTGGTATTAAATACAGATACTGATATCATTTGTAAGCAATATAAGCTGTATCGTTATATCGACGTTCTTATGAACACAAAATATTTCTCTTTTTATTTTCTATTATTTACGACATATGCACAAGTTTGTAGAGTTAATTAACACTAAAAATGAACGAACAGTGAAAATTTTGAGTGTGAACTCTTTTGTTATCACAATCACAAAACTACTAACCAGAAGTTTATCTTATTTCAACATTTTTCTCATGTGTTTCTTACAGATAAAAACGGTGCCCCGAAAAAAAGTGTCCAGACAAGAAGAAGTCAAATCTCACCACTTCAAACTGACTAACTATTAGGAATCGTATATTGATATACAGATTTTGTGTTGAATACTAAGAGTGTCATTACAATGTCATCTCTTGGGAGTATCCGTCTACGATGTCGGGTCTTACAGTATCCATTTTAATCACAAAATATAACTAAAAGTTTGGCTAGAACAAACCTTCTATCTTCAAGTCCATTAAAGCCGCATGAAAAAAGTACATTCAACCTTTTTTGTGTAAATGACCTCATTCACTATATTAAACCTATTAAATGAAAAAAATCTCTAATTTAGTTTCTGATGAGACAGCAAATGGATACTAGTAACCAAGGGAAGCAATCGTGGGGCGATTTCATTATTTACTTATCATAATAAAAGCAACAAATATATATAAACTTTACCACAATTACACTGTTTTGAATTTTAATTTTCTTTCTTAATATCATCATTTTTTCGTTCTAATTTGACGAATAATAAGTAATTATAAAGAGAATGTTAAAATTTTGAAATAGGAAAAACAAATATGAACTACTGCAATGATCAAGCATTTAAATGTGGTAACATACTGTTTGTCATCGTCACTGTACCCCCGACGACAAAGCAAAATATACTGTAATCTATTTCTGAGACCCGATTCGTTTTATAACAAATTAAAAGAAAAGTTATTCGTTTAAGTTTGTGTTATTGAAATTAAATGAACTTGAATCTTGGTCAACCCCGGCTCCGAAGAAACTGCAACTTCAAAAGGAAAAACATGATGAGTGAAAAAATGACAGCTGCATTCCGTCTAATTATTCTCAAAGATGAAGGTTTAAAACGTTGCTTAATTACCTCTTTCTACATGCCAAATCCTTTCTGCCAGATTGGTCAGTTTAAATTCAATCGTTCGATTGTCTCCCCTTGTGCCGTAATAAATTTTTCCATAGTGTGGATATTTAAATGTCTATTTACTTCCTCAGCCCGTTACCAACATTATTAATGTGAGCAAGATTGTCGGAATCATTTGACAATTCCAATATATGTGCCTGTTATTTCTAAATCTTTTATTTTATTTATGCTTTTCCGTTGAAACAAATGTTATCGTGGCACTAAAATGTGAATATGCGTGTGTATATAACTTTGTTAATCTAAGTGTGTCACACATGTAACTCATTATCCTCTCCATATATAGAGTCATTGCTCAAAATGATGCATTTAATTGTCAGCTGGCTAAGAGAGTGTTGGGTGATATTACTTTTTGGACATGTAGTACGTCAATATGGTTGTTTGCAAGATCATATGGATAAACCAGTTGTCAAGCTCTGGAAAATCAAAAAAGCCCTCGTTACTGTTCGTTTTTCTAATTTTGTTTGAAATTATTTTAATACAACAATTGTCGAACTTACATTAATCACTTTCGTTGGCAACATGCTAGTCGGGATTACGATCTTATGCTGTGGGGGGAACTCGATAATCCAGAAGAAACCCACTTGTCCGGCTTGGTAAACCAAACTTATTCCACTATGTAAATATTATCATTATTACAGAGTGCATTTATCATTAATTTCAAACAATGTGGTAAAGTTTCGTCCATAAAAACTAGAAACGTTTTTGGAAAAAAGATTTTGCCGATAATGGTCAAAATAATTTAGTTAAACGTTTTCAATATATCAAACGTTACAGGGTTTAAGCATTTAGTACAAGACCATTGTATTGAGAAAATACAGCCTTTTGTGTGAGACCAATAATCTGACATTCTTTTACCATGTATTGTTTCTTGTTCTAATACACTAAACCAATCGGATCTACTAATGTCGTATATGTGTTAAAACCCTTAAACCATGTGGCATCGTTGTATGACTTTAAAATTGTTTTATTGTTGTCTGTTCTCATTCATATCAACCTTAATATGTGTTGTAAGCAATCAGCAAACATTCAGGACGGAGTAACCCATTAATCAACATTCTGGAAAGGACAATCCATTAATCAACATTAAGGACGGGGCAACCTAGTAATCAACATCTTGGAGAGGACAACCCATTGATAAACATTCTGGAAGGGGTAACCCTTTAATTAACATTCTGGACGGGACAACCCATTGATCAACTTTCTGGACGGGGCAACCCATTAATCAACATTCAGGACGGGACAACCTATTGATCACCATTCAGGAAATGACAGCCCATTAATCAACATTAAGGACAGGACAACCCAATAATCAACATTCATGACGGGACAACCCCTTAATCAACATTAAGGACGGGACAACCTAGTGATCAAATTTAGGACAGGGCAACCCATTAATAAACATTAAGGACGGGACAACCTATTGATCACATTCAGGACGGGACAACACCTTAATCAACATTAAGGACGGGACAACCCAATAATCAACATTCATGACGGGACGACCTAGTGATCACATTCAGGACAGGGCAACCCATTAATAAACATTAAGGACGGGACAACCTATTGATCACATTCAGGACGGGACAACACCTTAATCAACATTAAGGACGGGACAACCCAATAATCAACATTTAGGACGGAACAACCCAATAATCAACATTCATGACGGGACAACCTAGTGATCAAAATTCAGGACGGGACAACCCCTTAATCAACATTAAGGACGGGACAACCCAATAATCAACATTCATGACGGGACGACCTAGTGATCAAAATTCAGGACGGGACAACCCCTTAATCAACATTCAGGACGGGACAACCTAGTGATCACATTCAGGACAGGGCAACCCATTAATCAACATTAAGGACGTGACAACCTATTGATCACATTCAGGACGGGCCAACACCTTAATCAACATTAAGGACGGGACAACCCAATAATCAACATTTAGGACGGAACAACCCATTAATCAACATTCAGGACGGGACAACCCATTAATCAACCTTAAGGACGGAACAACCCAATAATCAACATTCAGGACGGAACAACCCATTAATCAACATTCAGGACGGGACGACCTAGTGATCAAAATTCAGGACGGGACAACCCCTTAATCAACATTAAGGACGGGACAACCTAGTGATCACATTCAGGACGGGACAACCTAGTGATCACATTCAGGACGTGACAACCCATTGATCAACATTCAGGACGGGACAACCCATAAATCAACATTCAGGACGGAACAACCATTTAATTCACATTCAGGACGGGACAACCCAATGATCAACATTCAGGACAGGGCAACCCATTGATCAACAGTCAGGACGGGGCAACCCATTAATCAACATTCATAACGGGTAAACCTAGTGATCACATTCAGGACGGGACAACCCATTGATCAACATTCATGACTGGACAACCCATTTATCAACATTCAGGACAGGGCAACCCATTGATCAACATTCAGGACGGGGAAACCCTTTGATCAACATTCAGGACGGGACAACCTATTAATTAACATTCAGGACAAGACAACCCATTAATCAATATTCAGGACGGGACAACCCATTAATCAACATTCATGACAGGGCAACACATTGATCAACATTCAAGACGGGGCAACCCAATAATCAACATTCAGGACGGGACAACGTATTAATCAACATTCAGGACGGGACAACCTAGTGATAAAAATTCAGGACGGGACAACCCATTAATCAACATTAAGGACGGGACAACCCAATAATCAACATTCATGACGGGACGACCTAGTGATCAAAATTCAGGACGGGACAACCCCTTAATCAACATTAAGGACGGGACAACCTAGTGATCACATTCAGGACAGGGCAACCCATTAATCAACATTAAGGACGTGACAACCTATTGATCACATTCAGGACGGGCCAACACCTTAATCAACATTAAGGACGGGACAACCCAATATTAACATTTAGGACGGAACAACCCATTAATCAACATTCAGGACGGGACAACCCATTAATCAACATTAAGGACGGGACAACCCAATAATCAACATTCAGGACGGAACAACCCATTAATCAACATTCAGGACGGGACGACCTAGTGATCAAAATTCAGGACGGGATAACCCTTTAATCAACATTAAGGACGGGACAACCTAGTGATCACATTCAGGACGGGACAACCTAGTGATCACATTCAGGACGTGACAACCCATTGATCAACATTCAGGACGGGACAACCCATAAATCAACATTCAGGACGGAACAACCATTTAATTCACATTCAGGACGGGACAACCCAATGATCAACATTCAGGACAGGGCAACCCATTGATCAACAGTCAGGACGGGGCAACCCATTAATCAACATTCATAACGGGTAAACCTAGTGATCACATTCAGGACGGGACAACCCATTGATCAACATTCATGACTGGACAACCCATTTATCAACATTCAGGACAGGGCAACCCATTGATAAACATTCAGGATGGGGAAACCCTTTGATCAACATTCAGGACGGGACAACCCATTAATTAACATTCAGGACAAGACAACCCATTAATCAATATTCAGGACGGGACAACCCATTAATCAACATTCATGACAGGGCAACACATTGATCAACATTCAAGACGGGGCAACCCAATAATCAACATTCAGGACGGGACAACGTATTAATCAACATTCAGGACGGGACAACCTAGTGATAAAAATTCAGGACGGGACAACCCATTAATCAACATTAAGGACAGGACAACCTAGTGATCACATTCAGGAAGGGACAACCCATTGATTAACATTCAGGACGGGAAAACCCAATGATAAACATTCAGGACGGGACAACCCATAAATCAACATTCAGGACGGGACAACCCATTAATTCATATTCAGGACGGGACAACTCATTGATCAACATTCAGGACGGGACAACCCATTGATCAACATTCAGGACGGGAAAACCCAATAATCAACATTCAGGACGGGACAACCCATTAATGAACATTCAGGACGGAACAACCCATTAATCAACACTCAGGACAGTACAACCTAATGATCAACATTCAGAAAAGGGCAAACCAACTGATCAAGATTCAGGACAGGGCAACTCATTGTTCAACATCTAGGACGGGGAAACCCAACGATCAACATTCAGAACAGGACAACCCATTAATCAACATTCATGACGGGACAACCTAGTGATCATATTCAGGACGGGACAACCCATTGATCAACATTCAGGACGGGAAAACCCTTTGATCAACATTCAGGACGGGACAACCCATTAATCAACATTCAGGACGGGACAACCCATTAATTCACATTCAGGACGGGACAACCCAATGATCAACATTCAGGAGAGGGCAACCCATTGATCAACAGTCAGGACGGGACAGCCCATTAATCAACATTCAGGACGGGGCAACCCCATGATCATCATTCAAGACGGGGTAACCCATTAATCAACATTCATAACGGGAAAACCAATTGATCAAGATTCAGGACAGGGAAACACAGTGATCAACATCTAGGACTGGGCAACCCATTGATCAACATTCAGGACGGGCAACCCATTATTCAACATGAAGGAAGGGACCACATAATGATCACAATCAGGACGGGACAACCCATCAATCAACATTCAGGAGGGGACAACCCATTAATTCACATTCAGGACGGGGCAACCCATTGATCAACATTCAGGACGGGGAAACCCAATGATCAACATTCAGGACGGGACAACCCATTGGTCAACATTCAGGACGGGACAACATATTGATCAACATTCAGGACGGGAAAACCCAATGATCAACATTCAGAACGGGACAACCCAATGATCAACATTCAGGACGGGAACACCCAATGATCAACATTCAGGAAAGGGCAACCCATTGATCAACATTCAGGACAGGGCAACCCACTGATAAACATTCAGGACGGGACAGCCCATTAACCAACATTCACGACGGCGCAACGCAAAGATCAACATTTTAGACGGGACAACCCATTAATCAACATTCAGGACGGGACAGCCAATTCATCAAGATTCAGGACAGGGCAACACATTGATCAACATCTATGACAGGGCAACCCTTTGATCAACATTCAGGACGTGGCAACCCATTGATGAACATCCAGGACGGGGCAAACCATTGATCAACATTCGGGACGGGGCAACCCATTGATCAACATTCAGGACGGTACAACCCATTAATCAACATTCAGGACGGGACAACCCATTAATCCACATTAAGGACGGGACAACCAAATGATCAACATTCAAGACAGGGTAACCCATTGGTCAACAGTCAGGACGGGACAGCCCATTAACCAACATTCACGAAGGGGCAACGCATTGATCAACATTTAAGACGGGGCAACCCATTAATCAACATTCAGGACGGGACAGCCAATTGATCAAGATTCAGGACAGGGCAACACATTGATCAAAATCTATGACAGGGCAACCCATTGATCAACATTCAGGACAGGGCAACTCATTGATGAACATTCGGGACGGGGCAACCCACTGATCAACATTCAGGACAGGGCAACCCATTGATCAACATTCAGGACAGGCAACCCACTAATCAAATTCAGGACAGGGGAACCCATTTATAAACAATTAGGACAGGGCAACATATTGATCAACATCTATGACAGGGCAACCCATTGATCAACATTCAGGACAGGGCAACCCATTGATCAACATTCAGGACAGGGCAACCCACTGATCAACATCCAGGACAGGGCAACCCACTGACTAACATCCAGGACAGGGCCAACCACTGATCAACATTCAGGACAGGGCAACCCACTGATCGACATTCAGGACGGGGCAACCCACTGATCAACATTCAGGACATGGCAAACCACTGATCAACATTCAGGACGGGGCAACCCACTGATAAACATTCAGGCCAGGGCAACCCACTGATCAAAATCCAGGACGGGACAATCCATTCAGCAACATCTAGGACGGGACAATCCATTGATCAACATTAAGGACAGGGCAACCCACTGATAAACATTCAGGACAGTGCAACCCACTGATCAACATCCAGGATGGGACAACCCACTGATCAACATTTAGGACGAGGCAACCCACTGACCAACATTCAGGACAGGACAACCCACTGATAAACATCCAGGACGTGGCAACCCACTGATAAACATTGAGGACCGGGCACCCCACTGATTAACATTCAGGACAGGGCAACCCATTGATCAACATTCAGGACGGAACAACCCATTGATCAACATTTAGGACGAGGCAACCCACTGAAAAACATTCAGGACAGGGCAACCCACTGATCAACATTCAGGACAGGGCAACCCATTCAGCAATATCTAGGACATATGCATTACCAAAACTTATATATCCATTTACAGTCTTAACAAATTCAAGTAAAATTATAGTTGATAGTATAAAACGAGATATATTGATTTCCTTTTGGACGGAAAAGCAGACAATATCAAAAGAGAATTATTATACCAAAAACTAGAAAATGGTGGACAAAAAATAACATATATTGAAAATTTACTTGAGTCATTAAAAGGTGTTTGGGTGAAAAGATATTTGGACGACATGAACAAAAGTCAATGGAAAATATGCTTTCATAAGAAGCTGATGCCTTACGGAAATGACTTAATATTTGATTGTGAAATAGATCAAACACTAATAAATATAATTTCTAAGAATCGTTCATTTCTTCACGACGTCCTTAAAGCTTTGAGTAATATTAAAAAAAAATATGATATAATAATTTACATGCAAAACAAGTTCTTTGGAACAATAAAAATATTTGTAGCAGAAACTTAACCATATTTTATTATGAATGGTTTTAAAAGGGCATTAAATATCTTAACATTAAACATATATTTGACTAGAGAACAAACACATATTATGACTTCAATCAAATGAGGTACCTTTACGATATAAATGGTAATGATTTCATAAAATATCAAACTCTTATTCGTTCAGTGCCACAACATCAAAGGCGGCATCACCCTTACATAAAACATAACACTAACAGAAAAGGTTAACAAATCAGTACAAACAAACATTTCTTTACTCAATACAGACCAAAACATCTATCCGTCCAACATCGGAAATGAAATGGGCAGAACACATGGAAATCAAAATGAACAACTAGATTGGAACAAAATATACAGTAATATATACAAATCAACAATAGATACAACCTTGCGGAGTTTTCATTAGAAAATTCTTATGAGAATAATACCCACCAACAAATTACTCTATAAGTTAAAACTTGCTGACTGCAGTCTATGCATTTCTGTTACTCGAATGTAGAGTCAATTGAATATTTATATTGGGAATGTAGTAGAGTACAAGATTTATGGAACAAACTATGTAAATTTATTGCATCAACGACAATAAATATAAACATAGGTAAACGGCTTTACTGGAAATAGTAGGTAAAAACCCATACAGAAATGTTTGTAACTTCCTAATTATATTAATGAAATTTTACAATCAGCAAAATGTAACAACATAATATTGTCGTTTGATGCATACTTGATGTACCTGAAGCTAAGAATAAAAATAAAATATAAGACCAACAAACAAAATGGAGAGTACTTGATATTTTATATGATTAATTTTAAAAAACGACATAAGAAGCCACCACAATATTAATCAAAGATAACCTTTTATAAAAATACAAAAAAAAAATATGAAAAGAGACATCAATCTGATGGTGTGTAAATGCTTGTGCATGAGTTTTTTTGTGTGGGCGTGAGTGTGTATGTGTGAGTGCGAGCGTGCGTGCGTGCGTATTTGTGTGTGTTATTTTTTGTAAAATGTATCCAGCATTGAAATGTTTACAAAATATCATTTTCGTTGCCTTTTATGTAAACATTCGATGTAGAATATAAATGAGAAAAGAAAAAATCTAGGACGGGACAACCAATTCAGCAACATTCAAAACAAGGGTAACCCATTCTGCATCATGTGTTAGGGTTGTTTATATACATTGACATGACATAGTTACATTAGTTGCCTTAAACTAGTATCTAAATTATGTGTTTTATTTGTACTTTAAAAGAGAAGAAATACACATTTTGTATCAACTAATTTGTATCGACTTTGTAGACATTCTTTCATTCATCTGTTATTGAGTAGCCCTACATTGTTTGTATCCACTATTTTGTACCGACTTTTTTCATGGTAGACATTCTTTTTATTAATCTGTTATTGAGTAGCCCTACATTGTGTGTATCCACTGATCTGTACCAACTTTGTTCATGGTAGACATTGTTTCAATCATACGACTGAAAACGTTTTAAATACATTAATAACGTTTTAACATAACATCTCACTGTTAAACCCATGGTCATGATAAAAAATAAATGTTTAACCCATTGCTGTCCCTGATATTCTGTATGCAATTATGTTCAAATGAATCAAATTTGAGTAAGTTTTGTGCAATCATGTTTTCTGCACTTACATAAAAATATACCTTTGAAATGATACAATATTTATTCCTCAAGTTTATTCAGTCAGTAAATGATTAGATATGTACATGCACTTTTGGATCAGCCCCCTTATGTAGATTTACACCAATCAGGTAGAAACACAAACAAGTGAATATGATGTACGTGATAGTACTCTTTTTCCTGCAAGCATTAGCAAATCCAATTCACTTTGCCATGTAGACAGCATATTTTCGGAAACGGAAAGACGTTTGAAATGATACATTATTTCTTCTTCTTCATCTTAATTCAGTCAGTAAACGAATAGATGCGTACACGCACTTTCGGATCAGTACTCTTATTTAAATTTACACGAATCAGATAAGAACACAAACGGGTGTACGCGATCGAACGCTTTTTCAGACGGACTAGCAAATCAAATTCATTTTGCTATGTAGCATATTTTCAGAGTTCCTGGGGTATGGATCGGAAACCCAAAGTTGCGCCCATTTAGTGTGCCACATAACGTCGAATTCTTAATCCGTCACTAAACTATGTATTGCCAAATTTCAAGGTTGAATAATCACAAGCAAGGCTAAAACATGTATGGATGCGGGGAAAAGGCACACAAGAAACTTTGAATGGAACGGGTGAGACGGCATCAGCCATACATAAAGATAATATAGTAAACGTTGGTATGAATTTGAAAGTAAATTCATACTAGGCGTTCATTGGACATGTGTAGTGAAGGCTATTCGAGCATGTATCAATGACGATGTGTTGATACTATTATCGTATTGACACTCCGGTTACAGTGATCACGTGTTTGACTGTCCGTTCCAAGGCGTGTATTCAATCATATATCGTTAAAGCTATTTTAATTAGTATGTGGCCTGTTTTTGTTCTCTGTATTTGAATTTGTTGTTTTAATATGATTGTTTCTCTAATGCATCAGTCTATTGTAACCACGGCCCCAAGGTCCGGGGAATAGCGAGGACTTTGACGTTCTGTTCAGCTAATCCTCGGTAGCGGGGACAAACTGCTGGTAAAATCCCTGCCAAAAGCCTCCGCAACCCAGGGGCGTCCTAGGTTAAGCCCAATCCTCGCTATTTTCGGCGCGAAAACAAACCCACCGCAGGCACTCGGCAATGAGGGGCCACCTGGAAGGTAAAAAACACGGCCCATTTCCCCGCTATCCCCGGTATACCCCCGAACCTGGGGGCGCGGTTACAATTTACTGTTGAACTTTCGCCTACTGAGCCTGTAGTTTTTATAGTATTATTGAAGCGTTTTCTCTCCTGTTTGTTGTTCATTTCGCCAACATTCTTGTGGTTTTATACATGCTCTTGGCTTTTAAGGCTACTGGGCTTGTTTTAAAGTTCCATAAGAACATGGATCAAATGAAAGGAAGAGGGGAACTTTAACAACTTTTTTACATTTTGGCGTTCAATAGAATTTGAGCAGCGCGGCTGGAAAGCTCGCTCCCTTAGGTCTAAAACATTAAATTTAACTCTAAGTTATTAGGCGAAACACATATTTTACCGACATATATCTGAACAACAGAACTTATGTGGTTTTACTTCTTTGATACTTATCTACTGAGAAATGAGCCATGGTAAATTGAAAACATCTCGCACTGACAAACCACAAACAAGTGCGAACACCAACTACAATCAATTGCCCCCAGAGCTAATTCACTCTTCAATTCAAAATTTAATGTACTTCAGTTCGTCTGGAAACATTTTCAATCGTAGAGCTTTCTTGCATGTCGGCATTATTTACAACTCCTTCGTAACTGATTCATACCACAGTGAAGCCAATATAATGAACCCATGCTTTTTCCTTAAGTGTCACATGACTTGAATACTTTAATGACATGTTTCCTCCAATGATTCATTATTTTTTCCCCTATTTTCAGAAGAGGTCATTCTTAACGACGATCAACATTTTATTGACTATGAATTATACCATTAAAAAAATGTCAGAACATACAAGTACGTTAGTTCAAAATAACCTGAATAACAGGTGCTTGTGTGACGTCATGAGTGATGTCATAGAAATAGTATTACATTAAGCTCGATTCGGGCCGAAATATAACTCAGCAGCTGCATTTTTGTTTCGTCGCCATTTTTTGCAGTGTTCATTCGTTTGGAAAGTGTTTTTTTTTAAATTGACTGAATAACTGGTATTATTTACACACACAATATATAGGGTAATCGATTAATTACCGATATAGTCATACTTTAATCATTATTTGTTTTGACAAGTAATTTAAGCCTGAACATTTAATAAACATTTTCTTGATAAAATGTACAGTATCTTCAGAATCAGAGAAAAAACTATTTGAAATTTCATTGTTCATTGCAAACGACAATAATGGAATCATGTCCATATAAGTTGTTTGTTCTGAATAAAATCGACAGAAAAAAACTAAAGTTCGGAGGAGTTGACCGTTTTAGACTTAATTTTGTGCTTTTAATGCAAACAAATAGTCAAAACAACTGCAGAAAGTACTATTTAGTAAACACACATCATCTTACCAGGAATAGACAACTGGACTCAAAAGAAAATATGTGAGTTAAATGCGGTTTATTAAATTTGTTATTATTTGTATACAGCTATATATGCCGAAACACGTTTTTGTGCAAAAGTTGGCATCGTTGACCCACTTTTAGTCAGAAACCAGGTCGCTCAGCAGCCATTGTTATGATGCGGGCCCTGTCAGCGCTTAAATAAAACAAAAAGCCGGGCATTAACGTCATGTGAATTTACTGAATAATGCACGTTTTCTTCCGATAACGCCCGGGTTTTTGCGTTTGAATAAACCACGATAACGGACCGAAAACACACATTTTATGCATTTTATGTATATATAGTAGTGTGCAACAGACACTCGTGTTAATTTTAAGAGGTAAAGTGGTACTACCTTGTCACAGACCGCAGTTTATTTTGACCTACCGTTTGGATCAAAGGTCACCTTCTACTAGTTGTATTGTATGAACATCTCAATTTCAAAGTGTTTTTGCTCTTCAAAGAGGTGCGACACTATTGCTATACTTTATCATTTAGGTATTGATTAAATGCGAAATCTACACCTCGGTCGGTGCAATTTGTTGTCTTTAAGGCAAATTATTTTTATTTGCAAATGCTTAGCAAATGATAACGAAACATGCCATCAATGAAGTTTTGCTTTTACGCAAGTATAGGACATTTCGCTGACTACTCTTTTCAACCCGTTCGCATGTCACACGTGCACAACAGAATAATACAAAATAGATGCAATTAACATTTTGATGAAGTTGTCTGTATCTATATCGAAGTTTGTAAGACGTTTTAAATTTGCGTAAGAAAAACAACAGAGACAGCAACATCTCATGTCCTGTTTGAATGCGAGATTCTGGACAGTAATGATTTAGCCTGATACTTTGTCACATTGTATTATTATTTTCCAATAACCAGTTATGTTTAACTATAAAGGGACCTCACTGACAATGTACCGGACATTGTGGTGGATGCGTGGTCTGGTGGTAACAAACTTGACTGTCAATCCAGGGTTCGCAGGTTCGATTCTTCGCCGCAGCGTTAAAAAGTAAAATTCGCCTTCCTATACGTTGAATGGGGGTCCCGTATGACAATGTTCTACACTGTTCAATCTTTAAGATTTGTCCAATTCAAAGATAGTTGCCATCTTCGATATCCCGTTGAAAAGGATGAAAAGCGCCTGGGTAGAGTAACTATTTTTCGAACAACGCATATAAACAGGAATTATAACATATAACATAGTACATGTATATAAAATCCCTGATATATGAGAATAATAAAAACAATTGAATACACTCTTTTTATTTCACACTTAAAGCAGAAGAAAACAAAATAATTAGAGACAAAAAATACATAACCAAAACAGCAACTCGCAAAATAATTCTGTATCTGTAGCAAACATTTACTTCTAACACTGCTTGCTTAAGCAAAAAGTAACTAACAGTTTTCAAAAAGCAAACCTTTGACCTGTTACATTGATTCATTCTTTATTAATCTTTTCTTGACTATTGAAAACGAAACTTTTTAACACGTTTGGAAAGGTGTAAACAATTTGTTTAAAATGTTTCATAATGTAAAGTGGTTGATTTCGCCAGTATCGTCTGTTCGCTTTGACGTCATCACCAGAACGCAATGTCAGCATTTGACTTTAATTTGAATAGGACGTGTTTTTTTGTAGTTATGTTTTTGTTGTTTTTAATTCGATTGTAGTGTTGTGAGCAACAGCATTGTGAAGAACAAAATGCAAACACGTCATTTTAAAATTGTTTAAACCCGAGCATTTTAGAGTCTTTGTGTTAAGTGATTTGTCGTTGATGTTCCATTAAAATGTGGTCTTTTCGGTTTGGTGTCTATAACAAAACGAAAAGATAAAACTGCTAGAAATCCGCCATCATGAAACGAAATGCCTTCAACCATTTGTTTATCTCATGTAGGTTAGAAATAATCTTACGAAACAAAACTATTATTGCGAATTCAAACCTATTAATTGGTCAAACTTAACAGAGCCTTAATATTGTATTAACACATACATACATACATCAAGATATTGTGTTTTTCTTTTTGTAGTCAGAGTCCGACAATAGTTTTTAGTCAGATATGCATAATACACTATCATACATCTCTCATTAAAGCTTTATGATTTCTAACATTTTTTCAACTCTAAGACTAATATATATAATTATTTAATTGACATGACGCTATACTCTGATTAAGTCAATCGTCGGTTATCCAAAAAACAACAACAAAAAAGTAATATATTTTCGGTTTTCCTACATTTGTTATTGCAATTGTTCTGACACTTATTAACGGTTAAAGCTTACGTAGTATTCAGATCGGTAGTTCCTTATGCTGGCAAGACGTTTACATATTACTTTTTGATAGAGCAATTGACATTATGGCAGCATTGGTCAGTAAATATGACATTCAGACACAGCATAACTTTCTTGGTGCAAATTATACGTTGCTTAAACGATATAAATAATTTCATTTCGTTCGGGTCCCCAAAACAAAATTTGAACATCGTATCGGCGTCAGGTCAATTGTTTGAGCTATGTATTTTCACAAAAACTAAAACTGAAACATATTATGACATTTATAACGATTCAATTCAACACGTAATATTGTTTGATTTAAGCAACACAGGGTGCTTACGTCGGTATCTAACAAACAAGAAAATCACACATACATGATTGACTGTACACCAGAACGCCCACAGAGAGTTAATCAGACGAATAAAAACACATCAGAGCAATTCCGTTTTCTTTGTTATCTTATGTCCAGCTATCTTGTTGGGGTGTGGGTAATATTTCGACCTTACGCAAGTCGAATGGTGACACGCCCAGAAGGATAGGCGGACAAAAGAAAACAAAAGAGACTACTGTAATTGAAGACCATGCCCTAGTTTATAAAAAATGTGTAACAAGCTAAGCAATACTTTTTTCGGCCACCTGTAAATATATCAATACAATTTGACTACCGGATTTAAGGCTCTCTTAGATATAAAATATTCGTCGAACCCGCCCCATGTGTTTTCGTTTGTCCGTCATTGTTGAATTCGTAAATACATGCAAGCGTTTCGGCCTAAGGTCACTTGAAACAAAACGCAACACAATCTATATTATAAATATATAAAACTGCATACCTTCAAAAACACGTTAAAACCTCTAATATATAACAATAACATTGTATCACGGTCACATATTCAAATATCCGATTATATAAAAATGTACACATAATTTTTGTAATGAAGCTTGAAAAACATAAAACATGTACTTAATTTCCAAACTCAATTTCATTGAACAGTACAAATTAATTGATCCTTTTCCAGTTAATTAGTTGCAACATTAGTATTTTTTACTAATCTGATATAAAGCGGGAAATATTTCTCGTCTAAGAAATGTTCTTAGAACCGGCCGCATTTCGGCGTGTGGTTAAATGTAAACAAAACGAGAAAATGTGCATAAAATGTACAAATAAGCATTTACATTGTATCGTTGTTGCATTTTCAAATTTCCGATTACATAAATAAACGTATATAAAAACATATCATTCAATTATAAATAAATACATTATTTCAAGGTAATGTATTCAAATATCTGATTACATAGATAAATCTATAAAGTTACATGGAAGAGAGCACACATTTTATAGATACAGTGCGTAACCTTTTTTTTAACGTTAACAATAATTCATGGACATGTATTTAAACATGTAACACTGTTGAATAGTGACGTTTAATATAACAACAAACATGAGGGGCGTTCAATCTATTATATAACTGCCATAAGGGTTTCCATATGAATGTGCTTACCTCAATTCTATGAATACCTAATGAAAAAGAGTGGCCTTTTTGTCATTTGATCTTAATAATGCATGTACTTGTATACGTCAATAATTATATTGTTTACTAAAATTTGAATATGGCATATTCGGATATTCAGGCCTAAATTAATCAGGGCTTAAACATAGGTCACTGTTGAGTTTGAACATATATTTAAGATAAGATAAACCGAGGATCGTTTGTTTTGAATAAATCGTTTGATAAGTAATTGCATACGGGTTCGTCTGATTACAAAATTTATCTAATCTGTCGTGTTGTCTTATAAAAAAGCAATCTTAGAAAGCGAAAATGAGTTTAATTTATGTAAAATGCCGAGAGTTTTTATCAACACTAGTCAGTAGTGTTCGGAAATTCTCGGATAAAATGAACGCCCCAGTGAATATATCATACGATGAAATATATTTAAATTGCAATCATTAAATAACAATACTTTTGAATAAAAAAAGACAAAGGAACACTTTTGTGTGCCTTTGACTGATAATTATATGATCGAGACAAACAAAAAAAAAAGAATCGAATAGCATCAGTCTTTAGTGTGCCCATTTGGTATACCTTTTTTCCCTGACTTCAAATCCTTTTTTTATATTATGAAAAAACCCAAGCAAAAACAAATATGAAATCATACCTTATTTATCTATTCGATACGATTTTGAAAAGGAATCAAAATATTGTCTACTAGTAATTTAATTTATCTAACAACATAACGTCGTTTCAGTCTGTACGTTCGACACACAAGACATCTTTTCAAAAGCGGTTTACTACACGAGACTCGAAATGACATTTCAACTGTCAAGACTACACGATGGTAATATTGTGACTTCATGATTAAAACCTCACGATTTCAACTTCATAAATTTACGATTTCATATCGAGAATCATTTACATAATATACAAAGCAGCATTCGTATAATTGTTGTTGTGCTTTTTGTATATCAAGCTTGGGCATCTTGCAAATAATGGTTATATCAATGAAATGATCATTTGACTCTCAAGATTTGACAATTTTATCTAGTTTGTGATACCACGATTTCATCTTCACGAGTTCAACTTCATTCATCTTCACGAGTTCAACTTCATTCAGTCACTACTTTAATCTTACGTATTGTTAATTTCTATCGAGAAACATTCAGATTATATTCAAAATGGCGTTCACATGTTATTGTTGCTGTGCATTTTCGTTCATAAAACTTTGAGAATCTTGCAAACAATGGTGACATGAACTTTATGATCCTTCAACTCTAAAGATTTGACAATTTAAACTTTGTGATTTCACATAATATACAAAATTATATTTATATATAATTGTTTTTTATTGCCTTTTCGTAGATAAAACTATGAAAATCTTGCAAATAGTGGACCATGACCACTTTCAAACATAACCAGAAACATTCGCATTATATACAATGTTTCGTTCATATAATATCTGCTGTGCTTTTTGTACACACATCTATGCAAATCTTGCAAATAATGTCGACAGCAGCGTAATGATCTAACATTTATCAAAGTCTAGACGGTTCTATAACCAATATCGATGTAATAAAGGATGTTTTGCTGTCATTAACTAGTGAATATGATATCAGTTAAATCAAATATCTTATCTGGTATTTTAAAGAAAGTATCATTTTGTTAAATGAATAACACAAAAAGCACATATAATAATAATATGAATAGCACATGCAAGAAATATACACTTAAATTTATTCAAGCTTGGTTTTAAACTAAGTTTTCAAATGTAAAACAAAATGTTTAAAGTATTTCATGACCTACGCTATCCACAGTTTTAACTTTAAAAAGAGTCAAGTCACTTTTTCAGCCAATTTATATATAGTGGTTTCAACCACAGCAAGATTCATATCTTAATTATTCCAAAAACTTTGAAACAATTTGTACAAAATACTATTTTCTTTTCGTTCCTGGTTTTTCTTCTCCAGTTCTTTCAGTTTTTCTTTGGTAAGTTTTAATTTTTTTTCGTGTTTTCTATTCTCTTCTTCCCTTGTTTTATTTTCAAGTTTAAGCTTCTCTTCGTGTTGTCTCTTCTGGTCTTTCCGTTTTTCCTTTTCGGTTCTAAGCTTCTCGCTTTGCTTTTTAATCTTTTCTTCAAAAATTTCCTTTTCTCTAATAAGATTTAATTCGTGTTTTCTGACTTGTTCTTCCCATGATTCTGTTTCCGTTCTACGCTTCTCTTCGTGATTTCTATTTGTTTCTTCAAGTTTTTCCCTTTCGCTACTAAGCATATCTTTGTGTTTTCTTTTCTTTTCTTCCCACGTTTTCTGTAAACTTCTAAGCATCTCTTCGTGCTTTTTATTCTTTTCTTCCCATGCTTCCTTTTCGCTTGTAAGCTTCTCTTCTTGTTTTCTTTTTTCTTCTTTCCGTTTTTCCTTTTCGCTTCTAAGCTTCTCTTCGTGTTTTCTCTTCTCTTCATCAAATGTTTCCTTTTCGTTTGTTAGTTTTTCTTCGTATTTTCTTTTTGTTTCTTCCAGTTTTTCCTCTTCACGTCTATGCCTCTCTTCGTGCTTTCTATTCTCTTCTTCCCATTTTATTGTTTCGCTTAAACGATTTTCTTCGTGTTTTCTATTGGCTTCTTCCCGTTTTTCCTTTTCACGTCTATGCTTCTCTTCAAACTTTCTTTTTTCTTTTTCCCATTGTCCCTTTTCGATTGAAAGCTTTTCCTCAAGATATTTACGTTTTTGATATTCATGTCTTTGCATTTCTTCAAGTTTATTATTTGCCTCTTCCTTTTGTCGTCTGCTTTCCTCTTGCAATGCTGCAATTTGATTAAGTAATTTATTTTGGTCTTCCTTACTTGTTTCAAGAGACGCAATCTTTTTCTGTAGATCTTCTACCTTGTCTTCATGTTCTTTGTCTCGCCGTTCGCGTTCTGCATTTAGTTTCATTTGTTGCTCATCCATCTCCTTTTTTTGTTTATCTAAAGCCTTCTGATTGTCTTCTGCCATTTCGATCTTTATTCGTTTTAATGAGTCTGCATTTTCTTCTTTCTCTTCTAAACATAGAAAATAATTTTCGTTTATCATGTGATGTTCATAACTATTTTCAAATTGACTTTTACAAAAGAAAACTATATGATTATGATATAATAATATCTCGTTTGTCGGTCGGTGACAAATGTAAATATTCATTTCATCGTGAAATACAAAAAAAAATGTTTCTCACAATTAACCAACAAACGGAACACATTCCGACGAAAGCTGGCCTCGATACTTTTTGAATAAGCCAATACAACAAATGTGTCTAAGCAATTGGCTATCGCATTTGAAGGCGAACGGAAGAGATTTTCTTAAATCAACATGTAGGAAAGGATTAATGAAATAAGAAACTTTAGATACTTGAAATAAATTAATCAATATTTTAATGCGACATTCCCTAGTCCTGGTTACATTTTTCTCCGTGAATTACAACTCCCGAAACAGACGTTTTACCACCGATATATCCGAGCTGGACTGAATTTGCTGCTTTATGTAGTTTACCTGAGGAATTTGTTCTGCGAAATATTCTGAATGTATGTGTTTTTTTTTTTTATAAATGTCGGTCGTTTTGGCTCTTGCGTTATCAAATCAGAAGATTTTGTTGTCAAACATTGAAACAAGTTGCTCACGCATATTAGTCCAATCATTATGAAATCTTTTCAGAATGCTAATGTGATTTAAATGATGAGCTGTTTCAATTAAAATGTAAATCATACCATTTTTTGTTCGAAAATATTGATGATAGTATACGAACCACCTTCTTCATAAATATATTAATGAATATTAAGTACCCATTAAATCAAGACAGATTGATCATGAACTGTTTCGTTTCGGTACATAAAAAGAGGCCAGTAGCTCAAATTATTGAAAAAAAAATAGTTGTGTTTGAATATTGCAAAAGGAGTCAGTTCAATTATGACTTTCAAATAAAGCACAAAATATATACTGAAAGAACATTTTTGCTAAGTTTTTTTCGGCCATTAAATTCACATAAAAGTTATCAGAAAACAATTATCTTAACATGATACCAACAATATATGGGGTTACCAGGAATCGAAATTAAACATTACAGTCAGTGGCACAATTAAACAAATAAACTCATTTGTACATAACGGATGCCTTGATATATGTACAATAAATAGTGTTTGATTCAAAACCATTGAGTGCATCTATGTTATAATAATATGAACTCGTATTATTAAGCAAAACACCTTTTTATTTGTACAGATACATATTTTAAAATACTTACTCTTTTTTTCTTCCACAGAAAGAGCATCATCTTTTTCAAGGATCTTATTTTCCTCCTGGCCAAGCTGGTTCGCAAAACTGCTCCAACATAAACCGACCTAAAAATATAATGCACTGTACACTTCTTGGTCACGTTAGATTCAGTAACATTCTATGGGTTGGATATAAGCAGTGTCAAACGTGTCGCCACATGTAACTTGTTGTTTGCTTATAAGTAATGGCACTGTCGCGCACTGTACCCTTATTTCGAATCCCTGTGCTTAGCAGCAGTACAAAACAGAACGGTATAGCTAGGCTGAGGTGTAATTCCTATGATATTTAAGGAGGTTAGATATGCTGCAGCGGTTTAAGATTCCATTTTTTGTTCATTAGCTCCCTTTTCCTCTTCTGCTACATTCATCACAAGGACGCTAGTATTTTCAAGCTACATTGTCTCTAATGCTCAGTTAAAAATCAGGCAACCATATTAGGATTTCGGCAGCGGCTGTCTACTTTGCGATAATAGGTAGTGCAGTTGTATGAGTCAACTGACTACAACAGTAGCTGACAGTGCAATATTTGTTTGCATTAAGAGAACAACAAGTAATTTGAAAACTCATATGAATATTTGAAATAAATTTAGATGACGTCTTAAACGTACACCTTCTTAGCTCTGAAATTTTTCTAAACTGGTACAACAAAGTGCCTTCATATAATTTACTACAGTCATACAAGAATAAAAACGCCTGCTCCTGGCGGCGATATATTTATATTACAAACATGACTTCGGAATTCGCTAGTAAAACACTCAAAATTCTGACAAACGGTTTTTGAGAGTTTCTTTCCTTTCGGTTTTACAACAAAGAAATTATCCTAAAAGCTGACCTAAAGGCGGTCTAGTATATTGAAATTGGCCGAGTTGTTGAGGGGGAGAATTTATTTGAAATATACTGCTTGCAATGGACAGAATGTGACGAAAATAGCTCACCACGGTGGGGTTTTAACAATATTTGGATATCAAAACGTTAGGTCAGAATCTGATTAAAATTAAATCAAATTAAATGATTCTTCTTAATCTTTATTAACATTCATATTTATATGAAAGAAAACAACACAAAAGCGCAAACAATGTTTACCTCTCTTGGTTCATAATGAAAAAGAGCTTTCTCGTATTGCTGCCTGGCTGTTTCGACATCTCGTTTGAATTTTTTATGGCCTCCTAGGATATAATAACCTTCGGTCTTCAACGTCGCAAATAAGTTTTTTATGGATTCCAAGCCTACAAGTATGTTTTCACAATGTTTTTCTAATTCCTCTTCATTTTGTCTTTGAAACTGTTGCCAGAACAAGTCCATTTCCATCTACAAATGAAATATTGTCACATGTGAATAATACTATTAAAATGAGTTTCGTTTGTCTTAAGTTTTAAACAAGAACGATATAAATACGACTCTCATTTACTTCCTGTTTCACAATTGGCATGCTATACATTTAAATGATATTAAGAAACAAGATAGCTGTATTCGATATTTTAGTTCAAAGCTCCTATAGTTCCAAACGCAGACCCTGTGTTTGTTTAACGTGTTCACACGGCGAAACGGTGACGCTATGAACCTTTGTTTAAATGTTCTCTTAAACTCGTGCTTAAAATTGAAGGACCATATCTTTAAAATAAGTAGTGCGATCTGATAGAAAATTGAATCTTTCTGATATGTTATGTCCTAAATATTGCTACAAAGTCCGGTAAATATTGAAAATCAAATCGGATAAAAATAAAATAAACAGTTCGATCAGGATGTTCATCAATTTTGGTTATCAATTTAGTCAAAAGAAGACAATTAATGTACCATTAACCAATTTTGAAAAAAAAATATATGATGAATCTGAAATGAATCATGCGGTTTTGTCGTAAATATAAACGCTCGAGGCTTTATGTTTTGATAAGATTAGGTAAAGATGGATATGCAGATATATTTGACTGTCTATATATTTTTATTTAGGGAATGGTTAGTATTACCTTGTTTTTAGCTTTTATAAAACCATCACCTTTTTTCTGTATTACACTTGTGTAATAGAGCCGTGTTCTATTGCTTTTGGTCAGAAATATGTCACTCCGAATTTTTGTGAAGAAATTAATTGGCGTAAATAGATATTTGGCAATATTCTTGCAAGTCATTCATTTATTTCTAACTATGATGAAGTTTTAATTAAATAAAATAGTATATGTTGTTTTAATTTTGAAAGGCAAAGCATGGTATTTCGTCTTAGTTTCGTGAAAAACACTTTAAACTGGGTCGGTTATTGATGTATTGAAACTGAAAAAAAACGTCATGAACATATCACAAACTATGACGTCATCTTACCGGATATGTCGTCAAAATATAAAATTAAGTAAATATCGTTAAAAGTATAGTTCTAATTGTATATCATCTTGGTTTTCATTCTTCTTCTAAGCATATTTAAAACGATCGGATGAATCTGTGTTTTTTAGATTATTCCAGGTACCTAATTTCTGCAATGCATGTAACGCGGAAAATGAAATTGCTTTGTGGTATTCGGATAGTCACTTAAGCAGGTAAAACAGGTTGGTGGTTTTTGCTATATTGCATACGAAAAAACATGTTTTTTTGTGATAAAAAGAAGCTGACATTAGACATCATATAATACAAAATTTTATTCAACATTAATCGGGAGTTATGTTATAACCTTTGGCTACTGAGCTTGTTGCTGTAGTTGCACATTAAGTATTTTCCAGGAAAATGTCAGTAAGCTCGCAAAAGGCTCGCTGACTAACTTATTTCTTGAGCTTGATGACTGAAAGTCTTTATTATATGACTACTCGTGACAAATCCCTTATCTTCTTAAAAAAAATGTATTTCCGGTTCGGGTCGAAATTACCTGCCGGAGTACACGTGCGGAAGCCGAAAACAGGGATTGCCGATCAACAACGCCACGCGTGGCCACGGTTAATATTTCGATCCGGACCAGGAACGCATGTTGTTAAGATTTCAAATGTTCAATTTGCGAAAAATATAATAGAGAAAACGTAAGTCTGTACAGTCTGCCTAAAAGCGAAGACGATTTTTCGAATTATCAATATGCATTAAGTTGCACTCAATATAAACTTCCAAATTAAATTTTAAACAATCACATAATATAATAAACAGTAAGTGGCATGACTCATGTTCCATTGGCTGCCAGTCTTCGGAAATGCATATCTGGTGTGTAGACATGCTCAAGATAGAGAGTAATTAAGGTAGGTGCAGTAAACTTTACCCATTTACGTTGTACACCATTGGAATGAAAGACACTGTTAAAATTCGTAAGCGGACATGTAATTGTGACAGCTTAACAACGGGATCCCTTTATCTCTGCAATGTTGCACATGCAACTGACACTGAATATGCAAATTTGTAAAAATGTATTACAAACCTGAGCATTTCTTTCAACAACATTTGCAACATCCTTGATAGCTTTTGTACGCATGTATTCAAGCGCAGTCCACCGGGTTTCTGTGAAATGTATATCAAGCAATTTTGATGGCTGTGGCAACTGTAACTCCTTCATTTTGGATCGAAACATGTTCATGCATTCTTCTTTAACTCTTTGATTTTCGATTTTAGCAACCGTTGCAAATGCATCGTCAACATCAGGCACAGCTCCCTTTGCAAGGGCATCAACATAATTTCTGGTTAGTGTGGCAAACACTGCAAACAAAATCCATGTATGAATAAAGACAATATGTATCTAACATGTATAGAAGAATAAGAAAGTGTTGAGGGTATTAGCAAAATATAAGTATGATCTTGCTTTCTTATTGTTTTGCTACCCTTAAACTTTTAAACTTTTATTTTCTTTTACAAATGTTACTTTCTAATGAAAGGACTTGACTAAAACTTAAACATAGATAACAATGTGAAGTTGTGCACAGTGAAATAATTATAACCTTTAGTTCCATTGTTACAGAGTAATAATGTCTGTGAAGTTGTACACAGCGCTTGGACACAATCAAAGAATGTTATCTCTCCTTGTACTTTGAGTTTCTTCAAACAAACTTGAATAACAATTGCAAACTTTCCCTGCATTTTTTTTCTTTTTTCCCCTATTTACTATTACTGTTATTATTATTATTATTATTATAATAACTATAATGATGATGATGATGAAGACGATGACGATGATGATGATGATGATGATGATGATGATGATGATGATTATTATTATTGTTGTTATTATTATTATTATAATTATTATTATTATTATTAAATAAAAGTTTCTCTTGAGCAGAACTCGGAAATATCTTGAAGGACTGCAATGGAACTTGGAAAATTAATAAATGGCATTATGTAGTTGTGTTCCATGCATTAATTACAGCTAGGGCACTTTGCTGCCCGCATCTATCTTCCCTTGGTAATTTCAACAGAAAAATCTGCCCAGAGCATGACTCAAAAACAATTTCGCCTTTCGAAAACAACATTTTATGTATTGTTTGATCTTGTTTTAAATTACTTACTTGATCCGTTGACAGGTTTGCTTACTTCAAGTTGCTTTGATTCCTGGCTGTAGATAAATGACAAGAAATTTGTGGTAGCTTTCTGAAAGTTTGGTGAAAGATCTTGAAAAGTAAGGCTTTCTATGTTTTCCAAAACGTCCTCATCGCCAGGGCGAGGAAACGCAAAACATCTCCGTTTGCCTTTCTGAAAGAATTTTCGGATGCATTCACGGGGTTTATTGAATAAAGCTGTTTTTCCCTTTTTACTCTCCAGACATATTTCAAGGTATTCGTCTTCTGTTATTTTCCTACCATCCTTGATCAATTTCAGCGAAAAATCTCTCAAAGCGAGCACAAACCCAGGCAGTACGCATTGCAAAAGACTGTTGTTTTCATCACATTTGCCGCCAAATTTAACGTTTTTCGCCATTTCAGAAACAAATCTTCCCAGTTAAGGTGAAATACCACCGAGTAACGTTTTGAATAGTCAATGATGGAGCCGCTCAGACGGTCTACGTGAAGAGAATGGCATGTGATAAATTATTTGAACATTTCTTAAAAAGGGAAGGAAATATTTTATACGGTAACACTTAACTGATTTATTTACCTGCAGTTATATATCATGTTTAAACAACGAAAGTAGAACACTTTTAAAAGAAACACTACTATTTTCTTTAACCTTGCTAACTGATGTTTTAGCAATTAAATATAAACCTACAAAGGTTTAGTGATCAAAGTGTATTTATTGTCTAAAATGAATGGCAGAAAGACCAAAATCAGAAAATAAATATCGTTTTAAATGATGTTTTGATAACAACAAGGGCATGATCTAATATTTAAACCTGTAATATTTTCTAAGCTATAATTACGTAACGGCAGACATGCTTATATCATATCAAAATACTGTATTTTAATGCCCCAAACCGGACGTGAAAGGATCCTTCGAACACTTCATATGGTTGTACCCACTTTTTACAAACGTTTGCAGTCTGAAACGTGTCTATATGCGCATCATTTAAGGGGTCATTTTTTTTGCAACATTTTTGCACACAATCTTCAATAAATGATACTATACTTAAATTTTATTTCCAACATATGTAAACGGGAACATAAGTGTTTTAAATATAAGATCTATATTGGTTTAAATTTGTAACATAGAAGTTCATAGAAGTTGACATACCTTGGGGTCTTCTAAAGCAAAATCAGTTTTAATGGAACTCGAGTGTATCCTTATGTGATTTATATCTTAAATTCATAACATAATTTCAGTCTCCTTAACCCTTATTTGAATGATTTATACTTATTACTGTAGTAATATAAGTATGTGCTTTTCATTTCCTTGTTAGAAGTAAACACAGAATGTATTAGAAGGCATACAACTTTTGCTGACTTCGAGAAAATACATGTTCAAATGTGCTGGAAAGTATGTTGACTTTGAACAGGGTAGGTTCTGTATAGTCGATATTACTACCTTCGAGCACGTCATCGTAGATGTTTAACTACTGGACAAGTTCATGTAGTTCATGTTGTTTGACACAACGGATACATCTGTCAGTACAGTATTTTTTGTAGATCAGATATAATTATATACGTTTTACACTACAGACTTAAATAATGTTTCAATAATACAGAGCCAATCCGTGTAGTCGAAATTCGAAAAGAATCCCTCTTTAGGGGCACCATGCAAGGCCCCAAACGACAATAGACTATAGACACAAACATATGAACATCACATACACACATACAAACACCAAAATCAAACGTACACCACATACGCATATACAAACGCCAAAGACAAGGAATATGTGTTTCTGTATTCAATAATAAATTGAAAACTGCAGGGACAAGCCCGGTAGTCGAAAATTCAAAACTATGGGCACACGCCAATGGCCTAAAGAACAAAGAACTAGAGACACAAACATATAAACTACATAAAATAATATAAAAACAAACGTACACATCATACACAAATACAAGACCACAAATAAACACTTCCTCATCAAAATTGTTTTACCGTTAAATGATGCCTAAGAACAGAAATAAGAGTTCACTGGAACCCGAGTGTACTAGGGGTTAAACTAGTTTATTTATCAACAATTACTAAACTAAAAAATAAAAGCCGCATTAGAGCACGCATTAACCTGAAAAATAAAAAATACTAAAGTAAAAATCATAATATAAACTGATAATTTAATTATTAGTACTTAACGACTGAATACCAACATCAACTGGAAACGAGGAAACAAGTCGAAGCAACAGTCTTAGCTCTTTAGAGGTAGACGACAACTTTCAGACATAGCTCGCGGTAACATGATTTGAAATTATGTCTTCATTTAATCTATTAATGAAAGTATCTCTGCACAAACTAAGAGGAAAAACAAAATGTAATATTATATAACAATACAAAATATATAACTGCTTTGTATTATTCCTCGACCTGTGAAAAAGAAATGAATCCAAAAATTACGAACAGTCCTTTATGTATGAGACAGAAGCGTCAGCCAAAAACGGTCTTAGAGATACTGTTCAATTATGAAGAAAACATTCGCGTACTGCAACGCTCACCTCGATCGAAAACGGTATTGAAAAATATAAAAATATCGGCAAAAGTAAATTAAGTTAAGGTCAATTGAAGCTAAACTTTATCACTGCTTCAGAGTAAGATAATAAGAGCACCACTTGTGTACTTAAAACACAATTGTTATAAGTGTTATAAATGTCACAAGAAGTTGAGATCAACATGAATTTTATCTTTATGAAAATATTTTTCAAATACTAGAATATATGTATCATTTAAAATAGTATCATCATACCCTCAATTCACATACGTATTTAAAAGTTGAATAGTAAGTCTTATTGGAGCATTTTCATTTTACGTAGCTTTTTGTGGATGCGTGATAGTATTTTTACAAGAGATTAGAGACTGTAATTGTATTAAGAGAGAATGCCATACGGCTTAATGAAGAACTTAGAAAAGGTTTTCCTCAGTTTCTAATATCTAAATCCATTTTTAACAATTAAGCAGTCATTAATTGACTATGGGAACAAAATTCGTCCACGTCGGAACATACCCTAGCGAATCTAACCAATTGAGCAATAAATACAGCATAAGACAAGGACATTGCGAAACCGGCACCCAAAGACTGATAATTTACAATTTTAAAGCTGCACTCTCACAAATTGAACGTTTTGATAACTTTTTAATTTTTTGTCTTGGAGCGAGCCAATTTTTGCGAAAATCTATGGAGACCAGTGGTATAAGACTGCTGACAAAAAATGCTAAATTTCATATTTTAGTTCAAAAAATCATGGTTTATGCATTTTTCTTAAAACGGTTTAAGCCATAAAACATTATTTGTTTAACGGAAATATGCAAATCTGCGCTCTGATCTTTTGTCAGTAATTATTTATCATTAGATTGCAGATATTTACGCAAAGATTTCCTCTTTCCAAAAAAATAAATATGTAAAAACGGTAAATATGTAAAGTGCAGCTTTAAAGTTAAAATCATCCCTTTTATCATAAAGTTTGATGGTCAATTTTTCATCTGTTACTCAAAATAGAAGATCTAAAAACGAAACATTTTGATCGGACGTGTTTGATTTATTTGGTTTTAATTCTGAAGGGTATATTAATTTGATATTTTCCGTAAATGAGGGATTATTCATACTTAAAATGTCAGCAATGTACCTAAAAGTGTTGTTAAATTTCCCAGAAAGCACAATATCTCAAGACTTGGAGATGTTGAGCATGCTTTTACTCTCATAAAAAAAATAAAAACAGGCATGCAAGTTGCATTATTAGGATTACCTACAGTTTGCCGGTAAAAAAACTTATTTCTATATCTTGATTGGCAAATGCTGTTGAATAAATGTATAACGTGTTGAAAATTCTTTTTTTGATCGTGTCGGCAACACACTGTTCAATACTACTAATAACACCTTAAGAATAATTGATAGACCATAATAAAGTTATTCCATAGTTCTCAAAATACATTATTACAAGATTTTTAACATGTGCTTTAATTGCAGTTAAACAAGATGTTAGTAAGACAGAAACATGTTTAGTTGAACAAGATATTGAATTTACTTTAAAACGTGATTTGTATGGCGTTTTGTGAATTTTAGGAATCCATTGTATTGCAAGGAGTTTTTTTGTGATCTTTATTCAACATAAAGTGACATTGAGCATTGCGCTCAATAAGCTTTTTAATTATTCATATTTCCTCAAGTTGGCTATAAACGTAGGTACGAGTAGATTGTTATTCATAAATTAGAGAATTTACAAGACTAATTAAGGATGCGTTCATACCAGTTGTGCTCTATAGATAGTGTATGAAATAAAGGAAATCGTCCGTATATGTGAAACCTGATTGTTTACACAGTCACATGCCATTCATTTCTGTTCTCAGCGAATGCTTTACAACTTAAATACTTTGCAAAATGACTAAGTACTAAATACTTTAATACCTTTTATATATTGATATTCACGTAACAATACGCAAAACGCAACGGATAAAAGTCAAACCTATAGTTCGACAAAAGGATACGTGAGTTTGTTCACAGCATCCTGGTCAAACGCTCCCATCATGTTGTATACGAGGGTGCTGCATAGCAGAGTAGCAAGGGTGAAAATGCGATTGTCGTGATTTGGGTCCCCCTGAAAACCATATAATGCCTTATTTTACATAATCACCAATGACAGAACAAATGAATTTGTTGTCTGGTGTATCGCCGTTATCGCTCTGAATAGCTTGGTTTAAATCCTAGAACAACCTTTCAAGAGGATTAAGCCAACCTTATTCTGTTGAATTCTTTTTTTAGTAAATTGTTGGTCAAGTTAATATTGAAAGTTACACTGTTTAAAATTGAGTTACAGAAATTTCGTAAGCCTGACGAGCTGAACAATACTGATGTACGGATGGCCAAACCAAAACGTTCAGTAATAAGTGAATAATATCAATCTAGAAAGAACAACGATAATTTTTATTACACCACATGCTTTATAAACAAGACATAATAATGCCTGACCGATGGACAAGACCTAATCTTTATACCAACACATTCCTTAAAGTGTAAGGGAACAATTTGAGGTACTGCTATCCAATGACAATTAATTTGACCACAAGTATAATATATAGAATTGTTTGAAGCCGTACACATTTTCGCCTATATATAACACTTCCATCAGGAACATGATTAAGATCTACCTTTTCAACATCTCCCAATCCTTCCGTGTCAAGAAGCATTAGAACAGTGTCCTTCTGTTCAGGATGGTCTTTGCACCAAACCCATATCCCCTTCGTCGTTGACTCTATTGTGTTACCGAGTACAAAACCTGCATTATATTGATACTATTTAAGTCCAAAAAATGAAGATGAAGCATTTAAAAATATGATACATTTTTACAAGTATTATTGTTCTGAAGGACGGACAACTTGTAGAGAAACATATTTAAGAGAATATAAAACGACGTTTAACTACGCGCATTATTACTACACTAAGAAAATCATTGGTATATAAAAGAAAATGCATATTATTCGTTATGTTCTACACAGAACGTTATGAGTACCTATGTTAACGAATCACCTTGTAAGTTTTGATAATATTCAATTAATACCTGTTTGTTCGTTAGCAAGACGATTCATCAAATACGATTTTCCTGTTCTATATAACCCCGCAATTGCCACGACAACACAGGGTTTGTCTATACGTGAAATCTCGTCAAGGACATCCTCGCAGACTTCAAGAACATTTTCTCCCCTCGCGCTGATCAGACATTGAGGTTTCTTGAAGACGCTTGAATCGCGCGTTGACAGATACCTGAATATAATAAAGCTTTTTCTTTGATGCTGTATTTAAAATGACATTTTGGTACATTGAATGTTTTTCAAACATATTTTATAAAGCCATCTTTTGTATGCATATACATTGTTGTTGAGCGTGGCAATGTACCGATTTATAATGCATAATGTATTTTTAAGGAGCATTGAGTAAACGTTTGTATTGTAAGTTGACGTATCAATTATAACCCACTTGGGTGGTTTTTTGGTTTCTGTTTTTATTTCCCAAATGTATATTCGAAACAATAATAAATGACATACACAAACATAAATATAGTTTAGGGTTTGACGTTAAGCAGCCCATTTGCGATCGATACAGTTAACAATACTAGTGACTCGATAATATTGACAATAGTTTATTTGGCAACCTAATGCGCAATCATTTTGCTAAATGTGTAATCCGAAAACCATTCTTTAGTAGTAGCAAAGTAAAATTATTGACAATAAATATTTGCGTTCTCTAATTTCGATATTTGTTTTATAAAATCTTCAATATTGCCAACCTATATTCAATATTATATTATTATATTGTCATTGTCAATTTCTCACAATATACTTTTTGATTGTGGGTGGGCCACTTAAAAGGGGCGTTACTTAGAAGGCGCAATGCCAAGCAAGCCCCTGTCCCCCGGAAAACAGAAAGTATACGCTTTAAATGTAACGTGAGGGAAAGGGGTTCTCCCCAAGAATTGTTGGGTTATACCAAACTGAAATGGTGTTTTTTTAGTATTCTATGCATATTATAGTGGGTTCGGCTCTTGCGCGATGCCCGTCCTTCGGCGGCACTTCCCGACGACCCTGCCACGCTCGCCGACGCTCGAGAGTTGTAATATTACACAAGATGGCTATTGTTTATCTATTTTGACTAAACATGAGACCATTCAAGGTCAACGTAAAATGACAATGTACAAAGTTCTGATAATCCGTGAACATTCCTAACATTTGTGAAATCAGCAAGCTGCGTAAATAATGCTCATTTAATCGTTTTCTTCATTACTCTGAGTAAATCGTAATCCCAGAGTGCTATAATGATTTTTATCTATATTGATGTACAATTTATGAATTTATGTAACCCCACACTCCCGAAAAATACCATGTTCAGACTTCCTGCCATCAACACTCATGGCGCTTATTTACCCGTGACGAAACACTGCCCATAATATCCAATGTTAAATATAAAAAATGACGTCCGCCGGGGGAACCTACGTCGGTGTGGAATCATTTTAGGCAATCGGACTTCTCTATACAGATCTTGAGCGTTAACAGTCCAACAACAATTTCACAAGATTCATTGGGCATAAAAGCGAGATCGTGCGGCCTCAAATACATACAAATATCGTTTTAGTTGACTTTAACTAAAGAAAAGTAATTCTGTCCGCAGGGAGTCCGCTCTAGAAATAATTTATATTCCATTTTCAGGCTTATACGAAGAATTACTTTTAGCAATGAAGCATTACCGTGTATACAAGGGAACTTTCTCTGGAAATTGTCTTATTGATGAGAATATCTGGTTTGTTGAAGTTTACATTAACTGCTTGGAATCATTTCAGCAAGAGCGCGTGACGTGCGTTCCTACCATTGGTAATAAAAATGACTAGTATGCCGTGCATTTTCTATGTACCGGCGGTTTTTAAGCCAGTTCGTTTGTAATAATCGGGGTTCAACATCACAATCTGCGAAATCACTGATACGCGCAAGGTAAACGTTCATAAATCAAATCGAAATGACATTTAAAAGGTAAACCTATTTGATTAACATTAACCGTTAGTTTTACTATATTGTCATTCAAAGAAGTTGTGTAATGGGGGGGGGGGGGGCGGACGCCGGGTATCCGGGTATGAACCCCACCTTCCCGAACCGCTAGTAAAAATGGATTGTTAGTCCCTTACGTACAATTATGGAACACGAGATCATGATCATTTTTATGAACCACTTACACTATACGACCTATAAAATCTTCTTGTGATTCTGGTTGTAGTGATGAATCTTTTTGTGATATCGGTTGTAGTGATGGATGTTCTTGTGATATCGGTTGTAGTGATGGTTCTTCTTGTGATATCGGTTGTAGTGATGGATGTTCTTGTGATATCGGTTGTAGTGATGGATCTTCTTGTGATATCGGTTGTAGTGATGTATCTTAAATTAAATAAAAAGAATCTTGAAATAAACTTGAGTACAGAATTTAATATGCATACAACGTACTCCCATCTTTGACCTGTTGTTTCACAAAACATGTACTTACCAGGTCCTTTCAAAGGTGGAACTTGATTCGCATTGTCTGTATTTTTTATCTGAAATAGTATCGTATCTTAGTATCATGAAATATGAAACACTTGGAAAGGAATTCAGACATAAAGACGAAGTGTGGCTGTATTTCGATAACCACGTCACTATGATTTACAAGACAACTGCTGTTTATGCAAATGTATTTAAGTTCAAAAATCAAAATTTAAGAAAGAAAAAAAAATGTTCACACAAAATATCATTCTGATACATATCACTTTTAATTATAGTAGAAATTCGACAATTGTTTACACAAAAGGTTTGTATAAGTAATCGAAGATGTATTGCTAAAAAATATTTTAATAAGAAAAGTTCTTTTTGCATATATACATTATTTTTCAATCATTTAAAAACGATACAAGCAAAGTCTTTCCGAAATGACGTGTCGAAAAATATTTCAGATTTTCATATCTTCTTTGTCCTAAATCCAAGAGTAACGATACGTATATGGATCAGTGTCATAAGGTAGATTATTCGCATGAATGAAAAAGTTCAACATTAAGAGCATGAATCTACTGATGATCAAAGTTAACGATTTTCAAAAGTTCACATTTACAATATAAAGCAATAATATCATGCGATTGCGATCATTTTTACATGGGTATTTCTGTTTGTTTGTTTTATATTCCATTGATCAACATATTGATTTATTGAAAGTTTTTTTTAATGTGGCTAGTCTGCTTTGCAAAATCAATTGAGGCTAGTCGATTTTGAAAAATATCTCAAATCCACATCAGTCTTTTATAATTTTTTGACGCTCAGTCGTTGATAGATCATTCGAACGATGTCATGATTGAACCTGGCCAAGTGCACGCATATTTCTAACCAATAATAACAATGATTTTAAATTAATCCAAAGTACCGCGTGTCTAAGGACTGAATCCATTGTTGACAAAATAATATTTCAAGTACTTTTTTAATATAAGTCCAAAAGAACAAACATAATCATTTGTTGCACTGCTCTTAAAATCTGTTATAGTTTGAAAACGATTTGTTTTAAGAACAGAACAAAAAACACTTACCTGTATTGGTTCATCCTTGCTAGATTGATCAAATGAATCCCTGCTGGCTGGCGAAACAGAAGGATTTTCTTCCGAAGCATTAATTAGTCTTAAAAAGACCAAAGAAAAGTAGTATTTGATAGCGGTACGCATATGCTTAATATTACAATACATTTAGCTTTTCAATATAGTCTTAATAAACATACGAATTATTACATCATTTTTTATAACCTTGAGTTGCAGAATAGCCCCATGACAGCCTGTTTTGGTTCATTTTGAAGAACATTGCAATTCCGGATACCCCAACTTGTATCGCTAAAAACCATTACTGCATAATATGTATTATTATTATATGTCGTCGTGTGACATTTTGTGTATCTCATTAAATATCTGTTAGGAGTTAAACCTTGAACCTCTAAACATGGACGAAGTTATTTCTCATGTCGCCTGTGTAATATGGTTAACGTGTAGTGATCATATGTTGTCCGTTACAGTCGTCAATCTCGTTATCGTCCATATCGTCGTCAATGGAGCCGTCACCGTTCTCGTTAGCGTTGCCAGCGGCGTCACATTTTAATGTCCGCTCTCTAACTTGAACATTTGATCCAATGTTTACCATATTTAGTTACAATAGTATCATAAGTGTATTGGCATAATACATCGACTGAGATCGACCAACAGCAAAATTTCACTATTAACTCTTCGTTATGACTCTTGATATTTAAAACTTGAGCAAATTCACTTTGTCCACTTTCTTAATTGTCCATCTTTCTATCAAATCTTTACCATATTTTGTGTCAATGTTAATGAGCAATTTATTTATAATTAGCTCCAAAAATAACATGATCGCAATATCAACTCTGGTGTTATGACCAAATTGTCATTTTCTTCTCCCTTACTTTAGCATTTGCCATCCAACCTCTTCTGCACTAAGTTATAACGTTTGAGAGCATATTTTCTCCCACCTCAGATAAGTAGATCCAAAAATTTGACCATGCCCAAAATGCTTATCTTGCCCACGGGCAGAGACAAAACAAGAACTCCTTTTTATTGTCATCACACGATTACCATCCTTGTTGAAGAACGTCGTCTGTAGCATCACAAAAACGTTGCCTTGTGGCAATATTAGGTTCCTAATGAATTATTTCTCGCTTCAAATTGCACCATAAAAGACTTTTCATGCTCCATTCAAGAAATAATACTGCATTCTACTCAGAACTTTTTTAAGAACGATTTGACTATAAACATAATCTGAATAACTGCGCGCATATCAATGACAACCACGAATTATCACAAATCTATACGCATTTATTTTCACTACGCACAAAATAGTTCCAACGGAAAAATACAATTTGACTTTATTTTGTTTAACTGAGGTGGGAGAAAAACCATAAACATAGCCGCTCGTGTAAGATAGGTTCATGCCAACCCTCGCACAGGGTATTCTGTGGAACTCGGTAAACCTCGTTTTCGCAAAATACCCTACGCTCGGGTTTGGATGAACCTTATCTTACACTCTCGGCCATGGAAGATACTTATAATTCAGGTTTGATCAATAGTTTGATCAAAATCGCACTACGACTAACTTTAAGGTTATTGCACTAGATTTGTCCAATTCCCTTTTACCACTTTCGTATTTGAGCATTTGTTAACCAAAATGAGCAAATAGGTTGTCAATGGTAATAGGGAAACAATTTCAACCTGTTTTCGAAGGCCTTATATGTTTTATTTTTGACCACCATTACTGACATAAATAGCATTGTGCTTAGCAAAATGGTAAAGTCAAATGCAAAAAAAATGTGTATATGAGTTTGGCTAGTAGTAACAGAAACGGATAAGTTTGTTTTTCGGGTACTCCGATATTTCGAACCGCATAACACCTCGTTCTCGAGCAACATTGTACAAACGATTATGATTCATATAGTGTTGATATAACTTGTTTTATAATCATTTTGCTATTTTTAAATCTAACAAAAAAGAGCAAAATATGTTTATTATCGATTGATGTATTGATTCATTACTGCACAAAAACGGACAAAAAAAACCAAAAATGTTTTACAAAAGACAAGACACTCTCGTCAAATGAATATGATGTCCATGTTAGTGTTATTATGGACGTGACTGGTGATTATTTTGAATGCACGTACCTTTCATGAAATGACGATTTTCCCTCTGTTAATAACGGTTGAGGGGTTGGTTCTAAAATAAAATAACAAAAACATGAAAAGGAAATTTCATATCATAGTTCATTCAATTGCTAGATATGTGTATAACGTTTTCCAGATTGTATACATTTTTCAACCAAACATGTACTTACCAGGATCGTTGATGGGTGAGTCATTATTTGAATCGTCTGTCTCTCTAGTCTGAAAAAGTATCGAACACCAGGATAAAAATCAAAATTTAAAAAAGAAAATAATAAAAACGTAACGCTACTATACACCAAATATTAATCATCTTCATGCTACTCAGTTTAAAATATAGTCAATAGTATATGCAACTCGTTCTTTTAATTATAACGTAACTGTCGGTATAGTTGTTCAAATATATACTCCTTAAGTTGGTATTTAAGATAATAATTGTCTATATGCTTTGATAAACATAATAGTTCAATGACTTATGGAATGACGGTATCAAATAAGACATATAGATTTTGCAATGAGCTCAATTATGCTGGATAAAAGTGATCATCTCTTTCAAAATAAAAACTTGCCATAAATAAATACTTCCATTTGCAAACTAATTACGCAATTTTAAAGCTACGAGTATCAGGTACACATATAATATTGCAGGATTAATAATTATTTTGTGCATGAGTATGGTCAAAACACATTTAAGATCAATAATTACAATTTATTTCCAGTTTACTTTACCGGAAGCCGCCATTTTGATTAATTATATTGAAAAACAATGCTAAAGCGATTGTCCATGCATTGGTCACTCCCCTTTTCAAAAAAAAAACACTAGTGCTGCGTAGGAAATTTATAATTGATTATATTAGTTTTCAAAAAATTGTATTACAACAAAAATATAGGTGCAGTAAATTCTCGGAACGAAACATCAATTTGGTGAAGATAAATATGTTTTGTACCATTTAAGAGTTCGATTTGGTTTTATAAACAAAAGCAACGTGAACAATAAGACGCGGGTCAACTTTGGGCATACTTCTAACCAACAATTAGAATAGCCTCAAGCTAATCTCAGGAACCACATGCCTAAGCACTCAATCATGAAAATGAATTGAAAAAAAAGTATTCTAAAGTATTTCTACAAAGGATAAGTCAGTATTGTTCTTGCTTAAAGCTTGTTGCACTATATTTTGTATTTTTAAATACGATTTATCTTTATAACAAATACATAATTAACCTACCTGCGTTGGTACATCTTCGCTAGATAGCTCAATTGATTCAAAATCCTTGCTGTCTGACAAAACAGTAGTATGCTCATTCGAAGCCATAACTGGTCTACAAAAACATCCCAGAAAATTAGTATTTAGTACAGGTATACATATGGATACTCATAAAAGACCTTAAGCCTTTTCACTATAACCTGGTTATATTTGGATTTCTGGAGTGAAATAATCGTAACTTATGATACGATGCATAACATCACTATTTGCAGAACATGCGTGTCATAGTATTTCCATGACATACTATTTTAGATCATTTTAAAAACATTTCACTGGTCAAATATTAAAAGACATTACTGATAAATGTTTTGTAACGGGAGTAACCTTCCAACTTTCAAATATTATATTCATAATGCAAATTTGATTTTGCTCTAATATCCTTTCATTTATCGGAAAACATTTTTTAATGAATATAATAGAAAAAATGTATTTGCTGTCAAGCAAAGTTTTGTGAATCTTCTGTAAGGATTGTTAGGATAGAACAAAGAGCCACTAAATATGGATCTAGTTATTTGTCATGACGTCTGTGTAGTACGGTAGATGTACAACGAACATGTAGTGTCCGATGTAGTCGTCCGTGTCATCGTCATACACATCCTTGTCAAAATAGGGGTCGCCGTTCTAGTTGGCATTTTTTTTTGTCAAACTTCAAGTACGCACTTAAACTTGAACATTTTCTTGTTCCATATAATGTGTATAGCCATAACACCACGACTGAGTTCGATCAACAACCAGATCACACTAATAAAACTTTTCGTAGTGGTTCTTGATATGTCATAATGTTACTAATTTCACCTTTTCTGCTCCTATACTTCAGCAATCCAATCTTTTTTTAAAATTTTGGTTTCATTGTTAATAGGGAAATATTCTCATATAAGTTCATAAAAATGGATCGCAATATAAGCTTTTGAGTTATGACCGACTTTACCATAATTTCTTCCTTACTTAAGCATTTGCCATCCAATCTACACGGCACTGAGTTATATCGTAAAATAGCAAATGTTTATTGAAAGTTCCAAAAATAGTTCGATTTTGACCAATTCCCCTTGTCCTCTCTCGCATTTGTGATATCGCGGGATAACATTTCAAACTGTTTCGATAAATTGAAAGGATCGCAATTTATTCCGCATGACTTACCAAGACTTGACAAGATTCACTATGTCTGCTATGCACTAACTGAGGCTTTTCTTTTTCAATCCTTTTCTAATTCGGTCATGTGTATATGCATAATATCTTAACTGTTTCAGTAAAGGCTTTCTTCACACTTTTCATTAATGTTATACAACGAAAAGAGAAAGAAATGTTTATTAATAATTAATTAATTAACTAAATAACTAATACAGACAAACACAATCAGTATTATGATTTCCATAAACTCCAGGATACCCATTTTAAAAGAGTTATGTACATGCCAGCTTTAGTATGGACATGAATGCTGAATAGTTTTAATGTTCATACCTTTCCGGAGATGGCGATACCCTTCCTGTAAATTCCGATGGTGGGGCGGGATCTAAGATGAAATGATACAATATTGAATTTAACTTCAGTGCACCGTTTACTAAATTAATAACTGTGTATGTTATATATTTCCAGAATTAATCTTATGTCACAAAAAACGTACTTACCAGGACTTTGCAAAGGCGGTGCTTCATTTGGATTGTCTGCTTTTCTTGTCTGAAATTGTATAGTACACTAGTAGCATGACCTTTAACACACAGGTATTGAAGTCAGATGTAGTGTAGTTATAATTTAGTAAACACTTCAGCACGACAAAAACAAACAGTTTGTAAGACATTTGTTGTAGTACTGCATGAAAATGTGCCCAATGTCAAAAATCAACAATATACAATCAAGCGTATCCCTAGAAACACATGTCTAATTATTCATACCTATGTTGACATTACACAACATATTTCTTTAAAATAAGTCAGTAAACAACTTGCTTAAGGATAGATGAGCTTTTTCGTATTGTAAATGCGATATATTTTTATAATATGTGTTTTAACTTACCTTTGTTGGTTCCTCCTTCATAGATTGCTCATTTGATTTTAAAACCTTGCTGTCTAACAAAACAGTTCGATTTTCATTTGAAGCCGTAACTGGGCTGCAAAAAATATCCCTAGAAAATTATATCTGATACCGGTACGCCTATGTTTAACCCTACATTACCTTTAGCTTTTTCTCTATAGCTATAGTTCAGTATTAAATAATTGTGATTCATTTATCCGTTGCAACATGAAAAGCTTTGATAAGGAGTTGATCCATTTTTACGAAAGAGTATTTTATCAGATTTCCAACCAAAGAGCTTTTACGTTTTCCATAGAATGCCTTAATACAAAAATAATGTGTTTTGTGTCAAATTTATCGGAACTGCCAAATCAATAATGTCTTTTGGCGTTGAGTTGATTGCCGTTATATAAAAACAGATATATGCATTTTTGTAACCCGGTCCACTACTTTTAATTATGTTTTGAATATCCCCGTTATTTGACAAGACATCATCAAAACCTCTGATGACATTGTTGAATAGGAAATCAGGGGAATTTTGACATAAAATCAGAGGAGTAAACATGTAGACAGACTGTTCCGAAAAAGTGTAAATACTTTTTTATCCAAAATCTGATAAAATCTTCGTTTGTACTGCCCCAAAACATGTCAAGAAAAATATATGTTTCTCTCCCAAATAAAGATCATTCCTCAAACCGAAATAAAACATGAACTTTTTAAGCGTTTTAGTTTTTGACTATCCCGACCTACTGATGCATTGTGGCAGGCTCTTAACTAAGGAAAATACATATACCCTTTATTATAAGTTATTCAACCGTTTGTCCAAATTAATCCAAATGCATATTGCATGCCTGCTTAATCATTTCTTGCCTAATATTACCTTAATAACAATTTTATTGTTAAGTTTGACAAGCTATTCCCGTAGCTAAAAAGATCCCCTTCTCGCGTAACATCATGCCAATGAGAATGAAACATATGATGTCGAAATAAGTTGCATATCAAACTGACAAACACCTCCAAACGCATTGTTGTTACCTTTGTGGAGACAGCGACGCGTCTTCTTTTTTTAAAACCGGTTGTTGGGCTGGATCTGAAATGAATAATAAAAAATAAAAACAACTTCAGTTCGCCGTCCACTAAATTGCTAATTATTTTTAATATGTATCTCTAGGTATTGCTTGTTTCACAAAGCATGGACTTACCTGGTATTGCCATAGGCGTGGCTTGATTTGGATTGTCTGTCGGTGTTGTCTGAAATAGTATTGTACACTAACATTATGAAATCTGAAGACAGGCGTCATGCGGCTATATTATTTGACCGACATATCCGTTTCCTACGGCGAACAATATACTTAGGTATTATTAGACTGATTCATCCGCATCTTTGATTGTAAATCATGTGATAATTTCTAATCGAGCTGTTAAACAAACACAACAATACAAAATAATCCAAATAATTATCAATATCAATATTACGACCAATGTCGACACTGTAAGACGTCATCAGCTAAGTTGCGAGTGTTAACGGTTAAAGTTTAAAACGACCGCTCAGTTACCTTCACGATTTGTCTTCGCTTTCCTTCGGAAGGGTTACATAATGATTTATTGTAAATATGTCGAATGTGTACATATATATTTATAGTAACAGCTGCAGAAGTTTGATGGTGATTCTAAGTATTAAGGGACCAAACGTTAGAAAATCATTCAAGGATTTAACGGAGGCCAAAAGATTTCTTTTGCAACACAGGCCATCGTTAACAGCAATGTTTCAAAGTTGTGACAACAGTTGTTTGACATGGATTGGGTTTTGCAAATGTTCTTATTTTAATGGTTTCCATGGATACCGTTTGAACCAAATGAAAATTCTTGAAAAAACATGAAATGTGCGTATATTCTTATTCTGATAGAAATATGTTATACTATGCTATCAAATATTTATAGCCTTGTTTAATACAACTTTCCTATCAAGGTCAAGGTCAAATGGCTAAATAATTTCCAATTAAAGCTTATTGAATGTCTTTAATGATAATTATTATGTTTTTATTATTAAGAAGTATCAATTTATTGTTATCAAGTTACTGCATTTTATTACAACAATAAAGAAATAATGTTTATTAATCGAATTCGTTTTAAATATGAGTATGGTTGCTTTTTCAATGATTTTTTTCAAATGTGAAAAGAAATAGCATAGCGGGCAAACAAAAATCTAGAATTAGTCAGTTCTCTTAAATTCGGCTTTGAGTTTCACTATTTGTCTTCTGAATAATGGTTTCAATATTGCAAAATTATAAGATTCTAGTGTAATACAATTCATAGATTGTGTTTATATTTCAATAACCATTTACAATATATATTCTAACAAAAATAAAGATAAAGAAAATCTTTCTTTTTTTCGGACTTTCGTTTCTTAATTTATTACAGGAAATTTCAGACGTTGTTCATAAATTAATACTTAACTGTTATGAAGAGTCCAATTTTATGTACATTCAGTGAAGGCACTGTCTTTAGTGGTTAAATAGTATTGTTAACACTAGGTGACATTTATATTTCCAACAAATGATCATGACACTTGAATGTTCCATGTTATCTTGGGAAAGATTTACATTTTAGGACACCCCATAACTACCCAAGGACACTCCATGACTTCTCCCATACCCAGAACTATCTCTTGGCTACAAATTAGTATCCAAGAACTACAAAAGGACAACGCACAACAATCTTGGAACAACTAGGAATTAAACAAGAACTACTTAAAACTACCAAAAGACACAACAAATTACATGAGAACACCTTGAAACAGCACAAAGATTATATAGAACTCCTCAAAGACATTAAATAACTACAATCATAAACTATTCAAGGAAAACCTTACGACTACCAAAAACATCTTGAAACTCGCAATAAACTACCAAAGGGCACTCAAGCACCACTCAATGACACATAAATGCTACATCCCAGGATTATCCAAAGGCACATCAGAACTTCTCAAAGACACTTGAGAACTACACAAAGTCATACTAGAACTACCCGAACGAAACATGACTACAAATGAAACACAGGTACTACCCAAGGTTAACCTAGGACTACCAAAGGACACCCAAAGACTACCCGATTATACTTCAAAAGTGCACACAGCCACTCTAGAACATCTCAGTGACACCACAGAATAACCAAAGTACTGACCAGCTATATCTTAGGACAGGTCAAGGACACCCCAATACCGCACATCAGCACCACAAGAGTACTCTTGGACACAGCTATCAAATATCACTTTTGAAGTATACAACAGACATACGAGGATTGTCAATGAACGCTCTAGAACTATAAAAGAACATATTTAAACTACACATGGATACTCCAGAACTTTTCAAGGACAACAGTTGACTAACAAAATGAGAACCTAAATTTACCAAAGGACATAAAATTACTACCCAAGAAAACTTCAAACCTACGGAAGAACACCTCAAAACTATTCAAAGACCTGCTCAATGACATCCCATGACTGCCGGAGGACATCCCAGGATACCCAGTTTTCAGAACTACCCATTTACATCCCACAACTACGCATGTACACCGCAGACTACCCGAAAAACTCTTCAGTATATCTTAACATTATCAAGACTTCCAAGGATAATCAGGAATACCCCAAGAGAACTATAAAACCAATTAAAAGTGCATGATGAATACCCAAAAACACACTAGAACAATCCAATAACATCTTAAAACTAAGGACTTTCTCCAAGACTACTCAAGAACGACCAATGACTACCAAGGGACAAGCCAGAACTACGAATGAACATCTTATGACTACCTAAGGGCATTCCATAACTTCCCTAAGACGTCCCAAAACTACTCAAGGACACTGCATTACTACCCAATGAAATATTAGGACTCCCAAATGCCCCTCCATGACTACCCAAGGACACCGCAAAATACCAGAAAAACTCTAAAGAATAAACTAATGTTATCAGGACGTCTCAAGGATACTCCTTCATGACATGCTGGGTTTATATTCCCATCTTTGCCGAATGTGTGAATCTGTCTCCAGGGAAAATTTGCTCGTGGGGTCGTTTTAGGACAGGAAGAGTGGCTATCTTGAGAAACATGAGTATTATAATTAAATGTAAATATTTTTTTTATTTAATAACTCTACAAATGTACTCTATTCAATTAATATAAAGAAATTCTTTTATTGAATACATTGTTGATGGGATAGTACTTTCCGAAAAAATCAAATGCAGTTTGATCCAAAATCATATAAAATATTCTTTCTTAAAGTTTAGTTTATATACTATAGAACGTGCTGCTGTTTGTTACACTCAAGAAAGAGAGTTTTCCTCAAAACTAAATAAAACATTGAAACATTTGTTTGGGTTTTGGCCTTCCCTATCCACGTATGACCTTGGAAAACCCCTTAAAGTTGTTTGCATAAATACTTTAAACATTTTGAAAATAAGAATTAAAAACGCGTTAAAATGCTTAAATTTTGAAAGTTAAGCACTCGATTTAATGATACGTATTCGCGTCTCAAATAAAGACGAAATAGCCAAACTTAAAACCGACATAAACATATTTAAATATTTCACTTGTATATTTATTTTCCGAATCATTTTTTGAAAATATATATACTTTTGAATTTAAAACAATTGTCCGTCTTTATATTTTTTAATTTCGTTGGATATTTCGTACCTTTAACCTTTGTTTGACCTTGACATTTTTAAACAGATGAGTTATATTGTGCCTGCTGTTGCTCGACATAAATAATTAAAAACACTACATCTGTGAGGGTTCATTCAGCCTAAACATGTGTTGTTAATAGGGGGTTCGGTATTTTTACTCCCAGATACCTCCGATCATAAAATAAAAATGAAGTTAAGTGTAAAATAATGTGTTTGTTGTATTATATTGCTTAACAACCATACCAATTAATGTCCAAATGTGTTTTGTGGGTTCTATTAATAGTAATGGCTAAAGAAAACTCCAAACTTCGCATCTTCTCATGAACTTCTGAGGTATTCGAAGGAATTAGTTTTTTCGTGTTTTGGAAGGCTAGATCAAAGTCCAACAACCTGTTTGTGATAGCAAATACACTGAATGTTAACACTTTGTGTTAAAATATATCTGCATGAACACATTTTTCTGAGCAATTTTGCCCCCCCCCCCCCTTCAATGGTTAAGGACTGATTACCATTACATCCCAGGGCCCCCTATCCAATTTAACGTTCACCATTTGAAATACCCTTGAATATTCATCGACATATATTTGTATATTCATCTTTTACAAATGCTTGTCCGATTTTCAAGCTCCCAGCACAATACAAATGCCATAATGATAAAAAACCTAAACAGATGTATTGGAAATGTTTGTCTAGTCTGCTACAACAGTAGAGGCCTGAGGCTTCTGAGGCAAATCTACTAAAACGGGCGTATTCAGAAACAAATTTGATTTTACAACGCATTCGGTATAGTAATAATCATATAAAAAAATGTTTTTGTATAAAATTAATATAAAACTGAATTCCGATTTAAAGCATCACTGCATTAGCAACATATTTACAAGGTTAACCATCAGGTTTTAGAACTGAACATTTATGTAATCGCTTTTGTAAATGTAGAAAATGTTAATTAAGGCTTTTTAGGCACCTTTCACTAAATTCTTATTTCTGTGTTGGAGTGTCAAAACTGCAAAATCTGGTTTTGTCGTAAAGTTTCTATCAATAAAAGCAATGCTGGTAGAATGTGATATATCTGTTACAAATATATTGTTTGATAATTGATACTTATTTTGTTGACAACAAATACATTTCATATCATTTGGCTTTTTTTTCTGAGCTTCGTATTTTCTTCCTCAGACTCGAGAAGCTCATGAACATTTGGTCTAATCACATACTTACTGAAAAGGAAATTATCAAGGTTTGCGTCAATCCATCAAAAGCGGGTCCACTTTGGGCATATTTAATACCATAAATAACAATTACCTCAAGCGTATAACAAACACCAAATGCCTACGCACTCAATCATATTTTGACATACAATATTATAATTCTTTCCTTAAAGGATAAGTCAGTAATGAACAAGCTTTAAAAGCATTACACTGTTAGGAATCAAATCTATCGATCTATCGTTATACCAAATTTATAATTAACCTACCTGATTTAGTTCCTCTTCGCTAGCTGGATCAATTGAATCGACTTGTATGCTGTCTGATGAAACAGTCGGATTTTTATTTGGTCTGCAAAAACACCAATGAAAATTAGTGCTAAGAACCGATACGGATATGATACGTGTCATAATTACTTCGTAAAAGTAAATACTGGTTTACAAATTATTAATTCCACCTACGGAAGAAACTCCAAATTTTGATTTAGAGATAAACCATGTTCGCAATTTGAGCTGTCAGATTTGTCTCTGCTCTATGTTTCGACGCGTTTATCCCATATTTACAAAACTAATTTGACCAATAGCCGGATTACACGATTAACTCTTTGCTATGGTCTTTCATATTTCAAATTCACTTTGACCGCTCGTTTACAAGAGTATTATTTATCAAATCATTACCAATTGGTTTGAAAGACTATTATGATCGCAATATAAACCCTGGAGTTTTGACGAAGACCATAAACCCCGCATTTAAGAGCTCTATCCACGGTAATAAAGAACTTTCTCTAATATCCTAAAGTTTTCCTGAAAATCTTGACCAACTGATTTCTCAGAGTTGAAATCTAAGGCAAAGTACACGGCTTTTGACAAATCTATCGCTTTACTTCATGTTAGCCGTAAATAATTCATAAACAAATCTTATTTTAAGCAATTTTATGAATTTTATAGATTTCAGCGTGTATTGTAAAACTTCTAGTTATTTCAAAGGTAAAAATGAACTAAAACCAAATTATCTATATTTTTTTATCTAATATTTCTATTCCCGCAGCCAATAAGATCACCATCTCGCGCAACATCGCGCCAACGAGAGTGATAAATATCATGTTGTTATAAAATACGTTGAATTTAACAGGAAAATACACCAATATTTATTAGTAATGAATTAAGTGATAACCGATATAAAACGGACAGACGCTGCCAAACGTATTGTTCGTACCTTTGTGGGGATGACGATACGTCTTCTTTTGTTAAAACCTTTTGTTGGAATTGATCTGAAATTAAAAATAAAACAGTGCAATACACTTCAGTTTACCGTTCACGAAATTGCGAAGCATGTTTTTTGTATCATAAGATATGTTTTTGTTTTGTTTTACAAAACATATACTCACCAGGTGTTATCATAGGCGGAACTTCATTTGGATTGTCTGCCGGTGTTTTCTGAAAAAGAATTGTACACTAGTACACTAGTATCATGAGACGTTCAGCAACGGAATTAAGAAAAGTAGAAGGCACGCAGTTTGTAAGGCATTTGTTGTGTATAAAACTGTTTAGATGAAAAGTCTAAATTTATAGTTAATTTAGTTTAAATGGTCCATAGCTATATTTTGGGAACATGACGATTTTCATTGCAAAAAAATAATCAATTATGGTTCGTATCAGGTCTAACATTATTATATAGTGTTTTTTTTTATAAACGCTTAACTTTATTCCGACCAAGATTATTACCTTATAAGGCATACACCAACCCTATAGTTTTCAGATCATTTTATATTTTTATTTTGTTCTTTGTGAACCTGGAAAATGTAAAAAATACAGCTAATTCAAACATGACTAAACGCATGCCAATATTGAACGTGTACATCCATTTCTAATCTTTATGGTTTTATGTACAATAGTTTATAAAAGACACGGCGCATCTCCGTTCATGCTTCAAACAGACACTAAGGATGGTATCTAGATAATCTCAAGTGCCACGATTCCAAGAATCCAAACTTATGTTGACAAACTAGTATTTCCAAAATAAATACCATAAAACAAAACATCGACGGTGCAAACCATTCAGTAATTCACAAAATAACAAGTGTTGATGAGGAATATGCTCGAAAATTGTTGAACTTAGTGCAACAAAACTTAATTTAACTTACTTGTATTGGTACAATTGGAATTTCATTCGAAGCCATTACTGGTCTGAAATAAAAAAGTAGAATATATGGTATATGATATGCTTATGATTAAGCTTACTCGAACAACGCCCTGGCTACATATTGATGGCTTGTGTGAAATGACCCTAATTATACAGACGTTAGTCATTTGATCTTGGTAACAGTTAATTAACGTTAATTTAAAATAAATCGAATGTATTATCTTGTAATGTTTTGTTTGTTTCGTTGAATGTCTGCAGATATTAAATAATGTCTCTTTAAACATTTTATTAAACGTTTTCACGTTCTAGTTGTCGGCTGTCTTAAATGAGCATGTGTTATCCAATCTTTGCCAAACTTGGTGGAAATGCCAATGGGCAGTATATCTATATAATATGAATGATTTTAATTACCAACCGACTTGCAATTACAATTTCGGAGCTTAACTTGACTATTACCTAGCATTTGTCATCCAATCTGTACTATACTAAGTTTAAATTATAAATGGCGAGCAAGTTCAACCAATAGTTGGATCACAATCCAAATAGCGTTTAAACCATTACGACACAATTCTAATATATAAGTTAGATCGAGCAATAATGCGGAATCACCAAAAAATGCTGCATAAACTGTAGAAGTAGTTCTTTCCAGAAAGTTACGATAACATTCAATACGGCCAATAGTCATTATTTTTAAGCATTTTAAAATGGATTGTAACGCACATCTACTTATAATGTTGAGTCACTGTGCGACGGAAGGAATAACTCCATGCAATCACAAAACCAAGACTCTGTGTTAATATACCCGAAAATATCCTAATTTACAAATAGGGTATAAAAACATATTTAACATCATCAATATCTTTAGTGAATAAAAAGCAACAGAAATAGCAAAGGTGAAATATCTAAACATTGGTTGATATATTACCATCAAAGGAATCTAAATCGTACACATCCCTTCGATCCTTCATTTAAAAAGAAAATGACACACATTTTGTAAAAGTACCGCACTGTCATAACCTCACTTCAAACAAATACCATTAATATAAACAACAGCGATTTTCTTACGAAATTCAATAAGTGTGTATAATTGTATTCATGAAAGATGAACATATTTTGCCTTTTTAAAACCATTTTAACATTATGTGAAGAGGCTAACGTATGTTGTTAAATTCCACAACCCAGTATCCAAAAATAAGAACATAATTAAGATGATATACTGTTAATGATTATACCTCTTTCTTGTAAACATCACAAAAATTCCTTTTTGATGACATTAGTATGATTATACATTTGTTCCAGAATTTAAAAACTGGCTTATAAATATAGAAACAACTAGACACTACCAACAACTAAACACTGCAAACATCTAGATACTGCAAACAACAAGGCACTTCAATTATACAGACACCACAAATAACTAGACACTGCAAACAACTAGATACTGCAAACAACAAGACACTTTAACTATACAGACAGTACAAACAACTAGACACTGTGAACAACTAAGCACTGCGAATAACCAAAATCTGCCAAAAATTAGACACTACAAACATTTAGATACTGCGAATAACAAGACACTGCAATTATACAGACAGTACAAACAACTAGACACTGCAAACAACTAGACACTGCAATTATACAGACAGTACAAACAACTAGACACTGCAAACAACAAGACACTGCAATTATACAGACAGTACAAACAACTAGACACTGCGAACAACTAGGCACTTTGAACAACTAGGCACTGCGAACGACTAGACACTGCAAACAGCTTGGCACTGCGAACAACTATAATCGGTTAACAAACAGGCACTTCTAAGAACATGGCACTGCGAACAACTAGGCACTGCGTACAACTAGGAACTGAAAACGACTGTACCATTCTAACAACCAGGCACTACAAACAACTATGCACTACAAAAAATAGGCACTGCGAGAAAATAAACACTTCAAACACACTGTAAAAAACTAGACAGTGCAACCAAATACACACTGCCACAAACTTCGCACTACTAACAACTAGCCAGACACTGTAAACAAATATACATTTCAAACAATTAGACAATACAAACAACTTGACACTGCAAACAGCATGGCATTGCATACAACTATGCAATGCCAATAAATAGACACTGCGATCAACTGGACAATGCCAACAACTAGACGCTTTAAACAACTTGGCACTGTGAACAACTAGGCACTGCAACAATGTAGACACTTAAGACAACTGGACACTGCAAACAACTAGATACTGCGAACAACAAGAAACTGCGAACAACAAGACACTGTAATCAACAAGATTGTTCAAACAAATATATACTGCAAACAACTAGTGAGTCTAAACTACTAGAATCTGCAAACAACTACTAAGTCAAAATTACTAGACACTATAAACAACTAGATACTGCAAACAACTTAACACTGCAAACAACTAGAATATGTGAAAAAACAAGACAATGCAAACCGATAGGCACATCGAATAACTAGGCACTTCGAACAAATAGATAAAACAAAAAAAACTAGGCACTGAAAACAGCTAGGCACTGCGAACAACTAGACACTTCGAACAACTAGACAAAGCAAATATTGGCACTGCAACAGCTAAGAACTGCAAACAACTAGAAGCGTAGAACACTGCAAACAGTTAAGCACTGCAAATAACTAGAAGCTGAGAGCAAATAGACACTGCAAACAACAATGCATTGCTAATAACTAGGCACTTCGAACAACTAGGCATTGCAAAAAGCTAGTCACTGCGAACAACTAGGCACTTCAAGAGCAAGGAACTGTGGACAACTAGACACTGCAGACAGCTACTCAATGCGAACAACTAGATATTTCGAACAACTGGAAAGTGCGAACAACTAGACACTTCAAAAACCAGACACTGCGAACAAATTGGCACTGCATTTAAATAGACAGTGAACAAACCTTGACACAGACCACCATTTACTGCAAACTTCTAAACATTGCAAACAACTATACACTGCAAACAACTAGGCACTACTAACATCTGGAAACTGTAAACGACTTAAGGGAACAAAAAACTTAATACTGCGAACAATAAGACACTGCGACCAAATAGACACTGCAATCAACTAGACCCTGCATTTATATTGACCTTTTTAAAATCAAGAAACTTTGACAAATAGACACTGTGAACAACTTGAAATTGCGCACAAATATACACTGCAATAATAAAGACTGTTCAAACAACTAGACACTTCGACAATCTAGACACTGTGAACATCTAGGCACTGCAAAATACGAGACGCTGTAAACACTTATATACTGCGAACATCTATACACTACAAACAACAACTAGCCACTGGGAACAACACGGCAATGCGAACAACTAGACATTGCGATCAACTAGACACTTTGAACAACCAGGCTCTGTGAACAACTAAACACTGTAAATATATAGACACTTCAAACAACTATACAACATTATAGATAATGCAAGCAACGGGACTCTATATAGAATTAGACACTGCAAACAACCAGATACTGCAACCAACTAGGCATGCAAACAAATAGATACTGCGAACAACTAGGCACTGCGAACATTTAGGCACTTAAACGACTAGACACTGCATACAACTAGACACTACTAACAACTAAACAGTGCAAACAATTAGACAATTGACACTGTAAACAACTACTCACTGCAAACAACTGAATTGTGCGAACATTTAGACACTCCAAACAAATAGGCACACAAACAACTAGACACTGCTAGCATCTTGCTTGACACTGCGAACAATTAAACAGTGCGAACAACTAGACTTTAAATACAACTAGACACTGCAAACAACTTGACACTGCTAGCACCTTGACACTGCGAACAACTACTCAGTGCGAACGATTAGACACTGCAAACAATTATACATTGCTAGCAACTTGACACTGCGAACAACTAAACAGTGCGAACGACTAAACACTGAAAACAACTAGACACTGCGAACAAATAGACACTGCGAACACATAGTCAATACTTACAACTAGGCACTACAAACAATAAGACACAGCAAACAAGTAGACACTGACTGTGAACAACTAGTCACTGCGAAAAAATGGCGACGTAAACAACCATATACTGCGAACAACTAGTCACTGCAAAAAAACTTAACACTGTAAACTGCTAGACTAGACAATGCGAATAACTTGGCAGTGTAAACAACTAGATACTGCGAACAACGAGACACTGCAAACAACTAGACACTGTCAACAACTAGGCAATGCGAACAACTTGGCAGTGTCAACAACTAGATACTGCAAACAACAAGGCACTGCAAAACAACTAGACATTGCGAACTACTTGGCACTCTAAACAAGGAGACACTGCAAACAATAAGAGACTACAAACAATAGATACTGGAGACAACTAGACACTGCAGACAACTAGACACTGCATAAAATTAGGTACTGCAAACAACAAGAATCTGCGAAAACAAGGCACTACAAACAACTAGAGATTACAAACAAATATATACTGACAACAACTAGACACTGAAAACAAATATACACTGCAAACTACTAGAAAGAACAAACAAATAGAACCTGCGAACAACTAGACACTGCGAACAAATATATACTCAGACAACTAGACACTGCAATTATATTGACGTTTTAAATAAATAGACACTTTGAAAAGTATACACTGCTAACAACTTAACACTGCGAACATCTATACACTGCAATTATATAGACACTTAAAACGGTTAGACACTGCGACTTAATATACACCGCGGAAAACTAGACACTGCAAACAACGTAACCCTGTTAACAATAAGACACTGCAAACAACCAGATACTGCAACAAACTAGCCACTTCAATCAACTAGAAACTGTATGAAAATTAAGGTATGTAAACAACTAGACACTGCAAACTATTAGACACTACTAACAACTAAACAAAGCGAACAACTAGACAGTACAGTCAACTAAACACTTCAAATAACTAGACACTGTAAACAAATAGACATTTCGAGCAACTAGACACTGAAAACAACTAGACACTGAAAACAACTAGACACTAATAACAAGTCGTCACAACTAATAACTGAACATTGCGAACAGCTAAACACTTCAATCAACTTTACACTGTAAACATCCAGTCACTGCGAGCAACTTGACACAGCAAATAACGAGACACTGCAAACAAGTTAACACTGTAACAACCAGTTACGGATAACAACTAGACACATTGAATAAAAAGATACTGCTAACAGCTAAACATTGCGAACAACATGACATTACAAAAACAAGACACTGCAAAAAACTAGACACTGCAAACAGCTAGACACCACTCTAAACAACCAGACTCTGAGAACAACTAGACACTCTGCGGCCCGAAGAACATGTGGTTTTCAAAGCCAACGACACTGCGTTTGGATTAACTCATGACACATGCACTACTAAGGTACGTTTTTGCAGTAAAGTAAAACGTTTTCAACTCAAGCAATTGAGCAAAAACATGTTTTAATAATGATAGCACATGCAAATCCTGACCCAACCTAGCCCTTATATTAATCTCAACTTATGTAGCATGCATCATGAAAGAAAATTATGCAACCAAGTTATCGATCAGAAAGCAATTTTGTATTTCCATAAACAACATTCTTGACCAGACAAAGTGCAATTCCCTAGAATGTGAAATGAGCGGTCTATATACCAAAGGCAATCACAGAAACGGAATGGCTAACACGTTGAACGATGGCAATGCATTAATATTGCATTAACTTCAATGCATTCCATTATTAATGAATGGAGTCATTACAAATCAGTTTTCTTAACCCACTACATACATTTCGCAAATTCCAAGAAACATACTTTTTGCTGTTATCGTATTCATTGGTTTTGATTTAAGAACATATCCAATGGCTATGTATTTACCTTTTCAGCACCTTGATGTTTTCGAAATGAATATGATTCATAGGCACCATAAGTAATATAAGTACCATAAGTTAAGGAACATAAATAATGTTCAGGCAAATTAAAATGGTTGTATGAAGTATTTTCAATACTTATGGTCCATTTTATTTTGATTTTCTAGGTCATTCTTTGAAAATAATATTTCTCATAAGTCATCATATGGCACTGCAAGGTACATGAGTATCTATTCTTCTTTATATAGTTTCTAAACATAAATATGAAAATCTATTTCCAGTGTTTTAAAAGGCCTGCTGTATTAAATCCACTTTTCATTCCGTGAAAACCTCGAAACAAGCCAAAGATTGATCAATATAACTTAAAAAGGGCGCCATGTTGTCGTATTTTCTTCTCTCGGTGGTTAAAAAAACCAGAGTAAAAACTCAGAAATATATTATGTTTTGACTGTGATAAACATATTATTTCTTTCATGCTTTTCGATCAAATAAGGAAGGTGGAAATATCAATTTGATGATTTCATTGCAACAAAATAAGGAGAAATATCAACTTGCAGAACTATTTTAAATCCATAAAAATATATTTTGAAATTAACAAATCACCGTTTATTTAAAAAAAATGTTATCCCGTTTTTCAAACGTTTTCATTATATTGAAGCTGAATGTTCGAACATTAGCTTTCATGCCAAACAAACTGTTCAAAAATAAATTTAATGTTATGTCGTCGTTAAAATGAATTTTGAACTGTTTGTTGTTGAAATACGTAATACGAACTTCCCGGTATATGCAAAAAACAATTTTTAGATAACTTATTTATTTAACATCACCCACGCCTCAAATTGTGTCAACAAACTAGCGTGATCCTCATCATAACCCTGTAAAACGATCTGTTTTCATTTCTGTAGTTTTTTGTATAACTATCCAAGCGAAACAGACTGCTCTCTGACAGACAGGTGACTGAATACCCATGTATCAGCCAACACACTCTAAAACTAACAAAAGTGTTTTATATCTAATGATTATCTGCAATTGTTTTGCCTACACATTTGACCTTTCAAATTTCGTTCAATAAATTGCGGCGTAGGAATTTGTTTATGTATTCATACGTAACTTAAAATAAAAGTGTTTTCGTTATTTTTTGGAACATGGATGCACTTATAAAACTTCATTGATAACTGTTCATAAAATCTTTGCACAAAAAAACGAGCGAATAAAAAACTATAAAAAAAGAATATCAGAGACCTCTTTCTCAACAAATCGGAAATAGAAAATTGACAGCTATATTTTTGCAAGAGGGGCGCGGGTACCGGCGTTAATAACGCCCTTTTCAAAAATTGGGTAATTACGAAAATACATTGAAATTATATAAAACTCGGAAAACTCGGAAAATAAGCATAGAAGAAACGTTGTCACTCATGAAAATATGTTTTTCTATGACACTCTTAAAATAAAATACGATCTTACACTGAAATGAACAAATATCCTCTATGTATTTACCTACTATAACGCATTTGACGCGATACCGGCACAATCGCATCACTCCAACAATATATGCCGAATTTCGCTCATATCGACCAAAATAGTCCAACATGAGTTTCAGCCTTTGAAATGACTATCAAATTCGCTAAATAAGGAATTCGAGGAAAGGATAGGGGGTCAAAACTCGCCCTAATAGTACAGTGACCCTATGGCTGAAACTGTTAATAAAAAAAATGCCCAGAAGTGATATTTGCATAATTGTGTTGTTTGATATCTGCTGTGTGTATACTTTTTTATAAAAAAACTAACGGTGCAAAATATGATTTTTGGGGTAAAATATTAATTACTGTAAACAAAAGTATAAATTTCTGGAATATATCTGTATCAAATTTGGATTATGCAATAACATCCCCCCCCCCCCAAAAAAAAGAAGAAAATAAATTAACTCAGGCACATCCTAATATTGTTTTACTTGATTTATTGGGTGAAACGTTAAAAATGTTAACAAAAGAATGATTTTCTTTAATATGTCTGTATCAAATTTGGGTTAAGCGATAACCCCAACCCCCCTAAAAAAAGATAGATAAATAAATAAAAAAAATAATAACTCAGGCACATCCTAATTTTGTTAAACGTGAATTATTGGGTAAAACGTTAAAAATTTAAACAAAATATGAAATTCTTGGATTTGTCTATACCAAAATAACATCTACCAATAGAAATATCAGAATAACTATATTTATTACATAGTAAACAGCACCATCAAATATATAACGTGTAGACTCATCATAATTGTGATTTCTGGGGTAAAATGTTAAAAAAATGTAACCCAAAGTAGGAAATTCTGGGATTTGTCTCTATCAAAATTAGATCTATCAATAGACTTATCAGAAAAGACTATACTTATAAGATAGTACACAACACCACAACATATATGTTGTGAAAAGGGAATTTTGGGGTAAAATGTTAGAAAATGTAAACAAAAGTATGAATTTCTAGAATTTGTCTACATCGAAATTAAATTTAGCAATCAACACCCGTAATAACTGTATTTACTAGATAGAATAGAGCACCATAACATACCTAATGGGTTGACTCATTATTATAGTAAAATATGTTTTTTGGGGTAAAATGTTAAAAATGTAAACAGAAGTATGAATTTCTGGAATTTGTCAATATCAAAAGTTAATTTAACAATAAATGTACTAGAATAAAGTTGTTGAATACATATTATACAGCACTGTAACATACCTTATATATTGATACATCATCTATAATGACATATGAGTTTGGGATAAAAATGTTTAGAAAAAACAAATTAAAGTTTGAATTTCTAGAGTTTGCCAAGAACTGGACGGAATTAATCTAAAAGGATAACTAAAACTATATTAAACGGCCCTATAACAAACATAAGTCGCAGATTATCTTAATGTGAGAAATCATAAAATCCTAATGATGACAATAAATGTTACAGTAATGTTACCCACGACACTTTATTTGGAAGCAAATCAGCATCATGTTTTAAAACATTGTAGACAATTTTACAATACATCAAGTCGTCACTAGTTAAAATTTTTGCAGGTACTTTACAATTCTAATAAAGCAATTCTGGCTAAATCAAATCGTCTGAGTACACCGTAAACATTATCATTCTGAGAACAGCGTCTTACCTAAAGAATGCGTTTGTAATACTTGTGTATGAATACGTTCGACAGTATTTGCCTTATGAAAACCCAAAACCTCACTAGAGTAATTTAAAATAGGCAAAATCTGCTTGTCAAAAAGGTCGAGTCACTATTTCATTTATATTATTACATGTACCAGCACTTTTACTGAGTTTAAATTGTTTAATACCTTTTCTCACTATACTTATATAAGCATCTAATTCCAAAAAACATAACTTGAAATTCGTCGTCTACAAATCGTTCATTAAAATACATAATATCCTCATCAGCGTGGAAAAATGGGTCAGTGGGATTACTGCTTAAAAATACACTTCAAAAGACGACAGTCGTATGTCTGGAGGCTTTACATGCGCTGACTGTTTCAACATTTTCCAGTAAAGTTTGGCGTTATTATGCCTATATTGCTTCAAAGTTTTTGTTCTGTCGACGAGGTATGTTTTCTTACAGGATTGTATAGTACATTTGTATTGCGACCGAGCTTTAACAAGTAGCAATCTATTTTCATTTGAAGGACATTTGCGATATTTATTTCAAAATGTTAAAATTATGTTTCTTTTTTGATAGCATTCATCAGTAAACTAAGGATGATTTCCAGGCTGTGGTTTATTCGAGTTGTTAGCATTATGATAAATAGAAGTCTTAAAAAGACCATCAGTAACATTGTTCATAAGCTTGGAAAATTGAGATAAACTAGAATCTACGTAACTTCCCGTCGAGCAATTATTCGTAAAAAGAGCCAATGCATTCAGTTCATCAACAAATACATTGGTGCTAATTGCAATTATAAATTTATTCGTAAGATTAATTTTCCACTGTTCCACCTTCCTTAATTAATCTCTTCGTATTTACCATTTCCTATAGTCTGATCACGTGATAAAGAAGCGGCGTCAATGTTAACACTATTTTAAAACGCATACTTAATTAAACAATGCTGAGATAAGGAATTTTGATCATCAACTAATATAATACCTATCAAATAAGTAATTCTGGCAGTATTTGTTCAAACTTTGGCTAAATCATTGGCAAATGTCAGAAATTCTCACTTTTATATAATCTTTCAATCATTTTACCCCGTAAATCTCATTTCCCACTCAACAATGTGTTTATACTTAAGGTTTGTTGTACTGTACTTTAATATCTATTAATTAGAGTAATTATGGAAAATTGTATTGCAAGAATTTACACAATTCATGGCAACTTCCAGAAAACTTCATTTTTATTTAATTTTTCAAATATTTTACACCAAAACTCACATTTCACACAATACATAGTTTCTAAGCTTTAGGTATGTATTACTGTAGTATATTATCTATCAATTACAATAATTCTAGTAATTTTATTGCAAAGTTTGACAAAGAAATCGGTAAACTCCAGAAATTCTTATTTTCATTTAATATTCCAAACATTTTACCGCAAAATTCACATTTCACAAATTTTCGTAGTTTCTATACTTAAAGGATATTATAATATAGTAAACAATTTATGCAAATAATACAGATATAACTTTGTTAACTAACAGTTCACCTTGTAATAATCTATAACATTAAAAAAGTACCAATTTGTGCGTCAGCAAATCGATTTGTCAAATATGATTTTCCTGCCCTATACAGCGGAAAACATCCTTAGATATAAATGGCAGTACCGACGAATGCAACGACGGTAAAAGGGAATAATAAGCCTGCATACAAAAATATGCATATTAATGATAATAAATTTCGATATACGTACATTCTCCGAGACGGCGATTCCCTATCTGTTAGCACCGGTTGTGGGGATGGATCTGAAATAAATATAAACTAAAAATGCCGCCATGATAGAAAGCCAGGATTTAATTTGTGCAATCAGAAATTTGGTAGATTAAGTTATGGACCACAAGTAGTGCCATTCACCTTGTCCGTTACAGCCCAATATCCTATTTTCACGAGCTTGATACATATTCCAAGGTAATCATAGCACACCGCTCTTAACTTAAATTATTTAGCTTCAACTAATCCAAATGCAATACAAAGGTACGTATATCTACATAGTTTCCTAAAATTACATCATTTACTACTGAAAACTTGTAGCAGAAACTTTTTTGCGAACCCTTTAGAAAAAGTGACCTTGACCCAACCTACCACCTATCTGATACAAACCTACTTCTCGTAATTATCTTGCTAAATATCACCTGATATAGACTGTTGCTATAAGACAAAATTAATAACTTTGTATTTGAATGTTTGTTTTCAATAGTCCTACAGGGACAAACCCACAAAATAGAAACTTCAAAAATAAATAAACCCTGTTTAGAGGCAAAAGGCTTGGACCAATCAATTTGTAGGGTTGGAGTATGTTTCTTGGGTACTGCACTTCCTGTTATCTGCCATCTGCTTTAATTTCAAGTTTCATTTCAATCCCTTAAGTACTTTTAGACAAGCACACATTCTCGAAAAAAAATGTCGGTAAAAGGGGAGATATCTTAAAAATATACAGGGCAGGTTTTTACTGCTCTATATTTGAATATTCATTTCAATACCTTTAATTCTTTCCAAGTTATGGCCCATTTTCGAAAACGTGCAGCTTTAGGGAATATGAAATGCATTAATATGGTTCTGTGGTACTAAACTTTATATTATCGCAATTTAACTACATTTCAAGTTTCATTTATATACCTTTATTTTTTTTCAAAATATACCCGGACAAGCACCCATTTCCGAAAACTATCAGATAAAAGGGGAAAGCTAAAGAAATGTACAGGGCATGAATATAATTATCGTGCAATGCATTTCCACTCATCGCGATATTTCTATATTTTAAGGTTCATTTAAATATCTTTAGTACTTTCAAGATATGACCCGGATTAGTACCGATTATATTTCAATCCTATCTATAGTTTTAAAGTTATTTTCCGGACTAGGGTTTGACGGCGCCACGAAAGGACGTATGGACAAACGGAGCAGCGACTTAATAGAGCATAGAAAAGACTAATGAAAGTTATATTTTTGTATATAATGATAAGGTCGCCTCTTGCCTAATTATCCTGAAATTTTAAAGAAACAAAAATGGCCTTGCAAAGAAGAGTTGTGATAAACACTTTAAACGAAAACCATGTTTAATGATATATAACCATTTTCGAGAAATCAAATTATTATCTGTATAATTTTCAATAAAAATCATAAACGCAAGTCAATATCGGGAAACTTTATGAATTAACATTTAGTCATATAATACCCTCTATTAACAACATGACAACATTACGCCAAAATGTGGAATATATTAGGAATCTGTCCATGAAAATGAATAAATTGTGGTAAAAATAGAATTAGGCAGGTACAATTACATAACATTTGCTTGATTTTATGTTATCAATATCATTTCTTTTTAAATTTTGGCACAATTCAATTATTCCATTTTGAGTAGTATTTCATCATGATAATTTGATCTTCTGGTACATTACTCTAAATTATCTTATGCTAAATTGATAACCAACCAATATATTTTAAGCTTACTATCTAACTTATAGAATTGTCCAATTAGAATCAGGATTTAAGTTTGTTAATCGTTGTTAATTTCTTTTGGTTTCTTGCGATTGCATGTGATCGATGATCTTTATTTTAATATGTTTGTACAATTTAAGGGACTTTACTTCAATTCGGATTTTTTCTTCTTCTTTGATGTTCTTTTTGGGTCTTGTACCTTTCTTATTCAAACTTCCGCTTTTTTCCAAAAAAAATACAAAATACAAAAAAAAAATTAGATTGCAAAATTTATCATTATAAGCTCACCAGAGCACGAAGTGCTTAAGGTGAGCTATTGTGATCGGGCTTTGTCCGACGTCCGTCCGTCCGTCAGTCCGTCCGTCCGTCCGTCAACAATTGCTAAAAAAACATTTCATCTGAAACTACCTTGCAAAATTCCTTCAATGAAACTTCACACGAAGCTTCCTTGGGTGTCCCTCTACAAAAATACAACAAGGGGTCACAATTGATTAACAACAACAATAACAAAATGGCCGACTTCCTGTTTTGCTTTAAAATGCATCTCCTCTGGAAATATCAGTCCAAATTCAATGAAACTTTAGAGGAAGCTTCCTTTTGTGGCCCTTTATAAAAATACAACAAGAGCTCACGATTGATCAACAACAACAACAATAACAACAACACCAACAGCAGCAGCAACATCAAAATGGCTGACTTCCTGGTTTCCTTTTTCAAAAAACTTCTGCTCTGAAGCTATCAGTCCAAATTCAATGAAACTTTACAGGAAGCTTCCGTGGGTGACCGTCTACAAAAATACAACAACAGGTCACGATTTATCAACAACAACAAAAACAACAACAAAATGACCGACTTCCTGTTTTGCTTAAAAAAACATCTCTACTGAAACTACCTGTCCAAATTCTATGAAACTTTATAGGAATCCTTCTTGTGTAACGCTCTACAGAAATACAACAAGGGCTCACGATTGATCAACAACAACAACAACAGCAACAACAACATAATGGCTGACTTCCTATTTTGCTTTAAAACAAACATCTCCCCTGAAACTACAACTCCAAATTCAATGAAACTTTACTGGAAGCTTTCTTTGGTGATCCTCTACAAAAATACAACAAGGGGTCACGATTTATCAACAACATCAACAACCGAATGGCCAACTGCCTGTTTTGCTTTAAAAAACATCTCCTCTAAAACTACCAGTCCAAATTTAATTACACTTTACAGGAAGCTTCCTTGGGTAACTTTCTTCAAAAATGCAACAAGGGGTCGCGATTGATCAACAACAACAGTCTGGCCAACTTCCTGTTTTGCTTTTAAAAACATCTCCTCTGAAACTACCAGGCCAAATTCACTGATTTTTTACAGGAAGCTTCATTACATGACCATCTGCAAAAATACAACTAGGCATTGAGATTGATCAACAACAACAACAACAAAATGGCCGACTCACTGTTTTGCTTTATGTTAAAATCTTGATAGTTATGTACAGTTTACTCTTGAAGCAAGGGCATCAAATCTTCCTTTATGGTTTCCATTTCTGTTGATGTTCACAATTATGTAAATAAATAACAATGTTGTGGCTGGGTGACCTTGACGAAGACCTGTTAGTCTACTTTTTATTTTTGAAGCTACAGCAATGAAATTTGGACCATGTTTAATGTTTTGAAAACAAATATCAATATTGTCCTTGGATGACCTTGTCTGTGACGTACTGACCTACTCTCTTTTGAAGGTGCAGCAATAACATTTTGACCATGTGTACAGTTTTGAAAACTAATATCAATGCTGTGCTTGGATTACCTTTATTGTACCCTTTTGACCGTTCTTATTTTTGAAGCTACCGTTTTGAAATTTGGATCATATGAACAGCTTTGAGAACAAATATCAAGCTATATTGATTGCAAAGGTTAAACAATTTCACTTATGTGAGCGATTTAGGGCCATCATGACCCTCTTGTTTATAAGGTTATAACTATTTCAATATTAAGGATATTTAATGGTCACAGCTTTACTGAGTACTGTTCTCTTTTAGGTGATCATTGTCCTGATTTCTTAAGAAACCGATTTGTGAAATGATTTTTTTCTGACACGTATTCCTGAAAATAATATTTCTTATGATGCATACAGTTTGACAAATAGTTGTTGCATTTATGCAATGTTGCATTGTAATCTAAATTTGCACCACTCTGTTACTGACCTAAATCTCAGGGTCAACTAAACATGAACTTTTACAACACTTTCGGTAACCTCAACTACTCTACAGGAACTATTTAATCAGAATATCAAACAGAAGATGAAGAAAAAACTTTACAAGTAGAATATTATCTAACCAGCAGGCCGGAAGAATAACATAACCTCACCAAAAAAAGAAGACTTTACCAGAAGAAGATCAACATTTATCATCAAAAGACAAGAAGAAGGAGATAACTACACCAGATACTAAGAACAAGGAGACCAGAATAAGATAACCTTTTTTTAGAACAAGAAATAGCTCATGCTTCAAAGAAATTATATTTCAAATGGTCTTCAATTAAGGTCTTATACGAGAAAATGCCAGGAAGTCATGTTGATCCATTTGGTTAAGGATGGTATACGATCACGGGTGACGATAGCCTCAATAGTTCGGCCTTCAACATCCGGGAGCATAATTTGAACATATTTGGTACACGACCACTACACAATATAACACACAAAACATCTAAGCTCTAGACCTCATTGATTTTGTCAAGAGGATTTTTTCCTTTCGGTTGCCAAGGCAACCAGAGATCAGCATGGAGTTAATTTCTTTAATCATTTTTGAAAGGGCACTATCCAAGAAACATCTCATTTGCGGTTTCGGTGATGTCGTACGAAGCAATTGTTGACGGACAAAGGACGGTAGGCGATGGAAAAAGCTCCTCTTGAGCATTAAGAGCTCCAGTAAGTTTTAGACTTTAAAAAGATTAATCCAAAATATTATTAATTTCATGAATATTGTCTTCAAAACACTTTTTATCAAATGCATGACTACATATGAAGCGTTGTATGTATAAAATGATTGCTAACATAGTTGTAAAACGTTCCCTTTTAGATCCATTTGTTAAATTAAGTTCGCCTAGATGCATTCGTCTATATGCTTATCGGTGAATGCATATTGTTATTGATGTATTTTTAAGGTAGTTTTCGATGGTTTAATAACTTTATATTTTAATTTAATATCAATAACAGAACGAACGAATTGTAGATATGTATTTTGATGAACCAAATTGTAAATTAAAGTAAACGCTTGATATATGAAACATATAATTTACACGTAGGCATTAAGCAATAAATTGGAGGCAAGTAAACGTTGTACACAAAGAAAAATGCAGTAATCAATTATGAAACGGCACACATTTAAGCAATTGCATGCAATTTCCGAAATTTTAATTACAATGGTCAATTTGCTTGCACAGGGTACACACTCTTGTAGTTACTTACAACTTTTAACCTGATATGTGTGTACAGATATAAAACAGTGCTAAATTAGCTCAGCTCTCTGTAGTGAGAGTTGACTAAATTAGTATTTAATTGGAAGCCTTGGATTTTTTTTATTATCATGAATTTATTTTTACAATTTCAGTCCCCTACAAAAGTAGATTGTAAGTATCTTCCATGGCCGAGAGTGTAAGATAGGTTTATCCCAACCCGAGCGTAGGGTGTTTTGCGGAAACGATGTTACCGAATTTCCGCTGAACACCCTGCGCGAGGGTTGGGATGAACCTATGTGACTTGAGCGGCTATGGTAGATGTTTTTTCTCCAACCTCAGTTAAACAAAATGAACTAAAGATGAATTTTGTTTTCGCTAGAACTCTTTTGTGCGTAGGGAAAATAATGAACATATATATGTGTGATAATTCGTGTTTGTCATGGATATGGGCGCAGTGATTCAGATGATGAAAATAGTCAACTCGTTCTTTAAATAATTCTGAGAAGAGTGCAGCAATATGTCTTGAATGGAGAGTGAACACGTTTTTATGGTGCCATTTGAAGCGAGGAATATTTTTTTTTAACATTACCACAAGACATGGTTTTCATGATGCTACAGACGACGGTCGTCAAAATGGCAGGTAATAACAATAAAAAGGAGTTCCATACGGGTACCTGTTTTATCCTTGCCCGTGGGCAAGATAAGAATTTTCACCATGGCCAAATTTTTGGATCCACTTATCTGAGGTGGGAGAAATTAAATTATTGGAAGGCAAAACAAAAGGCTTATACATACCCATTTTTGTATAAACCTGATTTTAGAATGGCTTTGCAAATTACGATATATATGAATTGAATCAGTAAACTGTTAAAATGATGAATGTTTAATAAAATGTTTACCGTTTCAAAATAGACAATTTGTCGTCTGCTTGAGTCAATAAACTCAATAAAATCATGAGTGATAAACCTTTAACTACTTACTAATAATTAATTTATGGAAAATATTAATTACTGACTGTAGCCGTGTTTTGAGAGCTGAAAACGCACAAATATTAAATGACTGGTGGGTCTTTAAAGCTGCACTGTCACAGATATATTGTTATTACAACTTGTATTTTATTTTTTGTCTTAGAAAGAGCATTTTTTGCGTAAATACCTGCAAACAAAAGCTAAAAAAATGCTGACAAAAGATCAGTTCGCAGAATTTTATACTTAGGCCAGAGTTTTTATATCTTTAGATTTACGGGAGCGCCGTACCTAAATATTGCAAAACCCAAATAAAAATAAAATTCATTTTCGTAGTTTTATTTTTATTTTTTCCGACGAACGTTGCTCCAATTTTAAGAAGAAAATAAAATTAGTGTTCTATAACCCATATCTCAGAACCAACTGGTGTACCAATTGTTATTCATTATCGGTCTTTTTACTGCACAAACAACGTAAACCAGTCGGAAATACGCGGGAAACAGAACAGGTACCCGTTACCATAACAACGTTCTGTCAAAAGGGAAAGCAGTTTAGTCATACCCCTTATTTCTCGCAATTTCTGCAGCTATATAGAAATGTTTTACTACAAAGACGTTCCTATGTTTATGTTTCTTTATTTAAATCAAACCGTGGAGAACCTAAAGCGTGTTTATTGTAATTTTTTTGGTAGGTTCAGTATGTTGTTCGCGATTCGTGGAATGATTGCGCAACTTCTTGTCAAAATAAGGTGACAGAAATTCGTAGGTTGTACTGTCAATTAAAAGTCGTTGGCACACGTCGTATATTAACAAGGATGAATTGGATTACAGCGCAAAAATGTAAAGCTTATGACAAACACAAACTGCAAAATGATATCGTGTTCATCATAGTCAAAATGGATATTTTTTTCTGAATTTGACTCTTGAGGAGCATTGAACACACTGCTTCACGGTCACATATTTGAAGAGAAAAACACAAGGTATCGTGATACGTTCGTAGTTGTTAATTAGTTTAATAATGATTTAGAATTTAAATCGTTATAGAGTACTGAAAATAATGTAATAATAACATAGTGTGTGTTTCCGATAAGACAGAAAAATCTGAACATAAGATATTTGGCAGTCAGTACAAGAGGTCAAACTGATCGCTTCCTAATTGCAAACGGGTATAGCTGGAATTAGAAGGATATTGTTCAGGACTGATTCTAAAATCAGTTCTTAGACCTGGTTTTTTTTAAACATATTGTCAAATTTATCTTAATGCTCCCTAATTTTCTATGGTAAAGTACATAAATGTAGATTTTGACTGTCTGTGTATCGGTAAGCCCTGTCAATGTTTGAAGTGAAGAGGAATTTCCATCAGGGCTTAGACTTTATTTGGTAATATTTTCTATATAAAAACCACATCACGGAAAATTGTCACGGTGCTATTTCGTTAAAGACAGAAAAACACATTTGACCTCCTTATATGCACCAGTCATTTGTAACCACGGCCCCCAGGTCCTGGGATTGCCAGGGAAATGGGCCGTGTTTTTACCTTTCAGGTGGCCCCGCAGTGCCGGGTGAATGCGGTGGTTTTGTCTTCGCTTTAAATATAGCGGGAAATGGGCCTTACCTAGGGACACTGGGGTGCGGGGGCATTTGGCGGAGATCTTACCATCTGTTCGTCCACGCAGGGCGTGGATTTTAGCCGGGGTTAGCTGGACCAAAAGTCAAAGTTGCCGCTATTCCCCGGACCTGGGGGGGGGGGGCGTGGTTACAATTGACTGGTGCATTACCGTGTCTGAAACTTTGTTCAATGAAAGGATATGCTTATATTGTGGGCAAAAGGTTAGAAATGGCCATTTTAACTTCTTTATTACACTGACATGTTTCATAAAATCTATGGGTTGATAATATATGCACCACATATGCATAGATATATTCAAACAAATATATACAATTAATTTCAATAAGCGCTTGAACTCAGAGTTGAGGTCAATATTTTCGGTCTTTAAAAGGATCTTTAAATTATGCTTTTGAAACTTTATGGTGATCTATCACCCTTTGTTCAGCCTATGAAATAGCTGACACAAGTAAGGTGTGTTTTGTCTTCATGATATAAGAAGATTTAAAAAATAAAAAAAATCGAAGAAAAATCGGGGTTTTTTTTTTATTTCTCCTTCGGGACATTTTATGCATTTTATTTTTATTTTTATTTCCTCCTCCTTACCCAACTTTTTGAAAAATCTCCCGTAAATCTAAAGATAAAAAACTATGGCCTTAGTTCGTAAATTATGTTTTATGGCTTAAACCGTTACTAACGGTTTTATAAAAAAGCATAACACATCATTTCATTTAACTTAAATATAAAAAACTGCGGTCTATTAATTTTGTCAGCATTCAAATATCCATGCATTTTCGCAAAAATTGGCCCGTTCAAAGACAAACAATTAAAAAGTTGTTAAAACGGTATATCTGTGAGAGTGCAGCTCTAAAGGTGATCAGATTTCGCCTCATAAGATAGAAATACCTGCACCTTTCTTACATTTTAACACGGTATCCTTCATTAGAATCACTGTTTACGATATTTATTTTTTTTCGGTAAATTTAAACAAATGTATTAGTTGTGGTACATATGATTAGTGAGTTAGAGTGCATCTTTAAAAAAAATACTAACACTCACCTCACTCACTCACTCACTCACTCACTCACTCACTCACTCACTCACTCACTCACTCACTCACTCACTCACTCACTCACTCACTCACTCACTCACTCACTCACTCACTCACTCACTCACTCACTCACTCACTCACTCACTCACTCACTCACTCACTCACTCACTCACTCACTCACTCACTCACTCACTCACTCACTCACTCACTCACTCACTCACTCACTCACTCACTCACTCACTCACTCACTCACTCACTCACTCACTCACTCACTCACTCACTCACTCACTCACTCACTCACTCACTCACTCACTCACTCACTCACTCACTCACTCACTCACTCACTCACTCACTCACTCACTCACTCACTCACTCACTCACTCACTCACTCACTCACTCACTCACTCACTCACTCACTCACTCACTCACTCACTCACTCACTCACTCACTCACTCACTCACTCACTCACTCACTCACTCACTCACTCACTCACTCACTCACTCACTCACTCACTCACTCACTCACTCACTCACTCACTCACTCACTCACTCACTCACTCACTCACTAACTCACTCACTCACTCACTCACTCACTCACTCACTCACTCACTCACTCACTCACTCACTCACTCACTCACTCACTCACTCACTCACTCACTCACTAATAATCAATATTTCATTCAGTGTTTCAAATTGTATTTTTTGAATTATCTACACTTAAATGGGATAATAAGTATGCCGTTAACATACGGGTTATTGCCTTTTTTCTATCAATACACCTAAATACATTTAAACGTTCTTTTAAAACACAAACGTTTCTTTCTTTTTTCTATAACAAGCCAGGTCTGTAAGAACTTCAAGGACAAAATTCTGTGCTGCTCAAAGAATGGTCCTGCCCATACCGTTTGCAGAAAATGGACTACGGTCTTCAAGTAAGAAGATATTCTTAGCAGTTGAAGTCTTATCCGAAATGCTTCTCTGTTGTCAATGAGTGAGGGTTTACCTTGGAGTTTATAAATACTCATTGCAAAGTACCCCCAAAAAATCATTTCATCTTTAAACTCTGCGAATGCATGATATCTGCATAATTTATCAAATGTATTACTACATATAGAATTGTGTATTCCTCACATGAGTATTGACAGGCTTTTGCATACGTTCACAGTAGTAGATGGTAGTTTTATTCCGTTAAAAGCATTGTTTAATATTATTTGCAGATTTTGATGTGCCAGCACTTAAGTGGTCAAGCAAACTGGAACTGGGAAATGCAGCACTGAATTCCATATTTCAAGAGAATGAAGATGTAAGTAACCCAAACTTAGCATTTAAAACCATTTAATTTCAGAAATCTTTAGTTAATAGTATGTTTCTTCGCATTTCCTTTGTTGCAATATTTGTTATTGTTTGAGAAACAATCAACGGCATTTTAGTAACTAAAAGCTTAAATTGAATTTGATTCAATGCATATGGTTGATCAAATGTTCGCATCCTTCACTTGGCCAAAGGGCTATAACTGCTTCTCATAAAACATAAACATGTTCTTATACTGCAGCAAGCTTTCAGTATTGAATTGACTCTTATAAACTTCAGGTTTATTTGCATTAAGCTTTAAAATGAACTGAAGCATGTTTTAAACTCTGTTTTGTTAAAAATGTTCAAGATCCAGCTGTTCAAACAGAAAAGAAGTGCGTGTGTTCTGATTTAATAATCCAGGGTTCTCAATAAACGTATTTTTCGAAATTTGGACCGGACTAATTGTCATTTGCACCAACTATTTTGGTCGGCAAATGGTTCTTTTTGAGAACACAGAATATCAAAAAGAAAATTGAAAAGAATGAACTGGGTGCTCTCATTTGGCAAAGAACCTAACATAATTTGACAATTATTGCAAACATTCAGTCAGATTAATCAATATAAATTAATAGTACAGATTGCTGTGGCCTAAATTGGTGAAACCAATTGTTTTATCATATGTACATAATTAGCCTCATTAAAGCATTTTGGGTATATGATATAATCTAATCATTTTAATCGTTTAAATTGTTTTCATACATAACAGAACAGAACATAACAGAACATTTATCGTAACATATACAGTTCATCGTTGTTACAATAACATAACACATGGCATGGCAATAGTTGATAAATGCGAGAGTGCATTATACATAAATACATATATAAACTATCAATGATTTCAACATGTTAAAAGTTAAGCATTATTATTCAAAGCAGTATATCGTAGCTTAAAAGCATGTTTGCAATACAAAGCTAGTTTTCGTAGACATGCAGCATTTTCCGAGTTTAATAATTGAATGAATTTAAACATGCTTGGTCTTGCATAGTAAAATTTAGTTATGTATTTTTTCCTAATGTCATTATATTTCGGACAAATCAAAACAAAGTGATATTCATCTTCGATATCATTATGAACACATAAAACACGTTTTCGTTGATTTCTTTCAATATTAACATATCTGCCTCTTTCAACATTTAACATATGAGAGGACAATCTTAATCTAGCAATTATATTCCTAAGTCTATAGCTATACAATTTATCTATATACGATGACATATGAATAGTACATTTAAGTTCTCTGTATAACACTAGTGAACTTAATGAGTTTATAACATTTTTCCAATGTCCAATAAATGAGTCGATTAACCTTCTTCTAAAATAAGGAATAAAATAATCAATATTAATCGACTCCAGATATAACCATACTTCATTGAATCCTGCATTTTGTAATATAGTGCGTACATTAGAACACCAATTGTTTGAATTTGCGTTATTTTCCGCATCATATCGAAGGCTTTGCAATGTATTGAATAAAATGCAATTGTGTCTTTTAAATGTATACAGTTTAAGAAAATATTTTACAATTCGTACATGTCTAGTAACATACAGAGGGTACCGTCGTAGTTCACCATATATTGCAGCGTTACTAGTGCTTATTTTTACACCAAGAAGTCTTTTTAGAAATTTTCTATGAACCCTTTCTATATTTTCAGCTCTACAAAAGCCCCATACTTCACAAGAATAGCACAAAATTGATGACACAAATGAGTCGAATAAACCCAGCATAATTTTAACAGGAATTTCTTTCCCCCTAGTAATCGCAAACAAATTTCCCATAGCCTTAAGTCCTTTATCTGCTAATGTATGTGTAGCGTTCATAAATGATCCCCCACTTGACAAAACAATACCAAGATAGTTAAAAGATTGAACCTTTTCTATCAATTCATCATTGTAGTAAAATTTTACATTTTCATTGTTATTACCTCCCTTTTTATAAACAACTATTTTTGTTTCATTAACATTAACATTAAGTGTCCACTTTTCACAATATGCATACAAATTATTTAAAGATCTTTGAAGACCTTTAACAGAATCAGACAATATTACAGCATCATCTGCAAACCATACAAATAAATTGAAAGTTGGTCTAATGTTAAACCTGCATCGTTATTTTCATTTAAGTATAGTTCTATATCATTAACGAACATATATATGAATGTTCTTGCGCTTGATCTTTTTGCTGGTAAAATATAAGTTTAAACTAATCAAACATACTGGGCTTTTAAACGTCACGTGATATGGAAATTTGGTTTTGATTTTTTTCTGTGCTAGTTTTAGAATATTCTTAAAGTTGTGTTGCATGTTTGTTATTGCAAAAATATCCATCTTTTCCTACTGGTTGATAAAAGATGCTTGAAAAATTTACTTTACGTAAACATATTGGGCGGTTAAAAGTCTTAAATAATTTTAACTTGAAATTATGCATTTATTTTGATTTCTACCGGATGTTATTTAAAAAAAACAACAAAAAACACAACAAAAAAAACACAAAAAAAACAAACTTTTTACTGGAAGGCATGTCAAAAGGGTCACAATTGATGAATCAAATTTGTAAAAGTTACACATGTACATGCATATTTATCTGTAAAATGTCTAAACATATCTATTTTAGTAGTATATACCTGAATATAACAAGGATGTGTGAAATATTAATGAATTGAAATTTAGTTCATTTTAATTCTTAAATAGTTAACATGATGCTTGTCAAATTCTTTTATCATTTCAAATCTTTAAAAGTATTTTAAAAGTTTTTAGAACTCATTGTTTAGATTTTTCAACTGTTTTGGTCTTAATGAAAGCAGTATTTTTTTTTATTTTCCATTTAAATCTAACATCACATTTTTATATTTAACATTTTGCAACAGTTTTTGTTAAACTTTTTGTGGGTTTTGCTGTTTTTGTAACAAACAAATAAGAAAATAGTCTGTATTCTCAATGTTGCTTGGCTACAAATTATTATTATTATTATTATTATTATTATTATTATTATTATTATTATTATTATTATTATTATTATTATTACTATTATCATTATTATTATTATTATTATTTGATTAGTTGTTTGGCTATCATTTACCATAATTTTTAAATTGATGTTTGTCCTTTCAATTCTAGTAATTCTAGTAAAAAAATGCAATTACTCTTGTTTTTAATATCCTTCTATGCAATTATTATTGTAATGTAACTAGTTTGTTGCATTAACATATATTAAAACGTTTCCCATTTCACCCGTAGGCATTCAGTTAGCGTTAACTATCACTTGTCCAGCAATAACACGTCAAGCCTGTAGAGGCAGCGCCGAAGTTAATATTATTATATTCTCTCTCCGCCTTTCCTACCGATACATGTATACTTATGTGAAAAACTACAGAAACAAACTCAGTAGCAAAAAGTTTAAACATAAACCCGGTTTAATGGCACTGGGTAAACGCCAAAGACAGAGAACACACAAAAATAATCACAAACAAGAAACATGGAAGAACAGCACAGTGCATACAAACTATATAAAAAAAACTAGGTATGTTTATTAAGGTGTGTTAGGTACGGCAGTGGAACGGTCAGTATAATAGAAACGAAAATATTCAAAGTTATTTAATTTAAGTATTTCAGAAAAATCGATCCTGATTTGGTTTTATTTCAGATAGAAATAAGGCCAATTGTATATAGTTTGACATTTTATCCTGTCGGGGTTTCAATTAGTGTTTTTGCCAATGATCTATTATAATCGACAATTGATCGGAAAGGCCTACGTCGGAGACATCGATAGTGAAATTTGAACAATCACTTATAGAAACAAGGGACGTAACCGCGAGGATTGGTTTTCAACTTCTGATATTTGTGGTTTAAAAGTATTTTTAAGTGATGTTCCCGTTCACTTCTTGCAAAGTAAGAATTAAGTTTTCTCAGTTTTCTCAAAGGATATGTTTTTTTGTAAAACGTATAGAATAATCAACTGCTTGTTGTACTTTTTACTAATTGATCATTGAAACAAACTGATATCTTTCTTTGTTATTATTTTACACATGTATGCAATACTAAATGTAAGACAAAAATTAGTGCCCGTGGAAATTTACAAACAATATTTTAAGGGAGCATTGGTGCTTAAGACTGGTGCATGTACTTGTCTGCATGTTAAATGACCAAAGATAATTATATAATAATTTAATCGATTAGTAATCATAAACCGATTATCGATAGTATTTTTCTGTCCGATTCCCAACACTAGTTTCAATAAGCGTACGTAGACATATTTTCGTCAAGAAAAGCGCAGATAGGTCCTAGAATTTGACTCCAGGCGTTTTTGAAGTGTAAATTTTTTCGTACTCGCAACCGGACCCTTTCGATGAGTGCTACAATAGTGTAAGTCATATTAATAGGGTTAAGGAACAAAGCGCACTGTCTGAACGGAGCCCTAGTAAGAGCTATAATGGTTATTTAACGTTCTCCAGTGTATAGCACTGGCCGACGGGACCCCCATTTAACATCCCTCCCGGAAGACGACTACTATTTTTTATTGTGCTACGGCGGAGAATCCAACCTGCCATCCCGGGGTTGACAGTTAAGTGTGTTGCCACTAGATCATGTACGCCACTACGGGGCGTTCTGAAAAATCATAACATATTGCTTTGTACGCCTTGTGTTATGCGACCGGACGTTTCCTGTCCAAACTAGTCAGAACCGGATTTCCGTAATTGAAAGAAGATGAAATGTCATTGCATGCGGTTTTGAAAGGCGTTGGCTACCTCTTTTAACACTACACGGTCCGCCTCTCAGCCTGTCGGTAGAGTTTATGCACTAATCGTGTGTACATGGAACACCAAAAATACAGCTGCTTTAGTTGCTTGCACCTCGTGGGAGTCGCAAGACAAGCACGTGTGCACCCATGGATCAATTACCGCCAATGAAGGTCATAGTTCTCTTTTCTGTTATCAAATGCTAATTGCGTAGTTTTGATTGTAGCAACATTAAGTCGTATACTGTCAAGTTGAAATTATAGGGTTTACTTCAAACATTTTAACATAATATTTAAATGCGATGACATTGGTACTGTGGTGCGGATTATTAATGGAACGTTATTTCGAAACATAATACAGGCCGGTTCCGAAGATTGGATTTAGCACGACCGAAGAGTTCTGTCACATATTTTTGCGATGTGAATTCTGTCACTTCTATTTCACGATGTGGTTTATTTATTTATTTATTGAAAAGGCTTTGATTATCGCAAGAAATAAATAGCAAAGATATTTGTTTTAAATTTAAAAATAAATTTTAATTGTACTTATGAATAAAGGAACATCCATCCACATGACTTAAGTACGTAGACAGATGGACCAAATTCATGCTAAGAATTGGTGACTTGGAATATCTTAAGTTTCTAAGATTCAAGATTATTAAATATACCTCGTGTCACAATTCATGACAAAAAGGAGTTTTGATATGATAAAAATAACAGAATAGAAAAACATATGAACCTGACCCCAAACATGGTAACAGTTTAGCTACCAATAATGAAAGGTTGCTGAATAGTTCATATGCTATAAATGGCAGGTCGGACGAATGCAATGATGGCAGATGGGTGTACTATATCTGCATATATACATACATATGCTTATGAATTATGATTCTTTTTCAAGGTACGTACATTTTTCGAGTCGTCGATTGCCTTTCTAGTAACACCGGCTGTGGGAATGATTCTGAAACGAAATAATAACTAGAAAATATGAGTGTTAGGTGACCTTGACCCTACTTACACCTTATATGATCCAAACCATCATCTCAACTTAAGCTCGCTTAAACACTCAATTGTAATTATGGAACGCATTTGATATATTCAGTAGCAAACCTTGATTTTATTACCCTACAGGCAATTCAAAGGTACACATTAACATGAATTGCATATATATTCCAAGTTCCTAGCTTGTATGTTATTCCTCACACAAAATTATGTTTGCAGAATGAAATGGGAAAACAGATTGCTGGTCAATAACTTAAGGTACAATTGATCGATTTTGATGTCCGATTTATCACCAAACTTGCCGAATGTGTTTATCAGCAGTATACCACGGCCAATTAACCAGCTTTGTCGCCCCAGTTATTCCAGAGTTAGTGTCGAAATGTTTTCTAAAAAAATATGAGATACAACAAGTGATTGATGCTGCAAAAGTTATTAATTAAGAACCAAACTTTCCGCAATGCGACGAAACCAGGTTTTCAAAGATTAATTTAAAGCCTTCGTTCTAAATTCTCTTTCATGGGTTTCTTTTATTTGTAGAAAAGGTGACATTAACCTTAACCCTAGTGGCCCACATAGAATCCTAAATCTCAGTATACTCTATCTGCTTATCAAGTTTTGTCACGATTTGTCCACCTCAACCAAAGTTATTTAGTACGTTTCCCTTACCAACGTTTATGTAAAAAAATGCCAGAGAAAGGGGTAAATTAAGAAACGAAATAGGCAATTCCTGGATATGTTTCGTTACAACTTCGTGGATGATATATCTAGCTTATTACTAGAACCGTATGTCTTACCACTCAATATGTTTTTTCAAAATATTATTTTGAAGTGTTTTCCAAAACGATAGTTGATACAAAAAGTGATTGACGCTGCAATTCGACCAGTAATTCATACAGAAATATAACAAAAGTTAGGTAAGGAATTCTTCAAATATGTTGAAAGTTTCCTCAAATCACATTTGCTTGGATTATAAATTGCTACTGGTTGGGCGAACCCGAAGGACACTACTGATTTGGAAACAACACAGAATATTAAGCATAAACACCTGTTCGTCTATATTTAAGATAAACCGACCTGTAGCGCTTAACTTGCTATGACAACATATAGAGATATATCTACATTTTTTTCTGTTATTTTCTCGACAATTATCGAAATTTCAGAAATGAAAAGCAAACAAGAGTGTCATGATGATCCTAAAACGCTCACCTAAGCAAAGGTCCACAACTCTGTGATAAAGCATTAATAAAAATGTTGCAATTTAAACATATCTTAACTGATGAAGAAGCCTTGTTTTATATTTGTAAAGGGTCATGCAATGAAGTTATCTGTAAAGTTTTATTGAATTTGGCCTGGCAGTTTCACAAATTTTTTGAAGGCAAAACAGTAAGTCGGCCATTTTGCTGTTGATCAATTTCAATGCCTTGTTGTATTTTTGTAGATGGTCATGCAATGAAGCTTCCTATTAAGTTTCAGTAAATTTAGTCTGGTATTTTCAAAGGAGGTGTTTTTAAAGCAAAACAGGAAGTTGGCCAGATTGTTGTTATTGTTGATCAATTGCGACCTCTTGTTGAATTTTTGTAAAATGTCACCCAATAAAGCTTCCTGTAAAGTTTCATTGCATTTGGACTGGTAGTTTTAGAGGAGATTTTTTTAAAACAAAACAGGAAGTCAGCCATTTTGTGTTTGTTGCTGTTGTTGTTGTTGATGATCAATCGTGACCCCTCGTTGTTTTTTGTAGAGGGTTACCCGAGGAAGCTTCCTGTAAAGTTCATTGAATTTGGACTGGTAGTTTTAGACGAGATAATTTTAGAGCAAAACAGAAAGTCAGCAATTTTGTTGTTGTTGCTGTTATTGTTGTTGTTGATCAATTGTTGTATTTTTGTAGAGGGTCACACAAGAAAGCTTTCTGTTAAGTTTCATTGAATTTGGACTGGTAGTTTTAGAGAAGATGTTTTTTTAGCAGACAAGGACCGATCACAATAGCTCACTTTGAGCACAAGTGCTCTGGTGAGCTAAAACAGCTGGTTTGGGATCTTATGGAAAAATGCATATAAAGGTAATATTTCCAAAATGCTTTAGGTATCAAAAACAGAGCTCAACCAGATTCAAATATATTTTAATTACTTGGTTCTTCTAATTAACCGCTAATTTTAATGTTGTCCAAAAATCAAGTTTCATAACGGTTCTGATTAACACTCGTACGCTCCAGTGTATGTAATAGAAGTATTGTGTGAAAAACATATACGCGGGGGTCTACCAGTCTTGTTTTTTGACGCGGCCTAGATATATCGTTATAATTTTAATTGGACAAGGGGTCCTAAATACATTTTAGAGGAAGACTAAATAATTATCAATAAAAAGTATTACTCACTTTTCCTAAATCTATGTTGTTAATGAACCGTTTTGATGTCCTTTGACTTTCGATATATAGCATATCTGTATAAGTAAATATTAGCCAGACGACCATTTACGACAATCTACAAATTTATTCACTGTCTTTTCATTTATACTAGAAGTTATTATATTCATTTGTCAAGGGAAAGCACTGCGCTTGAAAACCGCTATATATTTTTGCGCATACCTTTCGGAAATTTTAACAATAAGGAACACACTCAACAAGTCAGGCGTTAAACCTATTGCTAGGAGGATTTATTTCAGGCGATTATGCACATAAGCCATAATGCAACCTTTAAAGGGCGATAAAATACCATTATAAATATATTTATCATTGCCTGTAAAGATGATTAAGTAAATTAATTCTTATTCAACTTCATTGTTTCTCTTTTTTCTATTTAAATGTAGAAACTTATGTTTCATAGCTTAACGAACAGGCAATCATTTAGATTTTTTCCAAAGTTATATATAAGTAAAGGTCTGTCACAGAGCGAGTGTGGGACTATTGTAATATCAGGTACTCCCTCTGCCAGTATTGACGATTGTTTGCGGAGATTAAAGACCCCCGTCGGCTTATAACCGGTCATTAAACCGCAATTTTCAATCTTTGCCGATCTTTGCTTTGTTTACAAATAGGACAAAGTGAAATTGAAAAGATACGACTTTCTTTTGGGTTTGTCAAAAAAAAAAATACACATATATTGTTTTTTTGTGTTACGTTTTCTTCTGATAATAGGCAATTAAAGAGGATATTTTGAGGTTTAAAAAAGGATCCGTCGCTTACTGACATCGTGAGTTCGACGTTGATACAACGTTGTATTTAAGTCGCCGACGTCGCGACCAAAATCCAACCTATATCCAACGTTGATCCAACGTCATGTGTGTTGCTGGGTTAGGGTAAAGGCCAGGGCAACGAAGAGTAAAATGCTATATTTTTAAACTCAAAAATGGCGATTACGCAGCTAGATATCATTCTTACGTACACAGAATAGTTGCCATATATCATCAAATTGTTCGCAGACATTTACTGCGAAATGATTAATTTGCTGCCGTTCGAGTCCGGGGGATACATATTTTATCTAATCTTTAACAAGTTTCTGATAACATGACACTTTCTTTGTTAAATATGTTATATATCAATTTGTGGTATCCCTTTTTAGTTGAATCACCTTTCAGAATGTTTAAACCTCATTCAAATTATGTAAAAAATGCATTTTTCACACTTAAAGGTGAACTGAACTGTAATTTCTGCTTCTTAATTTTATTCATTCTTTCTATTAAACGCGCTCAAGTTTAATAATCAAAGCGTAAAATTTCTACGGTCTACCGTTACCACGGAATCCGCCTCTGTTCTGCCCATTCTATGGTTGCTAGATGAATTTTTGCCCTTGAAATAAGTGGAGACTGTGTTGTCTCCCTTTGTTTTAAGTGCGCATGCCCAGCGAGTACCACAATGCACTGCACCATTTACCACTCTATTTCCCGGAAAATGTTAGATATTTCTGGGTTTCTGATGTCGCCAATATATTGAAATAAGAATTATATCTATAAAATCTACGAAGTTGGTTTGAATAGCGATACGAAGTGTTTTATATGAAGTCAGTCTGTATCCTTGCGATAAATATTAACGTGTTACTTCCCTTGGATTAAAATAAGCCATTTAAAATGGAGGCCATGACAACACTTCTTTCAGAAACCGTCAATGACAGACAAGTCAGTGGCACAAAATAAGGTAGCGATAATGAAATGCAGACGATCTTAAAATTTTACGACCGTGCTCGTATGTTTGAGCAGCTGGTTGAAACGGATTGATTTACCAAACAATAATTGCAGTGTCAATTAAAAGTAATATCTTGCGAGGACTTGGACAGGTTTATATAAACATTGGAGATTTTTTGACTCAAAGAAATTGGAACAACCAGCATTCCATAATATTGCTTTACATTTGGCTGTTTTAAGTCAGCATTTTAATGGAATGCTGTGTTGCACTCTACTTAGGAAGATAAAATTGTGAGTGATAAAGGTGAGTGATTTGATAATTACTTGTATTTTATAAAAGAATGACCTCCACAAGAACAGTTAACAGTAAATCTGTCAGGAAAAGTGGGCCCAATGATGGGCTCGAACCTATGATCACTAAAACACTAACCGATGCCCCATGTTTGTATGGGATTACCCAAAAACTTCACCCCTCTCCATTTTATCTAAAGGCTTATCAAGACACCCTTGCATTTAACATCAAAGTAAACCTTGGAGGGACAGTCCATTCGGTGTTGGACTCTAGCCCAAAAACACTCAAAAGTTATCATGGAATTCTTATTAACTTAGCTAACCAAGCTGCTGCTTCCCCAAATACAATCCACAGTACAACAATAAGGCAACTATCAATTCATTGCTGGATTTTCATCCCCCGACATTGTTTTTTATTCGCCGCCACTTAGAAATATTGACGCACATAAAAATGTTGATCTAGTGTACCGGTATGCATTTGCCTATCGGTCCAGAAATGTCTAAGAACTGAGTTTATTCTTTGATGTAAAACGTTAACTTGTAAAATAGGAGAAATGTTATGATCTTGATTGTGGTTCGCCTAGAAACTAATGTTTATGGCCCCTTATGCATTAAGAAAAAGCTTGAACATTCATCTAATGAACAACAAAATACCCCCATTTAAAAGAATGGTTGAAAAGCAATTAATCTAGCAATTAATTTATATTGGCCAAAAAGAGACTTTTAGATTTTAAAGACTGTCATTCACATTTTAAATACAACAATGGTTGGTTTTCATATAAGTGATACTCACCTATTTTGCCTATTTATTTTAAGTATGTTGTAAAATTAATCTGTAAACAAATAATTGAGCTAGAGTTATGGGCCTTTAGCCCCCATAATCACATAGTTTTACACTTTTAGGAACCGCTTAAAAGGGAGTGATCCATAAAAAACAAACAAAAAACAACAACAAAAAACAAGAAAGACTGGTCCATTTTAGGGATATCATTTTATGCCTCTTTTTCTACTATATTGAAACAAAACTGACCTTAGATATTGGTGAACAAAAAGCAAGCAGCTGCTATAAATGCATTGAGTACAAAGAGTGAAATGGACAATGTCTGTATTCTGTCACTCCCAAATAATGACATTTATCTTTTTTATTGAAAAGAGGTTTAGACTTAAATTTCTGTTGCAATTAATTATTATTAAGTTTCTCAATTTCTTCATTGTCCTGATCAATGAAAACAATGAAAAATATTTCCTGAAAATTTAAAAAATAAAACTCTTGTTGAAATGCATTTTTTTGCTGTAATGAATAAAAATCCATACATAAAATAGAGAATTAATTTGATAAAACTTGTTTATGATTTTTAACAATACTACATATATTAAATATATGGTATTAAGATACTGTTCAACTTGTGCTCATAGAAATATAAGTTTACACTTTTCAAATAACTAATAATAGTAATGTTTCATGACCATTTTTATGAATGTTGTCACTGTCATTCAGAAGAACTAAAATAAAATCAAAGTTTAAGGACATTAAATCTGTATGTTGTATGTCAAATTTTGTGTTGGTGGAGATTCGTTATTTATACATGTCCATGTTATGACCTACTGTTGCTTTGTTTATGATTTTATTGGTGAAATATTCTGTGTTCAGCATTTGATGTTTACTTTTATTTTACTGCTTTTTGTCCTTAAACTGTAATTTTATAGGATTTAAAAAGATACTGTAAGGTTAAACACTGAATTAAATTTCAAACATATTAGAGTATTAAATGAAAATCAATTACAAGCAATATCTTTATATCAGTATCTCTTTCAACAATTAATATAAGTATAAAAACAAGTAGCAGTTATATTGTTTATTGTGTATAATTTTGATTGGATATCTGATAATCATGAAGATTAATCAACTTCAATACGGTAAGTCAACATCATAAAATGCTCATGAATACATGGAATACTCATATGGAAAATCAAATTAATAAGTATTGTGAATAATGTTTTTTAAAGACATCATCTAGATCTGCGCTAAAAGCAGTAATATAAGAAATTTATTGTCATATCATAAAATTAAAGCTGCACTCTCACAGATCCAACGTTTTGACACCTTTTTTTTTCTTTCTTGAAACGAGCCATTTCTTGCAAAAATGCACTGAAACTAGTTTATAAGACTGCTGACAAAAAAAATGATCTCAGATTTTTATATTTAATTCAAAAATTGATGTTCTATCCATTTTTCTTAAACCGTTAGTAACCATTCAAGCCATATACATGGATTTTCAAATGGAAATATGAAGTTCTATGATCTGATCTTTTGTCAGCAATCTTATATCATATATTTGCAGATACTTACGCAAAAATTTGCTCTTTCCAAGACAAAGAATTAAAAAGTTGTAAAAACGCTATAATTATGTGTAAGAGTGCAGCTTTAACATCAGTCTTGAACACTTTGTTGTTAAGACTCTTAGTGTTGCAAGTTTGTTCTTATAAATCTTTCCACATGACTTCTTTCTTTGAAATTGTATCACACTTACCTTAATGTATCTAGTATTTGTATAACTCTGTCAGATTCCGCGAATGGCAGATTGTGACTAAGCATCCCATAGACTACAATGCAATGGTTTGGAACTGCCAATGTTGTATTGTACATTTATGGCATACTAGTCATGTTCAGATGTTTGTAGCAATTTCACCAATTTCCTATGTAGAAAATACATGTCTTTGGTCAAAACCAGCGTGAACCATGATGAAGTTCTCTCACCTTTAGAATGAACAACATTTAATTGTATGCACTTCTTTGCATATTTCACAATAGATAGTTTTGCAAAATTAATGTTATAAATAGATGCATACTGTACATTTGAAGTTTCTGCTAAATTATTTAACATTTTGTGCAGGTTTTATCTAGCTAACCTTCATGTAAAATTTGGTTGACATTTGAGAACTTTTGCTTAGCAAATCATCTATTCCATGGCTAATTTACATAAAAGGGATGTTACTCTTTAGTCAAGCCTATGGTTAGAGACGGCCTTTCTTTAAATACAAACTTTGATAGTACTCCATCAATAAAACCTAGGTTTTTGAAGCTACTTTTGTTGTAACATAGCACGAGATTCCTTTTGTCAGTCAAATGACTGCCACTAAGTCAGCTTGGCATTGCCATCGTTTTGCGTACATGTTATGCCAAGTTTTTTATGAGAATTTAAGTGACTAAATTTTTAACAATTTTTTCTTGGTCTTTCAACATCACATCTGGTCAAAGGAGTGGATTGGACAGAGGCAAAGCTGTTGCCTATTTGGGGTACTTATGGGCAACACACCTAGCCCCAATTGAAATTCTAGAATCGCCCCTGCATATTAGACTGATACTGGTACACTAAATTATTCATAGATTCAGACTTCAGCCTGGTTCAGGAACACAGGATCGTCAGTTTGAAACTGTTTCAAACTTTCAGTGTTTGACTTGGTTGAACATATTGATTCGTTTCATTTCCTCCTGTTAACTTTCAAATTAAAAGCGTCTACTTCGGAAGAATAAGCAAATTCCATATGTTTTACTCGTTATTTTGGTGATAAAACCATGTTAGTGGACTGGAAACCTCGGAAAGTCCATGTTTTACTGATTTCGCGGAAGTTGACATGTCGATTGACTGGCTCCCGTTTCATCTTCATTCTCTATCAAAACCGAGAGGCAGTACCAAGGGAAGCAACTACGCACGTATAGCAACGCCAAGGGAGGCAAGTCAGTCGATTTTTTTGGAAAATGCCGAACATGGGGTAGTTTGTAACAAAACTGCCAGCTTATGAAAATGATTTTAACTGAATCACATATCGTATCAAACTTGAAAAATATCAATCTTTTATATCGTTATGTAATAATTAAATGTCAAATATCAGTTCAGTTCTACTTTAAATATATTCAGCCGCGTGTTGCATTAAAATTGGTCTTGTCAATTTTTGAAGGCTGTTTAAGAATGAGGTGTAGTGTAAACAAATTAGTGGCGGGTGTAAAGTTAACGCGGATTAAGTGTGTAAGTTCTATGTATATCAGCTAGCTCACGTGAAAGAACCAGTGTAGCTTTAGTCGTGATTAACAAAATGTTTGTTAAATGTGCACCAAAAGTTTACATTCGTGATACTATGTATAAGAATATATAGAAGCTCTTAATATAGTTGTCTTTCTGTAAATACATGCATAAATAATGAAAGCGATGAATGTGTTGAAAAGTTTAAGCGCGATAAGCCTTATGATTCTTTTTCAACGTTTCTGTTCACAGGCAATAACAATCGAAATATCATAGGCAGGCGGCCTACAGCATTCCTCAAGTTAATGTATATTTTGATAAGATTTACCTTTAACGTTTTGTCTTTATTTAGGATTGTTGGGATAAGAGTGAGGTTTTTGCACGTAAACTGGTTTAAACCCCGAGTAAATTTACATTTTATTGGCCGTTCCAAGGCAGTACCTAACAATCCTTGATAAACATAACTAGTTTTTTTATAATGTATGCACTGAGCTGTTTGTGAAATTGTGTGCTGTTCTTCCAAGTTTCTTGTTTGTAATTTTTTGTTTTTCGATCTATGTCTTTGGCGTTTACCCAGTGCCATAAACCGGGTTTATGTTTAAACTTTTTGCTACTGAGCTTTTTGTCTGTAGTTTTTCATATAAGTAAATATAAACTGTCATTTAAATATATAAACGCACGACATTTACATTTTAATATAGTTTACAATTGAAATCCTTTTGTCTATGTCGTTGCTAAGTGGGCATTTCTATCATCTCATAAAATATGTTTTATATTCCTTACGCTGAAGTACAGTTATAGAAGAGCAAAGCTAAGCCCTTAATACTTAAACGTATAAGAGACAATTGTCATATTGGTTATATATGGTCTGAAAGATGTGTTACACTTATCTTAAGATTTTGTAACACGATACAGTTCAGCCGTCTAATTAATACCGGTATCTGATCAGAGAAATGCAATTTCAATGATTGAAACAAATGATTTTAAAATTTAAAAAAGGTATATCTTCATCTGTTGGATATCGGGTTTCGTGGTAACATTGGTTACTGCGGTTATATTGAAGCATTTCAAAGTTTATTATACTTTGATAAGATTTACCATTTCTTAACTTATTCAGAATTGTTTGGATAAGCTTGAGGTTGTGCACACAAACTCGTTTAAACCCCAGTAATTTTACATCTTACTGACCGTTCCAAGGCGAAATTTAATCAACCTTAATAAACACACTTAGATTTTTGTATATAGTATTTATGTACTGTGTTTTTTGTGCTGTTGTTCCATGTTTCTGGATTGTTTGTTTTTGTGTTCTATGTCTTTGGCGTTAACCCTGTGCCATTAAACGGGAACTATGTTTAAACTTTGGATTCTGAGCTTGTTTCTGTAGTTTTTCATGTAAATATTTATACAAAATAATCTGCCGTCTGATTAAGGTTATGCGGTTTCAAAAAGTTACAATGAGTTACAATATTGATTTTAAAAAATTTGCAAAAGTATTTTCATCAGTCTATGGATCATTGGATTACGTAGTTACATTGGAGATTTAATGGTGCCATTTGTTTTGAGCTGAGTAATACTCAAATCTCTTATTTGATGGGCCGATTTTACGCGAGAAATGTATTGTTTTGGGTGTTTAAGTGAGATTGAGATGTTCAATATAATGCTTTACAAAATAACATGGAAGCGTTTGGCTACAGCACACAGAGATTAAAACAAACTGGAAATGTGTTGTCTAAATTAGCTAATGGAGCAGGGAAACTTGTAAAGATCCATAAGGTCGGGGAAGATCCATGACTCCAAATCCTTAAACAAAACAAGGACATTAATATTTACCATGGTGGTAATTTCCGTCTGTCAAGAAACATCCGTTATACTAAAATAATTTGTTTTAACAGGTTAACGTTAAACTACATAAGAGCCAACAAAACCGCAATAGCGTCCTCTGAACGTTTCTCTTGTTTGACAGATGAACAAAAAATATAAAGATGCTACGACCACAAAACAAAGTACAAAGACAGCGGTGAAATGTTTTCGGGACTATCTACAAGCAAGAACTTCCCAGACGTATTTAAAATCACTCCGATGATTAAAATCCTTTAATTGGCGATTTCTATTTGGAAGCCAGGAATCAGGATGGTGAATGCTATAAAAAGAACTCTTTATTTTATACAGGCATGGGCTGCAGCGACATCAACATTTAAACAGATATGTGAATAAAAATACATTTAGAAGGGGGATGATTTCTAAACATTTAATAGTGCATTCAAGTCATTGTCAAAGGAAATAAAGTGACAGTGGAAACCATCTGTGAAGCACACTCGGCCGAACAGAATGATATCGCTTAATCTGGTCGATAAATCATCATGATATCGACCTCACTAAAGTGCAATGATAGTCAAGTCGATGTAATCGTTGTCTCTAAAGTTTAGCTTTATACGGGCGGACAGCAGACGGACAACCGTTTTGACTCCTTTTTTCGTTCTGCTGGAGACTTATTACAATATACTTTTTGTTCTTCAATATATCGTACAACTGCTGTTATATATACATACTCGTCAATGCTAATGAGAATAAAATCTCAAATTGTGAATGAACTGGCGCTAGATAAACATTTAGGCGGTTTAATCAATACCATACAAGCTCTACTATAGTAAAAAACTGCGTCAGGAAATGTCAGCGGTATTCATGCATACGTTATTATGTTATAAGTATACAGTACGTATTTATAACGTGTTTGTAAATGATATATTGCAAAGTTATTCATTTTGATCGTGCATGTTATCAATATTCATTTTTTTTAAACGATGAGCTATATATATTAATCATGTTCAATCAATTTGTTTTCTATTTTGTCTTATTATTCATACTTTCACACATTTGTATAGGGTACCGCGATTTTTTACTTGACTAGTATTGTTTTTGCCGCGAGGGCCGGTAATAATTATTAGCTACAGCCCGCCTGAGAATTATTCGCACCTAATGTCAAGTTTCGTTTTATAATCAAAATTTATATCAGCGAAATCAGTCCACTATTATATATCATCACATTATTCGTTCAACTCTTTTTTGATCATTAAGGATGGCAGTCGCGAACACAGTTTTTGAAATAGTGATTTTAATCGACCATTAATATACTATTCTGCACGACGTTTCTTGCCTTGCGTTGTCATTGACACGTAAATACCCGATTTCGTTACATCGTTGTTAAACTATTGCTTTTGCAAAACACTCTTTATTCGCACGCCTCCAACGATTCAATGAGAGTTTCAACCGGAAACATAATTTTTGAATTTCTTTAAGCAAATTTTTAAATTATTTTATTATAAATATAATTATTTGAACCTGCCTTTTTAAAAGCAGATATAGCTTGTTTTACGCGCAGAATTGACTTTTAATTTCTGCTTGACAATATATGTGTCCACGTTTATCACCCACATAATTATAAGAAGCAATACTGCATATGCATTCAGACGCAATTGCAAAGGAATACGATTTCAGACGATTTCTATAAACGTGGTTGTTTTGACCTTGGAGTAACATCAAAAGCAAATCCGTCAAGTAAACAGTCATTGATAAATCAAAGATTGGATATGAATGATATACAGTTCTCACGTGACACAGTGGAGCTGAATGATATACAGTTCTCACGTGACACAGTGGAGCTGATTACATATGTCCGCAAAACGCCTAACAAAATATGGTTATATCAGTTATGATGGGTGCATTGGAAAGCGCGAGAACGTGACGTAGTTTTGTGGTTTTAAGTGACAGATGGTGGGCAGTCAACATTTTAATTGTATGGAATGGAGGGCATGTACATCGTCAACGAGAAGAGTACCAAACCGGCTCAACAGAAAATGGTATGTTAACACAGAGTGGAAATATAAGTATGTCTTCAAATACACGGATGTCTTAAATAAGCACGCTTGTATGGAGGCTATTCGTTGTCAAAAGTCCAGACGTATAATTCCAACAATTTGCTTCTTAATCGTACTAAATATCCCTTATATTTGTCAATGTAGACGTGCTATTCTAATATGTTGAAATACAAACAAATACAATCTAAATCAATAAATTGTTCATGAACGAAAGGTCCATTCAGGTAAACCACATTGAAATTAACTTTGGCAAAACTTAATAAAAATGCGAGAGATCTATCTTTTTGAAGCACAAAATGCATTCAATGCATGGAAAAAACAACTGTTTATGTCTGACTTTGTCCAATAACTCTAGCTTGACCGGCAAAAAGTTAAAAACGAAATAAACGATATTGTGGGAAACAATGGGACGCCACACATCAGTAGTTCAATGGTTAATTGTTATTAGATTCATCGCACGATATATAGCTAATAATAAACAAATCAGTTTCGGCTCGATCAAAGCCAAAAATAACCTTTAAAGTTGGACCGCACAAATAACGTTTTTTCAGTTAGTTATCTGTGTGTACAAATTATTTCTGAACGACCTTTAATTGGATGCATGTTTTAACATAATTCGGGAGTCCTGAGAAAATTTCAATGCACTCGGTTGAGGCTCAAAACAATACCTACATACAGTAAGATAACTAGAATTTCATTTCTAGAGAAAATAATTGTCTCCCACCATGTATGCAGTACAGGATCTTTACAAGTATACCTACTCATAGGGATCTCTAGCAAGCGGTTGCTCTAGAAGTTGTTCTCTCCACAAAAATGACAAATCTAATAAACGTTGTTGATGTTAATGCACAGCTAAGATTGGAACTTATCGTTTCTGTTGAGTGTAAAAAAAATCCTTAAGCAGTTTTGTTTATTTGCGCGGAAAAACTAATCACACCATATAGTACGTCTTATACCCAGATGAAAGAGTTTATATTTTAAATAGACGGTTGTAAAATAGCACAATAATCAATTCTAATTTGAAATTTAATGTTTAATTAATTTTGCAATAAATCGTTAGACGTTATCCAATTGATTTCGAATCCCCCAAAGTCAATTAAAATCAGTATGCTTTTAAGTATTTTAAAGACCAATTTACGCGTTATTCTATGGGCATTGTTCATAAGCAATTTTAGGGAGTACGTATGGGTCGAGAGGTCGGGAGAGTTGTCAATATGACACGACGATAATATCGAACTCATTTTTCAATTTTGAACACTTTTGTATGAATGCGGTGACATGATAAATATAATAATTTAATTCATAGACCACGTAATTTGTGAATTTTTTTTTTTTTTCTCCCTGTAAGTTCACTAAAAGCAAACCATAAAGCTTACTTGTTCTGGAATAAATGTAAAAGTCCGTGTGTCTAAGTATCATACTAGCACATCATTATATGACACTGGTCTTAACCAAGTTTATATCTAGCATTGCTTAATATATTGCTGCAATGCGACGAATGTAGGTTTTAAATTCGGGCAATAATGACAGTTTTGCAAAATGTAGTTTTTGTTAATCTAACTGACGCCGTAAACAAAAGGAATGCTGGTCTGTACACAAGGGTTTACAACAGGTCATTATTCCCTACTCAAGATATGGAGCAAAAACAGTTTTTTTATTGTTTAGCAACATCAAATTTACCCGACATACGAATTATATAATACCAGCCTACGTCAGCACGTTAGCTCCTGAATAAAACATTAAATAATGAAATGCCTCACTCAAAGTATTGGTTAGTTACCGATTTTGTGTCTAAATTTACCGTCACATCAAGGTCAATTGCTATACCATCATGCAATCAAATTTTATTTAGCAGAAACTATTTTCTTTACAGTTACAGCGACATCGACCTTGATAACAGTGATTCAAATTGCAATGTAAATGTTAACCTTATCTTGCTAATTACGAAGTTTCAAAACTAAATCTTATTCTAACCTTAAGTAATTGAACGTCTTTTTTTCAAATTAGAACGACATTGACCGGACAAAATACCTTCATGGTTCTTTGGGAGAGTATCTGTATTTTTAAATTGATTATAATTTTAATTGTGTCAAATTATTTCAATTGAAAAATCATAGATACCCAGTGAACGTTTATAAAAGCTGAAGTCGATGGTTGATTGGTATGCGGGTATTTAACGTTTAAGACAAAATCTTGGGTTGTAGGCCTTCAAATGTTGATATGTAATGCAACAACAGGTATCGTTAGGATTTTTTTTTCATTGAATGTTAAAAAAAATGTGCAGGTGTTACAAAATGAGACGACTTGTATTATGCGATTTTAAATAGTGCGAATAAAAGGACCAATTTATTTGAAAACGTTCAGAAGATTTGATGGCTATTTTGAATTTGGAACCAAGCCGAAGAACCTTAAGTAAAATAAGGCACCGAGGGGATTTTATAATTCAAGATATTTTTTCAGAAAATGAAAATGTTTTAAAAAAAGCCCTGCTTGGCTTTACTTACTTCAAATTGGCAAAACAAAATTAGTCAAATCGGGTTTCGTTAGTTAAATTGACTCAAGCAGTACATATGTTAGATGAAAGCAATGTTCATATATCGATGTACCTGTTATGAAAGTAGCTAAGTGTATCAAAATTTACATTACCTTTTATGTTTATGACAGGTTATAGTTTGGGGTAATTCCAAAACATTTATGGATTCGTATTCCATCGCATGTGAACAAAATTTAGTTATAATTGCCAGAATAATTGGCCTTGCTTGACATATCTGTATTGTCTGGGTCAACATATGTACGGCCGTTGATAACATTGAAAACTTATGTTCTTACAAAACCTCGAGAATGAAACCAATTTTATAACACTACCTCGACAATGAAAAAAAATGTTATTGCAATACCTCGACAACCAAACCAATGTTATAACAATACATCGACAACCAAAACAATGTTATAACAATACCTCGACAACCAAACCAATTTTATAACAATACCTCGTCAACAAAATCAATGTTATAACAATAACTCGACAACCAAACCAATGTTATAACAATACCTCGACAACCAAACCAATGTTATAACAATACCTCGACAATGAAACCAATGTTATAACAATACATCGACAATGAATCCAATGTTATAACAAAACCTTGACACTGATTGTTATATTATAATACCTCGACAACGAAACCAATGTTATAACAATACCTTGACAACGAAACAAATGTTATAACACTACTTCGACAACAAACCAAGCAACTGTTATTATTTCAAAACATTGCCTTATGTCATAATAAGGTCATCGAACGAAAGGCATTTATTTTTCTTAAAATTATTGCGACGTTGTCACAACATCTAGACCAAAGGCAATACAAAGCTACGTCTTCACTTAAGCTAATTGCACAACAACAGTGGTCACCATCCATCCATGCCAACTAACGTTATTAAGCGAAACGCAAGCTGTTTGGCACCGGCCCTTCTCCTACTTGGTTCTCATTCCGATTTATCGTATTGCGACCTGAGGTTGTTGATGTTGAACAAAGAAAAGTAAAATCAATTTGTAATAAACGTAGTTCTCAAAATGTACATCTTAATTTAATACAAACAATTTGTACAACTGGAACGAGCTTCCAAGTACCATCAGGAACTCGGTATCTTCAGACTGCTTTAAGAAAACCTTGAAAACGCATTACTTCAGGGATTACTATGCATTATTCTAAATAAAGACAGTTTTGATAGGCGGACTGTTTTGACCCAAATCATTTTCTGTTTTGTTCAACATTTAATTTTATATTATTTAATTCCTTCATGTATATTTTAAAAATATATTCTACGATACTCTTAAATATGGGCCACATAGTACTCACATAGTGGTATATGACTCTTTTGGGTATGACACTTTCATGTTTTATAGTAGACACATATAAGTTTTAATTTACCTTGTTCTTTTTTATTTTCACACAATCGCAATTTATTTTTATAATGTCGCATTTACCTGTCTTATGTTTGTTTCGTGTGTTTTATGAAATTGTATTGATGTCGATTTTATATTTGTTTACATTACTGTGTACAACGCCATTGAGTATATTTATCAAATTAGGCGTTTAATCAAATAAACAAGTTTCAAGTTTCAACAAACCAATGTCATGACAATATAAAGGCAGCGACACAAATGTTATGACAACACCTCGACAACAAAACAAATATAATGACATTACCTCGGCAATGAAACAAATTTAACGACATAACCTCGACAACGAAACCAATTTAAAGACCATACCTAAAGAACGAAACCGATGTTTTAACACAATATCGACAGCGTAACTGATGAATTGTCAATACCTCGGCAAGGAAACAAATTTTATTACTAGTCTTCGACAACAAAACCAATATTATGGCAAGACCTCGGAAAGAGAGAAATTTTATAGCAAAACCACGACCAAAAACAAAAACAACAACAACAATGGAATGACAATACATCGACATCAAAACCAATGTTATGGCAATACCCTAATGAAACCAACGTCATGCCAATACCTCGACAGCAAAACCAATGATATGACAACTCCTCGACAACGAAACAAAATTTATACCTCAACGAAACCAAACGTTATGGCGATACCTTGGCAACGAAACGAATGTTATGGCAATACTTTGACAACGGAAACAATATTTTGTTAGTACTTCGACAACAAACCAATTTATGACACTACCTCGACAAAGTCTTCATATTTATAAACAATTGAATTACCTTAAATTGTTTAATTATCAAAAAATACAATACCTTCGTTGAAAAAACAACAACATTTGTTTCGTATTTAAATATGTCCTTTTATAAGGCATAATCAGCAAGTACACGTACAGAAGACTGGAAAAACAAGAGGATATTTACCTTCAGTACTGAATTAACAAATCATAGTTTTCCAGGTTGTCCAGTTCCTTAATGAGAATATCAAAACTCCGTGTTGAGATGCGAAGTGCTTACATGAAATCAAGCGAGTGTTTATTGACAACCAGCACCTTCGCTATAAGTTGAATAAAGACGTATTCAATAATATTTCATGAATGGTTTAAAGCTGTCAATGCAGTTTATAATCGAATGAAGTACGTTAATAAACATAAATCCAATAATTTAAAAACTGCAAGTTTCTAAATGGCATGTAGTTTTAACAATTATTTTGGGCGTTTCTAAATATTAAACTTTGCAGGCCGGGTGCAGCCCCACGCATGACATAACCTTGTTTATGTTACATTGTTTCGAAATGCAATGTTTTTAAATGTAACATTTTACCCCAAAAATCATCTTTCACAAAATACGGTATTTCTTAACTTTCGATATATTAAATTGTATAATAATATCTATCACATACAGTAAATCTGGTTATTTTATTGCAAAATTGGACACATATATTGCCAAATTCCAGAAATTCTTACTTTTATTTAATTTTTCCATCATTTTATCCCAAAAATCACATTTTGCACCATGTGATTGTTCTAGACTTTTAGTATGTTAAATGTGATGCCTGATTTGACACAAATCCACCAAAAAAAATTCTGTGCATTTTTTTTTCCCCCAATTTTTTTATTTTCCCTGGACTATTTTATTACTCTTTTTTTTCTCGAGTACAGGCATAAAAAGCACACTTAGACGATTTGAGGGAGTGGAGTGGGGTGGGCGCGCACCGGTTGCGCCCCCGCCCTCTAGCCGCTAGTGATCATAGTAACTCTCAGTTATAGTTCGTTTTTATTTTAGGCCTGCAACAAACGTATAGTCGGAAGTACATGAAATGGTTGAAGATGTAAGGATAAAATACTTTTTGCACAAAATACATAAAAGGGTATACACACTAATATTTAAATATGACCTATTGTTTAGCATAAGGAATGTATATTTATAAAGTTAAGATCTCATAGCACGCTGATTGATGATTTTTTATTTTTTTTTACTGTGAGTGATTATGAGTAGTAATTATGGCAATAATGTGTCGCTGTTCCTTCAGACTATAAATGCACCGTCTTATTAACGCACGCTGGTTATAAAGTTAGATTAAAAATGATTTTAACATAACCATTCAAGTATTTTTATATTAAATACTGACATTGAAGGCTGTTAGTGTATCGTTCAAAATAATTATTAGTATATTAAATTATATTACCTTTCCATAATCGCAATGGTGTATTAAATTGTTAAATGTAATTGGAGATAATTATGATACTTATTCAAAACATATTTGAAGCTTTTATATTTTCGAAAAACGGAGAAGGTTTTCGTAATATTGAATAATTGCGTATAAAAAAGAAATGCAAACCTCTAGCAATTATTAAACAGCAATTATGGAATAATTCAAATTTACAAATCAAACATAAATAATAGAGGACAGGTTTAAAACATGAAAATTGACGTAAACGCGATATTCAAGATGAAATAAATTTGTATTCTTCATTGAAAAACAGTTTTACTTTGGCTTGCTTTAGCACCATTCAAGTTTTGAAACTGATAGTGTTAATAGCAAAAAATGACACTAAAGAGTTTTTCTGATAATTTTATATATGAATGATCTGTGTTTTTTACGGGAACGAATTAAAGAATAAGTAGTCATGGCCGGTATCAAACATATCGAGAGACATACCCGTTATGTACAAAATTTTGTTCATACAATAAGATCTTTTCATGTTCACCAGTGAAATGATCTTAGGTCAAGACTCACCAATTACAATGTCATTAAGGCTGTATTGCTGTAATTAACTACGATAATTTCAAGAAGGTATAATGAAATAATGTATTTGAATTGCAAGAGAACACACTTGATTAATAGTGTTATTCCGTCACATGCAAATCAATATGATCGAGTTTCAGAACTGACGATAATACCAAGCATAAAACTTTTATTTAATTGTTAATATCAGCAAAATAATTCGAATGTTTAAAGTTGATTTGATTGATCAATACATTAAATGAACGTCGATCTATTCAAATGTAAGAGAAAATCCTTTAGTAAATTACCTTAGATAATGATGACATACTTAATAATTTTCTTTAACAAATATACTTAATTTACGTAATTTGAACCTAACCTTCTGACACTCCACATACTTAGGAGTCAATATTAATCTAAAAGTGACACGAACCCATATCAAGAACACTATTGTCGGTGTTCAGTAATTGTCCCTTATTAAGATCCATCAAATGTTAACACTCCTATTTCAATATATTATACCTCACATATATGTGTCCCTTCTTTATATATATAATATATATCGGTCCGTATATCACTATATTTTGATGAAAATCCAGTTTTATGACGTCAGCGGTCCATATTATAGTTTTGGCCGGTCCGGACCTCGCCAAAATTGTAATATGGATCGCTGACGTTATATGATTGGTTAGTGCGGCTTGTTATTTTCACAACGGCAAAAACTAGTAAACATGATCAGGTTTGTTAAATAAAACACATTTAAATCGCTATAAAAATATTGTTTTTTATTGGAAAGTGTTCGGTATAGTATAAGTAATATAATACACCACTTCGGGCAATATGGCATTATAAGGACCGGTCTGTCAGCCCCCGAAGGTGAATGGACCTCGGCTAACGCCTCGGTCCATATACACCTATATCATACCTTACATAATGTGTCACTTCTTTGTATATATAAAGTTGATCGGTCCGTCTACCGATGTTTTTTAATAAAAATCCAGGTTTTATGACGTCAGCGACCCATATTAGGTTTTTTGCCTGTATAATATGGACCGCTGACGTCATATAATACGGACCGCTTATGTCATAAAACAGGTGAGTGCTGCTTGCAATTTTCACAACGACATTTTTTTAGCAAGTAAATTTAGATTTTTTCAATTAAACATATCAAAGGCGCTTTAAAATTATCAAATGATGAAAAAAGTGTTCGGTATAATATAAGAAATATAACACACACACCACTTCGGTCCATATACACCTTCGGAGCTGACCTGCCGGTCCTTATAATGTACTACCTCAAAACAAGACTAGAATTATCAACACGAGCTAGTATGCAGCCGATAAAACATCACTTCACATGATTAAAAGAATGTTTTGTCACTGTCGGAACTGAGTTGTTCCGTTTAGAAATAGCGCATCATGGTTTTTCAGCTTATAGTATTAGAACAGACACATATATCGTCGCTATTTCAAAATTTACTGGGAATTACGTGGTAGCCAAACTCCATATAAGAAAAAAATGCGTTTCCTCCTCTATTTATTTCGTGATTCTCTTATTTGTTTTGTGCATGCCTCATCTGTCAACTTTTATGACATCGCATAATTATTGCGGGTCCTTAAGTTTAGAAAATGAGATTTACCCTCAAAATAAATTTGCTTACGAAGCTTTTATTACTAATTTCTTACGTGTTTTAATGGAAGGATTTTATTAAGGGCAATGTTATTTTATGTTGCTCAATGTATATATAATGTCATGTCTAATAATATGTATAATTATTATCCAATCGTATCAATTCATGCGTACGGCAAATATTTAACGTCCTTTTGTCATCAATAGTAAAATAATACAAGAAGAAATTGTGATTCCGTGTGGCAAAAGCTCTTATGCGTTATTTTAAAGCATTTGTTGTTTCTAACAAGTCAGAAATAAAACAAAATGCACGTGTGTTTAGAAATATTGTCTACAAATTCTTAATTTAGAGTTTACTGTCGTACGATGAATGTCAGACCTTGGCATTACCATTCACGAAAATAATTAGAAAAAAGATTATTTTTATCTCAAACCGTGTTATTATTGAGATCCTTTAGGTTAGCCTTATTGGACCTTTTATACGGTTGCATAGGGATAGCATGTGTGATTTTTTATTTCATCTCATGGCCACAACCTGTAAGCCATTTTCGACGACTTATCATATCGTTCTCATGCTGGCATTAGGATTCTGTTAATTATCGAAAAAACGCAGCTATATTTTTTTTATCAAATTCCCCTTCAATTCGTTAAAAAAAGTTACGTATTGATTATAACCCTTGTTTAGTTTAAAAACGACTGTGGAGAATGTAACATTAACTTAAACAAAGCCACTTTTGTTGGTACGCTGTTGTGCAAGAGCGTGGTCTTGTGTTGTGGGATAAACCGGAGTACCTTGAGAAAATCAACTTGTTCTGCTTTGCGACCACAAACCAAACTCACATGCGCAGTGGAAAGAGTGGAAATATAAGTATGTCTTCAAATACACGGATGTCTTAAATAAGCACGCTTGTATGGAGGCTATTCGTTGTCAAAAGTCCAGACGTATAATTCCAACAATTTGCTTCTTAATCGTACTAAATATCCCTTATATTTGTCAATGTAGACGTGCTATTCTAATATGTTGAAATACAAACAAATACAATCTAAATCAATAAATTGTTCATGAACGAAAGGTCCATTCAGGTAAACCACATTGAAATTAACTTTGGCAAAACTTAATAAAAATGCGAGAGATCTATCTTTTTGAAGCACAAAATGCATTCAATGCATGGAAAAAACAACTGTTTATGTCTGACTTTGTCCAATAACTCTAGCTTGACCGGCAAAAGGTTAAAAACGAAATAAACGATATTGTGGGAAACAATGGGACGCCACACATCAGTAGTTCAATGGTTAATTGTTATTAGATTCATCGCACGATATATAGCTAATAATAAACAAATCAGTTTCGGCTCGATCAAAGCCAAAAATAACCTTTAAAGTTGGACCGCACAAATAACGTTTTTTCAGTTAGTTATCTGTGTGTACAAATTATTTCTGAACGACCTTTAATTGGATGCATGTTTTAACATAATTCGGGAGTCCTGAGAAAATTTCAATGCACTCGGTTGAGGCTCAAAACAATACCTACATACAGTAAGATAACTAGAATTTCATTTCTAGAGAAAATAATTGTCTCCCACCATGTATGCAGTACAGGATCTTTACAAGTATACCTACTCACAGGGATCTCTAGCAAGCGGTTGCTCTAGAAGTTGATCTCTCCACAAAAATGACAAATCCAATAAACGTTGTTGATGTTAATGCACAGCTAAGATTGGAACTTATCATTCCTGTTAAGTGTTGTAAAAACTCCTCTAGCAATTTTGCATATTTGCACGGAAAAACTAATCACAGCATATAGTACGTCTTATACCCAGATAAAAGAGTTTATATTTTAAATATACGATTGTAAAATAGCACAAGAATCAATTCTAATTTGAAATTGAATGTTTAATTAATTTTGCAATAAATCGTTAGACGTTAGTCAATTATATTCGAGTCCCCCAGAGTCAATCAAAATCAGTATGCTTTTAAGTATTTTAAAGATCAATTTGCGCCGTTATTCTATGGGCATTGTTCATAAGCAATTTTAGGGAGTACGTATGGGTCAAGAGGTCGGGGAAGTTGTCAATATGACAAGACGATAATATCGAACTCATTTTTAAATTTTGAACACTTTTGTATGAATGCGGTGACATAATAAATATAATAATTTAATTTATAGACCACGTAATTTGTGAAAAAAATATAATTTTTCTCCCTGTAAGTTCACTAAAAGCAAACCATAGATCTTACTGGTTCCGGAATAAATATAAAAGTCCGTGTGTCTAAGTATCGTACTAGCACATCATTATATGACTCTGGTCTTAACCAAGTTTATATCTAGCATTGCTTAATATATTGCTGCAATGCGACGAAAGTAGGTTTTCAATTCGGGCAATAATGACAGTTTTGCAAAATGTAGTTTTTGGTAATCTAACTGACGCCGTAAACAAAAGGAATGCTGGTATGTACACAAAGGTTTACAAGAGGTCATTATTCCCTACTCAAGATATGGAGCAAAAACAGTTTTTTTTTATTGTTTAGCAACATCAAATTTACCCAACCTACGAATTATATAATACCAGCCTAGGTCAGCACGTTAGCTCCTGAATAAAACATTAAATAATGAAATGTCTCACTCAAAGTATTGATTAGTTACCGATTTTGTGTCTAAATTTACCGTCACATCAAGGTCAATTGCTATACCATCATGCAATCAAATTTTATTTAGCAGAAACTATTTTCTTTCCTTTTAAGTTACAGCGACATCGACCTTGATAACAGAGATTCAAATTGCAATGTAAATGTTAACCTTATCTTGCTAAACACGAAGTTTCAAAACTAAATCTTATTCTAACCTTAAGTAATTGAACGTCTTTTTTTCCAATTAGAACGACATTGACCGGACAAAATACCTTCATGGTTCTTTGGGAGAGTATCTGTATTTTTAAATTGATTATAATTTCAATTGTGTCAAATTATTTCAATTGAAAAATCATAGATACCCAGTGAACGTTTATAACAGCTGAAGTCGATGGTTGATTGATATGCGGGTATTTAACGTTTTGGGTTTTTGACAAAATTTTGGGTTGAAGGCCTTCAAATTTTAATATGTAATGCAACAACAGGTATCGTTAGGATTTTTTTTATTGAATGTTAAAAAAAAATGTGCAGGTGTTACAAAATGAGACGACTTGTATTATGCGATTTTAAATAGTGCGAATATAAGGACCAATTTATTTGAAAACGTTCAGATGATTTGATGGCTATTTTGAATTTGGAACCAAGCCGAAGAACCTTAAGTAAAATAAGGAACCGAGGGGATTTTTTATTTCAAGATAATTTTTCAGAAAATGAAAATGTTTTAAAAAAAAGCCCTGCTTGGCTTTACTTACTTCAAATTGGCAAAACAAAATTAGTCAAATCAGGTTTCGTTAGTTAAATTGACTCAAGCAGTACATATGTTAGATGAAAGCAATGTTCATATATCGACCTGTACCTGTTATGAAAGTAGTTAAGTGTATCAAAATTTACATTACCTTTTTATGTTTATGACAGGTTATAATTTGGGGTAATTCCAAAACATTTTAGGATTCGTATTCCATCGCATGTGAACAAAATTTAGTTATAATTGCCAGAATGATGGGCCTTGCTTGACATATCTGTATTGTCTGGGTCAACATATGTACGGCCGTTGATAACATTGAAAACTTATGTTCTTACAAAACCTCGAGAATGAAACCAATTTTATAACACTACCTCGACAATGAAAAAAATGTAATTACAATACCTCGACAACCAAACCAATGTTATAACAATACCTCGACAACCAAACCAATGTTATAACAATACCTCGACAACCAAACCAATGTTATAACAATACCTCGACAACAAAATCAATGTTATAACAATACCTCGACAACCAAACCAATGTTATAACAATACCTCGATAACCAAACCAATGTTATAACAATACCTCGACAATGAAACCAATGTTATAACAATACCTCGACAATGAAACCAATGTTATAACAAAACCTCGACACTTATTTTTATATTACAATACATCGACAACGAAACCAATGTTATAACAATACCTTGACAACGAAACAAATGTTATAGCACTACTTCGACAACAAACCAAGCAACTGTTATTATTTCAAAACATTGCTTTATGTCATAATTAGGTCATCGAATGAAAGGCATTTATTTTTCTTGAAATTATTGCGACGTTGTCCCAACATCTAGACCAAAGGCAATACAAAGCTACGTCTTCACTTAAGCTAATTGCACAACAACAGTGGTCACCATCCATCCATGCCAACTAACGTTATTAAGCGAAACGCAAGCTGTTTGGCACCGGCCCTTTTCCTACTTGGTTCTCATTCCGATTTATCGTATTGCGACCTGAGGTTGTTGATGTTGAACAAAGAAAAGTAAAATCAATTTGAAATAAATGTAGTTCTCAAAATGTACATCTTAATTTAATACAAACAATTTGTACAACTGGAACGAGCTTCCAAGTAACATCAGGAACTCGGTATCTTCAGACTGCTTTAAGAAAAACTTGAAAACGCATTACTTCAGGGATTACTATGCATTATTCTAAATAAACACAGTTTTGAAAGGCGGACTGTTTTGACCAAAAACATTTTCTGTTCTGTTCAACATTTAATTTTATATTATTTAATTCCTTCATGTATATTTCAAAAATATATTCTACGATACTCTTAAATATGGGCCACACAATACTCACATAGTGGTATATGACGCTTTTGGGTATGACGCTTTCATGTTTTATAGTAGACACATATCAGTTTTAATTTAACTTGTTCTTTTTTATTTTCACACAATCGCAATTTATTTTTATAATTTCGCATTTACCTGTCTTAAGTTTGTTTCGTGTGTTTTATGAAATTGTATTGATGTCGATTTTATATTTGTTTACATTACTGTGTACAACGCCATTGAGTATATTTATCAAATTAGGCGTTTAATCAAATAAACAACTTTCAAGTTTCAAGAAACCAATGTTATGACAATATAAAGACAGCGACACAAATGTTAAGACAACACCTCGACAACAAAACAAATATAATGACATTACCTCGGCAATGAAACAAACTTAACGACATAACCTCGACAACGAAACCAATTTAAAGACCATACCTAAAGAACGAAACCGATGTTTTAACACAATATCGACAGCGTAACTGATGAATTGTCAATACCTCGGCAAGGAAACAAGTTTTATTACTAGTCTTCGACAACAAAACCAATATTATGGCAAGACCTCGGAAAGAGAGAAATTTTATTGCAAAACCACGACCAAAAACAAAAACAACAACAACAATGGAAAGACAATACATCGACATAAAAAACAATGTTATGGCAATACCCTAATGAAACCAATGTCATGTCAATACCTCGACAGCAAAACCAATGATATGACAACTCCTCGACAACGAAACAAAATTTATGACAATACCTCCACAACATAAGCAATGTAATGGCAATACCTCAACGAAACCAAACGTTATGGCGGTACCTTGGCAACGAAACGAATGATATGGCAATACTTTGACAACGGAAACAATATTTTGTTAGTACTTCGACAACAAACCAATTTATGACACTACCTCGACAAAGTCTTCATATTTATAAACAATTTAGTTACCTAAAATTGTTTAATTATCAAAAAAATACAATACCTTCGTTGAAAACAACAACATTTGTTTCGTATTTAAATATGTCCTTTTATAAGGCATAATCAGCAAGCACACGTACAGAAGACTGGAAAAACAAGAGGATATTTACCTTCAGTACTGAATTAACAAGTCATAGTTTTTCAGGTTGTCCAGTCCCTTAATGTTAATATCAAAACTCCTTGTTGAGACGCGAAGTGCTTACATGACATCAAGCAAGTGTTTATTGACAACCAGTACCTTCGCTATAAATTGAATAAAGGCTTATTCAATAATATTTCATGAATGGTTTAAAGCTGTCAATGCAGTTTATAATCGAATGAAGTACGTTAATAAACATAAATCCAATAATTTAAAAATTGCACGTTTCTAAATGGCATGTAGTTTTAACAATTATTTTGGGCGTTTCTAAATATTAAACTTTGCAGGCCGGGTGCAGCCCCAAGCATGACATAACCTTGTTTATGTTACATTGTTTCGAAATGCAATGTTTTTAAATGTAAAACATGGAATATTGTTTGTACTTTGTGTATATTTTTATGCAGATGTCCCCTGTTTCCTCTTTGAGTGCTGAATACCGCATTTTTCGGATTGGCAACTGGAACACCGCTTCATAATGAACAGTAACCAATCACTTCATCAATTAGAAACATGCGTAGTGACATATTTTCTGACCAAAAGAACAAACAATCAGTTTTTATTCCACTTGCGTAATACAAATCGTAATAATTTCATATGAAGCCAAGAAAATAAACAAACAAGACAAAACCTAAATCCGAAATATCCGCATCATCAAATCAACTATCATTATTTTAACAATAATAAAATAAGTGTTTGCGTTAAAAACCAGTCTGTTAAACATTCTCAATCAAAAGGAGATCAATGCTCTAGTTGAAAAATCGACAATTTTGGTACTCTATGTAAAAGTAAGATAAAATGAAGTAAATTTTTCATGATTAAGAATGGAAGGTGTAAGCTTCGCGATGGAGCCCTTCTTCTTCCAGGAAGTATTTAAGGTCATCTGACTGACATAGAATACACCTTCATTGACTTATACATTGACAAAAAAAATCTGACGCAGGAAATGTGTATTAGATGAGTGCCGGAAGGCGGTCCTTTTAACACCCGCGAAAATTCTTAATGAGAACATGATGATTGACACTTAGCAATTCTATTGGGATAAAATGTATGTTGTTTTCTCAGAAACGATAACACATGTACTTTTATTAAATTTGGGCTTATACAACCTTCATTCGATTATAGTTTCTCCTTTTAGATTCTTGTATCTAAACAAATACAAACTCAAAAGGCAATTTTCAAAATTCATGTTCTTATACTTTTTTTCGAAACAAATCGAGCAATTAAGATTCAAAGGACAGAAAAGTGGGATTGAAGACTCATGATAATGTTATGTTTACTAAAACTGTTTCAGTATTGTTTGGTATCAAAACATTAATTGTAATTATGAACATATGTTTATTTAGTATCAAGTATAATCAACTGTGAATGGAAAACTGTCAGTAGGCACCCTCAGTTTCAAACGAACCACACTTGAAAACTTCTCAGAAGTGATATGAAGGGCGCCATGTGAATATTTATGCAAAAAACCGACATCGCGGAGCGGCTGATGTATGGTGCTGATATCTGATCATTCTTGATATTATTTATAATTTAAAATACGGTTCGCCTTCACCTACTCCTGTTTTTAAACAATTGTTCTTTTATACTACGAGATGCTCGCTTCAATTCATCTCGGCCATAATCCTAAGGACTCAAACTTAGTATGGTGTGATCTTAAAGATTTCCGTACACTCTCAGAGCGAATAATACAATTACTGAACATTTTTACAGATTTTCACTTCAAGGATATAAAGCCATTTAATTTATTTTTAACGGGAAAACATGTTGTGTATTTCTAACAGGAGTCTGTTATAAATTAATATTAATGCCGTGATGCACATATTTGTGGGTTGGATACCTTAAATGCATATTTGATTTTGTTATATATTTTCGTTATTGAATATGGAGATAAACTGTACTGTTTAACTGATGGTTGTACCTTTTTTTAAAAGTGAAACTGGATTGACAGTGACAGTAAACCACATTTTAATAACAGCATAATATTTTGAAAGTCTGGTCTAAACACCCTTAAGCATAGGTCGTCTATATAAAGATCCAAACAAATGTTTTGAAACCATAAACACAACTTTAGGAAAAAGTTGAACGGAGATAAACACAAGCTCAAATATCAGAATGTAAACCCTTTAATCACAACTCAGTGGAAAATACATGTTTAACTACTTTAAATGCCCTTCTACAAATATTTTTGACTGGTTTACCATTATACACAATATAATTAATAAATTCATTGTTAAATTGTTGGATTTCATATCCTAAAAACAATTTATCATATGTCTGTGTATTTTAAATACATTGCCACTGGAAGTCAATATATTTTTAAACTTTTTTAAAGTTATTTTAACATAAGCAGAGTCGAATATATTTGGTTTTACAGGCACAATCTTTTTCATTCGGCCTTCCTAAAGTTGAATGGTGAAAAAAAGGCAGGGGGCTTCGAGGGTTCTCCTTCCTCCAAGAAAATGTTAAAAAATTCAAGGCCGAGATGGTGCATTTTGAGAGTATTTTAATGCAAATGCTGCAGGAATGGTATCAACGTTTAAGGTTGTGCAATGTCCCCATATCTTATGCTACATTAGGGCACTGACATTGCTACTATAATCAACTAAAAACATATTTTAATGTATGTTAAACTAATTGTACATATGTTACAAAATATCTACAAATTCATTCAAAATATAAAAAGTTACATATTAATTATTTGGGGCTTGTATTCATTGTGATAAAATTCCAGAAATCAACATTCTCGTTTGTGCTTTCAGAACATTTTATCTCAAAACCACATGTCTTGCTTGATCTGATAACATAAAGTTTTCCAATGTTATTTTCCACAAAATGTAGAGCATGTCAGTTATGCTAAATAGTCATTTTTTTGTGAAATAAGTGTTCTTGTTCTGTCTTTGATCCAGGTATAGGCAAATACCAGAAATTCGCAAATACATTTCTGTTTATTTTTTTTTTCATTCAGTTTTTGGTTAATATTTTACAATACTTTTCTTTAAAGTAAATTATTTTTCAATATATGGCAGTTGAACGTGTGATTGATTCCAAATAGTCCATGTTTTGTAATGTTTTACCCTAAAAATCGCACTGCTTACAACACGATGTTTCCATACTTCAGGTATGTTATACTTGAATATAATAACTATTAAATACAGTCATTCTAGTAATTTTGTTGCAAATTTGACCAAGTTATTGACAAAATCCAGAAATGTTTAATTTAATCCAATGTTCATTACTTTTTACTGCAAAAATCACCTTTCACACAAAACGATGTTTCTATACTTAAGATTTGCTATAGTGTGATATAATACCTATTAAATAAGTAATTCTGGCAGTATTCTTGCAAAATTTGACTAAATCATCGGTAAATTCCAGAAATTCTCACTTTTATTTAATTCTTCAAACATTTTACCCAATCAATCTCAGTTCTCACTCTAAAATGTTTTTATACTTAAGGTTTGTTGTACTGTACTATAATATCTATTAATTACAGTATTATTGGTGAATTGAATTGCAACAGTTGACACAATTCTTGGTAACTTCCAGAAAAACTCATTTTTATTTATTTTTTTAAACATTTTACACAAAAACTCACATTTCACACAATATTAGTTTCTAAACCTTAGGTATGTAATACTGTAGTATAATATCTATTAATTACAATAATTCTAGTAATTTTATTGCAAAATTTGACAAAGTAATCGGCAAATCCAGAATTTCTCATTTTCATTTAATTTTCCAAACATTTTACCCCAAAAATCATTTTTTTACAAAATGACGTAGTTTCTATACTTTAAGTATATTTAACAGTATTATAATATATATTTAATACAGTAATTCTGGTAATTTTATTGCAAACATTGACAAAATTAATGGCAAATTCCAGAAATCCTCATTTTCGTTTAATTTTTCCAACATTTTACCCAAAAAATCATCTTTCACAAAATACGGTAATTCTTAACTTTCGATATATTAAATTGTATAATAATATCCATCACATACAGTAAATCTGGCTATTTTTTTGCAAAATTGGACACATATATTGGCAAATTCCAGAAATTCTTACTTTTATTTATTTTTTCCAACATTTTACCCCAAAAATCACATTTTGCACCATGTGATTGTTCTATACTTTTAGTATGTTAAATGTGATGCCTGATTTGACACAAATCCAGCAAAAAAAATTCTGTGCATTTTTTCCCTCAATTTTTTTATTTTCCCTTGACTATTTTATTACTCTTTTTTTCTCGAATACAGGCATAAAAAGCACACTTAGACGATTTGAGGGAGTGGGGTTGGGTGGGCGCGCACCGGTTGCGCCCCCGCCCTCTAGCCGCTAGTGATCATAGTAACTCTCAGTTATAGTTCGTTTTTATTTTAGGCCTGCAACAAACGTATAGTCGGAAGTACATGAAATGGTTGAAGATGTAAGGATAAAATACTTTTTGCACAAAATACATAAAAGGGTATACACACTAATATTTAAATATGACCTATTGTTTAGCATAAGGAATGTATATTTATAAAGTTAAGATCTCATAGCACGTTGATAGTTGATTTGTTAATTGTTTTTACTGTGAGTGATTATGAGTAGTAATTATGGCAATAATGTGTCGCTGTTCCTTCAGACTATGAATGCACCGTCTTATTAACGCCCGCTGGTTATTAAGTTAGATAAAAAATGATTTTAACATAACCATTCAAGTATTTTTATATGAAATACTGACATTGAAGGCTGTTAGTGTATCGTTCAAAATAATTATTAGTATATTAAATTATAGGACCTTTCCATAATCGCAATGGTGTATTAAATTGTTAAATGTAATTGGAGATAATTATGATACTTATACAAAACATATTTAAAGCTTTTATATTTTCGAAAAACGGAGAAGGTTTTCGCAATATTGAATAATTGAGTATAAAAAAGAAATGCAAACCTCTAGCAATTATTAAATAGCAATTATGGAACAATTCAAATTTCCAAATTAAACATAAATAGGACAGGTTTAAAACAAGAAAATTGACGTAAACGCGATATTCAAGATGAAATAAATTTGTATTCTTCATTGAAAAACAGTTTTACTTTGGCTTGCTTTAGCACCATTCAAGTTTTGAAACTGATAGTGTTAATAGCAAAAAATGACACTAAAGAGCTTTTCTGATAATTTTATATATGAATGATCTGTGTTTTTTACGGGAACGAATTAAAGAATAAGTAGTCATGGCCGGTATCAAACATATCGAGAGACATACCCGTTATGTACAAAATTTTGTTCATACAATAAGATCTTTTCATGTTCACCAGTGAAATGATCTTAGGTCAAGACTCTCACCAATTACAATGTCATTAAGGCTGTATTGCTGTAATTAACTACGATAATTTCAAGAAGGTATAATGAAATAATGTGTTTGAATTGCAAGAGAACACACTTGATTAATAGTGTTATTCCGTCACTTGCAAATCAATATGATCGAGTTTCAGAACTGACGATAATACCAAACTTTTATTCAATTGTTAATATCAGCAAAATAATTCGAATGTTTAAAGCTGATTTGATTGATCAATACATTAAATGAACGTCGATCTATTCAAATGTAAGATAAAATCCTTTTGTAAATTACCTTAGATAATGATGACATACTTAATAATCTTCTTTAACAAATATACTTAATTTACGTAATTTGAACCTAACCTTCTGACACTCCACATACTTGGTTGTCAATATTAATCTAAAAGTGACACGCACCCTATTAAGAACACTATTGTCGGTGTTCAGTAATTGTCCCTTATGAAGATCCATCAAATGTTAACACTCCTATTTCAATATATTATACCTCACATATATGTGTCCCTTCTTTATATATATAATATATATCGGTCCGTATATCACTGTATTTTGATGAAAATCCAGTTTTATGACGTCAGCGGTCCATATTATAGTTTTGGCCGGTCCGGACCTTGTCAAAATTGTAATATGGATCGCTGACGTTATACGATTTGTTAGTGCGGCTTGTTATTTTCACAACGTCAAAAACTAGTCGCATGATCAGGTTTGTTAAATAAAACACATTTAAATCGCTTTAAAAATATTGTTTTTTTAATGGAAAGTGTTCGGTTTAATATAATAAAATATAGCACACCACTTCGGGCCATATGGCATTATAAGGACCGGTCAGTCAGCCCCCGAAGGTTAATGGACCTCGGCTAACGCCTCAGTCCATATACACCTATATCATACATTACACAAATGTGTCCCTTCTTTGTATATATAAAGTTGATCGGTCCGTCTACCATCTTTTTTTAATAAAAATCCAGGTTTTATGACGTCAGCGGTCCATATTAGTTTTTTTACCTGTAAAATATGGACCGCTGACCTCATATAATATGGACCGCTTACGTCATAAAACAGGTGAGTGCTGCTTGCAATTTTCACGACAGTTTTTTAGCAAGTAAATTTAGATTTTTTTCAATCAAACATCAAAGGCGCTTTAAAATTATCAAATGGTAAAAAAGTGTTCGGTATAATATAAGAAATATAACACACACACCACTTCGGTCCATATACACCTTCGGAGCTGACCTGCCGGTCCTTATAATGTACTACCTCAAAACAAGACTAGAATTATCAACACGAGCTAGTATGCAGCCGATAAAACATCACTTCACATGATTAAAAGAATGTTTTGTCACTGTCGGAACTGAGTTGTTCCGTCAAGAAATAGCGCATCATGGTTTTTCAGCTTATAGTATTAGAACAGACACATATATCGTCGCTATTTCAAAATTTACTGGGAATTACGTGGTAGCCAAACTCCATATAAGAAAAAAATGCGTTTCCTCCTCTATTTATTTCGTGATTCTCTTATTTGTTTTGTGCATGCCTCATCTGTCTACTTTTATGACATCGCATAATTATTGCGGGTCCTTAAGTTTAGAAAATGAGATTTATCCTCGAAATAAATTTGCTTACGAAGCTTTTATTACTAATTTTTTGCGTGTTTTAATGGAAGGATTCTATTAAGGGCAATGCTATTTTATGTTGCTCAATGTATCAGATATAATGTCATGTCTAATAATATGTATAATTGTTACCCAATCGTATCAATTCATGCGTAAGGCAAATATTTAACGTCCTTTTGTCATCAATAGTAAAATTATACAAGAAGAAATTGTGATTCCCTGTGGCAAAAGCTCTTATGCGTTATTTTAAAGCATTTGTTGTTTCTAACAAGTCAGAAATTTAACAAAATGCACGTGTGTTTAGAAATATTGTCTACAAATTCTTAATTTAGAGTTTACTGTCGTACGATGAATGTCAGACCTTGGTATTACCATTCACGAAAATAATAAGATAAAAGATTGTTTTTATCTCAAACCGTGTTATTATTGAGATCCTTTAGGTTAGCCTTATTGGACCTTTTATACGGTTGCATAGGGATAGCATGCGTGATTTTTTATTTCATCTCATGGCCACAACCTGTAAGCCATTTTCGACGACTTATCATATCGTTCCCATGCTGGCATTAGCTTGCAAACATTTATGTTGCGGCCACGAATTACTAACTCGATAACACACCTGCGTAGGTCGTGACGAAGACTTGCTGTTTTATTCCCACGACTATGTTTTCACAAGAAAATACTTCAGATAGAGCGATTCTGTTAATTATCGAAAAAACGCAGCTATATTTTTTTTTTTTCGAATTCCCCTTCAATTAAAAAAAATGTATAAAGTTAAGTATTGATTATAACCTTTGTTTAGTTTAAAAACGACTGTGGAGAATGTAACATTAACTTAAAGAAAGCCACTCTCGTTGGTACCCTGTTGTGCAAGAGCGTGGTCTTGTGTTGTGGGATAAGCCGGAGTACCTTGAAAAAATCAACTTGTTCTGCTTTGCGACCACAAACCAAACTCACATGCGCAAAGGCCGAGAATAAACAGAATAGCCTTGATGAGAAGCGAATGGGCTTACTACTGAACTAACCGGACTGCCATTTTAAGGCAATTTATTTGATTCAGCATTATAAACACGCATCATATAAGACCATGTATGATTAGTATCGATGTATTAAATTTTATTTTTATTTCACATGTGAATTGTATTATTGTATTTAAGATTACGCGCAATATCACGAGGAAAATGAAAACCGAATTAAGAGTTTACAATTGCAACGTTTTGGTTGGGAAAATGAGATTCCTTGACATTTCTAAAGTCAGTCTTTTTGATATATTTTATTTATATTTATTTTTTAGTACTTTAAATAATGAATAATCGTAAACTGACTATAAATTTTCAAACGAACTCGTATATAATTACATGGGACACTGTCTGTTACTATTAGCGTTCAAAGTCTTGACATTTATTGAAAAAGTTTATAAAGATTATAATGATCGTACTGAAAGCCTTTTGTTGCCGAAAGTACGGACCGGGGTTTTGACACTCAATTCACATTAACACCAAGCGGTAAAAAAGTCCGTGGGTCTAGTCTTGAATACTAATTGACAAATGACACGGCAAGATTGTATCTTAGAAGTAATTTAAATAATTATCAGTAACGTTTATTTATGATTATGATTTAATTATATTTAAAATTCTGATTGCACTGGCCATGTCATCTTATTGCGAAATTACTTTTGATAAAGGAAAAACATAAATGGCATGCCTGAAATGAAAGAAACGAAATACACTGGTAAGTATTGCAAGATTAAGTTCAAAGTAATTGCAAATTGGTATGTTTTCCCATTCAAATCTTACCCAATTTTGCTTAAATGTGGAATAATTGATTTCGCTGCATGTATGGGGTCTTTTTTAATATAGTACAAACATTTAAAAGAAAAATCTCATACGTATTTTCGAAAAGGAATTTATAATGATACGACTCTAGTTCACGAGGTTAATATAAAATGTCAATGTTTATTTTTAAAATGTAGGGATATGTTATTATTTTGAAACGTTATCTTCTTTCCAGTTTTAACATTTACAGTATGATATTTTTTTCATTGAATTCTCAAAACTAAGTACTTCTTTCATTCTTATTTTCAATATTGTTAAATTTCAACCAGGAAAACTCGAGATAAACTTAGTGCTACAATTTACGTGAATTGGCAGAATGATAAGGTTAATTGTATTTAAACACTGGCCCTGCAACACAAGTTTTGAAAGTGTGGAATCAGTGTTTTCATATACCAATGCCGTATCATTTGAATGAGACCACTCGTATGATGATGTGTAAATCAGTAGCGATTTCATTCTACAAATAAGTAGGTTTGTCATCAATTAGAAATCAAGTTTAACGGTGTTTAAGAGTGAATAAATAAACCTTCATTGAACCAAATTGAATAAGCGTGTGGAGAATTCCTGGAGAATTTTGTCTGTTTTGATTTCATTAGGTGAACACTATTTTGAAGACTAATTTAGTTGTATCATGCCTTTACATGAAAGTAACAATATCAGTTAACTCGTGTATATCCCGTATCTACGAGTTATAAGTATCGATCGGGGTATTTTAAATGAAACATATAATGGACGAGCATAGTTGATGATAGTTTAGAAATGATATTTAACAAACGTTTGTTTAATTTCTGCCCATTGAGTAATGATATTATACAATATACTGTTTTTATCATGGATCTTCTATTAAACGCAATTATTTAAAACTAAGAGTATTACTTGAATTGTTTGATGTACTTTATGTTACCGCGACCTTATTTACGGTAACATAATACTGATTTCATTGTCCCGAGAGACTCTTAAGTGCACTAGCACTAGTTGCTTTACATGGTGGAACCATGCTGTTGTTTGATTATTGTTCCGAGAGTCTCTCAAGTGCCAGAGCTATGGTTGCTAACGTTGAATCTGGCTGTTGTATAATTATTTGGCACAAGGTACTCCGAAGTCCAAGCTCTGGTCGCTACATGTTGCGAAACCAGGCCGTTGGATTAATATTGGCCATAGTGTCTCTTAAGTTCCCGAGCCCTGGTCACTAGGCGTTAAGTGCACGATCGCCTATGTTATAATACTTAACTATAATAAAATTAGTTGTACATGTTTTACTCAGATTCAAAGGTTTCTTTAAGAGAAAACCCCAACAACTCAAGTCGCCAAACAAACACAGTGGAGGCATGCACTATACAAAAATATATAACTAATTCTAATGCAAATTTATCCAGGTTGCTATTTGATTGGAAAACGTATGTGAATATGAAAAACACAGCCATATATTATGCGAAGGTGCAAACACATAAATCTAATGCAAATGGCATAACAAGATACCACATAAGTTAAATAGGTATAGGTTTATAAAAATGCAATAGTGTTAAACAAAATGTAAAATAATACGGAACGACAACTCTAGTTTCGTATGGTTATACAATTCAAACATAATTATTTTCCTTGATTGCTTAGTTTAACAAATATTCAATATAGCATGATAAACGAATTTGAGCATAATCAGAAGCTATAGTTTGGCAATTTTATATAAACGTAGACACAGAATATAGGTCAATCATAAAATCAAGACTACAATACGTTAAATATAAATTTATATTTAATGTTAATACTGTGGTGAATAAATTCAAATCTGTTGATTGCTAGACTTCTTCCATAGCGTTTGAGGGACCGGGTAATAGCTTTTACATACATGGTGTAAACTGTGATAGCAGAAAGAAATTGAAAGGAACTTCAAATGATCAGAGAGTGTCGGCAACATCTGAACAGGTCGCGAAGTGTTGTAGCTTAATACATACATGGTGTAAACTGTATCTGTTGTGATAGCAGAAAGAAATTGAAAGGAACTTCAAATGATCAGAGATTGTCGGCAACATCTGAACAGGTCGCGAAGTGTTGTAGCTTCGCCTTGATATGCCCCGACGAATAACAATTAAAAGGTGTTTTATTCATGTATATATATTTAAATATTCATATATTGTTGCACAATGCATGGTGCAGATATCTTCTAGTTGTTGCACACGGCAGGATGACAGATAATTACATGTAAATGCACAAGGCAGAGGGAAATAACTGTATGTTTTTGTGCAAGGCAGTAGGGGAGATAACTGCATAGTATTGCACAAAGCAGGAGGAGAATACACATGCATGTTGTTGCATAAGGTAGGAGGGTAGAAAACTGCATGTTGCTTCAAAAGGAATGATAAGGAGATAACTACGTGCTGTTGCATAAGGCAGGGTGAGATAACTGCATGATGTTGTAAACGACAGGATGAGGAGATAAATGCATGCTGTTTCATTGGGCAGCGCCTTACTGTCATCTTCCCCTAAAAGAACATGTACCTGCTTCACTAATTACAGGGTTTCTGGAACTATGAAAAAGGTCTTATATACAGTCTTATGTACATTTATTATTTTAGAATTTATCGTAATATAAGGAATTTTATACGTGTAATGTTTTCTCAGAATAAGGCAGTCATTAACATCAGTCTGATCAGAGAAGTGTTTAATTCACGCAAAATTGACAAGGGTTCGTAAAAGCACTAATTAATACATACAATATTTCGCAAGTGTTTATTGTTGTCAAAAGTTAAACGTCCAGTGAGTATTTCAATGGAAAAATTGACAGTGTCCATTAATATTGAAATATATTTGTATTTTTCATTGAAAAAAGTGTTTCTTCTGCTTGCTTTAGCACCAATTTTAAAGTTTTGAAACTGATAGTGTTTAAAGCCAAAATCTCAAGTACTACAAACAACATTTTTATAAATCACATTTCTAATGTAATTCTACTTTCTGAATAAGAAAATTGATTAAAGAAGTTTTGCGTGTGCCTTTGCACGAACATATCGAAGTATACTGTTTCTGTACCCTAAACGGTTCACAAACCACATTCTTGCACTCCAATTATCCGAGAATATAGAGGATTGCTGGATACATCAAAATACGTCTTAATAACATCGATATACTTTCTGAATTATAATCAAATTTGCATTCTATAATGAAGGTCCCTTGAAAAGAAGGACGAAGGTTAGTTCATCTATTGGAATGTCCCATTATCCTAGGATGAGTTGATATGAATAAAAACGTTTAATAACATCTGTACACTTTATGGCAATTATGACCAAGTTCCTCTCAAAATAACTGAGCAGTTACCTCCACATATACAAATGGCAATAAGGATTATAATAATGTTCAAAGGCAATTAATGTATTCAACGAATTCGATGCGAATCATGAACAATAAGTAAGAGATTATTACACTTAATGGTAAGAATAAGTCCAACACTCACACATCTTTTACTTTGCCTCTCTTTCTTTTTCTTATTCGTTCTTTTCTCATACCATATTATTTTTTCTACTTTAATACAGTTGATTAATTTTGAATATATTTTTTCTATAATAAAGGTTATTGCATTTAATGTCTCTCATTCAATTACCTTAACTTCAAACATTATGTAATATGAGCTTGTATAATAATATAATTATAACTGCATCACTAATATCTGCCTCAAATGCAAATTGTAATTTATCAGAACAGGGAAAGGAACTCTTTAAGTTAATTTCTACCGTTCCTGAAATTTGATTATGTATTTGTAGTAAAATGTTGATTAATATTGCTCAATAAAGTATGTTTAAACCAAGAATAAGAAAATACTTTTAGATACAAACACATCGTTTTCTTCCGAAACACAATATCTATAGCAACAGGTCGCCACACCAATCGTATAATGATTCTTTTGCACACCTCAAAAACTCGTATGTGGTATTACATACAGATGTAAATACAAATACATCATTACATGTATAAATAGAAAAATAAGACAATATAAAACACCATGCCTAATTTAAATATTTTCCTAATATATATATTGAAAATTTATGAATTGAGTGCTAATAGTATAAGGACATATCTAACATCACAAAGTTTCAGTATGTATGTTCGTTACCCGGACCTTTTTAAAGCGATATTTCTACAAAAGAAACGGAGAAGCATTTTGACTTCAAGATATCACGATTTCACGATTTCCCGATTTCAACTTCTAGAAATTACGATTTCAATTTCACGTAATATCGATTTCATAAACTCAACATTTATAATAATTTTCATCTTCACGAATGAACAATGCAGGAACTCATCATTTCATTATTTTACATTTCAACTTAACAAATTCACAATTTCAAATCTTTTCACGATTTTACGATTTCAACCTTACGAATTCACTTTTTCAACGTCGCAAATTCACGATTTTATAAATTTCACGATTTCACGATAACTATGTTAACCTCACGATTTCACGATTTCAACCTCATTTATGCACGATTTAACGATATCAAATTAATGATTTAAATAATTAAATTTCAAAGTGAGGTTGTCAGAGTATCACTATGCAAAACACGAATGTATATCAACATGAATAAGCAAGAAAAAAGCGGACAAAAAAAATTTGAAACTTAAATTACCGTACTTTAAATTGACTAAAGAGCCTTTTTGATATTGTTATACATTCTGTATATGAATGATCTGTGTTTCTTACGAGAAATAATGAAAAAATAACTAATCATGGCCGGTATCAAACAGATCGAGGGGCATGTCCGTTATGTAAAGGTTGTGTTCAGTCAATAGCTATTGTGCTTTATTTATCACAAATCAATGACAATCTTGTCATGATCATCAGTGAAATGAACTTAGAATAGAAACGGCTAGGCGTTACTATAACCAATTTCAACGTCATGAAGGCTGTATTACTGTTATAAACTATGATAACAGTTATACTGAAAAACTAACTTATATATGATATTTTCTAGAAAGTATAATTGTATATATTTAATTGCAAGAGAAACACATGAAGTTTTTACGCTATCCAAAACTTCAACATTTATACGCGATAACAAACTTTTCTTAAGTAGTTTCCAAACTATTGTGGATTGAACTAGAAACAAGATTCGTACCTTCAGGTTTTAATGTTTTTTCTCATGTTTTCTTGAGTTTTTAACCAATTAATGTATTTTTTCAAGCTTTTGATAAACCCTGGGCAAATAATGTTTCTCATGAACATTCTGATTTTGGTTTCTTGCGTGAAAACTGTTCAAAATAGTTTAATAAAATTTCATTTGGAGAGGGAAACATCAAATTTAAGGTATTTGCTTCTTTTATTTTTTATTTTACTTGTATTGCAATTGAGATTCAAATAGTTGTTATTTGAGATTTTATATTGCTGGAATTTTGCATGGTATTTTAACAAATAACTTAATAAGATTGTTAATATTAACATGCATGTTTCAGCATTAGCATAGAACATGAAGTCGAGGTTGAGCGAGAGGACTTCGATGTCAGGAATGTAGTCTACTAGAGATTATACTCTTGGTGTGTGTGTTTTATGTAAAAGAAGAATTGTAAATTTCTTTGTGTTGTGTTTCATATAATTAATTATATGAACGGTTTTAATAACCTACATGAAATTAATGGAACTCGCGGTATTTTTGTATTTTGTCTTATGTTCTATTGTTTGTATTTGTATACAATATTTATTTACAATTAAATTATAGTTATTTACTGTGTTTGTTTCAGGGCTTAAAATTAGCTCAGCTCACATATCGTGTTATTATATAGTAAAATTAAATTTAATACAACTGAAAATAAAGAACTAAAAAGACTCACGCCTTATCTATTCGAATCATTATTTTAAGATTTAAACATGGATATAACACTTGTGTGATGTTAAACGCGAAGCAAAGCTTGTTTTTTATACCAAGGTACGTAATACGTTATGTATTCTAGGTAAGTTTTGCCCCAGAAAAATCTGGGAATATATAAACATATACAGCTAAACCTATTTCTAGTAGTCACCATGTCAATATTGATGATTTTATTAAACATTTTAAGGATATTTCAAACACTCAACATGTCAGTTTATTCGACAATGACGATTTGTAACCAGAGAGGAACCAATGAATTTGACTGCCTTTTTACGATCACAGAAATTCTAAAAACTATTTCAAATTTAAAAAAGACATTAAAGTCAACAGAATCCGGATTAAGTTTGCAAATCCGGAATTTTTGCAAACTTATTCTCTTTGTTTTTCACCCAATGTTTTTTATTTTAGTATTTTTAAAATGTGTAAGGTAATACTAATAAGAGATATTTTTTTGTTTCCTGAAATTTAATTTAGAAATATGTTATTTCTGCAATTAAAGTAAAGTTTTCCAATGGGATTCATTGGAAAATGGAAAATCAGACAAACATTTTTTGTTGGAAAATTCTCCCACATTTTCAAAAAAGAAATTAGTGATTAATAACAATCATTTTCATTAATGGTTAAAATGTTATCTAGAAAAAGTGCGTTTATAGTACTTTTTATCATTTTTTGTAAAAATAAATCCCGTCTACCAATTTTTCCAATTGGACATTCCCACAATTCAATACGGGGCCAAAGCTATACTGGTTGAGTTTGTAAATCCGAACAGTTTTGACGGTTTTTTAACAATATCTTTGTGAGTTTTGGTTCTAGTAACTTCAAACTTGGCATTAATAATGTTTGGTTCAAACCTCAGCCTCTGCTGAAGTACACATTCACACAATATGTTGATTCATAAGCGCAAAACGTTCATTTCAAGCACAGTAAATCACCATTCAATCGGTGAAATTATGAGAGTATGTAAATCCCGATCGCTTTTAAAATTATATTTTATCTAAAAATAGGTTGCTTTTCCGTCATAGTTTGTTTTCATATCTAACCAAACACAATGGGAAAGGAAATAAACTCAAACAGATTTTAATCTTAGAAAATTTGAATTGTGTCCCTTACTTCGAAAATCTTAGAACATTTCTTACCCATGATATTGATTACAGTGCGATTTCAAATATATTAATAAGCAATTACGTGATAAATTACAAAAAAAGCGTCAAATCAAATTAAAGAAAATAAGTGGTGTTGTATGTGACGTCATTCCCCCGCGTGCTGCATATTTACATTTCACCTGATTAGGAGTTGACAGGGATTTATAAGAAGAATACTCACCTTAACTTGACGAAAATTCGCATTCTTTGCTAAGGCAAGTGTCTGTATCGATCTAGATCATCAAATTTTTGATCGAGGTAAACAAATGTGTGATTTAACAGGTGTTCGGTATTTATGTACTGTTCGGATTTACAAACTCAGCCAGTACTCAGTTTTACGCTTGAAAATGTTATTTCGGTTGTCAGTACCTTTACACAAAAAATGTACCATTGTCTTGATTTTTAATGAAGATGTAATTAATTGATGGAAATCCATATGAAATGTTTTACCTAAGATAATAGTTTATTTCATACACACTGTTCTGCAGGGGAGCAGGATCATTCAACTCCAAGAGGCATTTCAACCCTACTAAAAAAGAACACTTTTCAGTTTTCAACCCTTATACTTTTAAACCCCTATTTCAAAGACTTTTCAACCCCTACCTGTTTGGACTTTTTAACTCCTATATCAAAAACTTTCCAACCCCTAGTTGAATTTTTTTTAATAACCATATTAAAGACTTTTCAACTCCTTAACAAAAGACTTTTCAACCCCTATTATTTGGTTTTGAGCTGGTCCAAGCTAAACACCATTAAAAATGCTGGAAGGCATTTTAGAATGTTAACATGCATCATGTGCCCATGAAATGCCCTCCCCAAACAGTAATACTAGTATATGTTTTAGAAAAAAATATCGAACTATAAAATAAATATAAGGCTGGTGAATTTTGCATTACAAAATAAACGATATTGGCAATGCCATGGTGTCACTTTACTACATAGTAGTATATAAGCCAGACGTCCTACAAGATAGCAGAGAAGCAAAAACACACATACGATGATTACTTGTAAATCATCTTGTATATGTGGAAAAAAATGAACTTGTTATCTAGCTGATTGTAAAAACACTTTGTCATTCTTAGGGAGACTCGTACCCCATTGGCACCAAATAATCATTTTCAAGGTAGTGTGTCTGAAATAATCAGTTAACTCTTTGATACCGAAATTGCAGGACAAAATACAATGAAAGTATGAAAATAAAGTCTGGTTTTAATCAGGGGTGAACCAACGCTTGTTACGTCAAGGACAAATAAATAGCATAACCACTCAGCAAAAGGGACTCATACATAATTAATTGATATTTTGATCATGCATACCTTGGAAGCAACACCTTTATTTCGTATTTAAAACAAATCTGCTAAATAACCACATTTTACAACCTATGAGCTATAACTTATACAACAAACTCATACCTGGTTGAGCCTTTTTGAGGTAGAACATGCTCCCAAAATGCCAACAAGTACATATACATGCATAAATATTGAAGCAATGGTTAACATCGTCGCTTAAGTATATCCCTCACACATCACACCTCCCCCCCCCCCCAACCACAACGTGCCAATGTCGTCCAAGTTAACTTTTCGTTTCGAGGTAGGGGGTACAGGGTAATTCAGAAGAACTGGAAAAAAACAGGACGTCAACCTTTTAGGTTGTGAAATTGCGTAAATTTGTTTAATTAATTTTTGTTTAGTGACACTGTTCTTCAAAATCAATACATACATATATATAACAAACATGAATTGTGATACTTTAAATACTTACTAAATAGTGCATTTATTGAAAAATATTAAATGATTGGTTAATTTATGTTAACATATTTATTATTTGTGTCTACTATAGTTTCATAAGGTAGAAATACCGTGTGTAATGCTAATTTCTTTCAAATTTAACACGATATCCTTCATAAGAACCATTGTTTTCGACATTTATTTATCTTTTTAGGAATATTAAAACAAAATTATTAATTGTGGTAAACCTTATCTGGGAGTACTTAAGAGTGCATCTTTAATACTCGAGTGAATCTACCTTCTAACCGGTTTAACACAAACATGTCACAGAAATCAATACCATCTGCTTTAAGATGTCGGGGATGTGTTAGACGAATGAATTTGTTTTATGGAGCTTTGAAGGGCGATGAATGACACTAAAGTGTTGCCAAATTGATATCTAAAACACCCATTGGTAAGTCATCTATTTTTTCCATTTAATTTTTTGTGTTGACTTTTGAATATATAGACAGTCAAGAAGTAGGACATCTCGTATTAAAAGAACGTTCACTAGAAACTAGCTAAAGAATTTCAGCGAACACGTGATATATTACCTTTTTGGACGTGTTAGCTGAAGAGAACGCCGTATCCAAACCCTACCAGAATTAGTGACATTTTTATGTCACGCTGTTATTTCACTTGTATGCATTGTACAGACAAAATAACTATACTGGTATCCTCAGGTAAATGAAGTAAAATGTAGTTCACAAACACATTTTCAAAACCAATAAAACGCTTTATAGATAGTTAATTTATCATTTTAATAAATTCGATTATAAGCATTCATTAACTAGGTCATAGTTGTGTTCAAATTTAATCACGTGATAACAAGATTTTCAGAAAATACCCATGTGACCTACATTTGACCTCACACATGTAGTGTTTATTTTGCTGTTTTTTTTTTCTATTTCGAATAATAAGTAAATAACTAATAACAAATTTGGAATAAATTTATTGTATTTACTTATAAAAAGGTATTTTCAACCTTACTGCAATCGGTTTCAACTAAATGAACAATGTGAATCCGATGCTATAAATAGAATCCAGCGACGTCATCATGGTCATGTGATTGCATCATCATTCGATTGCATCATCATACTCAGTTGATTCTGGTTGACTTTTAAATGGGGGTTACGCCATAACTTTAATGTGTTGTAAACATCAAAAAAATAAATATCAACATTAAAGTTATGGAAGCCAGAACTAACGGGAAACAGGACTCTTCTTATCCACACTTCGACTCGTTGTGAGTGGGGGTAATCTGCCTAAATAGCCGTCAACGAGTATTTTAAGAAATATCAAAATAATGAAAAGTGTCATAACGTGGTTGCACCAGTGAATTGTAACCACGACCCCCCCCCCCCCCCCTGGTCCGGGGAGAGCCGTGGAAATAGGTCGTGTTTTAAGATTTCAGGTGGCCCCGCAGTACCGAGAATGTGGTTTTGTCTTTGAGCAAAATATAGCAGGGAATTTGCCTAACCTAGGCTCCCAGGGGTTTCGGGAGCATTTGGCAGATTGAACAGTCCGTTCCCGCAGGGCGAAGATTTGGCTGTGATGGCTGGACCGAAAGTTAAAGTCCCGGCTATTCCCCGGACCTTGGGGGGGGGGGGGCATGGTTACAATTGACTGGTGCATTATTGTAGCAAGGGGGATAGAGATGGCGCATTTCCCACTAAAATTGTGTAAGAATTTACTTATTTAATAATTAAATATAGTTAACAATGAGTATTAAACTAGTTGAAAATGAACTATTTTAGACAAAGTCTCTGCTATCCCTCGCACCTAAAACAAGGAAAGCTGTTTTATTTTTTGTTAGGCATATGTAAAAACAGCATCGAGGAACAGAGTTAAAGTAATATATTTACTAAGCTTTTAAGGTTTTTAAACTACATGTATATTTAAAGGTAGAACACCCCTTATGGGCATCATTTCAAACTATGATCAGCTTGATAATTTCTTATTATTATGCATATCATTTCCTGGTTTCAAAATTTAGAAGAATGTTACTGTCAAATCAACAAATATAATCAAACTTAACTTAAATAGCCATATAGTAATTAAATATGAAATATCTTTAACCTTTTTGGAACAAAAATATGCAAAAAAAAAACAGTTATGTTTTACCTTCGGTATAAAAAATAACTATTTTTTAATAAAACTACTGTAGAAAAAAGGAGGCTAATGAAATGGAAAATAAAAAGATGCTTCTGGGTTGCTTTGAAGTTGAACTGCTCACATGAACCCACAAAAGATGTGTAGGTATGTGCTTAACAATAAAGAATAAAGCATTAAAATGAAGCATCTCAAGTGGAGGTTTTTTCATTAGGGTAGTGCTACCTTACCTTCACACTTTACAATTATTTGTTCTCCTTTATTAATCTATTTTCTTAAACCAATGAACTATACAAACAGTAGGGTCAGTCCCAGTATACAGGACAATTATTCAATAAAATGTTTAACTTTTTGATATCATAATTGTTAAAAACAATAACAAAATATAAAGAAAAAAAACAGAGACCTGGTTCAAACTGTGGTCCCCAAAATTGCAGTCCAGTGTTGTATCCACTGCTACGAAAGTTTACATTTGTCTATTTAATAAATATATACCTAGCTTAGTATTTAACACCAAGTGATAACATCGACTAGCCAATCACGCATAAAAATTAATCATACTAAGTTTACACACCTAGTAATCTTTTTTAATGGAAAAAAACGTGAAAAATCAATTAATTGTAAACTATGTGGTACTTCAGTTAGTTAGTTTCAATGCATTGTAGACATTGATACCAAGTTCATGTCAGTTTTCGACAATTTTCTCTTCTTTCGCTATTTCATCATACGGTGTATAGCCCCTTTAAAGCTGCTGCCTCTCACAGATATACCATTTTTACAACTTTTTATTTTTTGTCTTGGAAAGAGCAAATTTTTGCGTAAATATCTGCAAATCAGTGATATAAGATTGCTGACAAAAAATCAGATGGTAGATTGTCATATTTTCGTTCGAAAATTGATGTTTTATTGCTTAAACCATTACTAACGGGTTAAGAAAAATGCATAAAACATAAATTTTCGAACTTAAATATAAAATTCTACGATCTAATTTTGTGTCAGCAGTCTTATATAACTGGTTCTCATGGATTTTCGCATAAATTCGCTCGTTCCAAGAGAAAAAATAAAAAAAAGTTGTCAAAACGTTCAATCTGTGAGAGTGCAGCTTTAACACCTCTGAATAAAGTTTCACTCTGTTTCTTTGAGTATATTTCTTAAAAATCCTTCCAGGTCCGGGGGTATACCAGGAATAGTTGGGGAAATGCGCCATGTTTTTAGTTTTTATGTGGCCCCACAGGGCCGGTTGACCGCTGTGGTTTTGTCTTTGAGCCAAATTAAGCCGAAATTGGGCCTTATACAGGGCTTTTTCACCTTCTTTGCTAGGGGCCGAAATTAGGCTACTTCACAATTCAAAATGGCATATTTCCCCAATTTCCAGATATTTTTTTCACAATTCCCAGACATTTTTCCCCAAAAGGAAGATCTTACTTCAAAAATTTACAATAAAAATTTATTATGTTTAAGCAAATTATTCTTTTTATCTTTTTAGTTATCATAAGAAGAATGCTGTATAATTTAAACATTATTCGAGGACCAATTAGTCCATATATTGTTATCAATTCTTTCCCTCGATTAAGAATCAACTCTATGAAGATTAAAACTACTCTCTCTCTCTCTCTCTCTCTCTCTCTCTCTCTCTCTCTCTCTTGTCATTGGGTCATGTTTAAAAAGGGAAGTCAAAGACATGATTTCTCCCCCAATAAGATCTACATGTGTAGCAATTGGAAGTCCATACATTTTTAACCTTTCAAGCTTGACCCTGTGGAGTGTTTGTACACATTTCATATTAAAAAGGTCATAATTGAAAAAAATCAGCTAGAAGTAGACTCACATGTAAGATATGAGCCTGTTCTTGTGCACAGCTTTACATAATGCCTACATACTGCCAATTCTGTAAAGTGTCATCACTCTGGCTAATAAAACGGGGTTTATGTAATTTTGTGGCATCCGCATCACGTTATTTATACTGTGGTCACAACTAAGTAACTTGAGGCCACAACTTAGTAACCTGATGCCACAACTTAGTAGCCCGAGGCCACAACTTAGTAACTTGTGGCCAAATTTTATTTAAATTAAGGTCACAACTAAACCTCAAAGGTATATATTAGTTGTATTTGTACTGGTTGCGTCGAACAAATTTAATTAAGCATAAAGTCGGATCATAGCAACAGTACCTCGTAATAGTGCTCATGGAAATCCGAAACTGTTCTGTGCATACATGGCAAGTGGAGTGTATCATGGGAGAAGATAGCAAGTTATTTGTGAAGTATATTTGTGATAAGAGTGAGGTTTGTGCACGTAATTTGCTTTAATCCCCAGTAAATTTACATTTTAAAATGACCATTCCAATGCGGTAACTAACACTCTTTTATAAACATACCTAGTTTTTTTATATAGTATATATGCACTGTGTTGTTTGTGGAGTTTTGTGCTGTTCTTTCATGTCTCTTGTTTGTTTTTGTGTTCTGTGTCTTTGGAGTTTACCCTGTGCCATTAAACCGGGTTTATGTTTAAACTTTCTGCTACTGAGCTTGTTTCTGTATTTTTTTACATAACTATTGTGAAACATTGACATATGAAACTTGTAAAGACGCATTATGCAAGTTAATAGTGACCATAAATGGTCAACGAGAACCAGTTGGCAAAAAGAATATCTTACAATGGTGCTCAAGTTTATTTTGTTTAACATTTAAAATATTTATTATATTTTAATAATTTCGTTATAAACTTATGATTATGCAACGCATGAACATTTAATTTTGGAAAATGCATTTTATTAATATTTTAACTTACGAAGTGGTCGAACTTATATTGATTTGTTTTGTGTGCTAATTCTGTTGATTTGGTCACGTCGATTTTGCCTTACAACCTGGTTTTATTGGTAAAACAAGATGTTTATAAGTTGAAGCCTTTAAGAAACAAGATGGCCATGATGGTCTTAAAACGTTCACCTAAGCAAAGGACCACATCTCTATGATAAAGCATAAATAAAAATGTTGCAATTTAAACATATCGGTGCCTTGTTTTATATTTGTAAAGGGTCATGTAATGGAGGTACCTGTAAAGTTTCATTGAATTTGGCCAGGTAGTTTCAGAGATTTATTTAAAGCAAAACAGTAAGTTGGCCATTTTGTTGTTGTTGTTGTTGTTGTTGATCAATTTCAATGCCTTGTTGTATTTTGTTGAGGGTCATGCAATGAAGCATCCTGTAAAGTTTCAGTAAATTTGGCCTGGTAGTTTCAGAGGAGATGTTTTTAAAGCAAAACAGTAAGTCTGCCTGATCGTTGTTGCTGTTGATCAATCGTGACCCCTTGTTGTATTTTTGTAGAAGGTTACATAAGAAAGCTTCCTGTAAAGTTTTATTGAATTTGGACTTGTAGTTTTAGAGGAGATGTTTTTTTGAAAGCAAAACAGGATGTTGGCCATTTTGATGTTGTTGTTGATGATGAATCTTGACCCCTTGTTGTATTTTTGTAGAGGGTCACCCAATGAAGCTTCCTGTACAGTTCATTGAATTTAGAGTGGTAGGTTCAGAGGAGATGTTTTTTTAAAGCAAAACAGGAAGTAAGCGATTTTGTTGTTGTTGCTGTTGTTGTTGTTGTTGATTAATCGTGACCCCTTTTTGTATATTTGTAGAAGGTCACCCAAGATAGCTTCCTGTCAAGTTTCATTGAATTTGGAGTGGATGTTTCAGTATGTTTTTTTATAGCAAAACAGGAAGTCGGCCATTTTGTTGTTGTTGTTGTTGATCAATCGTAACCCCTTGTTTTTTTGTAGAGGGTCACCCAAGAAAGCTTTCTGTGATGTGTCATTGAATTTGGCCAGTTAGATTCAGAGGAGATGTTTTTTAAGCAATTGTTGACGGACGGACTGACAGACGGACGGACGGACGGACAGACTGACTGACGAACGGACAAAGACCGATCACAATAGCTCACCTTGAGCACTTCGTGCTCTGGTGAGCTAAAAATGGATTGTTTATTCAAATAGTTGTATTCATCTGTGATAATCATACGAATGACAACTACAACTAGTATTGTTCGTTTTATACTTTTAGTAGCATTGACTAATTGTTTTGAACTCAGCAAACGTAATTTAACTTAAGATAATCCATTTAATTTTTGTAAATATACAATGATATTATTTAAATAGCATTTTAATATATATAATTTAAAGAACAATTACTGTTCTGAAATACAGATATTTCAATTTAAATATATATATGTCGAAAGAGAAATTGGACTTTTTCGCCAAAAAGTATCCGATAATGTTTGCAAAAGTACCACATGAATTCTTTTAAACTGTTGCAACCACGATACTGTCACTAAACAAGAGAGTAAAAATGTTTTGTGAACTGACTAAGATCTGAGTAAGTTGTGCCGTTCAACTTATGTCTTAGGGACAGGTGACATACAATTAATAGTTTAATACAAGAGTAATCTTTAGAAAAAACATGCTATGTTGGAACAGAGAAGGAATGTGTTTAACAAAAGTTTGTTTTCAAATGCACGAATGTTGAAAAAAGCAAGCTAAATAGCTTGAACGAGACTCTAATTGAGCAATGCGGACTTATTGCTAAACTTATCACAAAACTTGAGAATGCACTGCAGATGAACACGACAAATCCAAGGTCATGATTAAGGAAGGATATATTCTTTTCGTTATTTCCTATTATGTCGAGCGAAAATAACGATGCATATAGTCAAATCATAGTTATAGTATTCACTCACATTGCTCATGGAAATCTAAGGAAAAAATATATGATATTAAAACATACTGAGTGATTTCTGTTTCTTAAAAAATGGCATGAATCTTATGAATATTAGAGAAACTACAATGATATTTTATGCGCCGTCTTTTCACTGACAATGATATGCATTATCTGCGATGTTCATCTAGAATTTCCCTATAATGAAAAGCGTAAATGTCTAGAAAAGGGTGAAATGATGATAACCAAAGGTTTCGCTATTGCGTGTCCATAACCTTTGATGTGGTGACATATAGATTGTCTTACAACATTGTTTAAGTTTTTTTCGAACATTTCCATTGTTACATTACATTACTTTCGATCAGTCCATCATTAACTTATGATCACGTAATGCGTGGTCATTTATGTTTGGTTATTGCACACTTTTAACCTTTTAACTAGATTAGTGGTTACGATAATATTGGTGATTCTGGCCTGGGCTCTGTTTAAATAACTAATTCACCCGAAATATGTTTTAAATAATTAACGGCTTTAAGCTGTTTAAAAAAATGTACAGCAGAATAGAAAAAGTACTCCTATCCAATCTGACAAAATAATTTCGAGCAAGAAATATTGATTTGTGTATGTATTTCGATGACACTGTTGATTTTTATACAATCTTCATCACTAACGACTTAAAGAATCAAAGAAATTAATGAAATGACGCCTTTAAAACTTTAAAATCGAAGTAATGATATTCAATGTCCTTGAAGTTATCTTTGATAACCATACGAACGACAATTACAATTATCATTGTTCAGTTTATAAATTTGTAAGCATTAGCTTTACACCATATTTAAAACTAAGCAAACGATAACAGAAAATTAAATATATCAAGACATTTGTATAACTCATATATTAAAAATATATTAGTTATGTTATGTATTATATAATTTAAAAAAATGAGAAACGTTATACAATTGAGATATTTTTTATTTAATATTTATATATAAATACACATTCCAAAACAGATAATCTCAAACAATGGTTGTGATTAGCTCTGCGGTCAAACGTGCATTGAAATAATTGGAAAACGAATCCGTTGGTGGTATTAAACGTAAGTTTTAATTTATTTTGATAACGCCCCTATCCAATGAACGAAGACATTGGGGCAAATGCATGGCTAGACGGATTTACCAGTTTTATATAGGGCTTAAATTGCCAATACGTTTTATCATGAAAGTCTTATATATACATTTATTCGTATTTATTAAGACTTCATGTACCCAAGTACCCACGTATACTTGAAGACAAGCACAAAGCAAAAGTATACAAGACAAATTATGTACCCGATTCATAAAACTAATCTGGACGTGTTTTAAATGTTAAAAAAGCCTTTTTTACTAATGATCGCTCAGATAAATATATATATGTACTGGACATGCACAGATGTCATTGAAAGTTTTTAATTTTGTACTCAATAATTCTTTTCTAAAGTTCGGTAAATGTTTGTATAAGCAAACGATTGGAATTCCAATGGGTGCCAAGTATGCATCTTTACTAGTAGGCCTCTTTTTATACTGCTATGAAAGTGAATATATGTTGAAATTATCTAAGTCTGGAGATCTAGCTCATGTTGTTCAATAGCACTTTTAGATATATTGATGATATTCTAAGTTCAGATAATTCTGTGTTTACTCATAACATTCATTAGATATACCCTTCACAATTGCAATCCAATACATCAGTTTTAAAAGCACCCTATTTAGATCTGCAACTCGAAGCAAGGGAACATATATTGAGTATCAATCTTTATGATAAACGTGATGATTTTAATTTCAATATAATTAATTACCTTTCTTTAGATGGTGATGTTCCTAGTTCACCATCATATGGTGTTTTTATTGCACACTTGATAAGATTTGCTAGAATATGTACAGATGTGAAAAAAACAGCTCTCGCAGTAAAATTATGACGCCAAAACTTCTAAAAGAGGGTTTCAGATATTATAAATTAAGGAAAACTTTCGCAAAATGTGTTAATGGTCATTATAATCTCATATCAAAGTACAATAGTTGTCTTAAATCGGTGATTATTAATAGTATTACTCATCCCGATTTTTATGGTGATGTTTTAAAGAAAATTCGTAAAATTAGAATATTTCCAGCAGGTAGTTGGGCAGATAGACTTAATGGATTACTTTGATTTTATTTAAACCGTGGATAAAAGGGCAATACCTTGAAGAGCACTTGCCTTCTATTTTTTTAAAGATGAATACCTGAAACAAAATATAGGGTTAAATTTAGCATCTTTTTATAACTAAACTTTCTGTACTTTGATTTTTAAGAAGATTTTGCTAATTCATGTTATCATTAAAACCGTATTTGGCTTACACGTTTTTGGCTGACTCGGAGTGTTTTGGCATTTGACTTCATTTTCTTCAAATATTTTACATTTTAAAATCATTTGGAAGGAAAGATTAGCGAATACATGTCATTTTATTTTTTTAATAATGTTTTCCTTATTTGTTTTAGTATAATGATGTTTTTATAATGAAACTCTGTGATCACACAGTTTTAACCTTTTATTTTATAAGGCAGACTGTGTGGGATGTTTATAGTTTCAAACAATGACTGCATCGTATCTGTGAAAAGTGTTTGCATAAGGTGCTCTGAATTGTATCCCATCGTCTGCAGATAGAGTTGGGATCTCTTATCATAGAAGTACTTTGGGTTTACCTATACGTTTATTATTATTTGTTTTATTGATAAGTTTCCTCATGTAAATGCATACTTTGATTAGATTTACCTTATCCGTTTTATCTTTTTTAAGGATTGTTGGGATAAGAGTGGGGTTTGTGCACATAAACTGGTTTAAACCCCCAGTATATTTTCATTTTACTGACCGTTCCAAGGCGGTCCCTAACAATTCTTGATAAATATACCTGTATTTTTATTATATAGTATGTATGCACTGTGCTGTTTGTGGATTTTGTTGCTGTTCTTTTATGTTTCTTGTTTGTAATTTTGTGGTCTATGTCTTTGGCGTTCGCCCAGCGCCACTAAACCTGGTTTATGCAAATCACATAATCAATTATAACTACAAAACTCTCTGTTCGCGTTCCATTTCAACATGGCTTAGTTTTTATTTTATTTTTTAATAATGTTTTCCTTATCTGTTGCCAATTTTTGTACAATGATGTTTTTATTATGAAACTCTGTGATCACACAGATTTTAACCTTTTATTTTATATGGCAGACTGTGTGGGATGTTTATAGTTTCAAACAATGACTGCATCGTATCTTTGAAAAGTGTTGAAAAGTGTTTGCATTAGGTGCTCTGAATTGTATCCCATCGTCTGCAGATAGAGTTGGGATCTCTTGTCATAGAAGTACTTTGGGTTTACCTATACGTTTATTATTGTTTGTTTTATTGATAAGTTTTCTCAAGTTAATGGATACTTAAATAAGATTTACCTTTTGCGTTTTATCTTTATTAAGGATTGTTGAGTGAGGTTTGTGCACATAAACTGGTTTAAACCCCCAGTAAATTTACATTTTACTGACAATTCCAAGGCGGTACCTAACAATTCTTGATAAACATACCTATTTTTTTTATATATAGTATGTATGCACTGTGCTGTTTGTGGAGTTTTGTGCTGTTTTTCTATGTTTCCTGTCTGTGATTTTGTGTTCAATGTCTTTGGCGTTTGCCCAGTGCCACTAAACCTGGTTTATGTTTAAACGTTTTGCTACTGAGCTTGTTTCTTTAGCTTTTTGCATACATATTGAGGCCTTGCTGGCTTAACGGGTGGAGGGGTTGGTGAACTAAAAGGAAGATAACAGGGTGAGTTGATGGGAACAGGATTTTGGAAGGGAATCGTGGTAGGAATCGTGTTGGGTGAGCTGAAGGGCAACGGGCTTAAGAGGCTGAAGCCTAGTGGCTAAGTGGGCAGAAGAGAGTACGGCTAGGTCAGCTGTAGAAGAGAGGGCTGGATGTATTAAAGGGTAGAGGTATCGACGGACTATAGGTTAGGGGATTTGTTGAGCTTAAGGGAAATGCGCTTGGTAAGTTAAAGGGTAGGGTACTTGATGAGCGTAATCATAAAAAGGCTTTTTGAGCTGAAGGAAAGATTTCGGGTGATTTAAAGGTTACGAATACGAGTATGTGTGAGCTATTATGCAGTGGACTGGTTGAGCTGAATGATAGGGTGATGTGTGAGCTGCAGATCAGTGGCGATTGTTTATTTGTTGCCAACACGAAGTAAGGCCGGAAGCGAAACATTCAGTGAGACTACATTTTGATGTGTCAATGTACTGTTTTCATGCCCATAGTGCTTAGTATTGTTTTCATTGTTGGTAACTTTACATTTTGATATTTCGCTTATACCTTTTCTCACTTGATTTCATCTTTACTTCGTTCAATGAATTTTAGTTATCGTTCACTTCTTTTCTGTCCATTTTCATCATAGAAACAAATTAAAACACACGAGTGTAATAATCACACATGTCCGCACAAAAGATTGATAATCAGCTTGTTTTAATGTTTCGACAATGTCATATAACAACTGATTGCAAGAACTAATGATTGGCTTTATATTATAATCATTGAGGTTAGATAATACACTACATAAAACACATTAATAGGAATAGTCATGCAAATCATGTTTAACCTTTTGCATAGACAGTAAAAATTTAGAATAACTTGTCAATATTTTGTTGGGGTAATGACTTTGTTGATAGCCCAACTCACGAAAATCACACAAAAATAATTTCCCACGAATATCTATGACTTCGCATTAAAGGTTTAATAGGTTCAAAGCAACGATGAATGTTTGAAGTGGGAATGACATTGACGAGCGAGTTTTGTTTAAAACAAATGCATCCGTTCAAATATGCAATGAATGGTTTTAAACATTTAACCATGATTGTGTTTTTATACCCTGATAAATAGCATCATTGAATAAGTACATCAAAACCAGATAAAATGCCCTTAATGATTTCGATTAATCTCTTAAGATATGGAGTATATCTGATGGAATTCCCTAACACTGGGGCAAGGATAGGAGGGGCTGTGTGAGCTGCAGGATAGGGGCCTTGGTGATGTATAACGTACTGGGCTGGTTGAGCTGCTGAGAATGTTTCTAGCTAAGCTGGCAGGTAGAGGAGCTGTGTTTAATGATTTTAAGGGACTGTTGGTTACAGGGTGTGTAGCAATGTCAGCTGCGGTGCAGAATATGTGGCTTAGTCTTAATATAAAACCTGCATGGATGTTGACTATGGTATCTAAGTAGCATGGTGGAGTGTTGCTTGATCTGATGGCAATGTGATATGCAGTCTGCAAGGTAGGTAGCTGTTTGAGCTACCGGGTATGGTTTAAATGGAGCTGGAGTGGAGTAAAAACGTGTTTACAACAGGCTAAATGGTGGTTGTGAGAGCTTCAGGAAAATATTTATATTTACAGGTGCCGCAGCAAAACAAAACGCGTCAAAAACGGGTCTTCAATGGCTGGAGCGTAAGTGTTTTGTGTGGTGCGGTGTAAATGGTTGTGTAAGTTGCAAGGTAAGTTACTGTAGGTGGCTATGTGGCTGTTGGTTATAAAGTTGTGTGATCTGCAGTGTAGATGGATTGCTGTGTGAGTCACATTGCTATTGGTTGTGTAAGTTGCATGGTAGGTGTCAATGTAGGTGTTTGTGTGAGTAGCAGAGAACGTTTTATGACTTGGTATAAATTGCAGCGAAGACGACTAAGTATGCTGCAGCGTATGCGTTTGTGTGAGATAAAGGGTGTGCAACTTTAAGGGCTGCAGGATAGGTGATTGTGTAAACTGCAGCGTATATGATTATGTGGGGTGCAGAATAGTAAAATCTGTTGGCTGCAAAATAGCTGTGTGAAGGGAGTCTGTAGCGCAGGATTTTGAAAAGGCTGTTTTTAACCTTTTATTTTATAAGGCAGACTGTGTGGGATGTTTATAATTTCAAACAATGACTGCATCTTATCTTTTAAAAGTGTTTACATTAGGTGCTCTGAATTGTATCCCATCGTCTGCAGATAGAGTTGGGATCTATTGTCATAGAAGTACTTTGGGTTTACCTATACGTTTATTATTATTTGTTTTTTTTTGATAAGTTTCCTCATGTAAATGCATACTTTGTTACCTTTTCCGTTTTATCTTTTTTAAGGATTGTTGGGAAAAGAGTGGGGTTTGTGCACATAAACTGGTTTAAACCCCCAGTATATTTTCATTTTACTGACCGTTCCAAGGCGGTCCCTAACAATTCTTGATAAACATACCTGTATTTTTAATATATAGTATGTATGCACTGTGCTGTTTGTGGAGTTTGTTGCTGTTTTTCTATGTTTCTTGTTTGTAATTTTGTGTTCTATGTCTTTGGCGTTTGCCCAGTGCCACTAAACCGGGTTTATGAAAATCACATAACCAACTACAAAACTCTCTGTTCGCGTTCCATTTCAACATGGTTTAGATTTCATTGTAACCGTTTTAAATATATCAATATATTCTGCCTCGGAGAAACGACTTATGATATTGAAACTCGAAACTAACGCCCCCACCCAAAAAAAAAAAAAAAAAAAAAAACAAGCAAAGAATTTCGAAATAAACAGTTGAACATTGTACTAAGTTAAATCCCAAAAATATTACGTATTTTACTATTGATTAAAAATACATTCATTGAAAATACAAGGACATACTTATTGGTGCTAATTGCAACATAAAATGAAATTCAATAAAGCCTTTGATAGTTTATACAAGTTTTTTCAATTGCCAGACGCGCAACGGAAAAATATGCAACTCAATGAAAACAAATATTTGATAGAACGACTGTCTCGATATAGATTTATCTCTTTTGAGTTATTAAATACTGTAATGTGGGCTTTAGATTATGTCAAATATCTGCCATTATTTTTTGGTTAAAGTACTTAGAGGGTTATGATTTATAAAACAACCTTTTTAAAGTCCTTTGTAAACTCGTACGCATCATACTAAGGCGTTTATCAAACCACCAATGTATAATTGGAAACTACATAAATAACTACTGTTGACGGGTTTGCAATTTCGTCTTATGACTTGTTTGTATATTCAATTGTACATTTGTAACGTGGGTTTATATTTCTTTTTAATGCTTATGAATACACAATATTTATCATTGTAATGAATAAATGCAAGTACTAGATGTGTTGTCGTAAAAGTTCAAAATTAACAGAACTGACTTTTACTGAATTTGGTTATAAATTGATGTATTGATTCCCTTTGCTACTTAAGGAAAATCACTTCCATTAAATTATCAATATTTATCAAGTTAACTATAGTAAAACATTTACCTATAGTGACGTCAGTTAATATTCAATAAATGTTCAATCGTTTTCCGAAAAAAGGTGATGATAGCAGGCGATATATTCAATTGTTTTAGTTGTTTGGGTTGTTCCCGCAGTTTCCACTGCCATTGTTTTATCAGTCATTGACAATAAAAAAGTAAGACTATAAAACGTTCCTGCGTTGACACAACGTTTTGCACACGTTTCTGATTAGGACTACATTCCATGGTGTTGGACTTTGACGCGTATTCATCTCTAAAAAAAGTACAAATCCAATACTAACCGTTTACCATCGGTTTAGGGTTAGGGTTAGGGACCGTTTCAAGGCGGTACCTAACAATCCATGATAAACACACCTAGTTTTTTATATATAGTATGTATGAACTTTGCTGCTTGTGGAGTTTTGTACTGTTCTTCCATGTTTCTTGTTTGTGATTTTATGTTATATGTCTTTGGCGTTTACCCAGTGCCATTAAACCGGGTTTATGTTTAAACTTTTTGCTACTGAGCTTGTTTCTGTAGCTTTTCGCATAAATATTAAATACTAGATGCAACAGCATTTCAACGCATGACACAACGTTATGGCAAACAACGCAACATAATTTGCGAGGATTGCTCTAGTAACCAAAATATGGTTCCATCTATTCAAAGGTGCACAAATCAACAATATGTTGAAATACAAACAAACACAATTTAAATCAAGAAATTGTTCATGAATGAAAGGTCCATTCAGGTAAACCACATTGAAATTAACTTTGGCAAAACTTAATTAATTGCGAGAGATCTATCTTTTTGAAGTACAATGCATCCAATGCATGGACAAAAACTGTTTATGACAATTTTGGTGTACATATGACTGACTATGTCTAATAAGCTTGACCGGCAAAAAAGATAAAAACGAAATAAACGATATTGTGGGAAACAATGGGATGCCACACATCAGTAGTTAAATGGATTATTGTTATTAGGATTCATCGCACGATATACAGGTAAGAAATCAGTTTCGGCTCGATCAAAGCCAACAATAACCGTAAATGTTAGACCGCACATATAAGTATTCTAAGTAAAATTATTTCTGAACGACCTGTAACTGGATGCATGTTTTGACAATAATTCGGGAGTTCTGAGAAAATATTCAATGCAATTGACTCGGTTGAGGCTCAAAACAATACCTACATACATTAAGATAACTAGAATTTGTTTTCTAGAGAAAATAATTGTCTCCCACCATATATGCAGTACAGGATCTTTACAAGTATACCTACTCATAGAGATCTCTAGCAAGCGGTTGCTGTAGAAGTGGTTCTCTCCACAAAATTATGATAAAATCTGAAAAAACGTTGTTGATGTTAATGCACAGCTAAGATTGTAACATATTATTCCTGTAGTGATATTAAAAATCCTTTAGCAGTTTTGTATATTTGCGCAGAAAAAGTAATCACACCATTTAGTATGGCTTATGACCGGATAAAAGAGTTCATATTTTAATTAGACGGTTGTAAAATAGCACAAGATTCGACTCTTATTTGAAATTGAATGTTTAAATAATGTTAGTTAATTGAAGTATTATAAAGACCGATGAACGTTATTCTATGGGCAATTTCAGGGTGAACGTGTGGGTCGAGAGGACGGGGAAGTTGTCAATATGAAAAAGCCGGTAATAGCGAACTCATTTTTCAATTTTGAATACCTTTATATGGATAGGGTGATCAATGAAATAATATTTGTTCACTCTGTAAATTCACTTAAACTAAACTATGAAGCTTATTTGTTAAAGAGATTGAATTCGCAATCTAAAAAAAAGGTAATATTCCTTGCCATTTGTTGAAGAATGTGTGCACAGTCGAATAAGCAGATTTATCGCAAGGAGACTATTTTCATGCTGGTATATAACGCACATAAGTCGCCCAAAATTGTCTTACTGATCGCACCATTTAACGCACATTATCACGCCCGAACACTGACCATTAGTCTGAGCCCAAGTAATGGATACTTTGGTTGTCTAGTGGCAACACACACTTAACTGTCTCAGTTTCAATCACTCGCCTTCACACTTCAGTTTTTCCTATTCCGGAAGAAATGTAAAAGTCCTTGTGTCTGAGCATTATACTAGCAAACATGATATAACTCTGGTCTTAACCAAGTTTATTTCTAGCATTGCTTAATATAATGCCGCAATGCGACGAAAGTAGGTTTTAAATTAGGGCAATCATTACAGTTTTGCAAAATTTAGTTTTTGGTAATCTAACTGACAACGCAAACAAATGGATTGCGGGTCTGTACACAAAGGTTTACCACTGTTCATTATTCCCTACTCAAGATATGGAGCAAAAACAGTTGTTGCCTTTTTTATAGTTTAGCAACATCACATTTTTCCGACCTACGAATTATATAGTACCAGCCTAGATCACCACGTTAGCTCCTAAATAAAACATTAAATTATGTAATGCCTCACTTGATAAGTTACCGATTTTGGGTCTTAAATAACAACAACATTGACCTTCATCACACCGACCCATAGAAACTATCCAAAATTCATCTTCACATCAAGGTCAATTCCCATAACTTCATGCAATCAAATTTTATTTAGCAGAAACCATTTTCTTTCCTTTAAGTTACAGCGACATCGACCTTGATTTCACTGATTCAAAATGCAATGTCAATGTTAACCTTAACTTGCTAAACACGAAGCTTCAAAACTATATTTTATTCTAAACTTAAGTAATTGAACATTTTTATTTAAATTAAAACGACATTGACCGGATCTCACTGACCCAAAGCAATACAAAGCTTCTTGTTTTTTTAAGCGTATTTCACATCAAGTTTCGTCACTATCTATCCATTTCAACTTTAGTTATTGAGCGAAAAATAACTGTTGGACACCTACCCGTCTCCTACTTTGTTCTCATTCCAATTTATTGTATTGCGACCTGAGGTTGTTAATGTTGATCAAAGCAAAGTAACTTCAATTGTAATAAAAGTAGTTCTCAAAATGTACATCTTAATTTAATACATACAATACATTTTGTAAGTAAGAAAACGCATTGCATTGCCGATAATATGTATTTTTGCATCTTGAACAGGATTTATTATAGGCACAATTAACATAACGATTCCACCACTCACGATGTCAAGGTCTAGCAAAATTCCTTCTAGGAAAATCACTAATTATTACTGATGACAATACCTCGACAGCGAAACCAATGTTATGACAATTTATCGACAGCGAAACAAATGTTATAACAATACCTCGACAGCGAAACCAACGTTATGACAATACCTCGACAACGAAACCAATTTAAAGACATTTGGTCGACAACGATACCAATTTAAAGACAATACCTCGACAACGAAACCAATGTTATGACAAAACATCGACAGCGAAACTGATGTAATGGCAATACCTCGGCAAGGAAACAAATTTTATTACAATACCTCAACAACGAAACCAATATTATGGCAAGACCTCGAAAAAGAGACCAATTTTATAGCAAAACCTAGACCAAAAACATAAAATAATGTAAAGGCAAAACATCGACACCAAAACCAATGTTATGGCAATACCTCAACGAAACAAATGACATGGCAATACATCGACAACAAAACCAATGTTATTACAACACCCCCACAATAAAACAAATGTTATGACAATTCCTCGACAGCGAAACAAAATTTATGACAATACCTCCACAACAAAACCAATGTTATTGCAATACCTCAACGAAACCAATATTATGACAATACCTCAACATCGGAACTAATGTTATGACAATACCTCGACAATAAAACCGCTGTCAAGGTATTGTTATTTCATTGGTTTCGTTGTTCAGGTATTCTCATAACATACATTTCATTTTATTGTATTGTCAATACAATAAAATGAAATGTATGTTATGAGAATACCAGAACAACGAAACCAATGAAATAACAATACCTTGACAATTGTCAATACAATAAAACGAAATGTATGTTATGAGAATACCTGAACAACGAAACCAATGAAATAACAATACCTTGACAGCGAAACCAATATTATGACAAAATCTTGACAACAAAACCAAAATTATGACAATACCTTGAAAACAAAACCTATGATATGACAATACCATGACAACGAGAACAATGTTATGGCAATACCTCGACAACGAAACCAATGATAAGACAATACCTTAAAGCAAAACCAATGTTATGACAGTACAATAACAACGAAACCAATATCATGACCATACCTTGACAACAAAAACCAATGTTATGACAAAACCTTGACAACGAAACCAATATTATGACAATACCTTGACAACGAATCCAATGTTATGACAATACCTTGACAACAAAAACCAATGTTATGACAAAAGCTTGACAACGAAACCAATATTATGACAATACCTTGACAAAGAATCCAATGTTATGACAATACCTTAACAACGAAACAAATATTATGACAATAGCTTGACAACAGAACCAATGATATGGCAATTCCTTTACAACGAAACCAATATTATGATAATACCTTGACAACGAACCCAATGTTATGACAATACCTCGAAAACGAAACCAATAGAATGACAATACCTTGACAATGAAACCAATAGTATGACAATTCCTTGACAACGAAACCAATTTTATGACGGTACCTTGACAACAAAACCAATATTATGACAATACCTCGACAACGGAACCAATATTATGACAAAACCTTGACAACAAAACCAATGTTATGACAATAACTTGACAACAAAACCAATATTTTGACAATACCTTGACAACGAATCCTATTTTATGACAATACCTCGACAACGAAACCAATGTTATGACAGTACCTTGACAACGAAACCAATATTATGACAATACATAGGCAACAAAACCAATTTTGTTACTATACCTTTACAACGAAACCAATGTTTTGGCCATACCTCGACAACAAAACCAATATTATGATAATACCTCGTCAATGAAACCAAGGTTATGACAATTCCTCAACGAAACCAAGGTAATGGCAATATACCTTGACAACAAAGCCAATATGATGACAATACCTCAACGAAACGAGTTTTATGAGAATACCTCGACAACGAAACCACTGTTATGGCAATACCTCGATAACGAAACCAATATTATGACAATACCTCAACGAAACCAATTTGCATAACCTCAATGAGCCCAATGCCATTGCAATACCTCGACAACAAAACCAATGTTATTACAATGCCTCAAAGCTAAAAAAATGTTATGACAATACCTCCATATCAAAACCAATGTTATGGCAATACCTTAACGGCATAAATGCTATGACACTACCTTGACAACGAAGCCAATGTATTGAAAATACCTTGAAACGAAAAAAATGTTATAAAAATACCTCGACAACGAGACAAATGTTATAACAATTTCTTGACAACGAAACCAATATTATGACAATAACTTGACAACGGAACCAATATATGACAATACCTTGACAACGGAACCAATATTATGATTATGTCTTGACAACAAAACCAATATTATGACAATAGCTTGACAACTTAACCAATGTTACGATTATACCTCGACAACGAAAACAATATTATGCCAATACCTTGACAACGAAACCAATATTATGACAATACCTTGACAACGAAACCAATATTTTGACAAAACCTTGACAACAAAACTAATATTATGACAATTCTTTGACACCGAAACCAATATTATGACAAAACCTCGACAACGAAACCAATGTTATCACATCACCTCGACAACGAAAGCAATGTTATGACAATACCTCAACGAAACAAATATTATGCCAATACCTTGAATACGAAACCAATGTTATGACAGTACCTCAACGAAACAAATGTTATGCCAATATATCGACAACGAAACCAATGTTATGACAAAACTTCAACGAAACAATTGTTATGGAAATACCTTGACAACGAAACGAATATTATGACAATACCTCAACGAAACAAATGTTATGGCAATACCTTGACAACGAAACCAATGTTATGACAATACCTCGATAACGAAACCAATAGTATGGCAATACCTCTATAAAACTAATGTTATGGCAATACTTCGACAATGAAACCAATGTTATGTCAAAACCTCAACAAAACCAATGTTATGGCAATACCTCGAAAACGAAACAAATCTTATGACAATACCTTGACAACGGAAACAATGTTTTGTTAGTTCTTCAACAACAAACCAATTTATGATACTACCTCGACAACATACCAATTTATGACAATACATCGACAAAGTCTTCAAATTTATAAACAATTTGATTGACTTAAATTGTTTAGTTATAATATAAAAATACAATACCTTCGTTGAAAAAGAAAACACTATTTTCGTATTTAAATATGTCATTTTATAAGGCATAATCAGCAAGCACACGTACAGAAGATAGGAAAAACAAAAGGATATTTACCTTCAGTACTGAATTTTCAAATCACCGTTTTGAAGGTTGTCCAGTTCCTTAATGTTAATATCAAAACTCCTTGGTGAGACGCAAAGTGGTTACATGGCATCAAGCAAATGTTTATTGACAACCAGCACCGTCGCTATAAATTGAATAAAGGCTTATTCCATAATAGTTCATGAATTTGAAGCACACTGTCAATACTGTTGAATAAAGGCTTATACATTTCATGAAGTGTTTAAAGCTGTCAATGTAGTTTATAATTGAATGATTTACGTTAATAAACATAAATCCAATAATTTACATAATTTAAAAACTGCACGTTTCTGAATGGCATGTAGTTTTAACAATTTATGTTTGGTGTTTCTAAATATTATACTTTGCAGGCCGGGTGAAGCCCCACGCATGACATAACCTTGTTTATGTTACCTTGTTTTGAAATGCAATGTTTTTAAATGTCAAAAATGTAATATTGTTTTTACTTTGTGTTTATCTCTATGCAGGTGTCTCCTGTTTCCTCTTTGAGTGCTGAATACCGCTTATTTTCGGATTGGCAACTGGAACACCGCTTAATAATGAACTATGTAAGTAACCAATCATTTCCCCAATTAGAAACATGCGAAGTGACATATTTTCTGACCAAAAGAAAAAAAAATCAGTTTTATATTCCACTTGCGTAATAAAGAAGGTGATAATTTCATATGGCCCCAATGAAGTAAACAAACACGACAAAACCTAAATCCGAAATATCCGCATCATCACATCAACTATCATTTCATTATTTCAACAATGATAAAATAAGTGTTTGTGTTGAAAACTAGTCTGATGAAAATCCTCCACTAAAAGCAGATCAATTCTCTAGCTGAAAAATCGACACCTTTGGTATTCTGTATAATAGTAAGATGACATGAAGTAAATTCTTCATGATTGAGAATGGAAGGTGTGAGCCTCGCGAACGAGCGCTTCTTATTCTTTAAGGACGTACTTAAGGTCATCTGACTAACATAGAATACATCCTCATTGACTTATACATTGACAACACAAAATCTGACGCAGGATGTGTGTATCGGATGAGTGGCAGTAGACGGTCCTTTGTGAATAAACACTTAATGTATCTTTCACCTTAGAGGTAGGAACATGCCTCTTGCACACGACACGTCGTCTTGGTATGTCTAAAACATGTAGCAAGTCATATTAAAATCTGTCCATACAAGAGAAAGTTACAGCCCGAACACAATAGCCTATACTATATGTACTTATATGCAGCATTCCATTAGAAATAAACACTAATTGTGACCTTGACCTTAAAAATAGGGACACAGGTCTTGCAGGCGACATGTCGTCTTAGTATGTGGAACTCATGTGGCAAGTTATATTAATATCTGTCCATACAAGAGAAAGTTACAGCACGGACACGAGTTAGACACACAGACAGACAGACGGACAGACGGACGGACAGATAGATTGACGGACGAATGGTGCGATTTGAATATGCCCACCTTCGGGTGCATAAAAACATACTGGTCAAACATGTTGCCTGGATAATCACTGACAGGACTTGACACAGTTGCCTGCACACTGACATGACTTGTCACAGTTTACTGCACACTGACAGGACTCGTTGATTGACTCCTCGCTGACAGGATTTTGTTCAGTTGCCTGCACACTGACAGGACTTAATGATTCACTGCACAATGACATAATTTGATTCTCACCTGCAACCTGACAGGACTTTGTTCAGTTGCCTGCGCACCACACTGACAGGCCTTGATAATTGCCTACAGACTGACAACACTTGGTACAGATACCTGCACACAGACAGGACTTTTTTCAGTTGCCTGCACACTGACAGGACTTTGTTCAATTGCCTGCATACTGACAGGAATTTGTTCAAATGCCTGCACACTGACACAACTATGTTAAATTATTTGTAGTATAGATACACAAACAACAAACAGTGCACCCTGCAATAAAATCAATAAACTGCCTTAAGCTCTAAATATCAAATATCATATCACATTCAACACCTTCAACTAATATTATCACCTTTACCCATCTAGGACAACATCCCGTTCTTTCTAATGTTAATAATTGTTTTTTATAAAAGTTATAAGTGAACAACACTATCCACACAGAAGATAAGATTGTAGCATCTGCATGAACAATAAGCAGCACGAAGTTAAATGGAAAAGTCTGATTATTAAATTTATTATTAAGTAAAAACGAAATTTCTTCTAAAAAAAGTGTATAATAATTATTTGAATCTATGAACTTAAAAAAAGAACAATAATTACCTCAGAAGTGACTATGAAGACTTAATTAAATTTAAAATCTATTCCCTTGTTACTAAAAAAAGAAAGTAGTGGAATCTCCAACAAAAAGGGAGACCATATAGCAAGACTTGCTGCCCTTGCTTCAAGAGTAAACTTTACATAACTATCAGATTTTTACATAGTGTATTTATAATAAACTTGTAGCCCACGGGCTGAGGCCAATTTTTCTCAAGGGGCAAAATTTGAATAAACATGGTAGATAACCAATCGACAATGTTACATACCAAATATTTAAGCACTAGGCTTCATAGTATTTGCCAAAAAAAGTTTAGTAATATTTCCTTTAGGTTGCCATGGGAACCAGAGTTCTGCATGGAATTAATTTCTTTGAACAATTTTGAAAAGGCACTAACCAAGGATCATTCCTATGAAGTTTCATTAAAATTGTCCTAGGGGTTTAGGAAAATTTGATGATTATAACCACTTGTTGACGCTTTTCCTTTAGGTTGCCATGGCAACCAAAATTCCGCATGGAATTAATTTCTTTGAACAATTTTGAAAAAAACATCAACCAATAATCATTCCTATTAAGTTTCATTAAAGTTGTCCAAAGGGTTTAGGAGAAGATGATGATTATAACCAATTGTTGACATTTTCCTTTAGGTTGCCATGGCAACCAGAGTCCTTCATGAAATAAATTTCCTTGAACAATTTTGAAAAAGCACCAACCAAAGATCATTCCTATGAAGTTTCATCAAAATTGTCCAAGCGGTTTAGGAGAAGAAGATGATTATAACCAATTGTTGACAACGGACGAAGGACGACAGACGACGGACCACGGACGACAGACGCCGGACATAGACCGGTCACAATAGCTCACCTTGAGCACTTTGTGCTCAGGTGAGCTGAAAAGACTAGCCCTCCCCTAAGCATATATTCGAGCCCAGCTGTGGGGGGGGGGGCTTTAGCCATAAAGCCAAGGGCTTAATCTATGCCTGGGCTAGTTAGTTCCAGCATTTTATACAGCGCTTTCACATTATTTAATACGACTCAAAAATGAACATCCAATAACTTGTTTTTTTGTGCTAATATACAAATTAAACATATATCTATGAAATTTGGAAATATAATGGAATCAGGACCTGCTTTTTCAGCTAAAGAAGATATGCCATCATATGGTACAAAAACCTGAAATGGTAATTCTACGATACTGACAAAAAACAATTCTGCAAGATGTTTTTAAAAACAATTTCAATAATTTATAATATGATAAGAAAGATTTGTAAAGTAAAGGAAATAAAAATCTTCTACAAACACTTTCAAGAAACAACACTAGTGTTTAATGAAGTTTTTTTTATAAAATTTAATCAAATTAACTTGCAAATTAAAATTAAGAATATATTCAATATAGTGTATGATGCTCTTTTGCGAACACTTTGAGATGCATATGCAATTCTTGTGTCTTATTTCAAATGTTCTTGATGATAACAGTACTGAAGTCACTAATCCAAGATACATAATGCACTCTGGTATAGGGTACTGAAGTGATAAGTCCCATATGCCAACTCTGGTATCCTGGATAAAACGTTACTGGTGAAAACAATACTGAAGTGATCAATCCCTGATGCCACTCTTGTATCCTGGATAAAACGTTACTGGTGAATACTGTTCTGAAGGGATCAATCCGTGATGCCACTCTGGTATCCTGGATAAAATGTTACTGGAGAATATAGTACTGAAGTGATCATTTCCAGATGCCAAGATGGTATCCTGGATAAAACGTTATTGGTGACATTGGTACTGAAGTGATCAATCCCAGATGCCACTCTGGTATCCTGGATAAAACTTTACTGGTGAATACGGTACTGAGGTGATGGATCCCGATCTGAAACAGATTAACACCTAACTGAAGTAATACACAAGGGTCAATTTGTTCACATTGACACAGATGAAGAGGTTATCACACTAACAAATAACTCACCGTTGTTAAAAATATGTAAATATCGCCCAAGACCACAATTATTTTAACTTTATGTTTCATATAGACACTAACCCGGCTTATCTCCTTAAAACAGTCTTTGCATATATTTTTTTTTGCAAAAACAGACTTCAAAACTCCTATAGTTCAATTTCAGGCTGTATGCAACACATACTAAAAGTTTGGCAATGATATATTAAACACTTAAAGAATGAGTATAAGCACCTGTGGTTTTATCATAAAAAGCAGAAATAGTCATTTCCATCAAATGTTAAGCCGCAAACTTTTGAACAGCCATTTTTTCCTCATGCATTGGAATAATCTGACCAAGTAAAGTTTTCATTGTAGCTTTCAATGGTGTCTATAAATTAGCACCACAAAAAATGGCCTGCCTACTCTTTTAAGATTTTTCAAAGGAAAATAAGATTTTTCCACTTTATCGGCTTAGCGTTTTGTATAGACAAGGGGGTCCTGAAAACTGTAATCGTCTCTTTGAGTTTTCCTTCTTTCCGTTTTCCTTTTTCACGTCTATATTTCTAATCGAGTTTCTAGTCGCTTCTTCCTTTTCTCGCCTGGTTTCCTTCTGTAGTGCTTTAATTTGATCAAGTATTTTCTCGTTGTCTTCTTTATTTATTTCAGGAGACGCAATCTTGATATGTAGATATGCAACATTGTATTCATGTTCTTTGTCTCGCCTTTCGCGTTCAGCCTTTAGTTTCATTTCCTGCTAATTCAGCTACTTCTCATGTTTATATAAAGCCTCTAGAATTTCTTCGGCCATTTTGACCTCCATTCGTTCCAGGGATTTTGCATTTGCTTCTTTCATCCCCTAACACAAATCATAATTATTATTGATCAAGTCATGCCTTTAACCATTTTCTAATTGACTTATTGCATCTCCGTCGTGATAAGCATGTTCTTCATTTTAACATTTAACCAATACACGAAAAACGTTGTGGGGATATTTTACCTCATTACTAAGTGGATTAGCAAACGTACTTAAGGGATGAACAACTGCGTTGAGCAGGACATGCAAATGCTTATTTACTTTATTTAAAACGTTTGAAATAATTCATGGTTTATGTTTGCTCAAATTGGACAAAAAAAAAACAGGACTTGAATTTAGTAAAAAAAACGTTTTGCATTTAGGCATTATATTTGCCTAACACCTCTTTTGACAACGACCCAGTCTTATCTCGTTGCTGTTTTTCTACAGATATTTTTATGGACACCTTGATAGTGAGTTACCTCTCATGTAGTTATAGGAACATATTTTGTGTGACTTCCCGCATCCGAAATAAACTACCACTGACCTATACGGGCTGAACTGAACTGACTGCTCATTCTAGTTAAGAATATGTGATACGAGTCATCATGTTGGTCAGAATGCATGTGTAATCATACAATCGATGTGGATTATGAATCTTGCTTGGCCAAATAGTAGGTCATAGTAAAATAAAAAATAAAAACTTTGTGTACACCCTTTTTCCGATCATCATGTAATATGGTCAGATTGCTTATACAGGGGAAGTCATATAAACCAAACAGGATGAGGTAAACAGTATCCAAAGGGCATGACCTATAGAGACCCATTCACAAGACAATGGTTCAATCATGCGATCAAAATTTCATTCTTCTTACAGATAAATAATTAGAAAGTAAATTTGTTTACAATTCGAGATTTTCAATATTCTGCTGATTAATAGTGTGAAAGTTAAACACTGCCTGTTGTGATAGTAGACACTGACATTGAATACAATTAGACTACTTTTTCATCTCTATGGCTTCTAGAACAAGAACGAAAATAAAAAAAAATAAAAATCTAGAAATTAGTCTAAGGAATTCATCATAACGACATACGAAGCCAGGGCAAACACGCCAGGAAATGTAAAATGTAAAAATGAGAAAGAATATTAGCATATATAGTAACCCTTTAATATTATATGATTTATATATCTAAACTTATCAGAGCAATTGTATGTTTATCAAGCAATGGCACAACGTTTTATGTGTTTAATACTATTTAATATGTATCATGTTCTATTAACAAATATGGACACTTTTCGTCTGATATAACAAGCTACCAAATACACACCGAAACAACTGATCTAAGAATAAACAAACTACATAATTTCAGGCTTTGGGCCGCATGACCGTCCGCGAGCGGCTTATGCAAGTTATCCACTACTTGTACAAGGAACGTGTGATGACCCCGTGCTCAAATCTGACCAATAACAATCGGGCCGGCAGCCGCTTGTACAATTAGACAGAAGGATCGGCGGGGAAGTTCACCCAGTATCAAAGCAATACGAATTGTTAATACCTATATGTATATCATGGATTGATTATGAGTATCATATTTTAATTATGATTAGGAAGACAATGCAACCGTTCAAAGCTGAGAAGACATGCCATACGGTCATGATTCTACAATAGAAATAGTAAACCTCATGCTTCATGCCAAGTCCGAATTGCATTGTATTGCCGTAGCTAGGAAAATACTCAACGCTGTATCTTTATAAAACAATAAATCAGAAATAACGGATATGGTTACGGTCATCGAAGAACAATAACAAAGTTTGCTTGCAACAGTGAATATATATAAAATCTTGAATGTCATAACCAAAAACAAGAAATAAGAAATAAATCGCAGTTGTTATCATTCAAAGTAATATCGAAAGAAAAAATGGCCAAATTTACAATATATTGCAGTAGCTTAATTTAAAAATAATAAAAAAAGTTATTCAGGGACAATATTGTTTGAAAAAAAGAAATTTAACTACAACTATATATGGCTACGTAGACCAAGTAACCATGCAAAGATGGTTTTTCTTACATGACAAAGCTATGGCGGCCATGACTTATTTAACGTATATGGATTGAACGTTCACGGTTATTTACCCCTCACATTGAAACGTTGCATATCAGGTACATTTGAATGTCTCTCTACTTCGTTTGTCCATGTATTTTATTATTGTTCAGGAACAAATAAAGTAAATACTAAAGAAGTATACGTTTCAAATTTAAAAAAAAACAAAACAAATGAGAATACACTTAAAAGAACTCATCTTGTGGTGTGAAACCTCTCGAAAGCGGCCGGACAAGTTTTTCTCCGTATCCGATTTTTATCAGATTGAAGATAAGTCGGCAGGTCATCCCTGACGGCGTCTGTATACGCGCCGACCGAACCGTCTGTTTACTCTTTTAGAAACTGCAAACATTCAGATGCATCGTGAAGATAGATACGGCGCGAGTACGGCGTATCCGGAGTGGATCGACTGTTTCTTGCTTCTAAAACAGGTTGATTTCGAAGGAAGTCATTCTCACTTGGTCCCATGAGAGTCAGGGTAAAGTAGATGGCTAAGCTAAAATATTCGAAATCATTGCAGAAACGGGTCATCTGACAAGCCAGGAACAATATCTTGTTTTTCATGTCGCTGCCACCGAAACATTTAAATGACAGATTACCAGAGGAGTGCACTTCATGCAGATGACTGAACATGGTGACAACTATCCAACTCTTATTTTAGGCAGGAGAAGCGGGTCAGGGTTACATATTGGTTCTAGTGCATCCTTGCAGAGGATCCGCGTCCGGGTCTCTGTCTGTACGCTGCGTTTAATATTTCTGGTTAAGGGCAACCATGGTTACGTTGCCGCCAGCATGTTTATGTGTCAAGACAACGCATTTTTTTTTCTCTTGCAGGCAGATATCTGCATGGGTCTAGTATCTAGTATCTAGTACTATCAAGTATGACATCGTTCTTTCGGATTCCGTGGCTGGGCAAAACAAAATGAAACTTTGTACGTAGGCTGAGGTGAAAACATACTTAGGTAATGATATCAATAACGTCAAATAAGCTTCACCGGGTTTACATTAAATAGAACTCGATCTATTCCAACATTATAGAAAATGCTTTTTGTAAATTACCTTAGATTATGATGACATACTTGATAATCATCAAATATCCTTCGTTTACGTAATTTGAACCTATCCTATTGACACTCCACATACTTGGTAGTTAATATTGATCCAAAAGTGACACGCACCCATATCAAGTACACTATTATCGGTGTTCAGTAATTGTCCCTAAATAAGAACCATCAAATGTTAACACTCCTATTCCAGTGTATGAACTCGTGTCGCATATGGCGAAATGATTATAGTGTCCTATTTACGTCTTTTCGCTATATATTCGTAATTTGATAGTCAATAAAAATAAGCAAAGAAAGTTAATCATTTTAAAAGCTCGTGGTGTATTTACTTTTGAATGCATTTCTTTATTTTCTGTATTACAATAACTTGAATAATTGTGTAGTTTTTTAAGGGACTAGACATCCAATAGTTCCGATATCGGCTAATAAAGTACTACCTCAAACACAAGACTAGAAATGTCAACACGAGCTAGTATGCGGCCGATAAAACATTACTTTACGTGATTAAAATAATGTTTTGTCACTGTCGGAACAGAGTTGACCCGCTTAAAGATAGCGCCTAATAGTTTACCAGTTTAAAGTGTGTATATTTAGCATGTGAAAGCCACGTGATTAGTACAGATACATATATCGACGCAATTACACAATTTACTGGGAATGACGTGGTAACCAAACTCAGAATTAGAAAACAATACGTTTCCTACTCTATTATGTCGCGATTCTCTTGTTTTGTGCACGCCTCCCTCATCTGTCTACTTTTATTACATAGCATAATTATTGCGGATCTTAAAGTTGAGAAACCTAAGATTTATACTCGAAAAAAAATTCTTACAAAATTCTTAGCTTTTATTACTTATTTTTCGTGTGTTTTTATGGGCGGATTAAGGGGAATACTATTTTATGACAGTTAATGTATCAGGTATACTACCATGTTTAATAATATGTATACTTGTTATAAAATCGTATCAAATCATGCGTGAGGCGACAATTAAACGTCTTTTCTGTGATCAAATATTTCAATTATACAAGAAGAAATTGTGATTCCGTGTGGCAAAAGCCCTTTTGCGTTGAAGCGTTTGTGGTTTATAACCGGTCAGAAATAAAACAAAATGCACGTGGGTTTAGAAATATTGTCTTCAAATTCTTTATTTTGAGTTTACTGTCGTACGATGCATGTCGGACCTTGGCATTACCAATTCACATTGTTTGTACGGATTTTTCAACAGGCACTTCAAGCGAAAATAATTAGAAAAACGATTATTTTTATCTCAAACCGTGTTATTATTGAGATCCTTTAGGTAAGCCTTATTGAGCCTTTTATACGGTTGCATAGGGATAACATGTGTGATTTTTATTTAATCTCATGGCCACAACTTGAAAGCCATTTTCGATTACTTATCATATCGTTCCCATAACTGCATTAGATTGCAGCCATTTATGTTGCGGCCACGAATCACTAACTCGACAACACAGCTGCTAACTCATTCCCACGATTATATTTTCACAAGCCAAGACTTGGTTATGTCGTTTCCACGACCTACTTGCCCGTTCCTTCGATTTACTACCTAAGTCATGGCAACGAGCTAACTCGAAAGAATGATAATCGTGGGAACGCGTTAGTAAGTCGTTGCAAAGAAATAACTTAGTCATGGCCACAAGATAACTAAGTACTGGGTACTATGAAGTTAGTCGTTGCCACGCCATGTTAAATCGTAGGAACGAGTTAATCAGTCCTTGCCAATATATATCTTAGTCGTGGCCACTACATAACCAATATGTGGAATAGAGATAGTAAGTCGTGGTCAAGACAAATTTAGTCGTGGCCAATTAATACTTAAATCGTAGCCACTAGCTATATAAGTCGTTCGAAAAGAAACAGCAAGTCGTAGACAAGAAAAACTAAGTCGTGAGAACAAGTTAGTATTCGTTGCCAATAAATAAAATTCACACATGTCACCTCTATGGCCCCGTACCATAAACATTGTGCTCATTTGTTTCTTGTCTTATAAGTCAATGGTTGCAGTTCAATCATATTGAACATAAAGGGTTTTTAAGTATGATTTGTTTGATAACGTTGTTGGTATACATTTGTTACCGGATAGAGCGATTCTGTTAATAATGGAAAAAAAGCCATAACTGTACTTTACTATAAATGTAAAAAAAATGTAACGTGTTTATTATGACCTTTGTTTAGTTTTAAAAACGACTGCGGAGGAATTAACATTAAATTAAACAACGTCAATCTCGTTGGTACGCTGTTGTGCAAGAGCTTGATTTTATGTTGTGGAGTAAACCGGAGAACCTTGAGAAAATCAGCTTGTTCTACTTTGCGACCAAAAACCAAACTAACATGCGTAAAGGCCGGGAAAAACAGAATAGCTTTGATGAGAAGCGAGTGGGCTTACTACTTAACTAACCGGACTGCCATCTTAAGGCAATTTATTCGATTTTTATTTCACATGTGAATTGTATTTAAGATTACGCGCAATATCACGAGGAAAATGACAACCGATTTTAGAGTTTAATTGCAACATTTTGGTTGGAAAAATGAGATTCCGTGACATTTCTAAAGTCAGCCTTTTTGATATATTTTATTGTACTTTACATCATGAATAATCGTAAACTGACTATTAATTTTAAACGAACTCGTATATAATTACATGTGACACTGTCTGTAAATATTAGCGTTTAAAGTCTTGACAGTTTATTTAAAAAAATATAAAGCATACTTTGATCGCGCTGAAAGCCTTTGTTGCTGAAGTACGGACCGGGGTTTTGAAACTCAATTCATATTTACACCCAGCGGTAAAAACGATCTGTCCTTTGGTCTAGTCTTTCATCTGAATATAATTTGACAAGTGACACGGCAAAATGATTCAAAACTTTTGCAAATTGGTATGTTTTCCCATTTAAATCTTATACAATTTGGAATAATTGATTTCACTGCATGTATGGGGTCTGTTTTTGATAGAGTACTAACATTTAAAAGAAAAATTTTTTATAAAGGAATTGATAATGATACGAATTTAGTTTAGGAAGATAATATAAAATGTCAATGTTTATTTTTCAAAATGTAAGGATTAGTATGTCTTAAAACGTTATCTACTATCCAGTTTTAACATTAGGATATTGATTTGAACATGTTAGTGTTTTTGTATGTGGAATGAAATATCATAAGTGGCACTAAATTGAACATAATTAATAGTTCTCATTGATATTATACATAGCCCCAAGTACATGTTGATATAAGATTTAAGGCTTGGATGGAGTCAGGACAAGAAAAATGCATGTTAATACATTGTACTTTCCAACACTAGAACTGTTTGTTTATACAAGTTAATAAAGCAATCCCAACACCAAGGAACTGCAGTATTGCATAACCGGCTTAATTGACATTATGAGTTGGAGTTCAAATTGCTGCAATTAAAGGCACATCTAGTTTTCAGAATTATTCAACCTCTGATTTAGCAACCTTAATTTAGTAATATGAACTTCTTTTGCGAAATGAAAGCTTTTTTTAGATTTACAAGGACGGGTGAAAAGTATTTGCCAAATGTACTGCAACACCTGATACCTGTTGCCTAGGAATCCAACAAATTCTTGGCACTCCAAATGTTACAGTACTATTCAATTTGGAGTGCCTGAAAAGAAAGCTTCTTGATTCTACATTCACCATTTTCTTTCTGTATGACATATTGCACCAGGGAATCATGAACCTACAACCTTTTGCATCTATTGAGATAGGGAGCTATCAGGACAGTGACAGAGGACAATATAAAAATGGCCAACTGCTGCATTTATTGAGTTATCTAATGCATACAAATTAAGACGGAGAAAATAATTCTAAATTTTTCCAAACTACTTCCTTAAGCATCTTGTACATGTATGTAGTTGTCTTTTACAATGATTGTTCAAAGTTACAATGGCCCTGTGGGTTAAAGATGCTCTGTCCACGGGGTAACAGGTTTTGTACATAATAGGGTTATAAGTACTGCGTTTTGATCCAGGAAGTTGTATTCGACTCAAGTAGATTTTTGCAGATTCGGACACCACAAGGCACAAGCCGAGTAAAATCAAAATCTACAAAAAACTACCAGAATCAAATATGACATTCCGCCATATCCGGATCAAAACGCAGTTACCACATTTTAGCCTAAAATGTTATAATTATGGGAACTACTTTTATGCGCAGTCACCCATAGTCGCTTAGGTGTTAATCCGATCTGGTCATTGTTCAGTTTAATTTCGTCCCGTCCAGACGTCCAGTATTTGACTTAAAAAAATGGCGCTCGACCGAAGACAAAGGCTTCGCGAAAAGTTCAAGAGGCCATTGAGTCCCTAGTGGAGGAGAACAAGGAAATACAAGAGGAGCTTGTGAATTTGACTCAGAAGAAGGAGACCTCTTACGACTCTCTGGATGCTTTAGTCGTGAACGCTCGGTTCTACAACAGCAGATAGAAGAGCGGCGTAGCGAAAATGTTAAGAAAAATGTGGCGAGTTTTGTTTAAATATTCCCACCATGGAGTTTTTAAAAAAAGTCCAGTTATTTGAAGATTTTCGCCTCAATTATTTGATTTTGTCTGTCACGTTATCCTTTGCACATGCGTAGAATGTGGGGATAAAAGACCCTCTACACTACTTCTAATGCACGCACACCACTCGATGGGCCATCATGCAGCTCATTTAGCCCTAAATACTACAGGTCCAACAGTCTGCCCATACAAGTAGCTCACTAAACCCCCTACTGTAGAAGTCATAAGGCTTTCAGTCCTCAAGGCTTACCCATCTGCCTTTACTGCAGGTTCCACAGCACCCTTTTTTTGCAGCTCAACCAAACCCGTATCATGCATCTTACAACCCCCTATCATGAAGCTTACACAAACCCTTATCCCGCAGCTCATCAATTCCTCTATCCTGCAGCGTACAATGCCCTTTATCCTGCAGCTCACACAACCCCTTATCATTCAAATCACAAAGCACCCTATCCTGCAGCTGAAAAAGCCCGCCGTATCCTGCAGTTCATCCATCTTCCCTGCAGCTAAATCAGCCAACTATCACGCAGCTTCTCCATAACCTTACCCAGCCCACTATCCTATAGCTCACCCATTACACCTACCCTGCAGATCACACAGCCACAATAGACCCGGTTTAGTGGCACTGGGTAAACGCCAAAAACATAGAACATATATTAAAATCACAAACAAAAACATAGAAGAACAGCACAAAACTCCACAAACAGCAAAGTGCATACATACTATATATAAAATAGGTATGTTTATCAAGAATTGTTAGGTAACGCCTTTGAACGAAAACCGAAATACGTCAATGTATGGTACCATTAGCCCCCTTGCATAGCAATTGGCGTTTTAAGTGAAGAATTAGCAAACTGACGTACTTATTACTGGTTAAACCAATACAAATTGTGTCCCCGTGTATTGTGGCTGGGCATCGAGCACTTTACAGGACAAAGAGGCCTCTTCACAAAGATATAAGGTATCACACCGGATCTCTTGTATATCACTCTACTTCTTTAAGTATTCTCATATCTGAATTTGACTGGGAACTTCGTGACTTCTATCGCATGTCAGTTATGACCTTAAAGCATACTTTAAGTGTTGATGGCGGGGCTTTAACGCACACAATAAGCACGGGCAGACATTTACAAAGTAAAAAAGGGTTACCATCAAAGGAACATGGCAGTTAAGTTGGCCAGGTGATTTAGGTTGACATGTCGTTTGAAGCTTATGTTGACGGACGACCAACGGACGCCTATCGCTGGATGGTCGGCGATTGGAAAAGCCCATGCTGAGCACCACATTCTCATCGACATTGGGTTTAAAGGACAAAATCACAAAATATTTAAAAAGCCAAGCTTTGTTTATTTAAGATTCAATCTTTTACAAGCATAATACGTACATTTTATTTCATGCAATTTGTGTAGTTCAAAAACTTCACAATCGTTTTAAAAACAACATTTTTGAAAGCATTTGCATTTTTTTCACAATGGAGTTACAAGATAAGGAATGGGTTAACATACCTAAATGACAATATTCCGTCAACAATGATTGCAACTGTGTGGTCATCGCTTTAATTTTGAGAAAGAAATTCTAATTTTAGAAGCCAGGAAGTAAATTTTAAGAGTTTCTTTTATTTTTCTTATCTGAAAATATATTATCATAAGTCACATGACGTTATTGATTCGATAGTCTGAAGCCCTTTGGCATAAAAACATTTTCATATCGCCGTAAGACTTTCCTGAAAAAATGCTTACGGATTTTCAGTTATTACCAGAACATTTTTTCTTCGTAAAATATCGCAACTCCTTAAATATATCGACTCCTTATTACACAAATCATGTTGCCAAGTGTTTTGATATTCTTGAAAAGAATTGTAACTCAAAACTATATCAGAAACGGTTTGAAACGTTTTAGTTTTGGCATACCCACCAACTTTGGTGTTGTGTTAGGCTCTTAAAGCCGTTTACAACTTCATTTTTCTAGTATTTATGAAAAAGTGTGTCTTCGTGACTTTACCTTTATGTAGATTAAGGTTAAGCACAAAATATGGCAATATAGTTGTAATTGCGTTTATAATTCGTGTAAGGCCTGCGGTGAATGTGCTTATACTACAGTATATTCTGTTTTTAAAAAGGACAATTTGTGATTTGAGATACCCTTCTTATACTCTACTTATACTTGTTAAAATGCAGTTTAGGAGTAAGAAATAAACATAGTAAGCTGCTGGACCAAATGGCGTTCCACAGTGTTTTTTAAACAAGAATGGAAAGAGCGAACGAAAACATGTTTACCGGATGCCGACATTATATTAGAAATTATTGACACCCTAAACTGTTTTTGTACATAAAATTTCACGCAGATCGAAAACATCTCTTAACAAAACAATACTATAAAATTATTCATATTTTTATGAAAGCATTATTTAGTCAGTGGTTAAAGGTGTATCACTCAAAATTTATGTTTGTCATAGTGCATTTTATAACCAAATGTTTAAGGATCTAAGGTGAAGTTTTTGAATTATTATTATTGAATGCGAGGTATACAATTGTAGTAGTATGTATATAACATACATGCTATTATAGTTTTACTGTAAAAACATGTCTTTTATACTTTTTCATGCATCAAATACTTTTAAATATGATAGCCAACGAGGTACGTGCAGAATAAGTTGTTATCGTTTACAAAAGGCGGTACGAATTTAGGACTTAAATAAATATCTTCTGTAGAATTGTTAAACTGTGTTAAGAGCCAATTTAACATTAAAACACTTGTGGTTTATTGACATTGCAAAGACAAGATATATAGCCCTCTTTGCGACCTTTCACGGGTTCATCCATCAATGCAAATATACGACAAACTCAAGGCATAATGCGCTAAATCACGGCGAAAAAAGACAAATTTAAAAAATTAAATTAAAAGACAAAAAGTCGTTTCTTCATTGTATTTCACCACGAAATGGCAGATTACAGATTATTTTAGATTTAAATTAAAAAAAGAAAGATTTTGACTACAGAGTTATATATATCATAATAATATAACCATGGCTAAGGTACAGCTACCTTTCCTGCAAATCAGTCAGCCCCATGTCCTGCAGCACACCAAGGCCCAGTCATGCAATTCTTAAAACCCTCTGCCGTGCAGCTCATTACCTCTAACCCACACCGGTCTTCAGCCAACTAACCTAGCATCTACACTGCAGCTCCTCCATCCCCTATCGGGCATCTCAACCGCCCCTGCCCCCCCCCCCCCCTCTACGCTTTAGCCCACACAACCACCAATCCTGTTACAACTCACTCAACCCAATATACTGCAGTTGACAAAAGTCCCATATAACGCAGCTTACATAACACACTAACCTGCATATCATGTAGCTCAGCCAGCCACTATACGTAAGCTCACCCAGCCCTCCTACTCTTCAGCAGACAGCGCTCCAAACAAAGAAGCACACTCATACCCAATTCCGAATCAATCATGCAGCTTTTAAAGCAACAAACACTGCAGCCCTCTCACCTTACTACACTGCAGCTGACTAAGCTGCCTGCTACGCATCTCCCCTCCCTACCCTGCATTATGCAGCCTACACAGCAACGTTCACCATTATGCAGCCTACACAGCAACTTTCACCATTATGCAGTCTACACAGCAACCTTCACCATTATGCAGGCTACACAGCAACTTTCACCACTATGCAGTTTACACAGCAACCTTCACCATTATGCATCATACACAGCAGCTTTCACCATTATGCAGCTTACACAACAACCTTTACCACTATGCATCCTACACAGCAACCTTCACCATTATGTAGCCTACACAGCATCCTTCATTACAACTCTCATAGCAACGTATCCTAAAATCCTCTCATCCCCTTAGCCTGCAGCCCGCTCACCTAACTACAGTGGAGCTCACATTATCATGCAGATACATCAGACACAGCCCCTTCCCTACACTGCAAACTAATCTGCATTTTACTCATCCATTGTAGCTTGCACAAACCCAACTGTACATGCCCCCTATTCTGCAGTGTAACCAGCCCCAATCCTGCTGCCCAACCACCCCCAGTACTGCAACACATAGCTCCTTTCCTGCAGCTCACCAACACCATGTCTTGTAGGTCACATAGCCCCTTTCATGCAGCTCATCGACCCCATATCCTGTAGTTCACATAGCCTCACTCCCGCTTCATCAGCTTACACAGCGACATACGCTGCAGCCCACTTACCTCACTATCCTTCAGCTTACTAAGCTGCCTACATTGCACCTCACACAGCCCTCCCCAAACCGGCATCATGCGGCTCACACATCAACCATCACTGCAGCTTTTAAAGCAACCTACCCTGCAAAAATCTTACCAACTCAAGAATGCAGCCTTCAGCGCTGCCTAAAGTGTAGCTCATACATCTTCTTAGCATGCAGACCTAGACTGCAGTTATTTCGAATAATTAAGTTCTACACAATCCGACACACATCATACGACAAATGTTTACATCATGAACCAAACAAATGTTCAAATGTCTGCGCCGTCTTCAAAAAAGATCCTTCCAACCCCTCTAACTATCGCCCAATCTCTCTTCTTAATACAATGGAAAAGGTCTTTGAAAGAATTGTATTTAAACATGTATTTAATTTTCATCGTGATTCACACTTCTTTACCAGTTTTCAATCAGTGACTACTGTTAACCAGTTAACTTATCTCTATAATACAGTTTGTCAAGCTCTCGGCGATGGACTTGAAATAAGAGTTGTCTTTTTCGATATCAGTAAAGCGTTTGATAAAGTTTGGCAGCGTGGTCTATTGTACAAACTTGAACAAGCAGGACTTTCTGGTCGTATACTGTTTTGGTTTTCCAATTACTTAGGAAATAGGTCTCAGCGCGTTGTAATTCCAGGAGCTACTTCCTCATTATCTGAGATTAAAGCTGGAGTCCCACAGGGATCAATTCTATGTCCTCTTTTGTTCCTCGTATACATCAATGATATTGTTAAGGAGGTTGATTCAAATATAAACCTTTTTGCGGATGATACGAGTCTCTTTGTTATTGTCGACTCCCCTCAGTCTACAGCCTTAAAACTACAGTATGATATTAATAAAATATCTCTCTGGGCCGACAAATGGCTCGTTAAGTTCAATTCATCTAAATCAGAATCAATGGTCATATCTCGTAAAAGAAATAAACCCATTCACCCACCAGTGAATATGTTCGACACAGCTATTCCTTCTGTTGAATCTCACAAACATCTTGGCATTCTTCTCTCTGATGATTGCAGTTGGCATGCTCATATTAACTCCATCAAAGATAAAGCCTGGTCAAGAGTTAATATATTGAAAGTCTTCGTTATCTACTTGATAGGCGGTCTCTGGAGGTAATATTTCTTTCCTATATAAGGCCTATCTTGGAGTATGCAGATGCTATCTGGGATAATTGTAGTCTGGAGTTCCTTCCCCTAACACTATCGTTATCGGGTCAGGCAAAGACCAATAATGGTGGCGCCCAGTGGACGCTATAAGGTTACCATTTATTTTACTTTTGTTGATCAAGTTAATATTACAACGGCATTTGAACACTATTTATATGTAGAATATAACGGTACACTCGATTTTCGGTGATCACTTGTCTGGAAAGAAATATTATGACTTAAGTGAAGTTTACGTAATTCGGACGTTGTGTATTTTAGGATGTTTGTCAGTTGGAAATGAATGCCTTATTTGACTTCACCCTGTCTTATTAAGACTGATGGTTAAAATGGGAAATTCAAATGAATATTGGAACAAGTAAATAGTACTATTACGCTGTACTTACTGCATGATTTGATTGTTTGCTTAAAAATAAATGGAGATGTTTTATGTTTTAGATTTTCCAAGTTTCTAGTTCTGATGTCGGAAGACGTTTGCTACTCACCGACAAACATCAGGCCAAAAATGGCTATGCCAAATGGCTATTAAAGGTTGCCGTTTATTTTATTTTTGTTGATTCCATTAATGAAACAACGGTATTTGTACACTTTTTATCTGTAGAAAATAATTACACAATTGATTTCAGTTATTTCTTGACTAGACAGAAACTTGAGGCATAAAAGCTACAATTCCTATCATTTAGGACAAGTAACAATTCCCCAATCTTAATATATCAGCCTTGGAATAATTTTAACTTTTTGGTAATTGTGAAGGATGACCATAGGGGTATGGCATTACAACACACCCTGCCCCTGTGATCAGTTTTTACTACTATTATTTCATTGACCTGTTTTGGGTTTATGTCTTGTCTAAAGCAATGTTAATACAAAGCATTTATTTGTTAAGTGTATTGGTTGCAATGGCCGAGAGGTCAGCTTATCAGACGCTGATTCAGAGGGTCCGGAGTTCGATCCCTACCTGAAGTTTTGATGAAAACAGTTCTGGTTATAATCAGAAAATGGTTCTTTATTACATACTCAAATCAGATTTTAAAACTAAACATCAGTTCATTGCTAAAAACCTAGTATACCTAGTATACAGTTTTGACCATTTAAGCTATCCAAACAATCTGATTTGAGCAATTGCAATCATAAGGATTGTATGAAAGTTAAAAAATGTAATACATAGGAACAAAATACTTGTTTATTTTGTGCATCATTAAAATCTTAACACATGTCTTTTATAATTATCAGACCAGGAGATCACCCTAGGGACCAAATCGCTGGAATTGGATAGTTGGGATAGCTCGTCTGGCCAAATCCAAATATGAGGTAACTATGCTTCAAAGGCTCTTACATAGCTTACCGGTAATGCTGTTACACATTTCTGACCATCGTGACATACATAAATCTGTATGTCTTGCAACTGTGAGTTCATCTAGATACAGAATAAATCATTAATATAGAACTGTCTAGTGTAGTAATGTACCTTTTACCGATTTCTGAGACTAGATACCACAGGATGATTTAGTGTACTTTTCTTGTTTTATTTTTAGGATAATTAAAATAAATTCCGCTACATTTGAAAGCATTACAGATAATACAATTACTTTCCTTTCTCGATTTTTTAACAAGTTTGGTGTTTGCGGAAATATTTTCACTTGAGGTTTTATTGGCAACAGAAAACTTTTATGTCACACCCACCTGCTCAGCAAATCATATTATGATGAATTATCAGTAAAGGTAATTATGTGAAAAACTATGTTTTTACAGTTCGGAGTGTTATGAGGATGAATTAATATTAAATATATGTTTAAGATTTGAAGCTATTTTGGTTTCAGTTTACTCTTGTCAAGTTCTGTGAGCTCAGTCAGTTATGTTAGACGACCTTCACATCCCATCCAGAAGAACCAAGGGGCAACTGATGTGGCCGAGCAGGCACATAGACACAGATTCAATCTATTTATCTTACAATGTAAAAATTGTTGTCAATTACAAGCCTTAATCCTTGTTTAGTCTTGTTGTTTGGTGAAGGTAGTCATATCTTCAGTCATCCTTCCGTCTGTATGGCCTAGTGGTAAACAATCCGCCTGCGGAGCGGGGGATAATGGGTTCGATCCCTGGCCGCATCATACCCAATCTCATTAAAATCATATCGTGACGTTCACTTCATTTCATTACGTTATGCACGATCTGAGAACATGACGTTAGAGTTCACCTCAAGTTAACCTTTATAACTTGCATATTCATAAGCAGGTGCACTAAATCATGTCCAATGATAACGTTCGTAACGTAGCAGGTTTGGTTGAAACTTTAAATGGCGGCATTGATGACGATGCTGACCCGGGATCTCCCTGCCCGCTTTAGCAATTTCTTTCCGAAAATCAGTGACTGTTAGCCTTTGATAAATTAACGAAGCGTGAAATAAATAACAAGGTCAAGGATGACAGTTAAATTGAATCGGAAAACGACAATATAAACTTAACTGGATTGAAGAAAGTTATATAATGCTTTTAAACGAGAGCATATCGTGTAAATGGATAAATAACATTATTAATTAGACCCATAGATGATACACCACTACACACCTGATGTGATGTTTTGAATTTGACAATGTAATACAAATTCGCGAGCACGAGCAACATCATTGTCTAGATTCCTGGACCTAAACTTCGTTCTCAGACGTTAATCACGGTGATTGACCAGTTAAATGCTGAAAGTTAGTCATTATTTGCACATATCTATGCTTTCAAGTGTTCATATTGATACATTGTTAATGTTATATGTAAACACCTAAGTATAGCATGTGTAAACTATCATCTATGCTAATCATGCTGCACAGTTAATGTTACTGTAAGCCAGGTAAGTTTTAACTTGACTTGTATTTAATTTTGTAAGGCTTCGTCGGGTTTTTTCGTTATTTTTACGAGGGAAACCCTAGCTACAATAATGAGCGATCAGGGATACTTTTTTTATTATTTTGACATTTCTTATTTATCCCTGTATCACGAATCTGCCATATTAAAAAAATCATCAAAAGACTCGTTGACATCCATTTAGGTGGACTAAGGGAAACCCCTGTGGTATAAACTGTTTTTACTGCATTGCAGCGCAATATTTTGGAACTTGGAATAGTGGGGTTCATTTAATAAATAATAAGATTTTTTTTTATATTATCTTTTATTGGGAGAAGGATATATCATCAAACAGGTTTTAATATAATATGAAAAACCCAGGAGGCTGGGACCCTCTGCATTGGAGTAAAAAGTTCTTCTAATTTTCAGAGAATGCCAAAAAATATTTTTATTTAAGAGTAAAGACTGAATCAGGTGAATAATATGAATATTTTGTGGGGTATTTCATTTAAGTTATACTTAGAAATGTGAATTAGGGTGTTATTGTTTATGATTATCATTCTAAATATTAATAATTACATTGGACATAATTGGTTTCGCCTTTGCCAACCCGACATCAGGTTTTGATATTTGGGAAGTGTTTCGACTGATAAAATGGAAGATTTTAAAATCTACTTCATCATCATATTCACTAGTATTCAGTAATCACATCATTCGACCGGAGTATTCTCGCGATATTGATAAAATACTGAGCGCACATAGCAGTCGGAAAAGCTTTTTACAAAAAACAACAACCTTCTTTTGTTACAAAAAACAACAACCTTCTTTTGTACACATCTGATAAACTGGTTAAAAGCAGTCAACAGTTGGGTGTTTAGATGCTTTCACCACCTAAACTTTTTGTATCTGAGGTGAACCCTTACGCGAAGTCCTCAGATCCACAAAGCGTAACGTCGTGAAGCGTGTATTGGGGATCTGATTTTAATGAGATTGCATCATACCAAACGACTTTAAAAGTTGGTACAAATAGCTTTCTTGCCTGGCGCACAGCATTTAAGGGTAGTGCTTGGAAAAGTGGTGTACTCAATACTGGTTTAACCAAGGAAGATGTACCCCGTGTATCTGTGCTTTACACGTAAAAGAACCAAGGGGTCTCTTTGAAATAGAACTATCTCTTCAGCATGCTGTCCCTTCAGCAAAAACAAAGGACCCCGTTGGAAATAAGTGCTTGCACTTTCACGGGTTTTCCTTGACTGAAAGGTCAAAAGAAAATTTTAATACATACATACATACATCCTTACAATATAGTAAGCCAAAGCATTCTGTTGTTTGTCAAGCTTTGTGTTCAGGTTACCTTACTCTTCCTTTGACCTTAAGATCTCAAATAAGGAGTCATCTTGTGTCCTTCACCAATCTCTCTACCAAGTGTTAGGACCAAGCTAGTCTTTAGCATTTCTAGTTTCAACCTCACAAGCATTGGTCTACTGACAGAATGACCAGCATATGCAAAGTAATGCACACCCACTTGTTCAAAGTGGGGCAGAACTATCACAATAAATAGATGCTAACTGTCACTGTCACAAAACACTGTCCTAATTTTATGACATCAGGTTTGGTGACAAGTGGTTAAGCAAAATTTAGAGAGCAGACACTGTGAAGAAATAGTTTGCCATTTCAATGGTCATATCTCTTAGAGTGATAGTCTGATACAATAAATGGATATGGATGGTTAAATGAACTTGTCCAAGATACATGTATAATGGCAAAACACGTTTTGACCTAATTTGTAGATAAGACCTAAATAAATTTGTTTGGTTATGGTTACATCCATTTCTGAAATAGGTAGGGTAGGATTTCTTTTTATTAGGTTTTACAAATAGCATTTTCATCATTAGATAATGGTGTTAAAGTTATCTTTCCTGTATAAGCATTTAGGTTTTAACTACAAAGTCAAAAGCGATTAAACATTTTTGGTTTTTCATTCTTTTTCAAACTGACTTTAAGACAGTAGTGTCGGCGCCTATTCTGTTGGTAGGGTCGGGTAACCCAAAGCAAATGTATTTTTATTGGCCTTAAAATTGGAAAATGGGCTTCTAATTTAATTGAGCTGAAAACTTATGCACCAGTCAATTGTAACCACGGGGATTTTACCATCAGTTTGTCCCCCCAGGGCAGGCATTTTACCCGGGGTTGGCTGGACCGAAAGTCAAACCCCGCTATTCCCGACCTGGGGGGGAGGCATAACTAGTCATAATTTCGTCTTTTTAATTCTTTCTGCACTGTGACATCCATTTTCAACTTTATGTAGGTTGAAAGTTCAAACATGTTTGGCGAGCTTTATATTCTGTATCTATGGTGAAAGCTTACACACCCAGAAAAAAAAAACTCTTACGACAAATGGAAATAAACTGACACACTTGTCAATAAGAATGTTTAAATCAGGTGATGTAAGTCATTGAACAGCAAACTTCTTCCAACATCAGAACTGGGAAATCTGAAACATAAAACATTTAATCTTTATGCAACCAAACAAATCATGCAATAAATAAAGTGTTGAAATTATTTCTCATTTTAATCATCAGTCATAATAACAGAACGTGAAGTCATATAAGGCATTCATTTACACTTGACAATCATCCGAAAATACACAACGTCCGAATTACGTTAACTTCACTCAAGTCAAAATATTTCTTTCCAGACAAGTGATCACCGAAACTCGAGTGTACCATTATACTATACATATAAATAGTGCTCAAATGCCGTTGTTATATTAACTTGATCAACAAAAGTAAAATAAATGGTAACCTTATAGCGTCCACTGGGCGCCGCCATTATTGGCCTTTGCCTGACGTACTGTATGAAATATCAGTAAGCAGGGAACCAGACTATAAACATTATACATGTACCCTGGTATTGATTATTTTAGTTGTATGTTTGTGTTAAACCGGTTTAAAGTCAGATTCAAGTACCAATAATTAAACAATTTTAAGCTATATTAACTTTTTAACGTTACAACTCTTTAACGTCACGTATAATTTTCATTCCTGCAGTATTTTTTAAGACGGTTAAAAAAGGAAGATTATTTTTTTTAAAAAGGTTACATTACACTATTTCATAAGTTTCGAAATAAGTTAAATTACCTTTAATAATATCATTTACATAACTAACATGGTTGTTATATTTAACATAACTTCAACTGGATTTAAACTGGCGGATCCAGGTGCGAATCGGATGTTTAAGGGTCGCTCCAGAAATTATATCTATTGATCATACCATTTGAAATAAAATAGCAAATTTATAAGCAACTCCAATATCAAATGTAAAGCACATAGTTTCGGTTTCGAAGGGGAGGGACGTACTCTGAGTTGAGCACCCAAGTAGCACCCTGTCATTCAAAACGTGTAACCGCCCCTGATACATAACGGTTTATTTCAACTAGAGATAACATGTGTCAGTAATGTTTTAATATAATCGTCATTGTCGGTAGGATAAACGGCTTTAAATATGTTTGTCTATTTTAAACTTGCACGCTAATTTACATTCAAACGTCATGATTTTGAGAAAAAAGGGCGTAGCATAATATTTTTGTAAAACTACTTGCTAATAACTCTTAACTTACCTTCAAACGACATGACAACTCAGGTGCTTCCCACTCTTCGATAGAAAGTTGGAACAGGTATACACCAATAGTTGGTATGGTAGCTTTCCATGGAAAAAACATCCATGTAAACACGCTGGTATATATAGTTTTAAAGGGGTTATAAAGGTCTATGAACTACAACACTATCGTTTTAATACGCAATGTAAGACGTTCGCCTCGCTAAACGATCAAGGGATTTGTTTATTTACGAACTTGACCTTGCCCGACCTTGTCTCCATTGGCCAAATTACTGCCATTTAACTACACAAATTACATCAAATGTTTGAGAGTAGTTGCAAAATGCAATTGCAACAAGACTTACTGCCACCGATTTGGTCGTTCAGAGATTTCATTCCTAAGAGTATTAAAGGGTATAACTTAAATCGCACATTGGTTTCCACTTGGTGGTGATCGGTTCGCCTAGACAAGATGAATGACTCTTTTGCAACTTGTGGCGACCTATATGTGATTGATCAATGCCAATGTGATGACCAATCGGCGTTTCATCGCCGTCGGGTTTCCGATCAGTTGCAAAATCATGTTCGAGTGTGCGTATTGTGCAAACAGACAAGAAAGCTAGATTATAGAATTACTCATGCCGAATGTTTATTTTGTGTCTGCTCACACAGCAACTGCAAATATATGCTGATATCATCTTCACAACTCTTAACTCTTGTTATATGACATTTGTTTACCATTCAGTTGCTCCCAGTTCTATTTGCTGACTAGTCACCGTTCGGTTTTTAGGTAAATAGCCGTATCTGCAGTGAACAGTTGCCGGTCATTCACTGACATGTTGCAAATTTTATCGCAAAATGATTGGCGGTCATTACGGGCAGTAGTAGTTTCGTTGGTCTCGGGAGTCGCCAGGCTGTCGCAAATAAAATCAGTCACGAAGAGGCTGCATCGAAGTGACTTAGGCTTAAGTACCACACGTAACCTTATAATAATATGCTACTGTTATGGGATTGTACATGTTGCCTGCGCTGTAGAGAACTTTGTTAAACCTCATAATTTTTCCTTGATGGATCGCTTCTTTGTGACCGAGAACCGCTGTGAATCCCACTCCCCCTGTTTGCGACCTGCAGAAAAGTAAAGCAGCTGAGGAAAGTGCTTACATCCATATATGTTTATTAACTTTTTCCTAAAAATATTTGTCTTGAGAAGTTTTTTCGCAGTAAACTTAGGTGTCACAGCTATATCCCCCAACTCGTCTATGAATATTCGTTCCTCCAGCTGCAGAAAATTTTCAACAATTTCATTAGTAAAAACACTACTATAGAACTTGTTAAAAAGTATTTTTTTCTCGCCAGCATCAGCAGTCAAATGACCTTCTTCATTTGCAATATCACCGATATTTGATTTAGTTTCACTCTGTTTCCGAACATATTTCCAGAGTGTTTTTTGATCTGATTTTAAATTACTACACAGCTTTTCAAATTCACGCTTAGCAGAACCTACTACTTGTGTGACGTGATTTCTATGTGTAAAATAATTATCATAGTTTTTTTCGATTTACATTATTTGTACTTTTTCCATGTCTACTTTTCAGATATTTTGCCTTCAAGGCACCCCTGGTATTTTCTTTGGGGTTTCCCCAGCGGTAGCTTTAGGTACACATTGTTTCACAGTATCATTGACAATGTCTGTTAAAGAGGTCCATGTTGAATTTATACTATCATTACCAATATCATTGAATTTCGTATTTTTGAAATATATTTTTCATTTTATCATAATGTCCTTTGTTATACCGATAACGTTTTATTGCCTCCTCAGTATCTGGAATCTAACAAACAAGCCCAAATTACAATTTCATTTGTGTGATGCGGAAAAAGACAACGATCAAAATATAAAGAGAGACACATATGTGTTGATTCAAATATTCTGATTAATTCGTGTTCTTTTGGAGAAAATGACATGAATCTTATAAGTACTAGAGATATTACTGTAATTTATACGCAATGCTGTCTTTTTACAGTGTGATGAGTTATATCCGATGTTGACACGTTGTATTTCATAATGATTTGTTTTAACAAAAACATAAGATCAAGTAGAACGTATATTTATAGAGAAGGAACTATGGAAGGATAAAAGTAGCACGCTTGCATGTCCATTAGCATTGGTTTGGTGACATAAATAATGTCTAAAAACCGTGTTTAAGTTTATTAATTCAATATTTGCAATACAAATTATGTTTGGTAATTTCATTACAAACTTGTGATTATGCCACGCATGATCATTTAATTTTGGTAATTGCATACTAATAACCCATTAACTAGCTTAGTAGTCAAGCTAAAATATATTGTTTGTGTTCTGATACTATTGATTTGCTCAATCTTTTTGGCCTCACAACTTGGCTTTAGTGGTAATTCAAGATGTTTATAAGGTAAAACCTTTAAGAATTGAGGTGTTAATTCAAGTGTGGTATCCAATGTCCCAGTATTTATCTATGATAGCTATACGAATGACACCCACAACTCGTATTGTTCGTTTTATTAATTTAGAAGCATTGATTAACCAAACTTTTTAAACTCAGCAAACGCAATTTAACTTCATTTATAATTATATAACCCATTTATTTTATTAAAAAATGAGCTTATTTTAATAGTAATTTATATATAATTAAAAAAACAATCATCGTTCTACAATACAGATATTTTAGATTTAATATTATGGACCAACGCGCATTGAATTAATTAGTTGACAATTTTTATGCTATTAAACGTAAGTTTTAATTTATTTAGATAACTCTTAAGAATTTCCAATGAACGAAAACATTGCGGCAGGGTATGACTAGGCGGATTTTTAAGTTCTAATATATCAATGCGTGAGATCATGAACATATTTAGATTCCAATTTATAACACTTCAAGTTCCCAAGTACCCAAGTACTCACGTATCATTGTAGCCAAGCACAACGCAAAATCAAGTACCCGACTCATTGAACATGGAAAAGTTTAAACAAATAATCTTATCGATTTCGGCCGTGATAACTCTTCTTCATTAATCATTAACATATTTTACTGCCTCGATGAAACGACTGTTATATTGAATACCGCAAATATAGACTCACCAAAGAAACAAGTGAACTACTATAAAAATGCAGTGGAATTAAAACTGTCTACTAAGAAATAACTTCAATCAATATATTCGATTTAGCTATGTTTTCCACAGAGAAAAAACAGCCTATATTTAAAATACCAGGACAAACATGTATTGTACTTTTTACTTATACTTTTGTATAATTGCCAATGCCGGGTTTAAAAAGGATAGTTTATTTTGAAAACCTTATGCTGCATAAATATGTTCGAAGACATCCGTTAATTTTCAGGCAGAATCTATGCGATATCAGTCCTCAAAATAAGTTTTATTTGAACGCAGTTTAAGACACTTGTTAATCTACAGTCTTAAGCCTTTACGATCATTATTGAAACGGCGACTAGACATGCATCGAACATTTTTGCCAATCAAAGACAAACTAAGGTATCCCATCGAATTCATGATTATCATACAAGTACAATTGAAATGTTAAGTGACATTTGTACCATCTGGTTTTTGGTTAATGCTTCATATTGATTTTGTGACCATTTTCTGACATTTGTGCTGACCCTAGCCAATATTTCTTCTGATATATGATACAATTAAATTAATATATATATTACACCTGTACAAGATTAAGACAATCAATGATTCATCCTAAAAATTGTACTTGAAGAGTTGTATTTCCCATACTAGTTCTGCAATGCTTACACCTGATTACATTTTGAAACATGACTGCTGGAGATAACAATTGTCAGTTAAGAATTAAGACGAAAGTTCTTTGAATTAGTTCGTCGTTTATACGCAAAAATGGCTGGTTGTTAGGAAGATGTGATCCCCAGTATTGGTTAATAATTATACCGATATTTGCTTTATATGCAATTTGTAACTAAGTCAAGGACCACAATTATACTCTGATTGAAAAAACTCACGATTTATCCATACGTAAATTGCCTATATACATTTCTGTGTCGTCACCTTAACTAATATTCATTTTGTGCGGCAAAAGAGCGCATGCTTTGTAAACCATTTTAAACAAAGTCAAGGTCTATTACTCTGTACTTTCTGGATGCAGTCACACGCTAAACCCCAGGCGCAAGTTTTAACTTAGTACTTAAAGTGACACTCTTATTCAAAATCAATACATACACATGTATAACAAACATAAATTTTGAGTGATTAACCCTCAACTACTTACTAAATAATGCATTTATGGAAAAAATGATTACTTATAATAATATTATAACCGTGTATTTAATAGCTGAAAACGCAAAAATAATAAATGATTGGTGAATGCTAAAATATTTACTACGATCTACTATCGTCTCATAAGGTCGCAATACCGTGTCTTCTGCACATTTCTTTCAAATTAAACTCGGTATCCTTCATAAGCACCATTTGTTTAGCCATTTGTTCACCCTTTTTGGTATATTAAAACAATTGTATTTAATGTGTAAAATATTATTTGGGAGTAATAGTGCATCTTTAACATTCCTGTAAAGTTTTGTATTTCCGGTTAATATACTTTTAGACATACAATATTGTTCGTTTATACGCTATTATAATCATTTACTAAGTCAAGCACTATAACTCTGTACTTTCGCATAAAACACTCACATGTGCTCAAGTTTAAATACTGCTAGAACGAAAGCCAGCTTATGCATGTTCACATAAGCCATTTGTCACGGAGACGGCAAACATGTATTTTGACCACAGTGTAAACAACTACGGCGCTCTAAACCTAACAAAAGCTTTTTTTATTATTTTATTTTATAACATTAATTGAACAAATCGGAAACAAAGCCCTCTATATGCATATTCGGATACCCCCAATACAATACTGCGCTATGCTTGGTTGTGTATGAAGTGAAATGGAAGAAAGTACCATGGCTGCCGACGATGACTGTATGCCACTTTATTTCAGCTTTTGTTTGATACATTATTTGTCGTTCTTCGTGTTGTACTATTTCATAATAAAACATAATCAGCCATTATAAGTAGGTGTACATTGCTATTCTAGAATATTGATTGCACTGTGCTTTTCAACAACGTCATTAAACATAACGGCTCTTAAATCAATGTTTAAGATTAATTTTCTTTAATTTACTTTTGAAAGCCACAACTGGAGTGGAATGAGTATTTTAGTCGGTCATTAATATAGCTTTTGAGCAATGTTCTACAGCGCTTCTTTAAACTAGGTGGCTATTCTTACCAAAATTAAATAACTACAATTCTTAAAAAAAGAAACCAAAAACTTATACATAGGATGCAGGCTCCGTTAATGAATCAACATCATTTCCCTGAACTGTTTAAAAGGACACCTATAGTAAATATCCAGTAAATAACTGTAATGGTGTACAGAAGTCGCTTTGACGGAAGAAATTGAACATGTATTTATGCAAAATTCTTTCCAGAACCTAACTTATAACACTCAACTGGGATATTGGACGGTAATTACAGACGTCTTTGGGATCTGACTTCTTAAAAATCGCGCATACATGAGCCAGTTTCTGTGGCTATGTACCTTACCAGAACGAGGAGAGTAATTAAAAAGATCTCAAAGGGGCTGTGAAATTTCGGTTGCTATCTCCCTTAAAACATAGCTGTTTATAGCGTCCGGTCCTGTTGCTTTGCCAGTCTTCAGAACCTTTATTGAGTTAAGAACATCTTTATTGTAGATATCAAAATCCTGCATGAAAAGGGAATCAGAGACAGTTGGAAGAGGAATTTTAGGTATAGTAAGAAGGGTCTGTGATTGGGAAAATTTGTTCAGAAGATTTGCCTTGTCAATGTTTAATTCGTAGACGGTGCCTTTGTGAATGAGAGGGGGAATGTGCTGTGTTGTCGACGTAGGACTTGTAATTTTTTTAATGGTTTTCCAAAAGTCTGTTGAGGAGAGGTTATTTTCTCGTAGTATCGAAGCAAGTTTTTCATAATGTGTTTGTTTGGCAGTTCTTATAGTATGGTTGGCATGATTGCGTATCATCCTATAAGCCTGCTAGTGGTGTTCATTGCTCGAGAATCTGGCTCTTATATTTGCTCTTTGTCTTTGACGGATTTATTTACGAATTTCATTATGAAAGCAATGAGGGTCCTGAGTGCGAATCGTAATACACTTTGACGGTATACATATTTCACAAAATGTCATAAGTTGATCAGTGAAAATATAAGCGTACATGTCGATATTTGTGTGGAAACATAAACTCCAGTCAAATGATGACACAAGCGATCGAAGTTTGACATAGTCCCCTTGTGAGAATTTCCAGACTTTCCGTTTAAATATTGATCCGACAGTTAAATTTCAATATGCAATAAATAGGGCAGTGATAACGAACTAACTGATCAAGAAACGGTTCCGTTACACCACATTTTAAAACGATATCTGATGATGAAACCAAAAAAAAGTAAGTAAGTTCTATTACATATTCAAATAATCAACTTTTCTCAAAGAATTTAAGAGTGGGAGTATTTCCATTATAATAAGCAACAGTGCGAGCGTAACGACGGTGCTGGTTTCCGAACATTTCTTCGTGCACTTCTGGAAATGTATTTGCTGTTCGTTTCCTCTAAATAACCCAAATATTAGCTCTTTCATAACCAAACCTAGCTTTTCACCAACATAGTCGACGTAAAGTGCCACATTGGTCAACAATATCAAGCTGCAACTAAACACATTGCTTTCACAACCGCAGAAAAGTGTCATTCCGATGCCGCATGTGAACAATGCTGGTAAACAAACGTAACGTGGTCGACCCCGGTCACGTGCAAATTCATTAGCGTATACATAAAGATCTAGCTCAAAGTGTGCACGCTTACCGAAAAGCACGTCACAGTTACCAAAGACGACAGCCAATCAGGGGAAGGCCAACGTGACGTGAATTGAAATTCCAAAGATTAGCATCCACAAAGCGATACGAGTGTAAATAGTTTACCTACAGTTCGATTCGCGAAAGTAATGTCTAATAACAAAAGCTCAAAATAAACTAGATTTATAAGCAATTGAACACATATTTTATCGCAATGGTATTGTTTGTTTCACCGAGAGAACTTAGATTATAGTAAAGATGGTTTTATTCATGTTACTTTAAATAGAACAAACACATTGAAAGGAACAACTCGTCATTCTGGTGGCGTTATTATATATGCTGCAGAAAAACTAGTACTTGGTAACATGTGTATCTTTAAATACAACGATACACACATTTGGATTAGACTTTGATCATTTTAATTTAGGCATTGAATTATTTATTTGTCTATACTATATAGTGCCTAGTAATTCTAGCAGTTCTTAATGAGAGTAACATGTATGATACTTTTTTAGAAAAAAATGACATATACAGGACACATATAACGATGCTCGGTGTTCATTCATGATACTCGGCGATTTAAATACAGAATTGGTACGTTGCCCGACTATGTTGTACATGACACAGATGCACTGGTATTTCTGGATATTTTACCGGACGATTACAATACAGATAATGAATTGCCAATAAAATCAATGGATAAGAGTACACATGCAAATGGGTCGCTACTTCTAGAATTCCTTAGGCCATCGGGTCTCAGAGTTACTAATGGCAGAGTGTGAAATAAATATAACGATTCTTCGAAATCTCCAGACGATTTTCACTATAAATGGTACGATGCGTAAGAAGACATGTAGTAGGATGCTTTGAATAGCATTGATCTACGGAACAGGATAGATGAACTTGCCTGGAGAATTGAAAGTATCCATACAGGTGAAGATATTGACTTGTCTGTTTGTATTGAATCAGTCAGCCTTTGTTTGGTAAATATTTAAGTGATGGCAAACGCAATACAAACGATGCCACGCAAAAAGGCCCACCAAGACAGCCGGGAAGTAGTCATTTTTATTAAAACATTTATGAAGATAACAGATAAATGTTTTACAAAAAATTAAACACTTTTAGAAGAGAAAATTCGGATATTAACAGGCAATCTATGGTTGAGGCCCGTAGTTAAGATAAGAAAAGTGTTAGATCATTTAACTATGAAAACGAAAAATTAAGAACAGCAAAATTATTAAATGCCAGATTTAAAAATGCGATATAGTATTGGAATTTGTTTAAGGATGGTACAAAAGCTAAACAGCCTAGAAACATTTCTTAAGACAAGTTTACAACATATATTAAAACTATCCATAACCAAGATAATAGATTTTTTTCAACCCGATGAAGATATCTTAAAAATTAATGGAAATATTATGAACTCGGAAATGAAAATTATGTTTAATAATTCGATTTGCCGTTTAGCATTGATGATATTTTAAGGAATATAAAATATTTAAATATGGGCCGCAGCTCAGGACCAGATCAAATTATAAATGAACTCATGTATCATGGTACAAATGAATTAGGCTATACTATACATATACTATTGATTCTTTTCAATAAGACTGTGCAAATGGGTATTTTCCAGATAAATGGAGTGAATAATACATTTGTATATCATTCTAATACATACAAATGGTTCATAAGATGATGTTAAAATGTTTAGGTATTACCTTGTTATCAGTAAAATCTTTACAATATGCATAAATGAACCTAAACAAATTGGCAGAAAATAACTATATCTATGCTGAAGAACAGGCTGGTTTTCGTGCCAAAATAGGTACAGTAGATAACATGTTTGAGTTCAACAGCCATATTAATCATGTGATTAATATTAGGCAGTAGCTGTATTGCCTATTTGTTGACTATTCTAAAGCGTTTGATTACTTAGTTAGAGAAAATATCTGGTATAAACTGTATAAGCTAGGTATTGAGTAAATATTTTAATGTCATTAAAAGCATGTACCTACAGATGAAATTTAGAGTAAAGTAACTAAATGATACCTTTGTTTACGTCAAAGGGAATGTCTAAGCCCGTTTTTATTCTCCTGAAATCTTAATGATTTAGAAGATGAGTTATTTCTTAAGGGGTCTAATGGCATTAATGTTTCATTGTTGAAATTATTTATGTTAATGTATGCAGATGGCATTGTAAATTTTGCAAAAACAAGTGAAGATATTCACCTTAACTTGAATATTGTACATGCATATTGTATGAAATGGAAAGTCACAGTAAATAAAGATAAGACTAAACTAGTCATTTTCAGAAAAGGTGATAGAATACCTGATAATTCACATTTTTATTATAGCAACACAGAAATTGATATTGTATCAAAATATTGTTATCTTGGAGTAGTCATGACGTCAGGTGGCTCATGGGTAGAATGTCAAAAAACCCTATCGGTCAAGCTCAAAAAACTGTTTAATTGTTTTAATTTACGATCTTTTGATCATGTTCTTGATTTATTTGATAAGTTGGTTTAACCTATACTGGGTGAGTACCTAAATCGGAACACTTTCGGCATTATTTTTTAAATATTTTTAGTTAGACTTGCACCACAATTACAAAATTTTCCATCAGCATACTAGGATTTAAGACCAATTGGTTGACATAAATGGCATTTTTCAAGATACTACCAAACTGCATGAAAAGTTCTTTATTAACCGCACAATTAAGGACTGCCATTTTCGTCCTCGGAGTACCTAAATATGGAACAGTTTTAATTTGTTATTTTTATTTATGTATTCTTTTAAAATTATTGCTACATGATTTGTTTAAGTAAATTAATAATTTTTGTTATTTCCAGCTTGTTTTTTTTGTCATTTTTGTCAGTAAAATTTGATGATTTCAGTAAAATACAGGCTGTACCAGTATGCTGTGATTGTGGCAAGCATGAAGTCTTTCCCCCGCGTACCATGTATTGACATTTGAACATGAAAATCTTCAAATGTTAGCAGAATTTGAAATACTTATCGGAGAATCGTGTTCTTTGAAATATGTATCAAAGACAAATGTTTTTATTGATTAAAATCGTAAATAAACTTATCTCAATCAGAAAAATACTTTTATGATGGGTGTTCCATATTTAGGTACTGTTCCGATTTAGGTACTCACCCAGTATTGTTCTTTAGTTGTGAATCTTGCTGTTTATGCATATAACGCCTTCGAATTATGACGGCAAGCTACTTCTGTTACAGTTGACTTTTGATGCAAAAATTAGAAACCTATAAACTACTCATTACCTATATATGTATAAGTACATGTATTTTATTTAATGATAGACAACTGTATTAAATTCCTTTTATCCGCTTATCAGTTAATAACTTATCTGTTTATCCATCGTGTACTGAACTGTATCTCCTGTCTCGAATTGATAATAATCCTTGTTTATACGAAATTGCACAACTCACTTAGTTAACCCTGGAATTCAATGTTACACTTTCCGTACTGTTGTTTCTAATATATACACATGACACTTATTTTGTTGTGTTTTGAGTATTCTTTACCTTAACACGTGTGTAAATATCCTTAATATAAACACACAATGTAACCCAAAGAAATATTTACGAAAAGAAGGTCGAAGATAGCTAAAATTGTATTCTAAATTGTTAACCAGACATTTATTTGAAAGAATAAATCCTTTGCACTGTACACATAGTAAATTTATAGAAAAATAATTTAGAAAACGTTATTTTAGATCAGTAAGGCATAATTTCAATTCCAACAAAAGTTATTTAAAGAGTCCTGTAATAGTCAACTTTCGCTTTCGATTTCAAATTTAGAATATAGTGAATGGGACGTAAATCGAAATAATTATGTTGGAAAAAAGATTGATTAAATAGAAGGGTTACCCCACTTCCATTTGACGCAGCATTATTCGAAAGGGATATTCTTTCATGTTTACAAATTGTGGGTTAAGTATCGATAAAGAATTATGCAATGTATTAAGATGAACATATTGTATAATGCAGTGAAAAGTATCTGTACTTCACGTGTTACTGTGAATGTCTAATCATTATTAGAATGTTTGATTTTGAGATCAAATTTAAAATTACTAGATGATGAACTGCATGTATGAAAACAAGATATCATTATGTTATTATGTCCGTTCATTACTTGTTATTAATTGCATATCTTATATGTACTGAAATATTCAAGTCATTGATCATATTGACCATATTGATCTAACTTAAACAAATAATATGTATAATATCATTTTTGAATAAAACTTCTTCTTCATAACTAACTGGACGTTTAACTGTTTACTCAACGAAAATGTCACTTTAAATCATCTAATGGTAGATATGTTATAACTTGAAATGTGGAGACTAGTGGAATGCAGTATGTTGGACAGACAGGGAGGCCATTGAAAGCCCGATTACGAGAACATGTTTATAAATTCAAAAAGAATAATAACTCCTTGATTTTGTTTATATCAACATTTTTATAAGACTGGATATAGATTGGAAAAATTGTTATACTTTTACTTTTGGAGTAATTTTAACTAAAAGAAAAGTTAACAAAAATTTATAAATTAAGTAAATATACATGACCAAAACAATATCAAATGACAGGGCCGCGCTGGACTGCGATGTTAATTGAAAACATATGCCGTTTACGCCGTATAGTCTTAGAAAGTTGACACGTTGATGAAACGCTTGGTCACATGCGTGGTCACATACTGAGGCCATTTTCGTATATAAAACCATGACTTTTTAAGTCTTGGTTAGCAGAGTTTTTTTACCACCAAAGGATTTTGCTAAAAGATTTTTTGAAAACTTAACGTAAAATTAAGAAGGGACTCTCTGCTGAGCAACGTAGTTTGTATAGTATCAAAAGTTTGTTGTTCTCCCTTAAATATTTACTTTTGTGAATTAAAGGAAAATGGTTAAATAAAAACATAACTGTTAGCTAGAAGCAAATTTAAAAAAGTTACTAAGTAAAAACATATTCAGTTGTTACTATCTGCAACTAATTACGAAGGGAACTGAACTGACTAAGAGCTGTATTAATATTATTGGATGTTGTTGTAAAAGGAGCAGCGAAGCGGTTAAGCTTGAAGAACGAACCTGGGTTTAAATAAAAAAACTAGTCAAGTTATATGAAAGCCACAGGGTAACAAAATTAACCATTCATGCAGTAGAACATATATTATTTACAGATAAAAATGTAATTCCTATAAATTCAAAGCAAGATGCACCACAGAACTTGACTGGAGTAAACGCTTACAAACTTCATATCCGCTTGGACTCAATGGTAACATATTTAATATAAGTAATATATCAAGATGTATTATTATTGACATTTGTTTCATTATTTAAAGATAGAAAGCGTAAGAAAAGATCACATGGTAAGATAATTAATTGAAACATAAAAAGGAAACAGCGTCGAACACTTGTTTGGAGCAGTGTAAAAATACTATGTTACTATATGGCAAGCATCGACCACGTTCTACCTTACGTTCCCTTTCAGTTACTTCTTTACGCTTACTGGATAGGAAAGAGGAAACAATCATTTTGAGAACAGATCCAAAGTATGAATGCGCCTGTATTGTTAATGGTTATTCAAAACATTACCTTAATCGAACTATTGAGAATGTTGATACACGCAAAGGATATCGCATTAAACTTTCTTTTAGCAACAAGGGATATACCTTCTCAATTTAAATGGTTAATTCAAGAATTTATTTTTAGAAAAAAAATGTATTCCGCAATACTTTAAGAATAAAGAAGTGCCAATAATATCTCATAAATTTAAAAAACCCTATTCGACATGAAGTAGTAGTAAAGATGATATTTCATCAAATACACCTCATTCATGAGATTGTATTGCTTCAGTGTACCGCTAAAACGCTGTTGGACATATTGTTATAGCGATTTTAAATTTATTAAAAACAATCTATTTAGAAAACTGCTAAATAAAGGTCCTAAATACCGAAAGTATCTAAAATTTATTTTCATACATGAAAATTAGAATTGACACAAACTTTATCTTAATAAAATCCATTTCGATAACTCCAAAGCTGATAATGGATATCAAATCCCTACATTAAAAATTGGTGTTCGTTCTAGCTGACAAAGCAGCTAATAATGTAATCATAGTTTGACGTTTATATTATGTTAATACTATCAATGAAGATTTACAATCTTTTAGAACTTACGTTCGTAGCCAACTCGATGCACAAATTGTTATTAAAAATCATATCGATTCTAATGTTTTAATTCCACCAAACACTGCTTACCTACAAATCAAAACAACGTATAGATCACGATTAATAGTTAATTCCATTTCTTGTTCTACTAAACAAGTTTCGATTTAACTTACATCCTGCCTAACTGCGGTTAAGATGCATGAGAAAGAAATATAGTAGCAAAGTTTATGAGAACTCTGGAATCAATTTTGGTCCATCAGCAATTATTAAGATGTAGTCAATAACATTGAAAGTAGACGATATAAGGCCTCAGTGCTTAATACTTTTGACTTTTCAATGCTTTATACATATATTCCACCGTATTAAGTTATAAACAAATTGACCCCTCTTATCAAAATATTTTTGCTGAGGAGAAAACTACTTAAGTTGCAGTTAATGATAAAAAAGTTTTTGTTTGCCAATGTTCGCTCAGATAAATATATTTAATGGACATGCACAGATGTCATTGAAGTATTATATTTTGAACTGAATATATATTTCTAAAATTTGGTAAATGTTTATATCAGCAAACAATAGGCATTCCAATGAGCATTACATCTTTTTATACTGCTATGAAAGTGAATATATGTTGAAAATATCTTAGTCTTGAGATCTTGCCCTTGTAGATAAACTCAATAACACTTTTAGATATATTGACGATATTCTAAGTTTGGATAATCCGGTCTTTACAGATATTATTAACTCGATATTCCCGTCACAATTGCAACTTAATAAATCTAATACATCCAATCTAAAAGCATCTTACTTAGGTCTGCAACTTGAAGTAAGGAAAGATAAATTGAATATCAATCTTTATGATAAACGTGATGGTTTTAATTACAAAATAATTAATTACCCTTCTTTAGATAGAGTTGTTCCTAATTCACCATCATATAGTGTATTTATTGCACAGTTGGTAAGATTCGCTAGAATATGCACAGATGTAAACAAATTGTGACGGAAAAACTTCTAAAAGAGGGTTACAGATATCATAAATTAAGGAAAACCTTTTCAAAATTTGTTAATGGTCATTATAACAGTATATCAAAGTACAATTGTAGTCTTAAGTCGCTGATTACTAATGGTATTGCTCATCCTGATTTTTATGGTGATGTTTTAAAGAAAATTCGCAAAATTAAAATGTTTCCTGCAACTTGTTGGGCAGATAGACATTATAAATTGCTTATATCTTATTTCAACCGTGGATATAACGGCAATACTTTGAAGAGTACTTGCCTTTTGTTTTTGAAGATGAATTCCCCATAGAAAATATAAGGTTGAATATGGCGTCATAACATAACTAAACTTTCAGTTTGCAGATTTTTATTATCGTTAAAACCGTGTTTGCCTGGAATGTCCCAGCGTGTGACGTCTTTGTCTTTCACTCTTTTACTTAGGCAATCATTTGGAAGAAAGGTTTAGCAAATATATGTCGTGTTTTAATTTTTAATAATATGTTCTTTCTTTGTTGCCAGTTTTAGTACCATATAAGTCTTGATAACAACTTATGCTAACATATAAATACAGCGGTCGTGTTCCTATGCTAGTTGGTAATAACAGTTTATTCATTAAAGACAATTTGATTTGACAAATTAATGTTAAAAACATATTAAAACTTATATAATTATGGTCCTTTTTTAATATGAGCGACAGTGGGCCTTTAAACAGTATAATTATAATCTTAAGACTATTGTTTATAATGCACATTTTTAATCACGAAGTTCATGAAAGTTTTTACTTAAATATTTCTTAGTCGAACGTTATATAAAGAAATAACGAAAAGGTTTACTTTTTTCGTCTGTGATGGTGTTGTGCCGAACACCACAAAGCAATATCATTTCCCGCGCTACATGCATTTCAGAAATGTCGTGCCTGGAATGAGATGGTGTTACATACCAAATGTCTAAGGTTTTGGGTAAGGAGTTTTGGATATTTATTTCAAATGATTACCTTAAAAATGATCCTAAAATAGCTGCTAATAACATCTTCACAACTCTTTTATATGGTATGTGTTTACAATTCAGTCGCTGCCAGTCACATAAAATTTGCTGAATTATCGCCGATCAGCCTTTACAATTTAATTTACATTTATAAATCGCCGTATCTGCGGTAAACAGTTTCCGATCAATTACTGACCGGTTGTTTATTTTGTCGCTGAATGATTGGCGACAAAACGGGCAGAAGTATTTTCGCTGGTCTCAGCAGTCGCCATATTTAAATGAAAACTACAGAAACAAGTTCAGTATCCACAAGTTTAGACATAAACTCCGTAAAATGGCACAGTCTAAACGCCACAGACATAGAACACAAAAACAAACAATCACAAACCAGAAACATGAAACAACAGCACGAAACTCCAAAAACAACACAGCTCATATATACTATATAAAAATCTAGGTGTATTAGTGAAGGATTGTTAGGTACCGCCTTGAAGTGTAAAATGTGAATTTACTTTTGTTTTTATCCAGTTTGCACAACCTCAATCGTATCCCTTCAATACCGAATACAATAAAAACGTAAATGGTAAGTCTTATCAAAGTATGCATTCACTTGAGGAAACATAATAATAAAACAATTAATGATAAACTTATAGATAATCCCAAAGTACGTCTATGACAAGGGATCCCAACTCTATCTGTAGACGAAGGAGTACAATTCAGAGTACCTAATGCAAAATCTCAATACAAGTCTGCCCCAATTAAAAAACAAAGAGGCAGCATCGCGGTGACCTATGCTTAAGTACCAGACCTAACCTTATTATAGTCTGATATGGGATTGTACATGTTGCCTGCGCTGTAGAGAACTTTGTTAAAATTCAACATGCTTTCTGGATGGACCGCTTCTTCGTGATCGAGAACCTCTGTGAATCCCACTCACTCTGCCTGTCTTCGACCTGCAAAAAAGTATTTTTTAATTTTATTTTATTAATTATTTTTAATCATTTTCCTAACATATTAGACAGACAGTTTCTCAACACAAGAACACAATCTTCACACAAACACACATCTATGACTATTATATTAGCAGATACATCGCGTCAATTTGAGGTCACATTAAGTCGTGACATTGTGGATGTCATTCCAAAGCATGGCTGGTGAAGACAATATTGTTTACATTGATCAGATAAAATCCCTGCCAATAGATGGAATACAAGCTGAATCTCAGCTATGTTGTCAAGGATACCAACCGGTCTATATATATATATATATCGCTTAACAGATTTTGTTTTCGACTTCTTTACCTGTCCTTGTAGTTTTCATTGTTTTATATATTCTAATTATAGCTGTGCGGTTTAAAAAGAAAAAAAAAAGTTAAGCAAACAAAAAATAACGTAAACAAAGTTAAAGCCCAGACTCAAAACATCCCACGTGCATTTCACAGTTGATTATCTATGCTGATTTTCTATGCGTCGACCTGAATAATAAAAGGAGCCATCTGAAAACCGCGTGGCAGCAATGGTGGCTTAGTTGACGAACTTGTTTTACGAATTTCAAACACAATCCCGACGTTGTCACCTAAAATGTAGCTTTTTCTCATCTACATTTACCAATAAGTTGTTAACTGTATAAGTAAATTATCAAAAATACATAATATACATTGTTCTTCCGAGCGGATCTTTAACTTGATATTCACTTAATATTAGAACTACCTATTGTTTCCCGATCGGTATGTTATAAAGCAAACTGCTAGTATATATATTTTACTGCGGACTTCCTTATCCTCTTTTTATTAAAAACATTCTTAAATTATTATATTTTTGAAACATCAAAAATACTTTAAAAAATACCAATAAACTGAATGATTATCTGAAACTATATCATTAAGTTGGAATCAATTCTACCTATTGTTATTCTTTAAAATTTAAAATCATTTACCTGATCAAATATGAATACAACAATTTACTTCTCCATGTATAATTTTAACATTCACACTTACACGTGTCTTCCTACAGAACGTAGAATTATATCGCTTCATCTTAACTTCCACAGCATGAATAATCATTACATACCGGTCTGGAAAACTATTATAAAGGCTCAAACCCAGCCAGGCCTTGTAAACCAATCACGCATTGTATGTAAATGCACTTCTGCTGAGATATCATGTTACCCATTCTAAAGTCCCAGGAATTCGATTCAGTAGTATCATAGTGTCACATGCACTATCGCAATGTTTTAAAGGATTAAAATAATACTTATTACTTTTGCCGTAACCATGTTGACCATTAGACTTCCACGTTCTTTCCAAACACAACAACCTGACTCGAACGCATGCCATCCAAGTCCTTTTTCAGAATAACATCTTTTTACAATAAAATCTCGCCTTAAATACCCCGAGAAGCTCTTTCTAACACGTCCTTTGAGATATTAACAATTTACATCCATTTTACGAACCGACTAATTTCTCTCATTCTCATCCCAAAGTACCAGAATATCCTAAACATATATCGAATGACAATCCTAAGTACAATCTAAATTTCAAAAGTAACAACAACACCAAACTTCTTGACTTATTCACATAAAAATGAATTTCCCAAATAGCATTACATTGTCCACAAGTGACTATTCCACAACATCTGACTTTGTAATTAATTTCTTAAATAAAGCCAAATTAATCAATTAGAAGTGTAATTTCACTGAAACGCTGTATAATTGCTGTCTTAAGATTGTTAATTATAGACTAGGTTTGTTATTTTAAAGCTGCACTCTCACAGTTGTAACATTTCACAATATTTGTTTTGTCTTCGAATGAGCCATTTTATGCGTAAATATCTGCGAACCAGTTGTATAGGACTGCTGACAAAAGATCAGATTGCAGATATTCATATTTCGATTCGAAACTCAATGTCTTTAAGCTAAAAGCGTTACCAACGGTTTAAGGAAAATGCATAAAACATTATTTTTTTTAACTTAAATTTGAAAATCTGCGATCTGAATTTTTGTCAGTAGTCTTTTAGCAATGGTTGTCATGCGTTTTCACATGCAATGGCTCGTTCCAAGACAAAATGTAGGCATAAACATTACCGACAAGATGTTTAAAATATATACTTCTATTATTTGTATCGGCACATTTAACAAAACAAAGGGAAGCAACGCACGACGAATGTTGATCACGATTAATAATTTCGTGACATGTGTTACGAGGAGAAATTGACTTCTGAAACATTTCCGAAAGATGATTTCTCAGTTTCATCTGCAGAGGACACAGATGTGTTTTACTGTGTGATTGATCTGCTTTCACTTTGGCATATTTTATACAAATGTCTTCGAATGGTGGCCGGCAATACCAGGGGGTCTAACATATCTAAGGGCAGTTTTAAATTGATTAGAGAATTGATATTTAGTCCTTAAGCCGTCATTCACTATTCAAGCATGTTAAGGGCCTTGTTTCCAATATAATCAACAATGATTGTCTTCTTCCTAGAAGAAAATGAATGAATACATTTCGAATATTTTGCATTTCATTTAGAAAAAAAAAAACACTAGCGAAAAAGCACACTTAATGAAATTCCATGTATTTATTGTTTTTGTTACAAATGCGTCATTAATAGATCTAAACGGTGTGTAGAAATGAGTGATTAGAGGGGATATTAAAAGAAACACTCCATGAATCGCGATCAGACCACAATGTTTGCTGCATACGTTAAAAAAACGATTTTCCTTTTTTCAATGTTAACGTTGTATGTTGTGGACTACATCCTCATAACGTTTGAATATGGCCTGCACGGAATAATTAAACGACTGTGTATACTTACAAGACACACAGTTAGAAGAAGATATAAAGGCAGACTTCAAAGCCGTTCATAATCGACTGACAGAGAATTAAGTTGAAGCTTACAAAGCCCTTCATCGGGAAAACCATATCGAACATGATGTCAGAACTAGGTAAATAAACTATATTTTTGGAATTCCCTTTTGCGCGTTCATCGTATTAAGTTATAACGTATAAATTCAGCTTGTTAATATTTGATTAAATTTGATTTTTTTTATAAATCTATGTTCTAGTATTGCAAATGATTTTTTTTACATAAAATTCATATTAACTTTAACTTTTTCAATTATGATAATGATAATACAGTGCCTGTAAGGTTGATAATATAATAAATTCAGTTAAATATTTGCATGTTCTACTGATTTGATGTACTTTTTTATCTTAAATGAAGAACACTCTGAACACATAAGTTTGACTAAAGGTAATGGTGAGATCCTGAAGATAATTTTAAATGAAATGCGAGACCACTATCCGTGTTATCAAAATGAGGCTAGGAAAAGATTAATCCCGCTATAAGTCGATATATTGCAGCCATTTATAAAAGGGCCCTGAGTAAACTTTGTAGATGGTTACACCGATAAATATAGAACCAATGTGGTGCGAACTTAATTGCCTTATAGCCATTCCTTAGCAAAGCAACTCCTCTTGAAGAATATGTAACGTTTCAATGTTATTCTGTTATACTCAACCTCGCCTATTAAAAATGAATTCCCCTTTCGGCATTCATGTCTACATTTGACCCACACGGATATACGGTGGGTTAACCCATTATGCAACCAACAGGCTACGGAAGTCCGAACATACTCTTACAAGGACGAAGGATGGTAATTTGAATGAAGATAAAAAGTTAAAAAAGAAAACATGTGTTAAAAGTCAAATGCGTCTTCAAAATCGTTATTCGACAACAATTTAGAAGAGAGATAATCGATATCATAACAAAAACAATTTGTGTTTCATAATGTTTAGCGGGTAAACTTCTCGTGAAAAACTGCAAGAGCGCAGAGGAAGAGGCGCAGTAAACCGGTGCTGTTGGTAAAAACTTTGCAAAATATGCATCTAGAGAGAAAGTAGAAAGCACACTTCAAAGTGTTGCTAAAGACATGGATACATATGGTATTTGGGTTTATCTTTGTGTAGTTTTCCCTGTAGTTCAATTATAATTTTGTATATTTATTACTCGACGCATTATCCATTTGGTATTCTCGTTAGGCAGTTTCAAGGTCGGAGACACTTTCGTATATAACAATACTTTGTTTGGGTTACACCAATTTCTTTTAGAAAATTCACGTCGTTTATAAGTACAAGTATTTTATGTCCCTTCATTTGTTTATTAACCAGGGCAAGTAACATCAGCAAATGGAGGATGCGTTGATTTTTCAATTCAATTAAAAACACTGCCAACTTGCTTGAGCTACAATGAGGATGTTGAAGCAGGAAATCTCGACGCGATATTTGAACCTATTCAAGCTGTTTTTCGCCAGGAGTTTAATAATGATAAGATAGAATTAAGCTTCATCATGACTTGTGATCGATTACAAGAATGCATTACCAAAATTTGTAACGGTAATACTGGATTCGTTATTAAGTAAAATGTCATCACAAAAGTCATCCATTAAAAATGTCTTAAAAAGTGCTTCTAACATCAAATCTTTACGATAATCTTCTTAATGATTGCTAAAAAAGTAAGAAGTTTAACATGAATTTAAAATATGTAATTACAGATATTATACAGAAACCTCACTCCAAAAATACATTTTTACAAGCTGATAAAAAATGTAGTTCTATTTTTTATTTGAAATATCATGTCCTAGACTTTTATGTGACATTCCTTTTAGTACATGTACACCGCATAAATCTAGTGATTCGGGTAAACCAAAGTTACTCAGGCACAGCTGCATTGATGTTTTTTTTAAGAAAATGAATTTGTATTGTCCGTTCGTATCAAACATGGGATATTTGTCGAAAGAAACGATATCAATAAATTGTTTTGAGATTGCTGATAAAATCATAAACCTTTTAGATAAATCTTGGCAACGTTGTCAACTTGTAACTAACATTTTGTAGAACATCAGGTTAAGTGAATTTGTTTGTTTTAGTTTGGTAATTGATTGGTTAATTATAGATAAAAAGTAGGCTCATTTCGTTTGCTTTAACGTAAGTAACAAAGACTGTTGAAAAAGTTATTACACCCCTATATTTAACATTTATATAGTACTTATTGTGATAAAGGAATTAATTAGTATATGCATCCAAATATAAAATTGGCTCATAATAGTGCATAGAACAAACTGCGACAGTTTATGGTAGTGCTGAAAAAACTGAGATTAAACCATTTCGAATTGACTGTACGGTTTGGTGTGCTGGACACAACAGTCTCAACACTGTGTATGTCCGTGACTGATATTTCGAATGTTCTTATCCTTGTGCGCCTTCAATTTTTCATCCATTGGACGGATATAGACTCATTAAAAACACCTATGCCGATGAGCTTCAGAACTCACGTTTTGTACTCAAGAGTCTGTAATTGTTGATTTATTTGAGATGTGTGGAGTGACCTTCAAATAGTAAAGCACGTGCAGTTACCTGGTAAAACTATTATACTCATCAACACAATGCAGAATACTGGATAATCCAAAAGCAGGATTCAAATGAAAAGAGCAATTGGACTTGTGCGCCAGAAATATCGGATTCTTCTTGCAAGAGTTACTCATGACTACCTTCAAACTGTTAACGACTGGTTATTGTCACTAGACCAAATAAAAACACGTGTGACGTACACTGACTAAAATGTTAGATAGTTGTGCCGCTGAACTTAGGCCTTAGAGACAGCGGTATAAAAGTTTGAAGTCGAGTACAAGAGACTCAGCGTTATTCTTGAATAAACAATGCAATGCGGGAACAAAACTCTGAGATAGTTGTGCAACTCAACTAAGGTCTTAGAGACAGTGACGTAAAATAAGAAGTTGAGTACGACTGATTCAGGGTGATCTTTAGATAAACAATGCTATGTTGAAACAGAGTAGGTTAATATTTAAGATAAGTATGTTTTCAAATATTCAAATGTCTGAAATAGGCATGCTTAACGAGTTAACGATTCTGTAATGAAGAGCAATACCGACTAAACGCCAAGGTAAATTATTTTGAAACTTAAGGACGCAACAGGCGCAGATGAGCATTATCAATCCAAGGTCATGGTTAAGGAAGTTGTTGTTAACTTTCGTCATCTCCCTGTTAGTTTCGTTAACCGATTTGTTGATTCAAACATATCGATTGATTTATCTTCTTTCTTTAAGTATGACATGAATCTGATGAATACTAGAGATATCACAAATTAACGTTTTCTTACATGTCGATTTAAATGATTCAGGGCATACTAACACTATACAAACAATAACAACATAAACAATTTTCAATTTAAATGTATATTAATATGCGATGATTAGCGATCCGAACATATCGAAGATGTTGCGTCCTCGAAAATAATTTGCAATTGCCAAAAAGCATTTAATTTAAGGAATGGTAGTTGAGGTGTAAATATTTGGTTGAACATGGACAGCAGTGGGGGTGACAACTAAAAGCGTATCAACTTCTTTGATCATAATCAGCAGACACGTTAAAACATTGATGTAATGTATTTAATTTCCGGCATGCACTTTAATAATTCAGTAATGCTGTGAAAATATGAGGAACTCAACGAGTGCGTATTAAACAGGTCATGGCGAGTAAATAGGGGAACAAGCTAACTCTTTTCTTGCAAGCATAAACTTAAAATAAATATGTTTGTTTCAGTGAGATCTCCCTTTTATTTCAATATGATATCACGAAATTTTATAAGACTTCTGGAGTTCTCTCGGTGAAATGAGATCGATATCTCACTGAATCAAACACTTACCCTCTATGCAATGCTGTCTTTAAACTAACAATTTTATAAATAATCTGCGGCGTTAAAATGAGGTTTTCTCAAAATTATCATTTTAAAACTAAAAACGATCAGGAAAAGCTTATTTTTATAGAGTAGAGAATTAAGTGCTGATAGCTGAGGTTGTACATTTTTTGTTCCCCTTGTGACTTAAATATCTTTTTTAATATTGAATAAGTTTTTTTTTGCATTGTTACTCATGTTGAATGATTCCATAAATAAACTATGATAACGTAACTCATGATTTTTTTATTTTTGGTAATACTCGTACACACAAATAACTCTTTAACTAGCTAAGTGGTCGAGATTATTTTGGATCTACTGCCAAAGCCTCTGTTTTAACGAATCACCTGATTTCGTGTTTAAATCCATCCCGCCTTAGTACTGAATTATCTAAAATTAATGTAAGCAGAATTGGAAAGTACTGCTATCCAATTGGACTAAAATAATTTCGGCCACTAAATATATATATATTTGCTTGTTTACGCTGAAACTGAACACCTGGACACGTTCATGTCGTTCATGACTCACAATTGCTTTATTGGTAATCCAAGATGTTTATACGATGAAGACTTTACAAATAACATTTAATGTAATGGTTCCCAACGACCCACTATGGTTTAGTACATATAAATCTGGTGAATAAATAATTGTATGTACAAATAAGAGAAGCCTTTTAAAATTTGGTAACCCATATATTTGATTGGAAATATATGACAGTCTGAAAGTATTTAATTTGGATAATTATTAGTGTTATACCATTAGGTTCAGTATAATATTAAATAAATTTACTTACCGTTGCAGGAAATAAGATTTAATAAAGTTCTTTAGTTCATCCCCGTATACAAAACATCCTGAACATGAATCATATAACGAATCCTTAATTACACAAATAGAGGTTTTGATTTCCTAACTTTCGAATTGCGTTTTTAAAGTAACGCACTAAAGAACTGAACAGGGCACGACTAGACGGAAGTTAATAAAAGGCGTAAACACGTTAAATAATAACTGATGTTTTATTGTCCACTAATAAAACTCAAGCAAAACAGACTAAAATTGTCCGCATGCTGACAACACAATAGTTATAAAATACCTGATTTATTACGCAGACAGATCAGGTCATAGCAGCTAATAAATTCAGAAGGTTCAAATTTACTATATTGCGTCATTAAAATAATAAGCAAACATTTATTTTGTACTATTTAATCAGTACAAAATTAAATTTACTAGGTTTAGTTCGAAACGAAACTGTCAGGGATTTTAGTTAGAATTTTTTGGCTACTGAGCTTGTTTCTGCAATTTTTCAAATAAATATTTAGAGATAACTAAAAGGTTAAAAGAAAGTAAGTCCTGGCCATTACATACTAAGTCGTGGGCACGCGTTACAAAGTCGAAGTCAGGATATAACTAACTCGTGGTCACGAGATAAAATATTATGTTCATATATCATCTCTATGAAACCGGTTTGACTTTAATTTTCAATATGTCTTTGGGATAGTTGTTTGTCTTGTATGCGTATAAGTTCAACCTATTTAGAGACTCTTCGCGCGATTTATCAATGAGGCTAATTAATAATTACGAGTTAGTGGCAATACTAAAAAAATGAGCCGTCACTTGCCTGGTTCAGTCATGTTGATACCCATAATACCATGAGGTCATGTGACTTTGACAGTTGTCATGTGACACTGACGGTTGTCAAGTGAAATTTTAAAATGTAAATATTACCTCAATATAGAAGTAAGGGAGATATAATTCACTTGTCTACATATAAAAAATCATTTTGACCTTTTTGTTGATCGCAATAAGTGCTAGTTGGTAGTAAGAGGTTATTCATTACAGACAATTTGTTTTGACAATGGCATTATTGTTAAGAAATATCTCTAAAGTGACCCTTTATCCAAAATATAATGTGTTTTCTTAAAGAATAACGTTTGAAAGCGAGTTATTAGCATCCGTACAGTATTTTCAAGCAAAAACGCAAAAGTGTGTTACAAATAAATTACTTTCCATCAAGATATATGAGAGACACCGACTAGATAATGATATAATTTGATGTACTGTACTGATATTTATCAATGACATAATTATGGTCCTTCTTTAATTACATAGCGGACCTTTAAACAGTAAATTTATAGTCTTAACACAATTTTCATTATAATACATACTCTTATTTAACGAGTTCAAGAAATGTTTTACTAACATATTTCTAAGACGAATATTAGATGTTGCCCAGAGTCATTCTGTTTTTTAGCACATGCTTTTTCCTCAAAGAAATGACAAAAGTTTCTACTTTTAACGCCTGCGATAGTGGTGTGCCGAATACCACAAAGCAATGCCATTTCCCGTGCTTCATGCGTTTTCAGATATATAGTGCCCGGAATAAGTTGGTGTTACATATCAAAAGCTTTTAGGCTAGCAGTTATATTTTTCAAAACGATTGTCTTAAAATTTAAAATGATACGTAAAGCTATGGTAGCAAAAGTATTCTTCAAACCTAATCCATCAAAGGTCAATGAAGTTTCAATGCTAAACTTCCCTGCATTTTAAGACGAAAAGATGGAGAGGAAATCGCTATAAATAGTTCTGCTTACAACGCATTTGTTAAACATTAAAATGATCACCAGCCGAACCTCAAATTGGTATATTGTACGTGTATATATTTCGACAAATGTGTCATCTTTGTTAGGTTTGTCGGCATGAATCTTCGTGCATATTGAAATGGTAATATGAGCAAGAGTGCCGGAAACATCTTAAAAAAGAAAAAAAAAATCCTGTTAACGATTCAAATTTAAAATTTATTTACCTAGTGCCCCAAGGGCTATGACCTACGTGGAAAAATAAATATACAATTAAGTATTTACAGATGAATCAATAATACAAACTTAAATAATTAAGCAAATATAAGCTGAAACAGTGTCTATTGTTATATGTTTATTAAAAATGGTTGTGTGTAGTTGAAGACCTCACAATGTAAATGTATACGACTCATATCAATGTATGTTTGTACTGTCTTGATCAATTTATTTTGTGGATATAAAGTAGCACGATATTTAAATTAAAACATATCCATAACTCCCTACATCGGACAGTCTATATAAAAAGGAAATATTGTAATTGGCCTTAGTTCAATATAAAGACAGTTTTATTGGACGGTACTGCGAAGCAGTGCCGTTCATAGGTATCATGCTACTTTTCGACAGGCATGCATCATTTGGTCCCCGGCTTCACACCTCAAACAGAAGCGTCCAGGAACCAGTTTTAAACGGAAGTGCACGGCCAAATAAAATAAACCTTTTTCCGCTATTCATAAGTACGCGAGTCAAGTAGCGCCCAAAGGCGGCTGATTCATATTGTAAAATATATTCTTCGACTGTATCTCCACAATATTAACAGTGCATTGCTAAATAAAAACACAATGGTTACACATGAATTGTTTGTAGGTTATACCTTTCTCTTATGACACTAGTGTTTTATGAGAAACGTATTCAGATCGGCTTCTTTCAACAAAACATCGCCATTCGGAACTATCTTAGCAGGTGCGCGTTGTCTTGTGCTAAAAGGCTGACCCGAGAGCTGACCATATAAATGAAGAGGGAAAACGCTGGCCAGAAAATTGAAAATTGAATTATTTCTGTTGAATTAATTTTTATGGGTTATTTTGATTTCCTTGTACTATTGAATGTATTATACCTGATTTATTATAAATATTTGTATAATTTATAAGAGCGTTTAGTTATTTAAAGATGGATGACTTTTTAATCATTTGTAGATATAGAAGTATTAATCTAGATCTAGGCCACACCACGTACATTAAATAAATTTCAAAACTCGGCGACTCATAAAACTTTAAAAAAAATATCAAAATATTTTCATTCATTTTTTGGTCAGCCTTTTCCTCCTTATCCATTGTTCAGCCCTTAGGTCTGCCTTTTAGTATTCAAGGAATTTGATTGATATGTTTCAAATGATGTATGAATACACATCGTTCCAAACATCTTCCAATCATCGGCCGGCAAGTTTCGGTGAGTGACTACTTACAATAGAGTTTTCGAACGAATTTAGTTTGTTCTTTATTTTGGTATCTTGTTCTGATATTTTGAAAATGATGTGAAGGAGCACATACAGTTGAAAAATTAGTTCGGTCAGTTATTAAGCTATAAATATCTTACTTTGTAGGAAATTAGAAGTTTTGTTGCTGTTATTATTTTAGTTCACGGTTCAGTTAAAATTCTTCCTATTGACAGGAGTCCTACACACGCTGTCACAGAACAAAACAAGGACTATGAATGCGACTGACTCTAACGTCTATGTGTATAGTGAGTATTATTTTTGTCATCTAAAACGTGAAATTATTGTGCATCAGCTTTGTATAGCCTGTCGGTCTGTATTTAACTGCATTTAAACAAAACTGTGCAATATAGTCGCTGTATACATCCAAGCCTAAAAATAGACGTAGAATGTAGGTTAAAGTAGGGTTACTCAATAGACTGCGTAACTATTACAGTTAATTTAGGTTTGATTTGTGTATTAACTGTTTTTTATTGCAAATGCTAAACATTCATGGTGTTACAAGTATCGAGTGTGCAATTACACAGCTCAGAAACAATTTATTCATTTGTTGTGTTTAGGCCTGAAAAAAATACATTTGCCTCGGGTTACCCGACCCTACGTAGGGTAGAGGCGCCGACCCTACCGTTTTTATAGTCAGTTTGAAAAAAAAAATGAAAACTGATGTGCGTTCATAGTGTAACGGTCCGCAGTAGGGGGCGGATGTGCGTTCATAATAATATTCCGTATAAAACGGAAGTACGTTCGGTATACGTATGTAAACTTGGTTGGTAATATGCAAATTAGCAAAACCCGATATCTGTTAGAATAGAGGAGTTAGTGTATATAAAGACCAGTGGCCCCCTTCAGGGTCGATCATGCTTTTCTCTGAAGGGATCTGTTGGTGTTGCATTGGCGTCGCACGTTACAGTAGTTTAAAACCTTAAATGCTTATACAGAAGATAACTTTAACACCATTCTCCAATGATGAAAATGACATTCCCTGAATACCATTCTATAACCTCCTATAGAAAACAAAAAAATCAATACTTTTCAATGGTATTCTTTTGGAAGTCACAGTGAGTGAAGCACTTGGGAAACCGATTAACACATACAGCATGAACTTGCAACCTGAGCAAAGTATGTCTTATTAACAACATGCTTGACAAAAATGGAGCTTACAGACGTGGTCGACTGGCCGAGGAAAAACTGAGATAAAACCCTCCTTCTGGGGAAAACTCAGAAACCTCTGTCCGTTTGTCATCAAGATTTACAGGATTTGTCTCGTACCACTAGATGTCGGGCCTCATCACCCATAAGCTCCTTAACAAAGATGTATAGAAAACATATAATTTTATGATTCATATATACGTACTTTATCAATTCATACAAATGTACATTACATGATTATGTTCTTTGAAGAAAAATGAAAAACATATTTATCATTCATATGATGAAATTGCATAGTAACTGAAACCCTTTCACAATAAACATTTTCTTGTAAAATTTCACAATCAATTGAATCGATGTGAACGGATCGGTTCCCCAAAGCTGAATGCCTTTACATTCATATTCGCACGAATTCCTCGTGCTAATCAATCGCCACCTGGCGGTTATTACATTATAAACAAGGGAAATTAATTTCCTTCTAATTCGTTTTACTCAAACGTAGGAAATTATATTTCCCTGAATACCATTCTATAACATCCTATAGAAAACAACAAAATCAATACTTTTCAATGGTATTATTTTGGAAGTCACAGTGAGTGAAGCACTTGGGAAACCGATGAAGTTCAAAGAACGGGTATGAGGATATAAATAACCAAATATTCTTAATATCATGATCTTTTCCAAATATACTCATAATTGAAATGGAAATTTAGTCTTCGGTTTACAAACTAAATACCGATTTCAAACAATAAAGAAACCTTTACACGTGTCTTTGTTTAATAGATTCACTTAATTAACATGATGTTTTTGACATTTTGTCCTTAACTCCATTGTTGAACACACTTGTTTCTCCAGCAGGTCTTAATCAATGTTCACTGCTTTTAATATCGTCAATGTCAGGAGCAATTTGTCCGAATAATTTCATCTCATATATCCGTATAATATATCAATAAACAGCATATCATGTATAGTCAGTATACATTTCGGATAAAATCATCCTTCATTTCAAATCAATTGAATCCTTTTTCAACAGTTGAAATTGACACAAGCTGGAATGAGTTCTAGCTATGTTAATTATCGAACTGTCTCTTATGGGCTTACTATATAGATTTATACCAAATACATATCATTCATGAATACTGTACTTAAACCAATACAGTTGCAAGAACGAAAGTCGCAAAACACTTTAGGCACTTCAACCTTATGAAAATGAATATAATGTAATAGTAAAAACTTTAGCAGGCAAAATATCCCTTCTCCCTAAACCGTAAATTGATTCCTACTTTTCCAACTGAATGAATAACTTTCGTTCGAGAATAATACTTTTGGCCATCCACTTCTTTAGCAGTTCCGGGAGAAGATCCACCTTGCCCGCCAAGCCTTCTGGTAAACCATCTGGTAAAATGCCATCCTTATGCATCTGCAAAAATAGACGTTTACACGAAAATGTTTCTGCAAAACCATCATTTATAACTTATTCACATAAATTAGTTCAGTTAACAATCATGGCTTATGACTGATGCTATAACAATATATTTCAACATATAATAACTGTACTGGTGAAGCCACCGTGTACTACATTTCCATTCATTTCTGGCGATGCCGCCTAAGAATGTCTCTCAAGGCGAAGCCGCCGTAGCTCAGCGAAGCCGCTTTTGTACATTTATGCAAAGGGAGGTTATAAAATCCATATTAGTTTTCATCTACAGAATATTCTCCCTTAAAATCAATCAACAATATTTGATATGAATATCCCATTTGGACACAATAATGGCCAAAACATTGCTGACTTCCAATAAAGAACTACCAAAACTCCCTTTACTCGATCAATTTTTTAGTTTGCGTATGACTCTAAAAAAGGCATCCGTCCCTGTTGAAGACGGATTCCAAGACCTAGAGAAAAATACTGTCAATTCAGCATTGTGTTTTGATGCAAACCAGTCTACATCGAATATGCCAAACCTCTGAAAAACTATGTCCAAAATTTCAAACGAGATACCCCAATCATAATAATCACTATTCTAGATAAGAAGTCTGCCCTTTCATTTTGGGATCTCGGTATCCATTCTAACTCAAGCGAGATTGAATTTTTCATACAAACCTTGAAGATACTAATAGCTATATCCTGGAGAATTATTACATTCATATAAATCAACAAAACATCAATATTTACATATAAACTAGTACTGGTGAAACCACCGTGTACTATAATCATTCATTTCTGACGATCCCGCCATGAATCAGGGATGCCATTTTAAATAACTTCATAACAGTATCTATATATTAACTAGTTCTGGTGATTCCACCGTGTACTATAATCATTCATTTCTGACGATCCCGCCATGAATCAGTGGATGCCGTTTTAAATAACTTCATAACAGTATCTATATATTAACTAGTACTGGTGATTCCACCGTGTACTAAAATGATTCATCACTGGCGATTCCGCCATGAATCAGCGATGCCGCTTATTATAACTTCATATGTTTCACATCCGGCCATTCTGTCGTTAAATAATCAATGTTGAATCATCCATGTTGCTTTTATAACTTTATAACAATATTTACATAAAAACTATTACTGGTAAAACCACCGTGTACTATAACAAGTAAGCTCTTTTGATTCCTCCATGAATCATAAATGTTGATTTTACACATTTAAAACAATATTTACATTTATATACTATATCTGGTTTTACCACCGTGTTCTAAAACGAATCAGCTTTTTGACGATTCCGTAATGACTCTTCAATATCGTTTGTTAAAAACTTTATAACAATAATTACATATAAACTATTACTGGTGATGCCACCGTGTACTATAACAAAACATCTCTGATGATGCTTCCGTGAATCAGCAATGCAGGTTTTTATAAGTTTATAACAATATTTGCATATTAACAAGTACCTGTATCATGACAATCAGCCACTCCAGACAAAGTACCCCATTCATCATACATGTGTTCTCCATACTATTAAATATCTTTCAAAACCAAAAGCTCTTTTTGTAAACAATGTCATTGTTTTACGAAAAAATATCAAATCTGAACATAACAAATTAGCCCATGCAATCTTTCATGACATTTTGCGAGCAGTTTTATTTAAAAACTACTTTTGATAATCCTTGCGTATAACATAGAAATGCCTTTCCTACCGAATTTGAGATATTGTGAAAATTAATGTATATACACTTTTATATACAGTAAGTACTTGAATCTGTCGGTAGTATCACACCATTTACAAACTGAATATTGAATAATAAGTATTTGAATTCCTTTTATATCGAACACATTTTACTGACATACACACGGACAGACTCCATAACGCTCCATACGCTTCATCATTGAACTTAAAGCCAATGGCTCTGCCATAATTATCATAATTTGTAATGCTTTGCAGATTTAACAGCATTGCTTAAAATCTTTCTCTTTCAATTCAAAGCTGATTGAATTTTATTCATAATACTTATCTTTTATGTTGCCTGTATGGCCACAACTATGGGTGACGCTGTCTGGTGATATTATAACAGAAAACCCCAACAGTCGAGGGAAATACACCGGAAGCATGGCACGTGAACAGGCGATGACATCAACCCAAAAAAGTTGTCACGAGATGACCAGCTTGACCAGCTCATGCGTTCACACCCACGTGGTTGAACCGCGAAATCCTGTAGCCCCGACTTTTTTGTTTTGCATCTTTCTCCAACATGTAGCTCGCAAAACAGAAATAAAATGTCACCTAAATATTCTTTAATAATATGTCAACGAAAAACACCCTTTATAAGTAAAACTCGAAGCACTAAATATGAAAATAGCGGAAATATTTTCTCTAGAACAAAGGACTTGGTGCGGTTAGCTTGAAAAAATGGCCTATCATAGATTTTCACGATATTTACCATGATGCAAGTGCATTCCCTTCACATAATGGGCATGTGTTTGTTTAATGAATCGAACTATTATTAATTAAGATATGATTAAATTACAAGACCAATCAAATGTCAAATAAAAAGCCGACGTCGACGTCTTTTCGCGTATGGTTTTATCGTTGACGTTGTAACATCGTTCTAAATGCATGTCAAAACTAGAGTTAATAATTGATTAATATAATATTTTACCATCAACCATCGGCTTGTGCATAAACTGCTGTTAATGAAATTAATAAAATATCAACACGCACGTACTCGTTGCAGTACGTGCGTGAATTATAACTGAGTGCGCTAAATCGCTTATAATATAAAAGAGATAATACTACATGCGTTCGTATAAAAGGCAAACTTTTGAAAAAAAACCTTTATGATTTTTACTTAGATTACTACAAAGGTGTTTGATTCAACCATTATTGTAATTATAATTTGATCGCATAAGTTTATATTGCGATCCACCAAGCGACATTTTATTTATGGCGCGTAGACATTTCCACGTGCTTTATGCGCGTTCCGTACATGAACGTAACTACTCTGTCATTTCCGTGACATGAAGAAGTTCTCTCCAAATTCGATAATGTTCCGAGTAACACGATTAAAATGTTTATACCGCGGTCTGAAGGTTATTTCCTAGCGATATACAAGAGTACTGTGCATTATTACTAATAGTAATATGTTAGTTTTTAATATCTTTAAAGTTTATCATTAATTGATCTAACTTTTACTTTGTCGTTAGTTTTACAAGAACAAAGGTGGCGCCACTCAGTTCTGTTTAACAGATTGTGTTCACATAGTTTTGCAAAAATAAGAATGTATAGGAAAAGGAAGGCCATTGATGTGTATGATTGTTTAAATAACCGTAATACTTTCCCACGTTTAAACGAGAGAAGGGAAAAACAATTGCGGGAGCTTTTATGTAAAAAAGCAACAACAGCAGGTCATTTAAATGTGGTATTTCATTCGACTTTTTGGGTAAAACAAAACCCCTAAAAGTACAAATAAGTGCATATTCATTATATTTATAGCATCTAATTATTGCATACATGCATATATATATATATATATACAGTAATGCGTTAGCACATTTCAGCATTTATAAACAATACACACGAATCAGATCATATCAGTTATAACACAATGAAACATGAGTCAATTTGCGTAATCCATTAGTATGAATATATATTGCAAAGCCATCAGATAAGCAATTACTAGTTCCTTATATTAACAAATCATTCCATGAAACAGTTGATCAAATAAAATGAAAAACAACAACATTTGTTTGCGTAGTCGTTTAAGGTAGATAGAGTTCAAGAACAATTTAATCGACGTAAGAATCTTTATTCTTCGCCCCTTGTCGCAGCATCCTTTATGTACGAGCTGAAGTCTGTTGGCCATACAACGTTCTCATGACGACCGACACCCAAGTACCAAATCACGCTGGCAACGTGAGAACACGTCCCAACCACGCGTGCACCTGCCTTACACAAGCAATACCATGCTGTTACGTTTCTATGGTCGTGTTCTACCCAGCATTTGTATTTCAAAGCAGACGAGTGACGGCTTTGGAGCTGAGCCTGGAGTAGACCGGGGACGAGTTTGGATAGTGATAACTTGTAATCTTTGTTTTCATGTTTATTTCATTTTATCTTTTCCCTTGATCAATTGCAAACTGATGTCAGTCAGATATTTGCCACATATATGTTTGGGACAGCATCCAGCGCCGCTCGACAATAAAATATTTTGATCAATGAACAGTTGATGACGAGCGTCTTTTCGGACACGGACTGACTTTGGGCCTGGTTTATCGCAAATAAAACATCGCGAGTGCGTATACCCGGTACTTCGAATTATCATAGTAACCTTTGTGGGCAGAACGGAATCATTGAGAACACAACCTTCATGGCGTTCATAAACATGTAATGTAAGTCAGTCCTAATAATTGGTTGCACAGGCATTTTATTGTCACGTTTGCACGCATAAAACTGTTGCTTGCACTTTCTGCAAGAAACCTCGTTCGTATAATTTTGCAAATGTACATGATACTTTTTAACATAATAATCCCTCACATCCTGGTCTCTTATTCCTGACAATGGGACCCGCTCTTTAGGTTTTGTGCGTTTTGTGCAAATCACACACTTCAAATGAGAATCCATCTGGACGCGCTCGACCTATAAAATAGAAAATAAACGTTCTGTAAGAAATATCAATTTATATCAGACACGCATTGATCGTATAGCAAGAAGGCACAGGCGCAATTTATTTGCCCTAATTTTCATCACGATTATCGTCTCATTTGTAAAAAAAATGTTAGTTGTGTGTGACCGTTTTTGGCGGGAAATCTGAAAACGTATGCCCTATTATGTATTGGTCATATACCAGGAAATTAATTGGAAAATACCAGAGGCGTGATCAGGAGGGCAAGATTTATGGGTGGCCGCGATTGCTTAGCTTCTGAACGTATAGGAACAATTCCCCTTGTAGTACACATGTATGGTATATATATAAAAATCGCACTGTTAATTAGTTTGACAATTGCATAAAAGTGTGCCTAGATAAAATAAAGGTTTATTGTTATCGCCCACGGTATCATTTTTAGATGGTGGGTCGTTTTGATATTTTCATATATATTTTCAATTATGACTGGAGAAACGTTTTGTTTAACTAAATATTGTATATAAGAATCGCTGACATTCGTACAGTATTTTGATGGATTTTAGTAACACGTTTGACCGTAAACCCAGTAAACAAACGCATGGGCGCTTGAGGATTTCACGTTGGGAGCAGGTGGCAATTTGGGCATAAATTACGTGAGCAACTTTATGGCATGTGTCCGTCCATTTGAACCATAATTTATATTTAAGTTTTATAAGTTTATTAGCTACATTTAGTCTGAAGTTGTTAATTTAGGACTGCGTATTATAAAAATTAGTCTTTATCCGAAATTCAACGTTATTGACGACATTCTTATTATAATGAAAACTTGAAGCTTTACGATTGTAAACAATGAGGGCGTACACCCCCACCCCCAACCCTACCACCTACCACTTCTCGTTTCGCTAGGAGTACATAGGAATATAACGTGTATTCATTTGCTGGTGCACCCCCCCCCCGCACACACACACAAACAGCCTGCCTGTGCGAACGTACATGAGTACTAGTTTAATAATGCATATAAAACTTCATTAAACATTTTATAAAATGTACGACGATCAAATATGTACATAACTGATTTTGTATTGGGAGCCGTTTCAACTATAACGGTCGTTGCAGTAGATATACTTTAATTAATTGAATTGTAATTGTTGCGGGCATAAACTACTAAATAGACACAGCAAATATTGTGTATTATCGATGTATTTATTATTTAACGTATTGTTAATATCTTTTTAAAGAATTATACACTTCGATCTTGAATTATGAAATAAACAGACAGTCCTAAGTATTTTCTTTAATAGCGACTAGTTGAACATTTAAAAACTTAATGATTGAAAATAAACCAGTTTTACCCGTTTCGCCATTTATACAGTACAGGTTTTTGATGGAGATGGAACAGTAACAGTTGAATGTTGAACAGCTATATTGTACGGCCCAGCCATAAACGTGGGTAGCTAAAATCAATAATAACAAACATATAAGTTGAGTACATTCTAACCTTCAATAAACAACACATAGTTAATACTTTATTACTCCCCCTTGACGTAACTTTTCCATGACACCTTATGTAAACAATGGCATTTGACAGTCACCACGCAGACAACTTTTGCAAAATTAATAATCCGCATGCAGTAAACTTTACATATTATATATTTCTGCACAGGTAATGAAATATATATTTGTAATATATAGAAAAGTAAAAGTTTATGGCTTGCGCATACCTTTTATTTCTTGAATTACTGTCGATGTAACCGATTTTCGCGACTTTCGTGCACTTTGCAATTGATAACGTCACAAATATGACGGTCGTATAGCAAAAAAATGCTTTTAAAAACAAAAGAACATTTTCTCACTAGTAACACAGTACATATGAACTGAATAAACTCATCATTTCTGAATTTTTCACTTTTCTACTACGTATATTGAATAATTATGATCATACATGTAATTCGTAATATCATATATATCCAACAAACATATTTTCAATACGACTTACCCTCTGCACAAGGATTTAATCCATGCTTTATACGGCCTATTCAGTAAACACGGACTGCTGCATACCGCCCGGTACGACCTCAAATTTAACAATCAATTGAATCGATGTGAACGGATCGGTTCCCCAAAGCTGAATGCCTTTACATTCATATTCGCACGAATTCCTCGTGCTAATCAATCGCCACCTGGCGGTTATTACACTATAAACAAGGGAAATTAATTTACTTCTAATTCGTTTTACTCAAACGTGGGAAATTATATTTCCAATATAAAGCCTAATAAAATAAATAAATAAAAAAAAGACAAATACCCTACCTATTTTTTAAAAGGATGTAACCCTAATTAAACAATTATTTTTTTTAGGCCTTATTGCCCACCAAAGGAAGCAACACTTTCAAATAATTCAGTTCTTTTCCAAGAACTCATAAAAGCTATTACAGGTCAAGATCGCTTTATTGGGAGGTTTCAATTATGATCAAAATGAAAGGGCTTCTATTGCACACTTATATCATACCATTTTAAATCTACGCCAGTTAATAGATTCAGTTACCACTGATTATGGCTCATATTAATACCATATATACACAAACTTGGATTCAACTTGTTAAAGATCTTACGGCAATCTAGAATCATACTTCTATGATTACATACCATTGTACCTGTACTGAAAGTAGACTAAATTTTAGTTAAATGCTATAATATGATTGACAGTAAGTTACGAACTATGCTTCTTTGACTGAAAAAGTGCTCACAAAAGTAACAATGCACCTGCCTGACTAATATAATAACTAGGTGTTAACACAATACCACATTAAGAAGTCAGGGATGCGATTTGTCCGCGGATTCGCGGAATTCCGCGGATCTTATGGCCCCAGAGACCCCCCCCCCAAAAAAAAAAATGTAAATAAATAAAAAAAAAAATACCCGGAAAAAAAACATTTGATAGCTTTCAGTTGTTTAAGTTAATATTCAAGTTTGCTTCAAATTTAAAGTCAGGAGAGCCCTCAAAAGAGCTTCTAAAAAGCCATTTTTTCTTCTACAGCAGTGCGCTTTTGACCCAAAGAGCGCCCCATAAACCCATGGCCAAAATGTTTCAGCCCTCCGGCTGCCAGGTCAATCACATCCCTGAGAAGTCTGTTTGAATATTTAACACCCCTGACATTAAACGTTCCTCCTTTAAACATGACTAATAAATAGAGTAATATTTTCTTCTTATCAAAACTGATATTGTGCAAAACAATGTTATATGTTCTTGTGTATCAATGACTAGGTAAAGCCCTCACTGGGGGCTGTATTTATTAAGCAACTTTGATTGAAGCCATTGGTCGAAATTAGCACCAGCCCACAAGCCCTGTACTCGTAAAATGACTTCCGGGCTTGCTCAAATTCTGAATTTTATATAGCACGGCTTGTTCAAAAATATGATTCCATGCAATAGCATAAGAATTCGGGCTTGTTCATCCAAAAGTCTAATTTCGATGACAAGGATAAGGCTAAGATCAATACTGAATACTGGCCCTGGTCTCAACATTTATCATTGTATAGTAACACTATTAATTCAACCGTTATTTTATCATTTTGAATTATTGATTGGAGTTGTTTTAATTTTTTCCAGCATCTGTAGAACAGTATTGACGCACTACAAATGAACCTTTTTCTTCAATTTCCATATAAAAAAATCATTAAGCTGATCAATTGATAAAATAGACATCGCTATTTTAAAATGAAACATATGTATTTGCAGATGAATTCCGTCAATGAAGCCTTTGAAAAAAGAGGGCCATACCCTAGTCTTTGCCTGTGGGAATGTGGTGTACCACAGGAGGTCAGATGGCATTCCATGATCGAATAACATTTCTTACCAAATTCAGCAGGTCAAAAGTGCTCTTTACCATCCACAGACAGTATTTTGCAGACTAGGAACAAGAAATTCCACTTCATGTAATAGCGGTTTGGTTGTGCATGAACAGCAAATGCATCCGGTGCTGGTTTGTTAACATGCAGGAGCTGTCACTGTCTTCCTTTAGGATAACAAGGATGTCAGTTTCCAGCAAAATAATCCAGGTATGGAATCTTTCATATATCATACATTTTTTCAATCCATTTTACCTTCAAATATAAATTTAACTACTGAAAAATATCTAACTATCAACTTGCTGATATATCAGTTTCTAAGTTTGCCCTAAACTCTTTCACACAGCCACCACTTACATGTATATAACTTTGCTTTTGTATAGTGCTAGTACATATTTTTTTGTGTTTCTCTGTTAATGTAAATCACTGAGTTTATTAAGCATTTTCTTCTTGTCTTGTAATGCAGGAAAAACCCCAGGTCTTACTGTTCAAGACGCAATGAGGTTGTGACCATCAGGCTCAAAGCTGTGAAGAAAGATGTCTGGCCGGGAGACATACTGATGTTATTCTTTACTGATGTTGTTGCCAACACCTACAAAGCATTCACTACAACTACCACAACGAACAATGTACTGATAATGCAGGTGAATATAATTTTAGAATAACCATCAGATATCTAGAAAATTTAAGCTGAGTGTCATTTATTTGTTCCAAAAGCCTATGATATTTTGTCAGATCAATAATCATACTTAAAACAACAAGCATCAATGCTGTTTGAAAACTTTTTTTTCATTTTTGTTTCATTCAGCTTTAGATTTGTGTTTGTCTAGATGATACATCATACATTTTAAAGAAAAAAACAACACTCGTTGCCAAATACAATACATTCTTTATTTTGTCCTTAATTTCAGCTGTATTTCTTATTGATTGTTTAAAATATGTTAGTTGATAGGTATTTTGAAGTATTCAAGGTTAGAATTTATAATTAGCATATGTGAACATTTGCAGAAAATCTGAGCTACCTTTGTGAAAGAGGCCAATAGAGGATTGGATGGTAGAGTTTCAGATGACACAATGCTGACTGTTTCCACCCAGCTGATTTTGCTTCCTACAGGCAACAGAAGGAAGTCTTCACTTTTATTTTAAACAATTCAGTTTTAATGCCACCAATTTGTCAAGATAACATGTAACTGAACAGATTGAAATTACACCAACTTCCTTCATTAACACAAACTATCTGTGTACCTGGACCATCAGCTTGAACAGTATACTACTTCAACTACCATTTCCTCATATTCAAACATTACTAGAAAGGTCTGAAAGGCAATCATACTAAATGAAGATTGATAAACTCCTGTGTTATAAATTCTGCTGCAACTTTAGATGACCAGTATGTACAGACAGTGCCAAATTTATTGCATTTATTACTTGGGCCGATTTCTCGAAAAAGATGATCCCGGGATTAGCGGCTGATCGCGATCAAAAACGGGATTAAGATGATCTTGTTAATATTCCGGATTATCCGGATCATCTAATGAGCTTAATCCCGTTATTTTTATCCTAATAATTAATAGGATTAAATCTCGGATAAGCGATTTAAAAATGGCCGACTTTCATAGAAGATTGCAGCGTCTGCGTGAGAGAGCGGCCGGAATTACTATTCCGCGCCTGTTTTGGGACAGATTAAATCCGTTGGAGGTGCTATCCCAGAGTAGGTGTTTCAGCGCTACCGATTTAGGCCGGAGAGTATTATTACGCTGGTGACACTGGGGCCGATTTCTTGAAAAGATTAACTGATCGGATTAAAAACGGGATTAAATTCGTTAAACGATTTAGCTGATCCACTTGTTTTAATCCGATTTCACGAAGCTGTGATTAGTTGATCGATATTATCTTTCCGTTGATTCGCTTAAAAGGCATGAATACTCTTCAAAAGGAGAATGACCAGTAGTATATGTCATAACATTGGACCGTCTGCATAGACCGATTATGGCTGCCAAAAAACGCTCGACCAATTGGTCTGAGGAAGAAAAGAGCACAGCTCTTGAGCTGATTTCATCCAAAGGGCAAAAGCTATTTGGATCCTTTAGAGGAGCTTTGCTTGGGGGGAAGGAGAAGAAGGAGTTGTGGGAGTCTATCACACAACAATTGAATGCGTAAGTTTTCAACAGCGCATTTAATGCAGACACTTGTTTTCCTTCGATTTTCTTCTTAAGATCCAGTGTTGTTGTTTTGGGAGAAATTTACTGCCTTCTAAGCTCCCCTTTCTAAAATCAGTTCATTTTCCCAAAACTATTGTTGTATATGTTTTTGGAATTTGAAAGTCGTTCTTTCTGGGTCACTTTCATTATACTGGATATTTAATTATCAAAGCTTGCGGAACTTGTTCATCTTATATTATATTTACATTGTACCTTATCAATGCTGAGCTCACCCATGGTTTTGGTAAAAACATAAATATTGATTGATTTGGGCTGATGTTGATGATTGGACATAAAATTATGTAACTGGGGTGAAGTAATCATGTTATAATATCCAGGCTTTTCCTCCTTGTGATTGAGTATGTAGACTTGGCTCCAACCACAGGTAGTGCTCTTCTTTTTTTGTCTACATCCTAAAATCTATAAGTAAAGAAATTTAACATCTCTGCTATTTCAGATCGAGTGTCTGTTGTCCATATAGGACATTGGAAGAGGTCAAGATAATGTACAAAAACTCGAAGGCAGCTGGTAAGCTTAATTATATCTTTTTTAAAAGTGAAATCTAGTACATGTATGTTAATTTTGATTTAAAACTTCACATTATGATTTCTTTACATTGTTCAGAAGATTTCAGTATGTTCAGAAGATTTCAGTAAACTGTTCAGCCATGCCAATGTTTTGTAGCTTAAATGTCTATATTTAAAAGAAAAATAGTAATAATGATATAAATCTCAAGTAATTCTGCTGCAGATTAAATGGTACATAATTGATTTTTTGAGAATAACAGAAACAACTTTTGTTATTGTAGATACCTTTTTCAGAAAATATGATTAGTTTTATATTTCATAACCGATTGCATAAATATACAGGTTTTGACACAAATAAATAAACAATAGCTGTCACAGAGACAGCGCGCTCGACTATTCCGCCGCATTTCAGTGTAAGGATTGAAAAGTTTTGGCAATACATGCATGGATCACTGTTCGATTAGATTTCAATGCAATACACTATGTGCTGAGATATTAACATAAATGTGGTTACATGCAAAATTTTAACCAGATTTTTTAAGTGTAATAATAAAGGGCCAATATTTGCAAAATACAGTTATCTAACTTAGTTATTCAATTAGGTTGAGTTGTTGAATACCATTGTATAAAGTCTCAATGCAATACATCAAGTTTTTGCTGAGATATTATCCTATGTGTGCTAACATGCAAGGCCATTAACCAGAATTTCTAAGTCGCATAATAAAGGGGTAAAAATTATATAATATGAAAGATAGAGTTATCTTACTTGATTAGATAAGAAGGTGAAATGGTTGGGAGACTGTGTGTAAAGTTTCAATGCAATACATGATGTATACGCTGAGGTATTGACTTAAAAGTGGTTACATGCAAAACCTTAACCAGAATTTCTAATTTTAATAATAAAGGGCAATTATTTTGCATTAAATGCAAACAAGAGTTATCTAAGTTGATTAATTTAGTAGGTTGGATCATTGAGTACCATTGTATAAAGTCTCAATGCAATACCTCAAGTAGTTGCCGAGATATTAACCTATGTGTGCTTGCACGCAAAACCTTAACCAGAATTTCTAAGTCAAATAATAAAGGCCTATTATTTGCATTAAATGCAAAGTATTGTTATCTAACTTGGTTAATAAGGTAGGTTGGACGGTTGAGTAACATTGTATCAAGTCTCAATGCAATACCTCAAGTAGTTGCCGAGATATTAACCTATGTGTGCTTGCACGCAAAACCTTAACCAGAATTTCTAAGTCAAATAATAAAGGCCTATTATTTGCATTAAATGCAAACTATTGTTATCTAACTTGGTAAATAAGGTAGGTTGGCTGGTTGAGTAACATTGTATCAAGTCTCAATGCAATACCTCAAGTAGTTGCTGAGAAATTAATCTATGTATGCTTGCACGCAAAACCTTAACCAGAATTTCTAAGTCAAATAATAAAGGCCTATTATTTGCATTACTAGTAAATGCAAACTAGAGTTATCTAACTTGGTTAATTAAGTAGGTTGGATGGTTGAGTACCATTGTATAAAGTCTCAATGCAATACCTCAAGTAGTTGCTGAGATATTTACCTATGTGTGCTTGCACCAAAAACCTTAACCAAGGGGTGACGCCGACGCAGACGCCGAAGATTGGGTGAGTAGTATAGCTCTCCTTATTCTTTGAATAGTCGAGCTAAACATAAGCATCTATAATCTACATAAAAGTAGTGTATGTGAAGTACCTTTCTTGAGGTCCTGTTCTAGGATTCAGGTATGATGTGAGAAGGTATGGCTTACAGCCATACCCACTGTCTCCCAGTATGTACCCATTATGTTGGCCTACAATACAACATCAAGCAAATTATAACAAATGGTCAGTGTTCTTTTTCCAAGATTGATTTTAAAATATTGCAAATTAATACTGTTATTTCATAATCTATAAATCCACCGTTCGTGTGTGTGTGTATATATGTGTGTGTGTGTCTTTAGACCTTGCGTTATGAGGCAGCCAGGGATCGAACAAATGACCTCCCGCTCCATAGGCGGATGTATAACCACTAGGCCACGGAGACAGTTAATCAAGATTGGATAAAAGAAAATTTTCTTAGACAAAATAAAAAAATATTGACCAGACATTTTAATAAACGGCCTAAGTTTATCATATAACATCATAATACCTCTTGGAAAGGTTAGAAAGTTAAACAAAACAAAAATCACTCCAGGTACCTTGCTCTAATTCTGAAGCAAGGCGTGACTTTTTGAATATTCTGGAGTCGTGGACACTTCCTGGCCACTTGGCAACAACATTCATAAAACGAAGCTTTGCATCACAAACCATCTGAAATAGTGCACATACAACAGTAGTAAAACTTGTCTTCAAAGCTGCACCCTCACAAATTGATCTTTTGGTAAACCGTCTTCAAATCTTATAGAGAAAAAAATATAATTTGAGGTCAAATATGTAATGCTATGGACAGGTGCCTTACCCTAATGGAAGAAATTTATGAATAATACATGAACGACCTTAGTACAATAAAACACACTTCGGTTGTCCGGTTTGTAACTTGCTTCTCATCTGGTCAACCCTGGCTCGATTTCCCAGCTTGGGTGCATGACTGCATCATGCCAGTGCATCAGTGTGAGATAGATTAGTGGATACCAAGTAAGACAATTGTATTCTCCAGGTACTCCGGACTCCCAAACAACATAAGACCACACTCTCTCATAAAATTCTGCCAGCGAGAATGAATAATATAATGCTTATTAATTAGTTTTAAAATCATGTTAAAATGAATAAGTTTAAACTATAACAAACTCATCACAACTTCCTTCCATGTACCTGCACATTGATCGAATGATACCCTTTCCTGTTTACATAATCGGCTTCAAACTCATGAGGCGCTCGTACACGTACTTGAGTACCGTCTATCAAACAAATGATATTTGGAAATCCTGAAATTTTATTAGGTTATTTAGAACAACATTATATTTACATCATTTTTATTAATACTTAATAGTTACTGTACATGGTGTGTTTGCGGGATAAGAACCAGCTACCTGTTACACTCTGCTGATTTAGTAAAGAGTCATACTAATGTTTATTCAGTTGTGGATTTGAGTGCATTTTTCCTCCCATGTTTCTTTATACTAGAAAAAACCAGGGAGTGAGCAGTCTGCAAGGTGTGGAGCTCTGATCATAGCAACAATATCAGCAAACCCGTCAGTTGGTTCTTACCCACATACATGCATCACTTTGATAAATACTAATGTACACATCCTTTAGAATTTTTCAGAGTGCTGTCAAAAATGTGGATGGAATAGTTAACAAGTTATTTACTTACACCAATTCCGGGGATAGAACATTTACAATAGCATATCAATCTCATTTACTTTCATCTTTCATCACAGCAATGTGTTCCAATACAATTAGAAAAGAATAGCATCTAATTGCTAGAAACATGATTGGTTTGTCAGAATAATCGAAATCAAATTGAAAAAAATCATCACTTTTGCAATCATCACTGGCTAAGTTTTTTTTAGATGTATACAGTACACTTCACATGATATTATTGTGTTTTACAGTTAGCTAAATCGACTAATAAATGATGGAAAAATACTTCCTTAGGTATAAAAGGTTAAAAATCGTTCGACAATGTTTGACAGCTGCTTCACTTCCGCCACTTCCGGTCCGGTGGTTACAGGAACTACCGAATTTTATATTCACAGGAAGGAAATACATCGATAATGTTATAATATATAAATAAGTATATAATTCTTACCTACCCGCAAGTGCATAAAATTCCGCCTTGCACACACCGACATCTCTCCGAAATGACACGACCCTCTTGGCAAGCCTAGCCATAATTATGATAACCCTACGCACTGCGCGACACACAGATGAAGTCGAAAGTCCATGAACATCGCCGATTACGGTGTAATGGGAACTACTGGCCACAAAGTGGAGTGTTACTAATACACTCAGAAGAGGGGGTAGGGGACAAGAACGCTGAGTTGCCCTCTCAGTAAATCATACAATGAAGATATGAATTTCATAAACTTATGACATGCGGTTGACCAGTTCAGAAATCGCTATGGCTGAGCGAGATATTGTCACTGAAAAGATGGATGGGGTGTACCGTCTGTGAACCTCAACAATGGATGAGTAAGATGTTTTGACTGAGATCAAAGGATGGGAACACCTTTCAATTACCAACACGCTGGTTGAGAGATTGAAACTAAAATATATATACAGGAATTGTGTGACAGGTGAACTCTTGTGCCATGCAACACCACTTTTTTGTAAATTAAGAAGTTGGGCGGGGAGGGTGCGGGAGGGGTATCCCCTCCTGCCAAGTGAGACCATGGCGGAGCGCAAGATTATGACTGAAAAGATCAATGGACGGTTGTGGTCCGACACCATGTGAATGATAAAGATTGTATGTAACATTAAAATATTTAATATGTAAAAATATACGACCAAAAGTGGATTATTTGTTTATAATATGTATCATAGAGTACACAGTGACAAACACATTTTCTATAATTCTCAGACGAAGAGCTCATCCAAGGGACCGAATCGCCCCAATCAGATAACTCGACTGGCCACAACTGCAGTCCAAATACCAGGTAACTGAAATGCAGCACCACTTTTTTGTGACAGATGTTATTAAATCAGGAAGATGGAAGGGGAGGGTGCGGGAGGGGTTTCCCCTCCTGCCAAAAAAAACCCCATGGCGGAGCGCAAGATTATGACTGAAAAGATAATTGGACGGTTGCGGTCCAACACCATGGCTTTGTGAGCTATTGTGACTGTAAAGATGAATGGTTTTGCTTTGATCCACAGATTGTGTGAAAGATTGCAAATAAATAGTGCCGAGTGAGCCCTCGTGCCAAGCAAAACTATGGGAGATTAGAGATTGTGACTGAATATGTTGAGAGGAAGGCTGACACCATAAGAGTGCAAGATTGTGATTGAAAGACAAATCGGCAAATGCGGGTTGATGGTTTTGCTGTGGGCCACAGATCGTGTGAAATATTGTAACTAAATAGTCAGTCCAGGGTGTGGAGAAGGCGAACCATCCTGCCAATCAACCTCCATGACTGAGTGAGAGTTGCCATACCCTTACAATGAAACAACATGGCTTTGTGAGAGAATCATCAATGTTACTAAAATACACTTACTTTACAGGTGCACCTGTATGTTATCAAGCTGTGCAATTCTTTATTCATACGTTCTATATGTTCTATATATATTTTAAAACTTTAAAAAGGAGGTGCACCTCTTACATAAATACAACTGCACCTCTATATTTAAGATGGAGGTGCACATCTTTAATATACAACTTCACCTCTATATTTAGACCGTCATGCCTTTTCTTAGACCTGCACCTTAAAAAATTAGGTGCAACTCCATTTTTTCAATTTACATCGCCGTTTAGTAATTTTTCCACCCAAATGGTAAGTCAAACTGTACTGGCTTGCTCACACTCAATTTCATGGTCAAGTTTGTTATAAAATTGCCATTGTGTCAAAATTTCTGCTTGTTAATAAGTAAAACAGTCCTAAAGAAGTTTGTGTTGTTGACAGTAAATACTGTAAACACTCTCTGCGATTCACTCAAGTCTGCATGCGATAATGCACCAGTCAAGTGTACCCCCCCCCCCCCCCCCCAGGGCGGGGAATAGTGGGGACTTTGACATTTGGTACAGCCAACCCTGGCTAAAATCCCCGCCCTGTGTGGACGAACAGATGGTAAGATCCCTGCCAAATGCCCCTGCACCCCAGGGACCCTAGGTAAGGCCCATTACCCGTTATACTTAAAGCGAAGACAAAACCACCGCATTCACCCGGCACTGAGGGCCACCTGAAAAGTAAACAGTTTGACTGTTAACACTCTAGAGGTCACAGTTTGGGCAATATCTTAATGAAACTTGGTCAGAATGTTACTCTCAATAAAATCTTGGACGAGTTCGATATTGGGTCAGCTGGGGTTAAAAACTAGGTCACCCGGTCAAATTAAAGGAAAAGCTTGTTAACACTATAGCATTCACATTTATGACTGTATCTTCAGGAAACTTGGTCAGAATGTTAATATTGATAATCTCTAGGTCAAGTTCGAATCTGGGTCAAGTGTGGTCAAAAACTCGGTCACCTGGACACATTGAAGGAAAAGCTTGTTAATACTCTAGGCCCCAATTTCTCGAAACTTCTTAAGATTAATACGCTTAAGTAGCTTTTAATATTTCAATTACTCAAAATACATACTTGAATGGAATTTTGATAAATGAAAAATGGTTTAATGTAACTAACATATAGATAATTCCTATCTTAAGTATAAAAACTCTTAAAGAAGTAAATATTATCCAAATTATTGAAAACCAAAAATAGTGAGTTTAGCTTAATCCGGTTATAAGGGACTTAAGAAGTTTTGAGAAATTGAGGCCTGAGGTCTCATTTTCGACTGTATCTTCCTGAAAGTTGGTCAGAATGTTTATATTGATTAGCTCTAGGCCAAGTTCGATCTTGGTCATGTGCAGTCAAAAACTAGGTCACCAAGTCAAGTAATAGAAAAAGCATGTTAACACTCTAGAGGTCACATTTATGACCATATGTTCATGGAACTTGATCAGATTGTTATTCTTGATGATCTGTATTGGATTAGATGAGCGATACAGGGCCTTCAGGGCCCTCTTGTTTTTTTAACTGTTATAGATGTATAATTCAGTTTAAAGACTCATACTTTAAATAATTAAATATTTTCATACTTTCTGCATACATCGTTATATTCAATGATGGAATGGTGCTAACAACATCAACTACAGGGAATTTATATTCATTTCAAACTGCTGAGGTGGTCACACCATTTTTCCAGGTTATTTGCAGAACCTTAAAAATCTAAAATATACACAATGCTGTTTAATATATTAAAATAGTTTAGTACAGGTTAATTGTCAGATAACCCTAATAATCAGTTTTAAGTAAACTCAATCTGATTCGTTTACCTTCTTATGTTTAAAGTAGGAATTATTTATTTGTACTGTAAATGCTTGTATGATATTCAGTATTAGGTAAATTAATATACTTGTGTTTGTTATTATGAGTTTTTTCAAACAATAAAATATTAAATTTGCTTTGCATTGCCTTAACCTTACTTGTTATGCACCTTAATAATCTAATTGGTGTAGTCAAAGTCATAGTATGTCATATAAAATGAATTTTGCCTTTGACACTTGTTTACCTAAGAAGAAATGTACTGCATTAGCAGTTTCTGCAGTTGATAACATACCTAGAGCCCGTCCAGGGCAGTGCCTTATTTCATATTATATAATAACATTATCGATGTATTTCCTTCCTGTGAATATAAAATTCGGTAGTTCCTGTAACAACCGGACCGGAAGTGGCGGAAGTGAAGCAGCTGTCAAACATTGTCGAACGATTTTTAAAATTTTATACCTAAGGAAGTATTTTTCCATCATTTATTAGTCGATTTAGCTAACTGTAAAACACAATAATATCATGTGAAGTGTACTGTATACATCTAAAAAAAACTTAGCCAGTGATAATTGCAAAATTGATGATTTTTTTCAATTTGATTTCGATTATTCTGACAAACCAATCATGTTTCTAGCATTTAGATGCTATTCTTTTCTAATTGTATTGGAACAAATTGCTCAAGATGAAAGTGAATGAGATTGATATGCCATTGTAAATGTTCGATCCCCGGAATTGGTGTAAGTAAATAACTTGTTAACTATTCCATCCACATTTTTTGACAGTACTCTGAAAAATTCTAAAGGATGTGTACATTAGTATTTATCAAAGTGATGCTTGTATGTGGGTAAGAACCAACTGACGGGTTTGCTTATATTGTTGCTATGATCAGAGCTCCACACCAAGTAGACTGCTCACTCCCTGGTTACTTCTAGTATAAAGAAACATGGGAGGAAAAATGCACTCAAAGTGGGGCTCAAATCCACAACTGAATAAACATTAGCATGACTCTTTATTAAATCAGCAGCGTGTAACAGGTAGCTGGTTCGTATCCCGCAAACACACCATGTACAGTACTTATTAATTATTAATGAAAATGATGTAAATATAATGTTATTCTAAATAACCTACTAAAATTTCAGGATTTCCAAATGTCATTGGTTTGATAGACGGTACTCAAGTACGTGTACGAGCCCCTCATGAGTTTGAAGCCGATTATGTAAACAGGAAAGGGTATCATTCGATCAATGTGCAGGTACATGGAAGGAAGTTGTGATGAGTTTGTTATAGTTTAAACTTATTCATTTTACAATGATTGTAAAACTAATTATTAAGCATTATATTATTCATTCTCGCTGGCAGGATTTTATGAGAGAGTGTGGTCTTATGTTGTTTGGGAGTCCGGAGTACCTGGAGAATACAATTGTCTTACTTGGTATCCACTAATCTATCTCACACTGATGCACTGGCATGATACAGTCATGCACCTAAGCTGGGAAATCGAGCCAGGGTTGACCAGATGAGAAGCAAGTCGCATACCGGACAACCAAAGTGTGTTTTATCGTACTAAGGTCTTTCATGTATTATTCATAAATTTCTTCCATACGGGTAAGGCACCTGTCCATAGCATTACATATTTGACCTCAAATTTGTGAGGGTGCAGCTTTGAAGACAAGTTTTACTACTGTTGTGTGTGCACTATTTCAGATGGTTTGTGATGCAAAGCTTCGTTTTATGAATGTTGTTGCCAAGTGGCCAGGAAGTGTCCACGACTCCAGAATATTCAAAGAGTCACGCCTTGCTTCAAAATTAGAGCAAGGTACCTGGAGTGATTTTTGTTTTGTTTAACTTTCTAACCTTTTCAAGAGGTATTATGATGTTATATGATAAACTTAGGCCGTTCATTAAAATGTCAGGTCAATATTTTTTTTATTTTGTCTAAGAAAATTTTCTTTTATCCAATCTTGATTAACTGTCTCCGTGGCCTTATGGTTATGCATCCGCCTATGGAGCGGGAGGTCATTGGTTCGATCCCTGGCTGCCTCATAACGCAAGGTCTAACGACACACACACACACACATATATACACACACACATGAAAGGTGGATTTATAGATTATGAAATAACAGTATTAATTTGCAATATTTTAAAATCAATCTTGGAAACAGAACACTGACCATTTGTTATAATTTGCTTGATGTTATATTGTAGGCCAACATAATGGGTACATACTGGGAGACAGTGGATATGGCTGTAAGCCATACCTTCTCACACCATATCTGAATCCAAGAACAGGACCTCAAGAAAGGTACTTCACATACACTACTTTTATGTAGATTATAGATGCTTATTTTTAGCTCGACTAATCGAAGAATAAGGAGAGCTATACTACTCACCCAATCTTCTGCGTCGGCGTCACCCCTTGGTTAAGGTTTATGGTGCAAGCACACATAGGTAAATATCTCAGCAACTACTTGAGGTATTGCATTGGGACTTTATACAATGGTACTCAACCATCCAACCTACTTAATTAACCAAGTTAGATAACTCTAGTTTGCATTTAATGCAAAAAATAGGCCTTTATTATTTGACTTAGAAATTCTGGTAAAGGTTTTGCGTGCAAGCACATATATATTAATATCTCAGCAACTACTTGAGGTATTGCGTTGAGACTTGATACAATGTTACTCAACCGTCCAACCTACCTTATTAACCAAGTTAGATAACAATACTTTGCATTTAATGCAAATAATAGGCCTTTATTTATTATTTGACTTAGAAATTCTGGTTAAGGTTTTGCGTGCAAGCACACATAGGTTAATATCTCAGCAACTACTTGAGGTATTGCATTGAGACTTTATACAATGGTACTCAATGATCCAACCTACTAAATTAATCAACTTAGATAACTCTAGTTTGCATTTAATGCAAAATAATTGCCCTTTATTATTAAAATTAGAAATTCTGGTTAAGGTTTTGCATGTAACCACTTTTAAGTCAATACCTCAGCGAATACATCATGTTTTGCCATGAAACTTTACACACAGGCTTCAAACATTTAACATTCTTATTTAATCAAGTAAGATAACTCTATCTTTCATATTATATAATTTTTACCCCTTTATTATGCGACTTAGAAATTCTGGTTAAGGTCTTGCATGTTAGCACACATAGGATAATATCTAAGCAACAACTTGATGTATTGCATTGAGACTTTATACAATGGTATTCAACTACCCAACCTAATTGAATAACCAAGTTAGATAACTGTATTTTGCAAATAATGGTCCTTTATTATTACACTTAAAAAATCTGGTTAAAATTTTGCATGTAACCACATTTATGTTAATATCTCAGCACATAGTGTATTGCATTGAAATCTAATCGAACAGTGATCCATGCATGTTTTGCCAAAACTTTTCAATCCTTACACTGAAAAGCGCCGGAATAGTCGTGCGCGCTGTCTCTGTGACAGCTATTGTTTATTTATTTGTGTCAAAACCTGTATATTTATGCAATCGGTTATGAAATATAAAACTAATCATATTTTCTGAAAAAGGTATCTACAATTACAAAAGTTTTTTTCTGTTTTTCTCAAAAAATCAATTATGTACCATTTAATCTGCAGCAGAATTACTTGAGATTTATATCTTTATTACGAAAAAACATAGAAGTATATGAAAAAATAAATAAGTGTGTTATTTATAGCGGTCAAACTTCCAGTTTAAGGCAGTTTAATGTTTTCAGGTATAATCAAGCACTGGTTAGAACAAGGGTAACAGTGGAGAGGTCTTTTGGAGTGCTGAAAAGACGATTCCCATGCTTGTCGTATGGTCTTCGTTTGGAACCAGAGATGGCATGCCAAGTGATCATAGTGTTTTTCTTCATAACTATGACATTGAACGTAGAGACATCATGGCAAACATGCACGATGCTACAGACATTAACCAGCCTCAGGCAGATGTTATCCCAGCAAACGAAAATGAACTTCGATATAGAGACATTGTGGCCCAATGTTATTTTTAAAAACCTGTATGGTTTTATATTGTTTGCATTAATGCAAACTGGTAAACATCAAGCACCTTCAAAATTATTCTTACTAGTGATTTTATATTATTAGTCGATTTTTATATTTTATGCCCCCCCTTCGAAGAAGAGGAGTATATTGCTTTGCACATGTCAGTCAGTCCGTCAATTACTTGAAGTATGGTCATCAAACTTGACATAAATATATTGGCTGACCAGTAGATGATCCCTATTGATTTAGGGGCCCTTCGGTCAATGTCACAGTGGCAATAATTTTAAGGATTTTAAAGCTTGTCCGAGTGATTTATCAACAATGCCTAGACCTATGGCCATCACACTTGTCATGGAGGCTGGGCCTGACCAGTACAATATTTATATCGATTTGAGGGGTCATCATGACAAAGGTCATAATGTTTGACAAACATCTCTTGTTCAGTTAAAGCTTGTCTCTGTAGATATGGAAATGTTATCATTCTCACGCTGGTGCCAATAGCACTATTTTCTCATCTAATTCTTGATGTATTACATTGAAACTTTAAAGCTGCACTCCCACAGAATGAACAAGCAAATTTGGGGAAAAACAGTTATATAACACTGCTGACAAAGAGTTTGATTGAAGATTTTTATATTTAAGTTAAAAAATAAATCTTTTATGCATTTGTCTTGAACCATTACTTAAATCCTGTCTCTGCCACATATGGAGTGAAAACTGTATTCATTATTAAACATGTGCAAAAATAAAATGATATCATGAATATTTTACCTCTTGAGTATTAAACTCATGTAACATGGTGCAAGTCATAAATGTAGTTGTAATAGCCTTAAAAAAAACTATTTTAGTCTGTGTAAAATTTGACCTATGAATAGAAGGTACAGGTTGATAGATGACACATTCTGTAGTCTTTCAATAAGTTTTAATATGTTAATCCTTTTATAGTTTAAGACAATTTTAAATAGCCATTCTGAAATGAAATGGGACTTAAAAAAACATGGTAACTCTTCATACATTTTTAACTTCTATTTGAGATGGATTTTTATTTATTACTTATTCAAGGAATACGGAATGCATTGCTGAATGGTATATGAGTAGAAATAAAAACAAAACAACATCTGTAAAAAGACTTATGTATATACATATCATATATTTGACAGTATTTAGTATCACAGAATAAGATATCACAAATTTGCATGAAAGTTGTTATATATGCAATTCCTCCCTCTGATATGAATGAAATTGTAAAGAAAGCTTTGAAGTAATATCAACAAACTGTAGAAACATATACATAGATCAGTTTATCATGGCCAACAATTGATATAATTTTTTAAACTGTTTTAAACAATAAACAATTTCACAAAAGCGATTTGAACACAGCATGAATTTCTAGATGAGTTATTTTAAAGAACTGTCATCTGTCAGACTTTGGTAAATGAAGTCAGGTAATTTTTGAAGTAAATGTTAAGTAAGAACAAGTGTAACAACTTGGTATGGCCTATTGCAGCAAATAATTGCACAACCTCAACAACTATTATGAAGTGTGCCTATGTACATGTAAAACTAGTAACAACAATAAAACAAGATCATAGGCAAAATGTATATACTTCATCAAATTTACATCAAAATGAGTAGGCTTCATGATGTATTACATACCCATAAATATTCTCTGTGAAATTTTGTATGCAGCAAATAATTGCACAACCTCAACAACTATTATGAAGTGTGCCTATGTACATGTAAAACTAGTAACAACAATAAAACAAGATCATAGGCAAAATGTATATACTTCATCAAATTTACATCAAAATGAGTAGGCTTCATGATGTATTACATACCCATAAATATTCTCTGTGAAATTTTGATCCAATTATCTTATAGGAGTGACTCACATACTTGAAATTCACGAAAGGTATCTTTACATACTTCAGAGCGAGTAGCAATGGAAATTCTTTGTGCTTATCTAGTTCTTATTTCAAAATATATGTTATGACGACTAACTTGTTTTAAGCAAGAAGTAAAACACAATTATACTTAGTAGATTACTAGATTATAGTAGATTATTAACGTAAGTAGTTGATTTTAGGAATATCATTGTATGACACTGCAAGAAACCTAAATGAACCTTAATGAAAATTGCTCATGAATATAAAATCCCATTCAACATTCAAATTTAACAGAGCTCAGGAAAAAAGAGGATGCAATTAGAGGATGAAATTTTCTTTCCATTTTTTTAAAAAGAAAGCATAGTTATTTAATAAGTATTCAAAACAAGTTACATATTTTGTAAATTATTTAAATACATTGCAGTTATAAAAGTGGTCGAAATTAACACAAGCCCATAAGCCCTGCAGTTGTAAAACAGTTTTTTTTGGCTTGCTCAAATTCAGAAATTTATATAGCAGGGCTTGTTACAAAATTTGATGCCAAACAAAAGTATAAGAATTCGTGCTTGTTTATCCGAAAGTCTAACTTCAATGACTGTTATAAGCAGAGGTAAATAAACAAGTATTACAACAGTACCAACAGACTAACATATCTTTCCAAATAACATGATTGTAACCATGTATCTTATAAATAGCAGAAAGCACTGTTTTAAATGATCGTTGAGTGCTAAAAGATTCACTTAGGACTGCTATTGTATCATAAGGTACAAATACCACTTTCTTATTCTCATTCTTTCAAATACAACCCTATTTCCTTTATAATAACCGTTGGTTTTGATATTTAATTATCCTTTTTGTAATATTAAAGTGACACTCTTATTCAAAATCAGTACATACTTATATTTAACAAACAAAATCTTTGAATGAGAAACCATTAACTATTTACTTTATCATGCATTATGGAAAATATTAAAAACTGATTACAACATTTTAACTATGTATTTGATAGCAGCTCATTATTTTAAAAATGAATAGTGAATGCTTAAATATATATATTGTGATCTACTATAGTCTCATAAGGTAAAAATAGTATGTTTTATGCTCATTTCTTTCAAATTAAACTTGGTATCCTTCTTTAGAACCAATGTTTGACATTTATTCATCCTTTTTGTAATATCTAAACAATATCATTAACCGTGGTTTATCTTTAAAACAATATTAAATGTGGTAAATCTTATTTTGGAGAAAGAGTGCTTTAGTATTTTTAGAATTTGGATGAATTTATACATCTGATTTATTTTAAATTATTGAAATTTCTTAAGTTGATGTTTGCGAAGATTTAGTGTAACAAGATGCAACTCCTCCTCCCGTCTGTTCTTCTCTCTCCAATAGTAATCTTGGGCAGAAAATGCTGCCGTCTCTGCTGTTAACCTCTTTTCTTCAAGCTGAAACAGCTGGTCCCCAGCATCACGTTTTCTCTTTCGTCTCGACATTTTACCTGATCGCGAACAACAAACATTTTACAAGTATACTGGAGGATATCTATTATTTAAATGAAGTCATTGCTAAAGTATGAGTTTAATAAACAGGGTTTCTTGGAAATTATAATTATTTTTGTTGATACAAATGTTGTACAAGATTGTAATATTGACGATGTCAAATTATCATTATTTAACATTAAAGATTAATGTAAAATGCAGACTTGTCCTATTTAACACCGGTTTTAAAGATTTTTATATCAAGTATTCACAAGAAACAACATCTGCACTCAGAGAGAACAAATGGATGCATAGAAGGTAGTAGTGGAAGTAGTAGTCAGTGCATATTTAAAGAACATAATTATAAAGGATCATACACATAAAAGTTACAATTAAGTTACAGTACTCACTTCATAACTCCTTAGGCATTAAGAGTTTAGTTTCTAAGTTATACAAGTACTCGCACAAATTACTTTGTATGAAAAAGTAGATAACACAACTTTCCTTCTTAAATTTTTTGTACTGCAATATAAACCCATACCTTTGGAGGGCACGAAACCAGATGTGCTCGGCACATCGCAATCACCCACTGCATCCTCTAATGGGGCATTTGCTTTGCGGATATCAGCTTCACTTAGATGATAGTCAATGACATTTCGAATGCTGAAAAATATTAATTTCCAAACTTTATTTCAAACATTGTAACATGGTTTATATATAAATATATATATGATACCTAGTGCTTTAAGCATTTGCAACAGCAACATTTCAAAATCACTATTGGATTTAGTTTGTACAAAGGTCAACTAATCCATCTATGAAACTTTCATCACTCACATATCTGTATCCATATTTTCGAGGAGCGAACTCCATCCACTTTCCTCAACCACTCCATGCTCATCTTAAGCAGCTGCTCCACCTGCTCATGGCAAAATAAAATTTAAAAAAAATATATCAGGAAATTGAAAATTACCTAAAGTAGCTAGATTTTTATTTAAATATAACACATTATCTTTGTGCTAACAGTTAAGCAAGACAAAATATGTATTTTTTATACATTTAATTCATTGAACATCTTAGGCTAATAAGCTTACATTCAAACCCTCCTGGGACCCCATTTAGCTGCCGGGCATTGAATATTTCTAAATGGTTGGCCATTACTTCCTCTGACTGGCTTAGGCAAATCATTCCCCCCACCACCAGTCTTTCGAGATAAGTCGATCTTCCCTTTCACTGAAATCATTGTCAATAATTAATATTATCTCTATGTACTTATTTAATAGTTGAACTATTCTGATGTTTATAACTCAATATGTCATTAGTTGCTATTTTTCTTTTAAATATAGACATTTAAGCTACAAAACATTGGCATGGCTGAACAGTTTACTGAAATCTTCTGAACAATGTAAAGAAATCATAATGTGAAGTTTTAAATCAAATTTAACGTACATGTACTAGATTTCACTTTTAAAAAAGACATAATTAAGCTTACCAGCTGCCTTCGAGTTTTTGTACATTATCTTAACCTCTTCCAAGGTCCTATATGGACAACAGACACCCGATCTGAAATAACAGAGATGTTAAATTTCTTTACTTATAGATTTTAGGATGTAAACAAAAAAAGAAGAGCACCACCTGTGGTTGGAGCCAAATGTACATACTCAATCACAAGGAGGAAAAGCCTGGATATTATAACATGATTACTTCACCCCAGTTACATAATTTTATGTCCAATCATCAAAATCAGCCCAAATCAATCAATATTTATGTTTTTACCAAACCCATGGGTGAGCTCGGCATTGATAAGGTACAATGTAAATATGGTATAAGATGAACAAGTTCCGCAAGCTTTGATAATTAAATATCCAGTATAATGAAAGTGACCCAGAAAGAACGACTTTCAAATTCCAAAAACATTTACAACAATATTTTTGGGAAAATGGACTGTTTTTCGAAAGGGAAGCTTAGAAGGCAGTAAATTTTTCCAAAAACAACAACACTGGATCTTAAGAAGAAAATCGAAGGAAAACAGGTGTCTGCATTAAATGCGCTGTTGAAAACTTACGCATTCAATTGTTGTGTGATGGACTCCCACAACTCCTTCTTATCCTTCCCCCCAAGCGAAGCACCTCTAAAGAATCCAAATAGTTTCTGCCCTTTGGATGAAATCAGCTCAAGAGCTGTGCTCTTTTCTTCCTCAGACCAATTGGTCGAGCGCTTTTTGGCAGCCATATCGGTCTATGCAGACGGTCTAATGTTATGACATATACTACTGGTCATTCTCCTTTTGAAGAGTATTCATGCCTTTTAAGCGAAACAACGGAAAGAAAATCTCGATCAACTTATCATAGCTTCGTGAAATCGGATTAAAACAAGTGGATCAGTTAAATCGTTTAACGAATTTAATCCCGTTTTTAATCTGATTAGTTAATCTTTTTCGAGAAATCTTATCTGACAGTGCTCTATGCATAGATATTGTACTTGAAGTTAACTATGATTTTATTAAGATGCGATTTTTCACTCTGCATTGATGTTCACATACTTCAATTTCTGTTGCCATACCAGTGTCACTAACAGATAATCTAGATGAATTCGTTTTTATTTATTTCTACCACTGTTGTCTGTGAACATTTTCATATCATATAGTTAGTACACTTCATTATATACAGGGCAGTCAATGTCTTATTTCCGATAACAACTCAGCAATAAACCTCTTGACATTTCTGCTTTGAATTGTCTATATATTTTTCATTTCTTTCTAAGTTTGAAGTCTAATCACTGTTAAAAAACAGGCTCTACTTATGGCTGCCTAGAAATGTCTTCCAAATTGATAATTAATTGAAATAACAATAACCTAATGCCCTTATGGAAACATATTCCAAACATTCCTTAACAGCTATGAAAGTATTTTTGGACAAACCTTTTTGTAGTTTACAGCCTTGAACAAATCAAGATTTTACCCCCAACCAAATGCACTGCTTAACCTATTAATAAATGATTTTTAGCTCGACTATTCGAAGAATAGGTGGGCTATACTGCTCGCTCCAGCGTCGGCGTCCGGTTAAAGTTTTAGGGCAAGTTGGGATTTTCACTTATAAGTCCAATACCCTACAATCAATTGACTTAATACTTCATGAAGTTGTTCAGGGCCATCACATGATGAGGATAATTAACTCCATATTATTCTTTAAACAGATTATGGCCCCTGATTGACTATGGAACTTAGGTTAAAGTTTTAGGGCAAGTTGGAATATTTATTAATAACTTCTATATCCTTTGTTCAAATGACTTAATACTTCACACAGTTGTTTAGGACCATCACACAATGAGGTAACATAATTTCATATTATCCTAAGTACAACTTATGGCCCCTGATTGACTTAGATAATTTTTTTAGGGCAGGTTAAGTTTTAGGGCAAGTTGGAATTTTCACTGAAAACTCCAATACCATTCATTCAATGGACTTAATACTTCACACAGTTGTTCAGAGCCATCACATAATGAGGTTAGTTAACTCAATATTATTCTTTACACAGATTATGGACCCTGATTGACTATGGAACTAAGGTTAAAGTTTTAGGGCAGGTTGGGATATTGTTTAATAACTTATATACCCTTCATTCAATTGACTTAATACTTCACACAATTGTTCAGGACCATCTCCCAATGAGGTTACATAAATCCATATCCTAAATACAAGTTATGGCCCCTGATTGACTTAGGTTAAAGTTTTAGGCAAGTAAAAGTTAAGGGCAAGTTGGGATTTTAATAAAACAAATTCTATACCGTTCATTAAATGCACTAAATAAAATTCAAAATTATTTACGACCATCTTACAACAAGAAACATAACTCCATTTTAAGCCTTAGTACAAATTATGACCCTTGATTTGTTTTTGGATTTTTTTTTAATTCCCTTCTTAACCACATTTTCATAATGGGAAATCAAGTTATTTAAATGACTTGCGTCATTGTTTGGGCGGGCATTATGACATCGTTATTGTATTCTAAGTCAAAGCGGCGTAGTCGAGCGCGCTGTCTTACGACGGCTCTTGTTGACATATTGTAATCATTTTCACTCATTGCATATTTTTTCTGCTACAATGTTATAGCGTTTTCATGTGTATCATTTAGATTCATTGTTTTCACATTATTACTTCACTCATGATTCAGTGCTTATCTCATTTTATGTAAATTTCTTTTTGTTCAATTGTAAATAATGACAAATGCTGCTCAAAAGAGTGTGATAATGGATATACTCTTCCTGTCATTCATGTTATTTGATAATTGTCAGCTGCGTCATCTTCCATGAATTGCATTACTTTCACTTTGCCTCAGATTTAGTAGTATGTGTGGTGGTTTAATGTTGTTGCTTTTAGAACAGGGGTTATTTTGATAAGCCAAATATCCTGTACATTATCATTTCGCCAAAGTAGTTCATTATAGATTCATATAACACTACAGACTGGTTAATTGTAATGGTAAACAATTTTTCAATTCTTTTAAAAGAAATCCATCCTTTGATATAGCCTTCATATTACACCATTGTTTCCTAGTGCTTTACGTTGCATTTTTGTCATTCAGGAATGGTTAAAATACATTTCAAGGGACTAGACACCAGATGATACCATTGCAAGATGAAAAATAACTGTCCTAAACTTATGTAATTCATATCTTAGTGTACATTTTAATTGAGTTTTTGGACCGAGTAAATTCCATTTATTTAAAAAAAAAGCTTCTGAGTGTGTCTTGTAAAAATCACAGGACCCCTACATGCTATTCTTTAGTGTATACACATAGCTGAGACAGGGATAGAACTATTTATTTTTTCATTTACAATATTGCATTTTTTTACCTCATACTAGCCCTAATTCATAAGTTCAGTCTGTTTTAAGGAAAAATTGAACTTGCTGATTTTGGTACTTTTGGTTCACCCCCAATTGATCTAATAAACCCTGGTATAATATTGATAATTATGGAGAAATAAAGACATACTTTATAAGTAATATTAATTGGACTCAACTACAGACCTGTTCAGATTATGAAATAAAATACTGCATAATAACTTTTATTAAATCATAGACCAACTATAAAAAACGCACAAAAGAGAATGTTTCCTTTTCATATACCTTGTTCTTATTTTCTGAAATTGAACTGCTGGTGTTAAGGCATTGGTCTAAGACAGGTGTTGTTGACTGTTGATATGTAAATTTAACCAGCTACGATAACAACATCATATGCACACACCACTGTCAGCATTTTAATTGCTACAGCTAATGAAGAACTTCCAATAGCTATACTCTTATATTAGCTGCCATTTATAAATCATATTCAACATTTTATTGTTTTAATCTATTTTGGATTACATTTTTCCTTTGAAATTCATTAAAAACATTTAAAGCCTATCATTAAAATTTATATCTGTATGCACTTCAGTGTTCATGTTTTGTGGTTTCCTTTTTACCAAAGCCAAAATAGTTGTTGTCATAGCCTATTAGTTGTTACCCAATTTTTTAACATTGCCGTGCTTAAGCTAGGCCTAAAAAGCAGAAGGCAGTGACCTGCTTCCCTTTCCCGACTCGTTGCTGTATTACTATTTCCCACTGTGCCCTTTTGTTAGACAGAGCTTCCATCAATAATTATGAATTATATTTGATATTCGAAATGTCAATTCAAAAAAGGTTTTAAAATAATACAGACACATAATTGTAATACTTATTTGAGATAAAAGCAACCCTTACCATTTGTATTGGTATTGAGAGTAGTTACAACACATGCACAATATCTTTTGAACATTGACCCTTGCAAATGCCCCATTAGCGCTCTTTCAATGCACATCAGAAGATCACAGTCTGACCTTGCACCCTGCCCTTTTTTTCTGAATTCCCACTTAAGAAACTTTCTTCTACAAAACAATACCTAGGAGTGATGTACTGTCTGATTCAATCTCCTCTTTCCACACATGTGACATTCATACAACCAGTTGTAACTCTCCTGCTGCCAACTTTAAGCAGTACCGTCCCTTAGCACTTTCAGTGCTTTGATTTATAAAACCGCTGTCGTTATCATTGAGTAAGACATTTAGGTCAAGTCATGCTCTGTAATGTTTAGGCATATTTAACTTAAAATAATCCAATCCTTAAAAGTATACAATGACGCAAATAAACCAATTGTGCACTTAGTTCAGATAAGGCCAACAGTGGCGTACGTTAGCTTACGCTATCCATCTGTTCTGTGTATCCTTTGCATCTTAGCGCATATACTGCAAGCTGGGAACTAAATCGCAAACGTTGCCGCAAACACCTTTTATATTGAATGAAAAGCAGGGGTTACAACAAACCCTTATAGAACACCTTAGTGAATGATTTAAGTCCCTCTTATTGTTGGAATAATAAACATATAAATATGTGAAATAGTACAGTATACTGGAAATAACTGACATCGATATACGTTTTTAATAACTACAGTTGTTTAGTACTAACCTTTTTATATTTATAGAAACAGTTAGCATAACCCTTAATATCCTTATATAGTATGACTCAATAAATCTATTTAATCAACATTGACATTGAGAGTGTTAAACTTAATGGTCTCAACAAATTGTAGATTGCATTTTTTTCTGTGTACCAAATTATCTTTCTCCAGATCGCGATATATGTTTATGACCTTTTAAATCCAAACAACTCCAAGGACCAGTTAATTATGTCTTCCTTGAAAATGATATCTGTTACGATTTGTATTCCCTTCTCGATCAATTTAATAAAATACAACTATAGTTCAACTATTAAAAAGAAAAAAAATCGTTTATTTTTTTATTTTTGCATTCAAAATTGTATTTCAGTACAATAATACTCCGGTAAATGATGTGCCGTAAAAGCCGGACTCGCCATATACTGTTCCTTCGGTAGATTCAACCCAGACGGATTGACCTTTGGTCAAATGTAAGACTGCAGTGTTACCGGCTTGGTCACTATGGTGATTAGGAACGATGACAGCGCCAACCTTTTGTACACCATCCACCTAAATGACAATAGTATGTATTGATTTAGGGGCGGTTTATATGTTTAAGGATCGCACCAAAGATATTGTTTATTTAACACACCATTTGAAATATAACAGAGCGAATTTATAAATAGCTCCGTTATCAAATGTATAGCATATATATATATATATATATAAATATATATATATATATATATATATATATATATATATATATATATATATATATATATATATATATATATATATATATATATATGCTATACATTTGATAACGGAGCTATTTATACCATTTTTACCAGTCACGCTTACATACTTATAACAACATTCAAGCATCATGTTTAAAAATGAAAACGGCGTTGCATAAAATATGTAAAAATATTTTCTAATCACTCTAAACTTGCCTTCAAGCGACATGACAACTCAGGTGTTTCCCACTCTTCGATAGAAAATGAGAACAAATAAACACCATTTGTTGGTATGGTAGCTATCCCTGAAAGAAAACTCTCATGTCAACGCACTGAATCATATATATTTAAACAGGTTATAATGGTCTATGAACTACAACACAATCGTTTTAATAATAATGTAGGACGTCCGCTTCGCTTTTTTTGTTTTGTAAAGAACTAAACCTGACCCGACCTTGTCTCCATTTGTCGTATAACTGAACAATTCACATCAAATGTGTCAGAGCAGTCCGACAATGAAATCAATCGCAATAAGTATTTTGAACCTGCACTAAAGACTTACTGCCACCGATTTGGTCGCTCAGAGATTATTTCATTGGCCTCCTATGAGTATCAAAGTATATAACTTTAATCTCAGGTTGGTTTCCACTCTGTGGCGATCGGTTTCGCCTAGACAACAGAGTGGACTCTTTTACAACAAGTGGCGACCTTTATGTGAATGATCAATTATAATGTGATGACCGACCGACTGGTTGCCGATCTTCTGCAAAGTGATGTCCGAGTGTTCGCCGACCGTTGGGTTTGCAAATAAATGTCACGTCTATAAAACAATGATTTTGCATAACAACATCATGGTGTCTAAAGCATTCACATAAACGATGTTTTCACTATGGTGCGAAAAGACAAGAAAGCTAGAGAATTGAAATACTGATGCATAATGTTTATTTTGTGTTTGCTCACGCTGCACCTGAAACTATCTGCAAATAACATATTTAGAATTTTCAACTGTTTTTATATGATATTTGTTTACCATTCAGTCGCTGCCAATCACATACAGTTTACTAGTCACCGATCGAGCTAAACAATTTTAATAAACAGTTAAATGTGATTAGCCGTATCTGCGGTGAACAGTTGCCGATCAATCACTGACATGTTGAAAGTTTTATCGCTGAGATTGGTGAGCTCTTCAGGCAAAAATATTTTCACTGGTCTCAGCAGTCGCCAATCTCTTTAAAATAAAATCAGTCCCGTACAGGCGGCATCGCGGTGACTTAGGCTAAGACTACTAACATTATTATAATCTGTACCTGTTATGGGATTGTACATGTTGCCTGCGTTGTAGAGAATTTTGTTGAATTTCACCATGTTTCCTGTATGAACCGCTTCTTCGTGATCGAGAACCGCTGTGAATCCCACTGACTCTGCCTGTCTTCGACCTGCAAAAAGGTAAAGCAGCTGAGGGAAGTGCTTACATCCATACATTATTTTCAATTATTTTCCTATTTTTTTGTCTCTTTCGAAATATCTATGGTGGGATAAACAGACTAGACAGACATTTTATCAACACAAGAACACAATCTACACACAAACACACATCTATGACTATTACATTGGCAGGTACATCGCGTCAATTTGAGGTCACATTAAAGTCGTGACGTTGTCGATGTCAATCCAAGGCATGGCTGGTGAAGACAATATTGTTTACATTGAGCTGAGAAAATCTCTGCCAACTGGAAAAAGGAATGCATGCTGAATCTCCGCTATGTTGTCATGGATACCGACAAAACTTTATATATATATATATATATATATATATATATATATATATATATATATATATATATATATATATATATATATATATATATATATATATATATATATATAACTTAAAATTCTTAAGTAAATCACAAAACCACTATTTATTTCAACATCTATCTCAGGTGTTTTTTATGGATATAAACCTACGTCGCCCTAAATAACAAATATCGCCACTTCAACTACTAGGAATCTTATATTGTGATCTACAGATTTTGTGTTGAATCCTAAGAGTGTCATTACAATGTCATCTCTTGGAAGTCTCCGTCTACGATTTCGGGTCTTACAGTGTCCATTTTTATCACAAAATATAACTTAACTTTTAAATCGAACAAACCTTTTTTCTTCAAGTAAATCAATGCCGCATGAAAAAGTACGTCCAACCGAATGTGTGTGTAAATGACCTCATTCGCTATATTAAACCTTTTAAATGATACACCATTAACATATCTAGTTATACTAGTTATACATATCTAGTTAATAACCCTATATTAGTTTATTATACAGCAAATGGACTCTAGTAATCAAGGGAAGCAATCGTGGGGCGTTTACTTTATTTGCGTATCATAATAAAAGCAACAACTATCTATCAACTTCATCACAATTTCACTGTTTTGAATTTTAATTTTCTTTCTAAAAATCATCATTGTTCGAACTGTTTTGACGAATAATAAGTGAATATATAGAGAATGTTGAAATTTTGAAAAAAGGAAAAACATATATGAACTATTGCTGTGATCTAGCGTTTAAATGTTTAATTGTTTGTCATCGTCACTTAACTCCCGATGACAAAGCAATGAATACTGTAATATATTTCTGGGTTCCGATACATTTCGTTTTATAACAAAATAGAATAAAATTTATACTTTTAATGTTATATAATTGAAATTGAATGACTTTGAATCTTGATCAACCCCAACTCCACAGGACAGGAATAAAACCATATTCTTAATAAATTCATAAGGAAAAACTTATTAAGCAAAATTTGACGGTTTCATTCCGTCCTTTTTTTCTGAAAGATGAACGTTTAAAATACTTGCTTAATTACCTCTATTTACATGCCCAATGCTTTCTTCCAGATTGGTCAGTTTTAATTCCATTCGTTCGATTGTCTCCCCTTGTGCCTTTATCAACTTTTCCATAGTGTGGATATTTAAATGTCCATTAATTTCCTCAGCCCGCGCTGACTGGACAGTTACCAACATAGTCATTATTAAAGTGAGTAAGATTGTCGAAATCATTTTACAGTTCCAATAAATGTGCCTGGTAATTCTAATATTTTTACTTTATTTATACTTTTCCGTTGAAACAAATGTTGTTGTGGCACTAAAATTTGAATATGCGTGTGTATATAACTCTATTTATCTAAGTGTGTCACACATGTAATTCATTATCTTCTCCATATATAGTATCACTGCTCAAAATGATGCATTTAATTGTCAGCTGGTTTAAAGAGTGTTGGATGACATTATTTTTTGGACATATAGTACGTCAATATGGTTGTTTCAAAAGTCATATGGATAAACATGTCCAGCTGTGAACAATCAAAATGGCACTCGTTATTGTTCGTTTTTCTAATTTAGTTTGAGATTATTTTAATACAAGAATTGTCAAACTTACATTAATCACTTTCGTTGGCACCATGCTACTCGGGATAACGGTCTTATACTGTGGGGGGGGGGGGCTCGATAACCGGAAGAAACCCACTTGTCCGGCTTGGTGACCATAAACCAAACTATTTGTTTCCACTCTGTACATATCTTCATGTGCACAGAGTGCATTTATCATTAGTTTCAAACAGTGTGGTAAAGTTTCGCCCATAAACACGAGAAACGTTTTTGAAAAAAAGATTTTGCCGATAATGGTCAAAATAATTTAGTTGAACGTTTTCAATATATCAAATGTTACAGGGTTTAGGCATGTCATACAAGACCATTGTATTGCGAAAATACAGCCTTTTGTGTGAGACCAATAATCTGACATTCTTGTACCATATATTGTTTCTTGTTTTAATACACAAGCCCCATCGGATCTAATAATGTCGTATTTGTGTCAAAACCCTTTAACTATGTGGTATCGGTGATTTTAAACATGTTTTATTGTTGTTTGTTATAATTCATAAAAACCTTAAGATGTGTTGTAAGCATTCAGCAAACATTCAGGACGGGACAACCTTTTAATCAACATTCAGGACGGGGCAACCCATTAATCAACATTTTGGACGGGGCAACCCATAAATCAACATTCTGGACGGGACAACCTATTAATCAACATTATGGACGGGACGACGGGACAACCAATTGATCAACATTCAGGACGGGACAACCCATTAATCAACATTCAGGACGGGAACCCATTGATCAACATTCAGGACGGGACAACCCATTGATCAACATTCAGGACGGGACAACCCATTGATCAACATTCAGGACGGGACAACCCATTGATCAACATTCAGGACGGGACAACCCATTCATCTTCATTCAAGACGGGACAACCCAATGATCAACACTAAGGACGGGACAACCCAATAATCAACATTCAGGACGGGGCAACCCATTGCTCAACATTCAGATGGGGCAATCCATTGATCAACATTCAGGACGGGACAGCCCATTAATCAACATTCAGGATGGGACAACCCATTCAGCAACATTCAGTTCGGGGTTACCTATCAGCAACATTAAGGACGAATCAACCTATTCAGCAATATTCAAAACGGGGTAACCCATTCAGAAACATTCAGGAAGGGGTAAGCCATTCAGCAACATTCAGTAAGGGGCAACCCATTGATCAACATTCAGGACGGGACAACCCATTGATCAACATTCAGGACGGGACAACCCAATGATCAACACTCAGTACGGGACAACCCATTGATCAATTTGCAGTACGGGAAAACCCATTGATCAAAATTCAGGACGGGACAACCCATTGATCAACATTCAGGACGGGACAACCCATTGATCAACATTCAGGACGGAGCAACCCATTGATCAACATTCAGGACGGGACAACCCATTAATCTACATTCAGGACGGGACAACCCAATGATCAACACTCAGTACTGGACAACCCATTGATCAAAATTCAGTACGGGACAACCCATTGATCAAAATTCAGGACGGGACAACCCATTGATCAACATTCAGTACGGGACAACCCATTGATCAAAATTCAGGACGGAGCAACCCATTGATCAACATTCAGGACGGGACAACCCATTAATCTACATTTAGGACGGGACAACCCAATGATCAACACTCAGGACGGGACAACCCAATAATCAACATCCAGGACGGGGCAACCCGTTGCTCAACATTCAGATGGGGCAACCCATTGATCAACATTCAGGACGGAGCAACCCATTGATCATCATTCAGGACGGGACAACCCATTAATCTACATTCAGGACGGGACAACCCAATGATCAACACTCAGGACGGGACAACCCAATAATCAACATCCAGGACGGGGCAACCCATTGCTCAACAATCAGATGGGGTAACCCATTGATCAACATTCAGGACGGGACAGCTCATTAATCGACATTCAGGATGGGACAACCCATTCAGCAACATTCAGTTCGGGGTTACCCATCAGCAACATTAAGGACGAATCAACCTATTCAGCAATATTCAAAACGGGGTAACCAATTCAGAAACATTCAGGAAGGGGTAAGCCATTCAGCAACATTCAGTAAGGGGCAACCCATTCAGCAGCATTAAGAGCGGGGTAACCCAATGACAAAAATCAGGACGTGGCATGCCATTCAGCAACATTTAGGACGGAATAATCTATTCAGCAACATTCAAACCGGGTAACCCATTCAACAATTTTCAGGATAATATATATATATATATTTATTCATTTCCTCCAATTATGAAGAGCAAAACGTATTTACAATTGATAAACATATACACTGATATTACATAATATATATGTAAAGTACATGTTTGATCCGTTCAATATTTACATAATGTGGTTGATAATCATGCAATTCATAACAATGAATAATACAAAATACAGTAATGCATAATTAATATCGGATATGGTACATCACATACTAGTAGACATGTACACGAGAAGTACATTCAGATAAGGCACTATAGTTTAAGCATAACACCTGGCACATGCAACCATTACATCATAATTAGTTAAGCAATCGTTACTACTTGCCGAAGCAACACTTAACAAATACTGACACTGGCCAGCATAGGGCTTTGACATAAATGAGCTAAACTTGCGAATACCATACGCTTTAATGATAGAGTTCCATACTTCTTTCTGTCATTTGTCTCTCATATGACAAAAACCAAGAACATGTTCAGTCATATTTTCAGTCAATAAACTGCACAAGTTACATCGCTGTGGATATGGGCGTGAAACAACGTTTCACGATAGCATTCAGGATTTTTACACATAGTGGACGAACTTTTGGACTGTTTCTGGCGAATCCCCAAAGAGGGGAGCATTTATTTTTTTGCACAACATTTTCAAGTGCTAGGTTACCCCCTAAGCTCGTTATATCCACAAACATGTTATTTTTTTCCGGTCGAGTAACGTTAATGTCATGTAACTTCTTCCATGCAAACTTCGATGGAAAATGGCATCATTTACATATGTATATAAATAATACAACAGGTTATATTTTGTTAATAGTCTGTAAACGTCAGGTATAAATCCAAACTGTTTATCAAATTTCAGATATCGCACAAGCCTATTCACAAATAACTCCTTGGCTAAAAACTTGCATGGGAGCCGACCTAACTGGCCAAATAGTTGAAGATTCCGATAGTCTATCATTGTTTCGATATCTGTCATATTCAATGTACACAGTGAAAAGTTTGATGACATACTTTTGCGGAAGCCTTGCATGTGCTTAATACAATGACTATTGGCAACTTCTAACTTCTCATGTCATTTGCCGAGTGCTGATTCCACATTTCACATCCATATAACGCCTTTGGAAGGATTTCACACTGGTATATTGTCCTCAATGTTATAGCACTGATCTTTTCAGGACAAATGCCACTACTACAAATGCTAAAGTAAGCCCCTCTTAGTTTAATACACGCTTCGCGCATTTATTCTGTGGCAGATAGATGTTCATCACATACAACACCCAGGTGCATGTATTTACCAACGGTGGAAACTAAATTATGACCAAGTGAAAATGTTTGCTGTGGTCTGGTAATGCTACTTGAGAAATTACACACAACGACTGAGCATTTAACCGGGTTGTTAAAATACCGCCACCGTCTAGAATAGTCCCAACAGATGTCTAGCATGTTATCCAGTCCCGTTTTAGAAAAGGACACCAAGCAACCAATTGATCAACAATCAAGAAGGGGCAACCCATTAAGCAACATCTAGGACGGGAAAATCCATTCAGCAACATCTAGGACGGAACAACCTATTCAGCAACATTCGAAACGGGGTAACCCATTCAACAAATTTCAGGATAGGGCAACCCATTGATCGACATTCAAGACGGGGAAACACATTCAGCATCATCTAAGACGGGACAACCGATTCAGCAACATCTAGGACGGGGTAACCCATTGATCATCATTCAGGTCGGGTCAACCCATTGATCAACATCTACGACAATGCAACCTATTGATCAACATCTAGGACAGGGCAACCCATTGAACAACATTCAGGACAGAGCAACCCATTGATCAACATTCAGGACGGGGCAACCCATTTAGCAACATCTAGGACAGGGCAACCCATTGATCAACATCCAAGACAGGGGAACCCACTGATCAAAATTCAGGACAGGGCAACCCATTCTGCAACATCTAAGACAGGGCAACCCATTCAGCAACATCTAGGACAGGGCAACCCTTTGATCAACAATCAGTAGAGAGCAACCCATTCAGCAACATCTAGGACGAGACAACCCATTCAGCAAGATACAAAACGAGGTAACCTATTCAGCAACTTTCAGGACTGGGCACCCCATTGCTAAAAAATCCGGACGGGGATACCCATTCAGCAACATCTAGGACGGGACCACCCATTTAGCATGATACAAAACGGGGTAACCTATTCAGCAACTTTCAGGACAGGGCACCCAATTACTAAATAATCAGGACGGGGAAACCCATTCAGCAACATCTTGGCCGGGACCACCCATTTAGCAACATTCAAAACGGGGTAACCCATTCTGCACTTTTCAAGACGGGACAACCTATTCAGCAACATCTAGGACGGGACAACCCATTCAACAACATTCAAAACGGGGTAACCCGTTCTGCACTTTTCAAGACGGGACAACCTATTCAGCAGCATCTAGGACGGGACAACCCATTCAACAACATTCAAAACGGGGTAACCGATTGAGCAACATCTAGGACGGGACAACCCATTTGGTAACTTTCAAAACGGGGTAATCTATTCATAAACTTTCAGGACAGGGCACCCCATTGATCAAAAATCAGGACGGGGCAACCCATTCAGCAACATCTAGGACGGGACAACCCATTCAGCAACATTTAAAACGGGTAACCCATTCTGCACTTTTCAAGAACGGTTTACCCATTGAGTGACATTTAGGACAGGGCCACCCATTCAGCAACATACATGACTGGACAAACCATTCGGCGCAATTCAGGGCGGGACAGCCCTTGAGCAACATTCATGACGGAACAAACCAATCAGCAACATCCAGGACAGGACGAAGAATTTAGCAACATTCAAAACGGAACAACCAATTTAGCAACATAGCACTATTCAGGACAGAACAGCCCATACAGCATCATCCAGGAAAGAAGAAACAATTCAGCAATTTTCAGGATGGGACAACCCATTCAGGAGCATTCTGGGCGGTGCAACCCATTCAGCAACTTCCAAGACAGGACAAATCATACAGCACTATTCTGGACGGGATAACCGATACAGCAACATCCAAGACAGGAAAAACAATTCAGAAACATCCAGAAAGGGACAATCCATTTAGCAACATTCAGGACGGGGCAACCCATTCAGCAACATTCAGGACGGGACAACTCAATCAGCAACATTCAGGACAGGGCAACCTATTCAGCAACATTTAGAACGGGACAAACAATTCAGCAACATTCAGGACGGGACAACTCAATAAGCAACATTCAGAAGGGAGAACCCTTTCAGCAATGTTCAGGACGGGGCAACTTCTCTTTTGTTCGATTGTGTTCCTTTTTTTAAATCGACTAACTGTCGTCTTTGTTGACCTAATTGTTGAACATCATGCTACACAACGTGTTTTACCTGAAGGGAATATCACTTCCGTCACGTACATCACGATATAATAATCATCTTCACAACTTCATGTGATGGTGTTCAGAGCCTTTTTTAATTTAAAAAAAAAAAACGTTTAATTATTTTAAAGATTTAAACCGAATAATTCAAGAATTAAATAAAATATATAAATTTAAAATTAAATGCTGAAATCCCTCTATTGTTCGCATGTGTGTCTTTAGGGAGACAACTGCGTAGGCGATTACACTTAAACAGGCAATCCCAAACAACCATTTATTGCAAAATATCACAATAAAATTTTACGTTATTGTTATTAACTATTGCAAGAAGCCATCTGATAACAATTCGTGGTGATCTTCTTATGAACGTTAGACACTTAAAATTCGCTTAGAATAATTTCACATGCCTGTGATTGTGCATAACATTAGTTAAAATGTATTTTGTAATGAATAAATAAATCTTTAGATACATATAACAATATGAGGTACCTGAGCCTAAAGCTAAATGGTCATATCAACATATTTAAACTCCCTTTGCGCGTCCTTCGATGAACGTATATTCTTCCAATTGAATTGATATTCCGATGAACGTTTACCTTTAAGTTAAATAAAAACGGCGTTTATTATAGTTTAAATGATCCTTTACTGCGTTAAATATAGTCGTCGAAACAGGTGACGTCATTTACAAGCCCACTGTTCAAAAAGCTCGATTCATACAATGTTCAAAAAATAGGAAGCGTTTATTTTTTAACGATGTAGTTTGAATTGCACACATAGATTTTATAACTAATGAGTGTTAATATAAACATCGAATATTTTATAATTTCAGTTCATACACCGATGAACCTGAATTCTTAAACATCTTATTATTAATATTTACCCCTCAACTTCCATTCCTTAAATGAACAGCCTTTCGGCAATTACGATTATCACCCGATGAACGCATCATCTTCTGATATGCCCTTATCGCGTATAAATATACATTAACCTTAAATATTGTATATGTTGTTATTGTTTTCATTTAGTAAGCAGGCCACGGAAATCTTTATTCAACATTATGAAAAGTTTAATTTATGATTTGTTAATTTTGTTGTCCTGTTTCCGGTCGGGTCGTTCTGTATACAGAACGGGTGAGAAAGAATTACTGATTTTTTTAAATGAAATTTAGTAATATTGTAGCAATTCTGAAAATAAATAATTTGCTAACGGTGATAAATAAAAGTAATGAATTGCGTTCATACACCGATAATGACATAAATCCCAAAGTTCATTTTTTACATTAAGTTCGGTTTGTTTTACAATTACAGAACTACACTCGTGACCAAAGTTGTTTGAACACGAGCCTGTCTCACTCCCTGGTCAATGAATTCTTCTCATGCAGTGATATCATGAAATCGGGACAATCCTGTTATTGCAACACAAACAAGTAACGGTACGAGTGATCTCTCATGTTGACCTTCACCTGGCTCGGTGCCGCCATTTTTGTTTGTTAAAATATTGCAGTTTAAGATTATCTTTTACTGATCCAGTTTTACTAATTCATAATCTACATCAATTTTATGTTTAAGGGTTGTTGATATATATGTACATGACTTGGTGACAGTACTTGTACAAAGCTAGTATATCTAAATTGTGTTACATTTAGTATTGTTATAGAGTAGATACAATTTCTATATATTCTGATCAGTACCGACTTTGTTCATGGTAGACATTGTTTCATTCGTAAAGATAAAGCATCTCTTCAGCTAGGTTGTTAGCTTGTTTACTAAACAGAACATTGTTACAACCGTGTCCATCATCCAAGTTTTACCCATTGCTGCTTTATTTTCTGTACGTAAAAATGTTTATGAAAATGAAACTGGAGTAGATTTTACTTAATCAGCCTGACTCTGCATGACGTTATAAGCTGCCAAGGGGCCCGCTTCCTTCCGTATGAAAGTGTACATTGTGCAATCAATGTAGGACTATGATATTTGTGTGCATATTTGCTACACTTTCATCAACAGATAGACGTTTGAAATGATTATACATTATATATTCCTATCTCTTATTCAGTCGGCAAATGATTACATATGTACACGCACTTTTGGTGGAACAGGTGAATATGATGTCCGCGATAATACTCTTCTTCAGACACACGTAAATAGGTTATTTAGGTAAAGTCACACTAGTAGACCCAATTCATTTTGCCAGATTTAAAGTCGTTTATTCGAGTTCCTTGGGTATGGTTTGCACGTCCTAATCTGCGCTCATACAGTGTGCCACCTAACATCAACTTCTCGATGCGCCTCTGAACTATGTACTATCCTATGCCGAATGGTTTGATCACAGTTACGACTGAAAACGTATATAGATAAATGGAATAGTCATATCAATAACTTTGAAAAAAAGGAGAAGGCGCCATCACTCATAAGCATATATAATATAGTGAACATTGGATTTTCATTGAACATATCTAGGAGGCTATTTGAGCATGTATCAATGACGATATGTTGATAATGTGTGTCGAATTAAGACTCGGGTTCCAGTGATCACGTGTTTTACAGACTGTTCCAAGGCGGTTATCCAATCATTTATCGGTAAAACTATTTTCAAAATTGATGAATGTGTGGTCCGCTTGTGGCAATTGTATTTGAATTTGATGTGTTTATACGTTTGTGTCTCTAAATAAGTTTTTTTTTTATTAATTTTCACTTACTTGGCTTCTCCGTGTAGTCTTTATATAATTATTGAAGCGTTTTCTCCTTGTTTGTTGGTTTGTTTGGCCAACATCCTTATGGCTTTATACATGAGTTTGGTTGCTACATTTTATTCCTGTGGGCTTGAAATAAAGTTCCATTTTATACGAACCATTTGGTTATAGGTTAGTGGTATGGGAAACTTAAACAACTTGGTTTATTTTATAGTTCAATTTTGGCGTTCCATAGAAATATGAGCAGCGCGACATGGCTGCAGATCAAGAAAGGTTGCTCCCAACCGTTTGAAATCTAACTCTAAATTGTTTGGCGTAACTCAATTTGTACCAAGATATCTGTTCCACAAACCTTGTTTGTTTGCTCTAAAACATATTTACTGATCAACGAGCCACGGTAAATTGGAATAATCTTGTATTGACACTGGACCACGAATAATTGCGGCATCAAATGCCCACAGAGTTAACTCACCTGTAATTAAAAAATACAGTCGAAACTCGATGGCTCGATCTTCTAGGGACCGGCCAAAGTACTTCGAGCCTCGAGAATATCGAGCCAAGCGGGATTGCTTACAGAATGTTATTTTTTCATTTGTTACATAAAGTCTTATTTACCTCGTTTGTTATTGGCTACGCTATCTCCGCAAGAGAAGGAAGAGTATTTATTGGGCATAGTTAGGCACCCTAAATTTCGTAATATGACTTATTCGATTATCAAAAAATATCATTTTATTTTTAATTTATAATAAAAATACATTTATGCAAAAACAAGCAATTGTAAACAGTGGGTTACACAAACATAGCTTAAAAGTTATTTCAAAATGCATAGTAATTTGGGGATGGATAACAATTAGAGACAGAACTTACAGTGATGGCATGTTTATTCAAACTGTTAAACCATTTAAATTCGCAATTTTAATCGATTAGCGCCTTGCGCTAAAAGAAGCCAATCAAACAAATCAAGGTGTGAGATTCTTAACTGAACCCGCGAAAATGACTTCGACCCAAGCAAACAAATCAATGTGTGAAATTCTTGTTTGGGACCGCGAAAACGACTTCGAGCGTGGAGAAATATCGACCCTCAAGATATCGAGCCATCCGATCGAAATTTATATAAACAAAGAGTAAATAAAAATCGGTCCTTTTAATTTGGTTCGAGCCAACGAGGATATTGAGCCATGAGATATCGAGCCAACGAGTTTCGACTGTATTGTACTTCAAGTTGTCTGGAATCGTTTTCATTCGTCGAGAATTCTTGCATGTCGGCATTATTTAAAACATCCTAATAACTGCTTCTTACAACGTGGAAAAACTAAAATGAACCCTGCTATTTTCTATAGTGTCACATGACCTGAATACTATAGTGAATGTGACCTCAAATGATTCATTATTTCTTATTTCTAATTTTCAGAGGTCGCTTTAAACAACAAAGAATCATTTACTGACTAATATGAGTTATACCATTTTAAGAATGTCAGAACAAACAAGTAGTACTACGTTAAACCGATCCAAAATTAAACTGACATCCCTTCATGCCCTTGGTTTGTTTAAACATGTTGTGCTGAGATGGACTTGGTCGAAAAAACTTTTCCAAATTATGTCAAATAATTAAATTAACTCCGTTTGCCATGCTAACTGGAACACATGTTTTTAACGAAACTATATGATATAGTTATGTATCCATATTCGGTCTCCCAATGTCTCCTTTGTTTACAATACGTAATGGTTTATGTATTGGTTGCTGTCATGTGAAGTCGTGAACATGCATCGTTCTTTGAATCTCTGTTAGGCGTTGAGTCTCTGTAAGGCGTTGAGTTTCTGTTTTGCCTTGAGTTTTAATTAAGCCTCTGTAATGCCTTTTGTTAGACGCTGAGTCTCTGTTAGGCGTTGAAATTCTGTTAGCCGTCGATTCTCTGTTAAGCGTTGAGTCACTCTTATGAGTTGAGTTTCTGATAGACGTCGAGTTTATGTTTAGCGTTGATTGAGTCTCTGTTATGTGTTGAATCTCTGTTAAGCGTTGATTGTCTGTTATGCGTTGAGTCTATGTTATGCGTTGCGTTTCTGTTAGGCGTCGGGTCTCTGTTAAGCGTTGAGTCTGTTTTATGCGTTGAGTTTCTAAATGTCCCTGTTAAGCGTTGAGTCTCTGTTAAGCGTTGAGTATCTTTTATGTGTTGAGTTTCTGATAGGCGTCGATTCTCTGTTAAGCGTCGAGTCTATGCTGTGCGCTGAGTCTTTGTTATGCGCTGAGTCTCTGTTAAGCGTTGGGCATCTGCTATGCGTTGAGTCTCTGTTATGCAATGAGTTTCTGTAAGGCATTGAGTCTCTGTTTGGCGCTGAGTCTCTGTTATGAGTTGAGTTTCTGTAGAGCGTTGAGTCTCATGTATGCGTTGAGTTCCTGATAGGCGTCTATTCTCTGTTAAGCTTTGAGTTATGCGTTATGATTCTGCTAGGCTACCTCTATGTTTAGCGAGGAGTTCTTAGCCTATGTTGAGCGAGGAATCTCTGTTAAGAGACTCTTTTTTTGCGTTGAATCTCAAATAGGATTTGAGTCTCTGATAATCGAAATGTAATTTTAAAGATAATCATTGTTAAATATTCGGTTGCCGAGATCGTCATGTACAAATCTAACATACGCATTTTCATGAGACTTGAACAACTAACAAACGACCAGGGATCGCTCCTTCATTGGTTTCCATTTTAAATTCTTAAAAATCGTAATTATTAAAATATAAAGATTTACATCAAATTTAATAATGTTTTAGGAAATTCGGCCATATCTAACATCAATTTCGACAATTACCGATGGTTTATATTTAAATCATCTTATAAAGGTGAGAATATTATGTTTGTGGTTCTATTCGCAAAGTCGTATAACTCAATTTCTATCGCTTATAATGATAGGAAAAATTATAATTTTTGATACTTAAATAAATTAACAGAAGATGGTTCTACCCTGTGACAGACCGCAGTTTATTTTGACGTACCGTTTCGATCAAAGGTCACCTTCTACAAGTTGTACTGAATGAACCTCTCAATGTATAGGTGTTTTTTCTTTATAAAGATGTGCGACACTATAGTTATACCTTAATATTAAGGTTTTTTTATTTAATGCGAAATCTATACCTAGGTTGATGCAATTTGTTTTTCAACAGGAGCCTCGTTGTTCAACTTTAGCAAATTATTTTCATGTGCAAATGCTAAGCAAAAGGTAACTAAACATGACATCAATGAAGTTTTCTACTTTTTTTTTTTAAAATAGCGGCCATTTCCCTGACTTCTCTTTTCAACGCCTTGACATGTCAGACGACGTGTACAACTGAGTATTAAAAATAAATGCAATTACTATTTTAGCGTATTGTCTATTAAAAGATCTTAAATTATTTTTCAAAAGCATTTATTGCATACCTATTTCGGTCGAAGAAAATTTGACTCGCCGAATGGGAAAGGCCCAAGTGCGAGTAGAAATAAGCTTACACAACACCTGTACCGAAGTAGCACAAGTTCCTCAATCTTTAGGATCTTTCTAATTCAAAAAATAGCTGCCATCCCCGAATACCTTTGATAACGGTGAAAAGCTTCTGGGAAGAGTTACTTTGTTTCGAAGAACGCATATAGAAGGAATTGTAAACCATAATATAATACATGGACCCGTATATAAATTCCCGGATATATAAATATAATACAAATCATTCACTCCTTTTATTTCATACTTACAACAAGAACTACACAAAAGCTTCAAAATAGAAATACATAGACGGTACAAACTCGCAAAATAATTATGTACCTCTAGCAAACAAATATTTGCTTCTAAATGTATATCGTAATTAACACGGCTTGCTATAACAAAAAGTAATAAAAGTACATATTTAGAAAATCAATGTTTTTTATCCGTAACATTCATTCATTCATTTGTTAGCATGACTGGTCTGGTAAAAAATAACGTTATTTTTGGAACTTTTGACAAAAAGTGAAAACATTTTGCTTACAATGTTACAGTATGTATACTTGTTGATTTTGGCAGTATCGTCTGTTAGCTTTGACGTGATCACAAGAACATAATGACTTTTATTTCGATATGACGTGTTTTTCTGTTGTTTTTTTTAACTAATTCGATTGTTGTGCTGCGAGCGACAGTATTGCGAGAAAACAACATGCAAACAAAACAAACGACAGTTTGAAATTTAAATAAGAAAATATTTGAAAATATAAAAAAGCTAGATAGCTGCCACCATGAAACGGAAGCATTCAACAACTTATTATCCTGATGTCACTTAGAAATTGTCATAAAAAGCAAAAATATCATTGCAAAATGAATGCTATTAAATGGTCGAACTTAACAGAGCCAAAGTACTTCATATATATACTTGTCAATTATATACACACACACATATAATATCGTGTTTTCCTTTTTGTAATCGAATTCGATACAGCATAGCCCAAAACTGCACGCATTAAACATTTAAGAAAATCCCTTTATGGTAATAGTAATAGATAGCTTAAGCAATTTATAAGAATCAATTTTGTTCGGGTCCTAAACAGAAAATATTTTAACATGAGAGTTCGTATCGGCGTCATGTCAATTATTTGATCTATTAACTTGTACAAAAAATACAACGAACAACATATATCATAACACGTATAACGATTCATTCAATTACAAACACTTGACATTGTATAATTCAAGCAACATACAATGCTTCTGTCTTTATTTGTTCACAAACAAAATCATCCCACATACGTTATTGACCATACACGCAATGTCTACAGAGAGCTATTCCGGCATATAAAACACATCAGCATCAAGTTCACTTTCTTTGTAACCTGATGTCCGGCTATTTGTTTTGGTGTGTCGGTGATGATTTGATTGCGACACGCCCAGAACATTAACCGGACAAAGATGAACAAAAGTGACTCCTGAAATTAGTGTACAAATATTTATGTCAAACTAAGCAATAACGTTCCGGTAAATGTTTCAGTACAACCTAACTACCGGATTTAAGGCGAGAAATATTTGCTCGTTCTTCAAAACGGCCCCATGTGTTAACGTTTATCCGCCATTGTTAAATATGTATATACACGAAGGTGTTGCGGCGTATGGTTAATTGAAACCAATGGCAAAATAATCCAGATATTAATACTATAAAAAGTTACACAATATTGTCGCAAGATATCATATTTAAATATCCGTTATATAAAATATATACTTATACAAAAGCGCACAAGGTTAATTGAATTAAAAAACTACAACAAAAGATATAACAATCAATATAAACTAAAATACACATCCATATAACTAATCACTAAACAAGTACATTGTATCAAGGTTATATATAGAAATATCCCAGTATTTAAATAACTTGCAAGCAAATTTGAATGCATTCATAATATTTTGAAGCTTCTCAACTAAATGAAATTAAAGACCATGGTCTAGTTAAAACTTCCGTTTGTCCGACATTGTTAATTTAGTGTATATATCAAGGCGATGATTGTAAACAAGAACAATTTCATATAATATTCAATTTAACAAATAAAGAGTATCATGATTACATATTCAAATATTCAACTCCTTAAATATATATTAATTATACGCATACATTTCCTTTTCCATATCGAACATTGAAAATACAGCACACCGCATTGAAACTACCGTATCACCATAAAATTGTTCTCTGATTCCGTATCATGCTAGTACGTTGTGTAGTCGCTACTTTCGGGTCGCTAAAATTGCGTGACAAAATATCTGGTAAAACCTGTCAAATCATCGATGCATAACATTACCTTATTTCACTCACCCCACCAGTAACATGTAAATATTCAGGAACATGGTATTCAAAACACACCAGAATAAGCACGAACCAAGAAACACTTTCGGTCTATCTAGACATAAAGTTGTTTGCCAATTCAAAGATAAAAAATGCAACATTATTATAAACATGAGCAGCTCGCAAAATAAAAAAGAAGGCATCGAGAGTAATAACGATTGTCTTACGAACTTCCTTCATTTCCTGATAAAATTATCGTCAATAATTCCTACGACAATTAGTTTTAATTAATTGGCCGCGTCTTTAGGAAATGACGATTTGTAAAAAGTGACTCGTAAAAACGTACCGTTTAAGTTCTTTATTTTTGTGATGTTGCATTCAATAATTGTTTTCGTAATAGTTTTCGTAATTCGTTTAATTTGCTGAGACATAAAGCATTTTCTTCTTCTATTTGCTCAATAAAATGACTTCTGTCTTGTTTTGCTGGAGTAGCCTACATCGACTTCAATACACAAAAGTACGTAACAGATTCATACACGCAAGCCATTCTATACTTTGACATTTGACTGATAGCGGTATAATAAAATAAAATTGAAAACAAAAAATAAAAAATCAATTAATAGTTAGGTATATTATTAATGGAAAATTACAAAAGGACGCTTTTCTGATGACCTGCAATACGTCTCGGTCGTTGAGTAAATACGTATCCGTCTCGATCTGCGGCCCCTCCGGATACGTGTTTCGACACCGACCTCGACGTAATACAGTTCACAAGGAAAGCTCAAATCGTACTACCCCCTATTCATACAAAACACATAAAATCAAACTAAAAACAATTTCAATGTGCCCAGGTTACATATTCAAATATATGATTACATAGATATACATAATTTACATAAACATGCAAAGTGTGCCAGGTTAAATATTTAATTATCTACTTATATAATTATACCTAATATGCATAAACATGCAAAGTGTGCACAATATTTATAAACGCAATGCAAAGCCTTTTGATAGCAGAGTTTATACGTCTATAATTCAACCCATTATTTTTGTTAAAGAAGTCCGATTGATCACAACATTAATTTAATTTGTAATTTTTATCTTTTTTTAACAAGACAGTCTGAAACAACGGAGCAATCAAGCACCCAACGGAGTTCAATTGATGAAAAGTGATCCCATAACACTTATTAAAACATACAGATGTAATATCGTTTCGAAATGTTAACTGTGGGTAATGTCAATTCCCTTTAATTTAAAGTTTAAATATATTTTTAACTCCTTACTTAAATATTTGATTCCTTTTGGTTTTCATCTGATCCAATTTTCAAGTTTTGAAAACTGCTAAATAATTGTGCTTTTGAAATAAGAAAATAGAGGAAGACACATTGGTGTGTGCCTTTGCCCGATAATTTCACTGTATTCAATTTCTTTACCGTTAAAAAGGCCCCATTAACAATTGTTGTGCTTATTTATTTTAGAATTTGTTTGAGAATATAGATGTTAAGTTGTTGAAACGAAAATGAAATATACCTAAACTTCGAAAATTTTCTGAATAAAAAAACAATTAAACATTATACATTGAACGACCCTCGTAAAAATGACAAATCAAAGTTTAAGTTGACGCACATTTCATAAAAACACTCATTTAAATACCACAAAATCTCCTTTACGATGGTTTAGCATAGTCATGAACTACATCAGCATTAATTAATAAATCTATTTAAAATGTACTTTACCTATTCTCTTAAAAATTGAAAAATAACACCAATAGTGCTGACTACCATGAACATATATCCAACAACATCGTTTGAGAATTAAGGTTTGGTACAAGCAGTTTAAACAAATGATCCGGACAGACATTTTTAACTTTTGAGGAAATAACGAATTCATGTTTTTGACTTGATACTTTTACGATAGCATCTACGATCTGAAAATATAAAGGTTCAATAATTTAATGGGTGCTATGTTCTATTCAGATAAGGCTTTAAAAGCATGCCAATAAACTAGTATATTAGAGTTCGGTTATACAGAAATACTACCTTAGGCATGGTATTTTCAAGTGTAAATGTTTGAAAGGAATTTTAAACGTATTTGACTTGCAAGAGTAACATACTTGATTTAAAAAGCCTGTTTTTAAACTCAATTGTCAATTGAAAAATATTTGAACATTTATTAGAGTAAATTCAGATTGTTCTTAGATGATGTCCCAAATACCGTGTATACAAATATTTGCATCTTAAATATCAAGTATAGCACAGAAAACTCTTTCAAAAATATTGCCGCCTCTACGACGCTGCATCTCGTCGATTCTTCTATTAGCTTCTTCCCTTGCTCGCCCTACTTCCGCTTTCTGATTTCTTATTTGATCAAGCATCTTCTTCTGCTCTTCCTTATTTGCTTCAAGAGACGCAGCAAGTTTGGCCTGTAGGTCATCTATTTTGGCTTGATGTTCTTTGTCTCGCCTTTCGCGTTCTGCATCTAGCTTCTTCTGCTGCTCACCCAGCTCCTTCCTTTGTTTATCTAAAGCCTCTTGATTTGCTTCCGCCATTTCGACCTTCATTCGTTAAATTGATTTTGCATTTTCTTCTTTCTCCTCTTAAAACAAAAATAATAATCATTGATCGTGAAATGAGTGTAACTAGTTTCAAATCAACTCTATGACAACTATTGAGGTATAATTTTCTTACGAAGATTTTATTATGGTCATCGATTACAAATAAATGTAGCTTTTTGGTCAATGACTTGTGTCAAAGTGATAAATTTCATTTTTATCGTGATAAAAATGTCCTGCATCTTGCATTTTATCCACAAAATACTTGCTTACCTCGTTACTAAATGGAAAAGCCGTTTTAGCAAACGTGTTAAAGAAATTTGCCATTGAGTTTGAAAGCAAACGCAAATGCTTGTTTACTTAAATTCAACATGTAAGAAAGGCTTTATTTATAATGTTTGCTAAAATTGTAGAATAAAATACACAATTTGAATTTAATTTACCAATTTTTTGTATTAAGGCAAACCGTCTTATCTGAAACGCTATTTCAGTCTGATCACATTGCTGTTTTTCTGATAATATCATTTCAGAAACCCTCATGGTCAGCTACCTCAAGAGTCTACTGACTAAGGGATATTCTTTTTAGTTCTAGTGACACTTTTTTTCCCTGACTTCAGGTTCCAAAACGGACAGTCTAACCCTAACCTATCTCGGCTGAACTGATCTTTGACATGAGCAATCTGTCTTTTGAAGTTATCGTCTTGGCCAGATAGTGAGTGCGACTTTAAAATCTATGTCGAATTTGGCTCTTGCTTGGTAAACCATTAAACACACCTTATTAACACACGTTTTAGTTTGATCATTATTTGTTTCAGTTAAAAGTCAATTGAACAAATTCAATACACCAATTCTGCAACATCTTCATACAACCTGTTTCAAATGTTTGTCTCAATTTAATATAAATATGATATGATTGACTAGTTCAAATGTTCGAACAAAAATTTTAATGGAGGCCAAATGTTCGACCAATACGTAAGGAACTTACAGTGTACGTCTCGGTATAAGGAGGTCAAATTCATCATTTTCAGTCAAATCAGAGAAAAGAAATCACAAGGGCAACTATTTTAATACATACATGTAATGTCTTATTAAATTTATTTAGGCCGCACATTAACCAACTTTACACAAATACTGTTAGAATATTCTATGTATGTAATTCTAATCAAATTTGGAAGAATTTACGAGGTAGATTATATAAAGGAAACAGGATGAGGCATGACTTCAAAATCTAACCTTATAGAGACCAAACTACAACACACAGCTTTACCGCTAGCAATGATAATTCCATGTTCGTAGCTTTTCGAACAGATAAACATGAATGTTATTTTAAGACATTTAAACGTGTATCATAATTATGTAATGAAATATTTTATGGAATTATCATTACGTTGAAGTCAAAACAAGATTACGAACCATTTTGTTCTTGAAATATTGCAAAGTAGCTCATTTCACTTCCGATTTCAGTCACATAAAGAATACAAAATATAAAACTGCAATAACTTAATTTCTAGCCAGTTATTTGCCTTTTTTAACAAAGTAGTTATCAGCAAGGAATACTCGAATGAAACCACCATTATTTGAAGTTACCCAACAATAACCAGACGAGTGTCTATAAGCATAAGATTCATTTATTATAGCAGAAACATATTTTAAAATACATACTCGCTTTTTCTTCCTCGGAAAGTTCATTATCTTTTTCAAGGATTTTATTTTCTTCTGGACGAAGGTCGCTTGCGAAATTGCTCCAAACCAATCCAATCTGAAATATATAATACAATTTGATGTAGGCAATGCACTGTTCTTGATAACAATTTTGTGGACTTTTGTTCAATCTTCCTGCTTTTCATGACTGAAGCAATATCACAGCAGATTTCCGTAAACCATTTTGAAAAATAATACAATGCCAACACAAATATGGCAACACGAGAGCCAATATTAACACATTTCGCTCTCCGGAGTTAAGGTTTGATAACAAATTGCTTGAGATCCTCAAAATGTTGCTATAAAATAGTTTGAGGGACACGCGATGCCTGTAATGTTAATTTCTTTAGTTGACATTGTTTATATTTTGATTGCCAATCAACGAAAGCAAGGCAGTTTTAAAAGCAATGCAGCAAAAATTTATGTGGCATAAATTTTATACTTTCGTTTTTATAAATTATGTAACATTTTTCATGTTGTTGTATCGATCAGTGCAATTTTCTGTTAGATCTTACAAGCTCAGCTCACAAATACCCTAAACGAATTGCACTTCTTCAGCTTTCGGGTGCAATTATCCACCACATTTATAAGGAATGGAAAATGACCCCTGTAATATAAATTGAAATATTCAAAAGTGAGTTCAAATGGTATTGGACAAGATCAAAGTTCAATGAATGCATTAAAATTCTTTAGCTGCATTCAAAGTCGAAATGGTACCACGAGGGCTGAGTATCAAATGAAATGCTCGATTCGATTTCAACCCCTTCCATCTTCTAGACATCTGAAAGAATCTACAATATTTATGAGAAAAGCTACAGAAACATGCTCAGCAGCAAAACATTTACACATAAACCAGGTTTAATGGCACTGGGTAAACGCCAAAGACATAGAACATAAAAACAAAAAATCACAAACAAGAAACATGGAAGAACAGCACAAAACTCCACAAACAGCACAGTGCATGCATACATAATATATATAAAAAAACTAGGTACAATACTACATCTATCATCCCAACTAACGACAACAAGTGGGTGGATGGTTCGTACCTCAAACAGAAGAATGTGGTGACATTTTGATTTTGTGAATCCTCCTTAGAAGTGCATACAAATTTGATGTATTGTCATCCTTGTTGATCACAATTTTCGAACATAATTTGCATTCGGCATCTTTGACTATTTTGATAAATTTGCAGACGATTATTGCTGTGACTCTATTTGAAGAGAATTTGATCGAGATGCCGATAAGTACATTAAATTTATTTTAACTGGACGCAGTGAGCTCCCCTGTCATTGCAACTTTATGTGAGCTATATGATCTATTAATAGTACATGCTGAAAGTCAAGCGATACATATGCAACATCTTGTCCCACTTAATTGATATTTAACTCAAGAGCTATCGCAAAATGATTGTATTAACTTGTATATTGTTTGTCACATCTTTAAACACAACAGTTTAGGTAAAGTTCGACACATTTTTATGAATTAATCTTAACCGATGAATAGGAATTACAAATTGAAATACAATTGCTTTTGAGTTTCAAATGCAATAGTGTTGTATTTTCAAGAATGTTTGTATAAAGTTCTGAAATTGACGATTATAATCTTTCATTTATATTCACGAACCTGTTTGGTGACGAAACCACCAGCAGTACCGTACTACTAGACGCCATCGGTATTACACAATATTTTTGGAAACCAATATTGCAAGCGCAATAAATAAATAAATAAAACAAATGTTTTCCAAGCTTTTATATTGATATTTTGACCGTTGCGCGAGCTTTCGAAGCGATAAATCAACCGAATGTCTAATACCGGTATTCGATTTGATACGAGAACCGGTACTCAACCCTAGGTACTACCATAGGTTCAAAAATACCAAGGAAAGCTAAAATAGCTTAGTGGAGGTCACCCAAGCCAATCAACGACAGCAAAGAACACAAATTCAACGCCGTATATTCATAAAATTAAGAATCAGGTAAAATGTACGTATTGTCAATCTTCGATGCCATGGTTACATTAAATTAATTAATACATCAGGAAATATATCAAGATTAATATCATTCATTAAAAAATTCTAACTTTGTTTGCCAAACTAATTTAACGGTTCCAAATCCATTGCAGTAAATTTATTTGAAAAAGCAAGACTGCCAATGTACTGGGACAATATGTTGGTGATTGTGAACATTGCCAAACAAACGGTTTTGCTTAAATTATTTCTGAACTTAAGAGTAACAAACTTTTAACTATTGTCAAAAACAGCTAATTAGACCAAGTGTGCAGAGCTGATTTATCTTATATGACCATACGTTGACATCCATGGCTGCTTAACAAACGTGCATAGTTTGAACTTTCGTTCCTTTTGTCTATTAACAAGGTGTAAATTGATATTTGTGTTGGCTACTGGGCTTGACCCTTTAGTTTTCATTAGATTATTGTAAAGGTCAGACAAAGTGTTTATAAGGTGCTTTAACATTTAATTGCCTTTTAAGACTATGAACGTTTGATGTAAAATGTTGATTTTTTTGTACACGGCCGTTTTTGTTATTTTGTTAAACGACAAGCTACCATAGGCATCGTGGTGAAATGTCCGTCGCAAGTATGAAATATCCGGCGTAGACACAATGCTTGCTGTTTTCGATCGAAATTTACTGTATCTGGCGGTCATAAATAAAGTATTCTTCCCATAAAAATGTCCAGGTGAAGGGGCACTACTCAAGCCCAAGTCGTAACCTATTTAAATGGTATAACATTGATTACAGCGAATACGTCAATTCCAATTGTCTCCAATGTATTAAATTGAGGCAGAACTGTCCACACACTTTCGCCAGTGTTGTTTTTGTCAATCCGATAAGCCTTTTCCACCCATCTCGATACCGGGAAAATTTCTTAGGTAAATATTATCTCTTGGTCAAAAGGGAGTTCAGTGCATCACGTAGAGAATGGGTTTGAAACATTCGTCTTAGGCTTGTGGAAGCAGCAGCATAGGTAGTACAGTTTACTGAGAACGTCAGGCGTGTTGGTTATATTTGGCGAAATGATTCTTATTATATGGAAGAAGCAATATCTTTTGAGGCACAAGTATAAATGTGTATGTAGGTTTCTCTTCGCTGCAAGCGGACAATCAAACAGTGGCTGAAAATGGCAGCAATAATTCAACCCGTTTTAAGCAGTAGAGGCGGTTCCAGTGTTGCATATGGGTATCCTTTCTTGCAGAGGAAAAACATCCCGGTCACGGTCTGTTTGCTTCGTCCAATATTTCTGGCGAAGGACAACCTAGGCTCCATTTATGCCGGTATGTTTATTTCTCTGATGAGCTTCTCGTACCGTGCATTTAATACAAAGAGGCCTCAAAAAGGGGTTGACGTCCGTGTCAAGACCAACACGTACAAATGCCGGCAAAAGCATGTTATTATACATATTTTAAATCTCCTCTATCTAGTTTGATGTTCATTTCTTATATGCATCTAAAAAGTAATGTACTTTTAAGTATTGCATTCTTCTTTAGGATTCCAGTGTTCAGCTGTACTCAACGAAACGGTGTAGGTAGTCTGAGATGCGAATTCTATGATATCAATGGTGTACGGTATGCTGCACAAAATTTTGTTTTTTTCATCAATATTTCTCTTCCTCCTCTACCCCAGTCACTGTAAGGACGGTAGTAGTTTCCGGCTCCCAGGTCAGCCATGTCCTCGATGCTATGTTAATTGAGCACATTACGCACAAAGTGGTTTGATAAGATTGACTTTTTACGTTTTTAATTTTAAAATAATATTCAGGATTGTTGAAATAAGAGTGAGGTTTATGCACGTAAACTGGTTTAAACCCCAGTATATATTTTCTGACCGGTCCAAGGCGGTACATTACAATCCTTGATAAACATACCTATAGTTTTATATAGTATATATGCACTGTGTTGTTTGTGGAGTTTTGTGCTGTTGTTCCATGTTTCTTGTGATTTGTTTTATGTTTGTGTTATATGTCTTTGGCGTTTACCCAGTGCCATTAAACAGCGTTTATGTTTAAACATTTGGGTATTGAGCTTGGTTTGGTTTTAAACACTCATCTTAGGTTTCTGGTATTACTTGCTTAGCGAGTGATTGATGATAGTACAATTTTCTGATGTATGGAATGTTTAAGTTATATTTGGGTGCTAAATCTACCGCCAACCACAACAAATGCACAGTTCATTATACATGTGTAGGTATTATGTTGAGCATAGCAAACACGCACATACAAAGCACAAGTTAATTCCACGCAAGTGGCTGATGGCGGCGAACCTTCAACATTGGTCACATAATCAATATCTAAGAGTGTCTACAACAGTTATTGATGGTTCAATGTCTTTTAGCTTTAAAAACATAACATGTGATTTCAACGCTAATACAAATGTTGGAAATAAGTGACGTTGACGTCGTAGACGTAAACCTTCTTAGAACGGCAATCCTAAGCGTTAATATGTTGTATTTACATCCCGTAAGCTACACATATGCATATGGTTTAATTAAAATATATCAGGACCAAAAAAGTGCTTCTACTATAGCCATTCAAGGAAATAACTTTCTGCCACTGACGGTCATATTTGTTTTGATCGAACATGGCTTGAATGAATTGGGCAGGAAGACACTCAGAAAACAGTTCTGTAAAATTATATAAACAATCTGGCAAACTCTTTTCGGGACCATTTTTATTTAATTTTATTTTATTTATGTACTAACGAAAAATTCTAAAAGCCAACTACCACAAGGCATTCCAGTAAATTTGATTAAAATTGACCGAGTGGTAAAGGAAGACAATCGGTTCAGACCTTAAATAGAGGGCGTTCGACGGAATATGGTTACAATAATGGCTCATCACGAAGACGTTGTGCTAGTGAGAGCTAACAAAATCATTTGGATATCGATACGTTTAGTCAGAATCTTAATTAAATAAATAAGCAGAGTCTTTGTAAACAGCCCTGTTCCTATGTAAAACACAACACATCCGCCATTTGGTATATATAAAGTATGTAGTGTACCTCTCTTGGCTGCTCATACTCCCGAAGAGCTTGTTCGTATTGTTGCTTAACCATGTCGACGTCTCGTTTGAATTTTCTATGTCCTCCGAGCACTTCATAATCTGCCTTTTGTAGCCTCGCTTGCAAGTTGCAGAAGGATGCCAAACCTGAAAGTACGTTTTTGCAATGCTTCACTATTTCCTCTTCATTTTGATTTTGAAACTGTTGCCATAACAAGTCCATTTCCATCTGTAAATAAAATAAGGCTATATGTTAATACCTATATAAAAAATCATAGATATACAAAACTGGCTAAGACTGTTGTCAAGTTTTATTTATAAGAGCTGTTAAACAAGAGGCCCATGAGAGCATGTGCTTAACTGGCCTGCCTAATTTGGTCAGTTTCGGTATCAAGAACATTATACATTTGAAAGCAATTGAAGTTTGTAGAACATAAAAAAGTCCGTCTCGCGCAGCCGGGAATCTTATCCAGGTCTCTGGATTGATGGTATTCGCTGTGCTTCCAGGACATAAGATCTTCCTTCTTTGTGCAAATTTAACTTTTAAACCTACTTTAATATCAACTATTTCCCCTCAACAGCAATTACTAAACTATAACATATTGAACTGGCCATCGGTTTGAATCTTTTAAGAATATTAGATTTTAGTAGAAATTTGAGATAGCAAGGCATTTATTAAAGGCAATTCTGATAATTTCAATCCAGTAAAGTACGGGCATATCTTGGGGCCAAGCTCCAACAGATATAAAACTAAAGTAAACGTTTGGCGGAGTTCGTACAATAAATGAAGACGCTATTGTGTTCACAAGCTCAATTATTTCAATTTTGTAATTTGCAAGGGACATGGAACCGATCATTCATGGATATCTAGACACTATACAAGTTTGGTAAACATCGACAAATAAATGTAGTTTTCATCGAGTTTACAAGGTCAATTATACTTTATTTTGCCAAATGTAAAAGGCTATTATCCAGTCATGCATGGACGGGTCTGACTGGTGTTTTTAAAGGAACTGAGCTGTTATTAATAAATAGTAGGATTGCAAACGAATATTCGAAAATTTGAATATTCGATCAAACTTTTGGTATTCGAATGTCAAAATCGGTATTCGAATATTCGATGTTTGGTTGTTGAATACATATGTTGCCTTCAACTCTGTTGTTGTGTTAAAAATCGTTTGTCTTGTTTTTACAACGATTGTCCCATAACACCAGAGGTGTGAATGTGATGACAATACACTATACACGCGTCATATGTCGTTTAGGGACACATCGTAGGGTACTATAAAAAGTCCCCGTATTTTTACAATAACTTGCTGTACGACAAGTGACACAAAAATCTATTTATTTTCGGTAAATTTAAATGCCTCTTCCAATTAAGGAATAAACTAGTTCCCGAGTCGGTTTGGTTTTCCATTGTTTTTTTTCGTAGAGGTCAATCCCCGAACGATGCTGCTCGTCCTACGGAAAGACTATTGGCGTATAAAGCCATTTGACCAGAACTCCATCCAAGTTTACGTTGTTTACAAATATGAAAGCCGCGGAATATCAATTAAAAGTTGTTTTTTTGTCTTTGTTCATAATGTTTTACGTTTTGTCTTTCGGAAAAGAGGAATTTTAAAGGCTCATATGGTAAAATTCAGGGTCTGGTGGCGTAGTGGTTACGACAAAGTAGAACTGAAATGCCCCGGCTATTACTTTAGCGAACATTATAATAGTTTACTACAACTTTTATAAGATGTAGTTCGAAAGAATTACCGAATATTCGAATATCAGTTTTGCCATTCGTTTGCACCCGTAATATATAGCTATATAGCTACTGCACAAGTTCGGCAAACATCTGATTATAAATGGAGATTTTATCGAGTTCACAAGGTCAATTATTGCACTTTTGACTAATTCAAGGGTCAGATTCCCGTCGTGCATGTACGGATCTGGCTGGTTTTAAAAAGAACCATATGTTTATCTAGCGACTATATAAGTTTGGTAAACAACATATTATAAATAATGACTTTATGCAATGTTAAATTTGGGAAACAGAAGAGGTAGCTTTCGTACACATTGACACATTAAGGGCTATAATTTTGGAAAATGATTCGATATGGCTGCTAGTCAACTTGGTCGTCAAATTATTCACGAAAACACTGTTATGAAACTATCCATGAGCACTGTTCAAATTCGAAGCGGGCATGGGTTAAGCACGCCTAATAGCAGAATCCCTTTATGATTGCCAGGTTGTGAATGTGGCATAAAATGAATGTTTTTTTCGAAAGGAATACAAACCTGGGCCTCCCTTTCAACAACATTGGCGACATCCTGAACAGCATTTGTACGCATGTATTCAAGCGCTGCCCATCGGGCTTCCTTGAAATGCTTATCCAGCGATTTTGATGGAAGAGGCAACTGTATATCTTTTGTTCTGGATCGAAACATGTTCATGCATTCGTCTTTCACTCTCCCATTTTCGATTTTAGCAACCGTTGAAAATGCATCGTCAACATCAGGCACAGCCCCCTTTGCAAAAGCGTCCACATACTTTCTGGTAAGTGTTGCAAACACTGCAAAAACGAACTTATTGTATGTCTATGGTTTTCGAGAAAAGTACAGTGCCATGCATAAGCTTATGCTAGAAACAATTAATTAGGAATTAAGGGTTTGCATCAATGTACAATTGACTGACAGTATTAAAAAAATCCTCGAGTGCCTTATTCATATAAGTTGACATCCGAAAGTTATTTCACTAAAGTCGTAAAGTTTTAACGCAAAGTTATGCAATCATTTATACCGCGACACACCATCTGTCAGGGAAAATGACAAAAATCTGACAGCATCACACCGTCTTACCTCACACAACACAACAAATAATAAGTAAAACGACGGCTATACTTTAACTAAATTCGGATAATGATGCGTTCATATGATTAAAGATTAGTTTTGAATAATTTAGTACACGTTTCCGATCAGCCCTTCACTTAAGGTTAACATTCGCTCAGATATGATTAGAACTGTTTCGTATCTGTGTTATATCTTTGCGATTACAAAGCAAGCGTAGTTCAGTCATAATATGACATGAACTCACACTAATTGCAACATAATTTCTTTCAACTGGTTTATTCACCTAAATATGTCCTGTATATTATACAAAAAGTCCTAAGGAATCCAAGTGGTGGAAAGTATTGAAACATACGAAAAGCGGTGATAGCATTTTTCCCGTTAGCAACCATGTTGAAAAAGGTGAATTTTGCCATATGCTTGTATGATGCTCACATTTATGATTCAATTATATCCACAATCTACCAGACACTTTGGTTTATATAAGACATGAAGCTGGGTGCCGCGCATTGCATGTTTCGGTTTTATTTTCCGGTCAGCTCCTTCTTTTACACTTCGCTGATAAATAAAAGTATTAGCACGAAAAACAAGATTTAAAAGATTTTCAAGACACATTTTAAAGGCAGCCATGTACGTTCATACCTTCTGTACTTTATAGACTGTTTTAAACTGTTGTTACAATATATTTCTAGCTTCCTGTCATTGCATTACGTTTGAAAACTTATATAAGTCCTTACAACACTTTGTATTTTGTGTGTCTATTGTGCCAGATAGTCAAACTGTTCGGATACATACGATCTAAGTCTCATTTTTTGGAACATTTGATTAAAATGTATGCTCAATTGTGTTATAATAATCCACTGATAATTGTATGGTAACTACTTCGTGACTTTTCAAGATTTTGATACATTTGTTTACTTTATAAATGATTTAGATAACCTTTTTTGGAATTTCTGAAAGAAACTTTACATGGTCTTCTATTTATAAGTTTATAGTTTTATTGCAGCATTCACATTATTTTCATTTTGGATGAGGCCAGTAATTTGCAACTCATCTTAGACAGGTCTAATGAAAGTTTTGTGAACTGACACAAAACAGTATGAATAGTCATGATGTTTTTTATTGCAGTGGCATCACATCCTGAACAATGAGTGACTCTCAAAGGTGTGCCATTTGTAATGACCATACAAAGAGAGGTGAACAGCTAGCATCTACCCTGACTGTGAAGGGGAGTGACATGATATTGACATCTTGTAATGAAAGAGGAGATGCCTGGGCAGACATAGTGAAAGGTATTGTGTTTCATGTGCATGACCTGCATGCTGCAGACGCAGTGTATCACCAAGTGTGTAGCGTCAATATCCGTACTAAAAAGCAAATGCCAGCAGATCATCGCCGGACTAGCGAAACTGAGGTCAAAAATCAAAACATGGTCGGCCACAAGAACAGGAAAAAGTTGATACCTTTCTTGAAGTTGCGAACTTCTTTGAAGAAAATGACGACTAACAGATCACGATCAATGATCGTGTTACCCGGATGGGAAACAATCTCAAAGGCTCAGAACTTTAAGCATATGGCTACAGTCATATCAAGTCCAAATTAAAGGAACATTTTGGTAACAGAATCATCCAAACTGACATTAATAGGAAGGCGAATGTGCTTACCTTCAGAAGCACAGCCAAAGCGATCCTGAATGACTTTTATGCTTACATGAAAGCTGATCCCGAAACAGAGAAGAAGCAGATCATCGAAACTGCTGCCAAACTCATCAAAGATGACATCTAATCAGTGGAAACATCTCTTGATGTATATCCTGACTGTGACACACTGAAGTCTGAAAAGGATGCCATCAATTTTCTTCCAGAAAGCCTCAGACTTCTACTAAAAGGGTTGCTTGTGGGCAAAAACATCGGCATGAAAACTGCCTCTATTGGACAAGCAATCATGTATGCGACCCGACCAAGAGGTATTCTGGCACCACTGCAAATTGGGTTAGGAATCCAGGTTCACCACCACTTTTAATCACGCTTCTTGGTCGATACTTTTCACCAGCTTGGATTCTGCTGCTCCTACAAAGAGGTGCAGACTTTTTTGAGCAATGCTGTAGTGTCACATAACACTGACACTCCTGGCTTCTCTGGTGAGTTCATCCAGTACGTCGCTGACAATGTGGACCACAAAATTCGAACTCTCGATGGCAACAACACCTTCCATGGCATGGAGATGATTGCTGCTGTAACATCAGCCACCAAATCCACTAATCCAATCCTCCGAGCAAATGCCACCCCTCATGACATATCCATGGCGAGTAGAGTTCCGATCCTGTTCCACAAGGAAGAAGGTCAGGGAACAGACACAGTGACGTATCAAAAGCTTGCCATTATGGAAGCACAAGACCCAACAGCAGACATGGAAGACACCCATCCTGTTTGCCTCACCAAGGTCGGCATGGTCTGTGATGATGCAGTTTGTAATGCATGGCAACCATCCAGGGAAATCATCCTTCGTCTTTCTCCCAATCTCCCAATGATTGACATGAATCCCAGTGACGCCACATGCATCTTCTCCACACTTAAGTTTGTAAGTGAGCATGCCCGCCGCCATCATGTCAAACCGATCATAACTTTAGATCCACCACTTTGGTGGAAAGCCCTGATGATCATTTCTGCTGAGCCAGAAGGAAACGACTTGAACAACATAGTCCTGAGACTTGGAGGCTTCCATACTGAGATGAGCTTCTTGGGGGCCATTGGACATTTAATGGCTGAATCTGGGTTACAATAAGTTATGGAGCTTATCTATGCAACCAATGCTGTGGGGCATATGGTGGCTGGGAACGAAATTTCACGGGCTGTGCGTGCACACCTCCTTGTCGACGGAGTTCTCAATGCAATGATTGCATCTGATGCACTTGATGTAGCTCTCCCTCAGCAGCACGGAGAGCCAGAATATACAAATGTCCTACCTCAGCCTCGAGAGCCAGAAGATGTGGCACCCCTCAGCACCCTGAAGAGACTGACGATGTGGATCTCCCTAAGCAGCCTGAAGAGCCAGAAGATTCAGATTCACAGGAAATCATTGATGTTCACATGACATCAGATGAAGATACTCTAGCTGGAGATGTAATGGGAAACCATGATATCGATGAAGTTGCTTCTCTCTATGCATATGTGATGGAGGGATCATTGCCTGCCGAGGAGGCTTGTTGATGTTTTACTCAGAATAAAGCAACTGCCCAGAAACAACACCGATTTCCTGAAATCCTCTTGTAGGACTGCTGCCCAGTGGTTGTAGTACATGGATATGGTAGACATACTACGCAAGTTTCTGAGCAGAACGTACCGGAAACTGGGCACTGCATATTGCGGCAATATCAGAAATGCTTCCTTTCATGGCAGCATCTGGGCACAATCTGTATACGAAATCTGCTCGGATCTATGTGCAGCAGATGTGCAAGCTACAGGTGGAACATCCATATGTCTACCAGAGATTTGAAGAGGGATACCATGTTGTCAGAAGAAGTGATCGACTATGAACTGGCCTCTCAGTAGATCTTATCATCGAGCAGGTGCTGATGAGGAGTATGAAGACCAGTGGTGGCTTCACAAGAGGACGAGGTATGACCGAGCGGAAGCGTGTAACATGGCTTCTGGCTATGCCAGCTTGTGCTAAAGTCAACAATGCCATGTAAGAGCTAACAGGAGTCAACTGCAACACTGGTGAGCAGAACAAGGACATGACAGATGCAAGACAAGCACGTGACATCGAGGACACACAAATAGTTCTAAACTATCTCCTTGAAATAAACCCCTTCTGCTTAGATGCAAGCTTGCGAAGTGTCTCGACTGGGGTCCATGCACACATTACTGTAAATGTTGACAAAGCAAAGACCATCGGGAACACCATCTTGGCCAGGATGGATGGGCAAACCATTGCTGAGTTCTCATTCAAGAAGAAGGATCAGGCAATCATCTTGAACCCTCAATCATCAGTGAAAATTGGTGGCGAGGTAGTACAGGTGGATCCTCAACTTCTTTTCCAGCGACTCACAGTCATCCATAAGCACTGTTTGACATTACACTGTTGCTTCGACAGCCACATAAACCAGTGCTAGCTGATGCCATATGGGACCTCCTCACACCTGACCTTCCAGGGATCACAGGCCAAGTTCAGTATGTGTTGGATGGTCGAGCACTTGTTCAACGCATCCCATAGACACGTGCATCTACATACAATTGCATATGCAGGTTGTACACTGAGTACGTCACGAGGAAGTATGGAGAGGCAAGTGTTGTGTTTGATGGTTATGAGGGCACATCTACGAAGAACATGGCGCATCAGAGACGAGGAGGTGGAAGGACTGGAGCAACCGTGACTTTTGATGAGGAAATGCCTGTTACCATGAAGAAAGAAGAGTTCCTCGCGAACAGCACAAATTAGCAACAGTTCATCAACATGCTCAGTGGTCATCTGCAGAAGAATACCTGTCAGACTTTTCATGCCCCAGGTGATGCTGATCTCCTCATAGTACGGAAAGCAGTGGAGTCTGGCACCACAACAAACACTGAGCTTATTGGTGATGATACAGATCTGCGCATACTCCTCATCTTCCACACCAACCTCGATACGCATGATATCTTCTTCCAACCTGGGCCAAAGAAGAGCACGAAGAATCCACCTGTCTTGAACATAAAGGTTCTCAAGCAGCAGCTTGGTCCCAGTTTCTTCACTCACATGCTCTTCATGCATGCGATCATGAGGTGTGTCATGACATCCCGCCTCTATGGCATTGGTAAAGGAGCTGCCCTAAAAAAATCATAACCAGTAATGACTTCCGTCTGTAAGCTACAGTGTTTGGCACATCGTCAGCATCCACAGCAGATGTCGTGGCAGCATGTGAGGATGCTTTGGTGTGTTTGTGCAGTGGGAAGCCTGGGGAGGGACTAAACTCACTAAGGTACAATCGTGAGAATCGTTTTTGTGAGAAGGTGGCAACTAGCTCTTCTTATGTACAACCACAGAGCCGACCACCTACCTCAGCAGCAGCAAAATATCATAGTCTCCGAGTGTAATACCAAGTGCAGCAGAGAAAAGGAACCGTTAATAATCTTCTGCCACAAGACTAGGGATGGAAAGAATGTGATGGTTTGCTTTATCCTGTCCAAACCGACTTTCCACCAGCACCACAGGAACTCCTGCAGGTCATCTGATGCAGCTGCAAGACAGATTGCAGCAACCTGAGGTGCACATGCAAGAAGCATAACAGTAAGTGCTTTGTTGTATGTAGCAACTGCAAAGGATCAGGGTGTGGTAATTAATTTCAGGAAACTGAATGTGAGAACGGTGAATTTGACGATCATGAAAACAGTGACTGAGCAACCAGACAATGTTTGACATCTTAACAATTTATGTTTTCCTACTATAAAGTAAAACTGAATTGTCTTGAAATGTTGTTTTCAAAACAAACAACTTTTTATATTTATAAATTAGTATTGTGTTGAACATCAAAGAACATATATCAGGTCTTTATAAGTGGAAGGTCTTATCTGATGGCAATGGTCCTCTCACTAATAAACCCATACCACTTTCCTATGCTAATACGTGTTTAGCTATCAATATATCGTTAGAAAGTCGTTAAATAACCTATTATAAAGTAGCAAAAAGTGGTACCAGAGTAGGACTTATTTTTTAATACTTTCTAACACGTGGATTCCTTAGGTGTTTTTTGGTTATATATGACACTTTTATGTACTAAACTCTTGTCAGATATTTTGTTGCAATGTGTGTTGGTTCGGGCCTTATTTGTCACAAATGACTGTTCCAGCGGGGATCAATTCGAAATTAGCTATTGTGAGCAGGTGGGATGCAAGGGGATGCAACAATATCTTAAATCCATGAACACTTTTCAAAATGACACATATTCTTATATTGGTTAATAAACCAGATAACCGAGTAAAGGTCATTAAGATTTATCCAAATATTAAATACTTGCTCTACAAACCCAATAGAACGCAAAGAAGCTAACTGTAAGTGTTAGTGTAAGATCGTAATATATTTCACTGAGTGAGTAACAAAAGTTATATTGGTGAATGGCATAACCACGAATGAAATATTTACTTTTGGTGTTCACGAGGTGAAATATATTGCGATCCTACACCAAAACAAAACAAAACCTTTTGATGTTATGCCTAAAAAGGATTTCAAATGACCGTTTGTAAATTTATAGAACTGATGTCGTTAAATTTATGTCCAAGTTCTGTACGCGCTGATGTCTAATTTGGAATTCAGAGCGGGCTACATGTTCTAAACAGTGGAAAAATATCAAAATGTTATTTCAATGTTTGAAACAGTGAATACTAATTTTTATTTCACTTTTATCCTTTTCCATATGCAACAGTTAAAAAATACAGCACGCCGTATTGACAAACCTGTATCACCATTCTGTCGTTTTCTGATTCAGTATTATGCTAGTACGGTGTGTAGTCTATAGGAACTACCTGCGTGTCTTTAAAAAAAGCATGACAAAAATAACTGTTAAAACCTGTCAAATTTTAGACACACAACATAACCCAATTTTATTCACGCCACCAGTAGCATGTAAATATTCTAAAATTCATATGTGTTCGTATTATTATATTTAAATTTCTGAAATTACTTACTAGGTCCGTTGACTGGTTTGCTAACTTGGAGTTGCTTTGGTTCCTGCCTGTAGATATATGACACAAAAAGTGTTGCAACGGTCTGAAATCTTGGCGAAAGGTTTTGAAATTTAAGGCTATCTAGGTTGTCCAAAGTATCAGCATCTCCAGGGACAGGCAACGCAAAACATTTCCGTTTTTCCTGTGGAAAGAATTTTCGGATGCACTCCCGGGGTTTGTTAAAAGAAGCATTTTTTTCCGGTTTATTTTCCAGGCCTTCTTCAAGGTATTCGTCTGGTGTTAGCTGCCTTTTTCCTTTAATAAATTTTAGCGAAAAATCTCTCAAAGCGAGCACAAACCCAGGAAGGATGCTTTGCAAAAGAAGGTTATTTTCATCACATCTTCTGCCAAATCTGATGCTTTTGGCCATTTCAGTCACAAATCTGTTCCGTTGAGGTTAAAGTATATTGAAATACATGTGTATATGTATTTGTTTCAGTTAGACTAAGAAGACATAAACTAGCCAATATAACTAAATATTGTGCCAGTTTTCTTGATCTTATTTTGGAGAGGCTAATAATAAAACCAAAGTTATGAAAATGTATTTTGAAATAAAAAAGGGTACCATTTGCGATATACAGCTTCACAAGTCCATGGCCAAAGTGAATAACGATGGTGTACAATGATTCAATACAAACTACAGGGACAAGCCTGGTAGTCAAACATTCAAAAAATAAACCAAGTCACGAACTCAAATGGTAAAAAACCTAGTGCACTAGTGTATAAACAACACATACACAAATATACACACAACATGAAGTTGTACGCATTAACAATCATCTGTGTGTTGATATGTTAACTAGGCAACAAAGAGAGTTTGTAAAGAAAACATGAAACAATGTTAAGACATAGAGGTTATTTATTTAGTCCGATGTAAGATCGTATTTCATTTCACAAGTTGCCATACTGTTTTTCATTTCACGAAAAACGCAGCATATTTTATTTTTCTATGATCACGAGTGAAATGGAACTCGACCTTGCTCTGGGATCAGAAAAATCTCTATATATTTAATGCCTTTCTCGTGCCATCAAAACCTTTTAACAAGTGCAATAAAATTTAATGCTTTAAAAAAACGTTTTATTCTAAATTGTATCAATACAATCAAAAGTAACTGAATCATTCCTTTTTTCTGGCTGTTAAAACAATTATATTTGCAATTTTAAACTTATATATATATCGTATTTCTGCATCATTTGTGGTTGAAAGAAAATAAGGCGAGTTGAATAATGGTTGCTGTATTTTATCATACGAAAAGTTCCTTCCCTTGCTATAAAATTTGAAACTGAAAAACTAGTTTTTGATTTATAAGGTATTGTTTTTATTTAAAAAGAACGAGGCTTATTCTAATAAACATTGATTAATGATTAAGTAATTCAGCCAAGTCTTAAATCCGAGGTTAAGGAAAATAATAGATAGTGGCTTTTATTCCTTTTAACGCCAAGTTTTACCGCGAAGGGATAATCCTCGAATAAGATAAAAGTTAAAATACGCTTAAAGTTAGTGAAATAATATCCTTCCCAAACAGTTTCAAGGTATTCAAGCATATGCTTGAATTAAACAATTATACGTGTGCTACTTGTTGGAAACATATTTTATCTGACATATTTGTATAATTCAGTATGTATTAACCGTTTATATTTGCGCTTAGCCTTTTAATATCAAAACCTTTGTGATAATTGCATTGGTGGGCATTTTATACTTACTGAACATATAATACACATGTTACTATAAATAGTAACATTTTACTATAGAAATTCGTTCCCGCAATAATGATTATCGTCTCTACTTGTGAGATTATCACGGTACGTCAGGGCGATTATGGCATACCTACCTGACGAAGACGAGAACGTGCACACTCAGACGTCATTTTCAGGAAAATAAAATGGCCGCCGTATACTTGGTAGGCAAATATTATTAAAAGCTTTAAAGGGATTAAAATGGAAAAATCGGTGCAATAATAGTGAAATTAGTTATTACCAATAATGAAACCTTCCGTGTCTCAGTAACGAGTACTACCCGAAACCGTACCGGATGTTTACATTTGGTAAATGTCATTAAGCAGTGAGACAAGGAAATGTTTTGTTGAAACGTTTTGTTTTACTTTATTCGCTGAGAAATGTCAATTATTCCAGCGAAATGGCTAAGGTCATTCAAGCCGAGATTCTTATGAAACTGCTCCTAAGCTTGATCGACCCTAGCTGTGCTCACCTCTTGAAATGAACATCTCAATCAGCCGATGTAAAACAGGAAATATTTGAAAAAAAATGCAGGCTTATTTTGAAAACACGTACGAAAAGGTTTGCTATTTTGATTTCCAGTCACTCGTTTTTTTCGCAGCTAATGCCATTCAAAAACATTTTGTTATATCTCATTTTTAAAACTTTCAGACTAGATCTACATGCTAATTATATGACATATTCTTCATTATTCCACCAGATCATGTTTTTAGATCCATTTAAATCATTGACAAAGGACAAAACATATGTATTATACAGGATAATACATGGTTGGCCATGGCTTTTGGTTGATAATTGCCCCAGTGAAAATAATTGCCCGAGGGCTTTAGCCTTTTTATTCATTCCACTTATCTTAAAGATTTGCTATTATTATATGAGACAGACGTTCTACAATGTTAGTTTATAGTTACAAATTGTAGAACATTAGACCAGAATATTCTCAACATGCAAACTATCTGGTGATAAAATTATTTTTTTGCGGTGAGCCCCTCTATATTTATTAACTGCGAGAGCAATGCAATTATAAATGTGCTGGAAAATGTTGACTTGTAACAGGTAAAGTTTAGAATGACATTCTGACAACTGAGTATTGCTCGTCTTGCGGCATGACAAGATCATATAAGGTGTGTATTTTGTGGCATTCAAGGGATAATTTGTCTAGGAACTAAGGTTTTTCAAACTAGTATTACAGATGTAGTCATACTAGTTTTTACCCTCGAAGAATTCGTTTTTCTGTATTTACGTCTAATAAAGATGGATTCTCATAATGTGTGTTTCTTAGAGTCTGCTAAAAATAAAGGGATGCATTCGTATAATATGAAACTTTGTCCACTTTTCAAAAACATGTTAAAATGCTCGAATCGAATGTTTTCACACATTTAATACGTTTTCGCAACTTTACTTTAAAATATAAACTTGAATACTTTTCCAATGATTATCATGGAATATCTTTATCAAATTTAAAAAGTAAGCAGAAAAAAAAAGTTGTTAAATCGAATTAGTATATATCCAATATGTTAGCGAAAGGATACGTGAGTTTGTTAACAGCATCCTGGTCAAACGCTCCCTTCATGTTGTACACAAGGGTGCTGCACAGCAGTGTAGCAAGGGTGAAAATGCGGTTGTCGTGGTTTGAATCCCCCTGAACAAAAGAATGTAATGTAAAATGCATTCATTTTTGACATCAGAATAGAATAAGTCATCCTTCTCAGTCATATTAGCTCTGCGTTTCTTACTGTCCCTTTCTTACGGTTAAGTGGTATATCATAGATTGTGGTAGATTATTGTGCAGTTTTCAGATGCAAAATTATTTTTATTTTTGCACCGGAAGCGTAGTTTATTTATTTCTCATCTAGTATACATATGTATAATATGTTGAACACAAGGTTTATAGATTGTTTACTATATGCAACTCACATATCTCTAACTGTTATACCCATAGTAACGTAAAAAGATGCCTCATTATGATACACATACTATTATTCACAAAGCATGCTTACAAAACATCCAAACAAACAAAAGTTAACAAAAAGGATATTTATGTTTGAGATTTAAATAAAGGCTCATATCGGCCAGTCTCCATTCTTTAAGGTGCAACGCCATATCGAAACGTTGCCAAAGCTAATCTATTTAAGCGTCGCCGTGGTAAAAATAGGTTCAGACTCATAACGTTTGCTTGTAAGACCTATGTTAAAACTTATGTAGCAAAATGCCCCGTCGCTAACACCTTTAATTAATTTCATATTCTCCTCTTGAAGGGCGATCTGCCTGCAAACTCCCTGATATATAACGTTATGATGCCGAAACGCATCGATAATTGACATATACATAACGGCTAACGGCCACAAGCTGTGGATTGCTGCAGTCGATCAAGGGTTGCTAAAACGGGGTTACAGGGAGGTGCAACCACACGACGTTCAGGTGTGCGTTTTTAAATTGTATATATTGCTTTAACCTCAATCAATTGTGTGAAATACTACAATTTAACTCGTATAACACCAAGGCATAGGGCTTCGCAGCTTCAAGGCATAGTCCTAGCCACAAAATCTTGACACCAATAAATATCCATCTTAAATTAAGTATAATTAAGCATAATAAAGATAAACCGACTTATCTTGAAATTTAGCTCTACGTTGTGATTCAAGATCCCGTTTTTTTGTGTGTATGTATTCTTAAATAGCTTTATCACGTGGTCTTCATATCGGCAAATCGTGAATATTTGACACCCGAGTGGTATTTGTTAGATTATTTTACACTGTTCATGTAAAATTGTACTTTACTTCCTAAATCAGCAAAGAGGGTTAAAGTGTTTGCGGCAAATTCTTAACAATTTAACATAATTATTTGGTAATGAATAGTTGTATCGTTTTTGTCTTTAACCAACGCAGATGTTAACCAAAATGCGATTCTCATTGTAGATCATGTACTAAATTTCAAAGGCCTTTAGAAATAGCCTACTGTCGACTGCCTTGTGTTGTCAAACTAATAATGTCAATGTTTAGTTATACATAATTAAATTTCGATATACACTAATGTTTATAGTGGGCATTCTCTTTCTCTGTCACCCCCCCCCCCCTCATTCATTCTTTCTCTCTCTCTCTCTCTCTCTCTCTCTCTCTCTCGCTCTCTCTCTCTCTCTCTCTCTCTCTCTCTCTCTCTCTCTCTCAGATCCCATTTTCGTAAAACGGTCAGTTTCTCATCTTTAAACTGAAAGTTTCAAGAGGGAACACCCATCATTTAATGCTTAAGCAATTTGCGGGTGCGTTTTTTTTTTGGGGGGGGGGCTTGTATTTGTGTATGTTATGTTAATATGTTTGTGTGTCTAATTAATTGTCGTTTCGACCATTCACTTGTTCCCCTAAACATGGAATACCTTTTTGTTTAACTACTGGGGTTGAACCTGTATTTTTATTGTATTATTGTGAATTCCCTATGCTTACCTTTTCAATGTCTTCCAATCCTTCCGTGTCCAGAAGTATAAGAACAGTGTCCTTCTGTTCAGGGTGGACACTGCACCAAACCCAGATGCCTTTCGTTGTTGACTCTATCGTGTCACCGAGTGCAAAACCTGCATTATATAGATGCTATATTATTTGTTGATTAAATATTATATACAATTACCTTTAAAAAAGGAATCTACAGGGACGTTCTCGTGAGTCAGAATAAGTAAACGCTTGCTGAAAGACAACATGATAAAAGCCCAACGAACACTAAATGAGACACACAATGAGTATCCGTTAATTATCTTGCAGTTGTGTTTGAAAATTACTGTCTTCCACAACCACAAACTTCTAGAAATGACCATTGGTCTAACACAGAAAACGTGTTTTAATCATTGTTGTTTACACAAAATATTTTTTTATTTAATACTCCTTCTTTCGTAGATCACCGCATACACTGAGATACAATAAATACCTTCGTGTGCGCCAGCAAGCCGATTCATCAAATATGATTTTCCTGTTCTATATAACCCTGCAATTGCCACGATGACACAAGGTTTGTCAATGCGGGAAATCTCGTCAAGGACATCATCACATACTTCAAGTATATTTTCATCTCTCGCGCTGATCAGACATTGAGGCTTTTTGAAGACGCTGGAATCGTGCGGCGACAGATATCTGAATAAGACAATGTTTTCAGATAAAGCTTGACTGATGTTTTTTTTTTTTTCAAATCGATGTATTATATTTCACCTTTTCGCAAATGAATGATTCAAGAAATTTTATTACTGATCTATCTGAAAAGCGAATGATAATTCTGCCACAAATCTTATATTTTTTAATCAGCATTTTTGTTTGTTTTGTATTTTGTTTAATCATTAGGGAACCATTTATTTTATTATGAACAAGAGTAAATTTAAAGCACTAGCTTTTATTATTTATGTGGGAAGTTTATCTATCGATTTCATGATTTGCTTGACTGACCACTAAACTTGAATATCACTGCACTATCAACAGGACCGGACTGTTTGATCGGTCAGTTAGATCACTACACAGTAGACCATATCAAGTTAACGGAGAACAGGGTTTAGAGGGAGAACTACACTTTCAGTTGAACGGGCGACCTGCAAAAGCCATGTCTTTGTAAAGTAAGATGAGCTGTGAAGTAATAATCTAAAATGTTATAAAACACCTGACACAATTTTCATTACATTCTTATTTTGTTGAATTATCATTGCTGAGTGAGATAAATATGTTTAAAACAATATATTTTCAAAAGTTATCAATACTTCATTCCATTAGTAATTAAAGATATATAGTTATATTTTCGGGAATTTGTTATGCATTGACATATATTTCAATGTTTGTGTTGTTTCTTCTAGACTTTTATGTGATATTTATAATTTCGATATGAATTGTACTCTTGTACATACTATCATAAATTTTACGTTGAATCAATTATCTAGGTCATTATAGCTCGCAATATTCTTAAGTTATTGTCAAGTATAAATGTCTTTGATAGTTAGGAATTACATTATTATAGCTTCCTATAAATCATCAGGTTACTTCGGAGTACTGTTGGTATACGGCGGGCAGCGACATAACAAACACTAGTGGGAATTCGTACTTCCGGTCAGTGTAGGCGGAACGTCAGCGTAGAGCATGACGTTGATGTTGGAAGTTTCTTTGTCACGGTGGACTCAATGGCAGATGACGCTTTGTGGTCGTCGGCTAGGCAAGTTTCGATTGACTTCATCATCAATTGACGTCGATGGACGTGAAAAGCGGAGCCCGTGACGCTTTGTGATCGTCAGTGTCTCCGTCGGTTGGGTTTATGTGAGTTTCGACATTCGTATGACATCAGAGTATTGGGATAGGGGACGCTGTGTGATCGTCATTGGTTTGTTTCTTGACGTCGGAGTGTTAAGAATCTCGTAGATTTTTCATGCCTGTGTCGGCATATTATGCCGCTTGTTAAGTGTATCAGGATTGACCACATTTAGTACTAAAGAAGTGACTAGAATTACACAGATGGACAGTTTATTTAACAAAAGGAAGCATAATTATTGTTTTGATGTTTCATTTTTCTTTGATATTTTTATTACGCATAGGAACTGATTAACCGGCTCGAGCGATTGGAAGGTCACGTTAACGCTGATATAAAGAAATTAGACATCAAACAGAAGGTTGAGTGTTATAACTGTCATAGGCAAGGTCATTACTCACGAGTGTCCGGACCGGAAGAAGCGGAGGGTTAACACAAGCAGACCGGTATCAAACCAGAATAAAAACCATTTAAAAGGGCTAGGGACCGCCCCGAATGGCCTAGGGTAGGTCAAATTCAGCATTAAAACAGGCTTTAATTTTACAGCCATACCGCATCAAGAATACGTTGAGACTACAACGGTAGGGAGTGAATGGGCCGTGAGGAGAAACTCTATTGCAGATGGTGTATATGTACGAGGATCTGTTGACGTAGTGCCGGTCACGTTCACGGTGGACAGTGGCGCTTCACGGACGATACAATCTACACGTACATACGAAGTTATACCGAAGGACAAGTGGCAACCATTAGATAGGACGTACTGCTTAGAGGGTGCGGGGGTTAACCCGATTAGGAAGACAGTTAAAGCCAAATTCGGCCGGTGTGGAAGACGACGCTCTACTGGGGTATGACATATTAAGTGGAGGGAAGAGGGTCCCGCAGAAATTCTGCATAGCCAAAACAAAATACTTTTAGAGGGAGCTGAGGTGGCGGTTTTTCAGAAGAGGCCTGACAGGAAAACCAGACGGGTAACTGTGACTGATGACAGCAGCGTCCCTTGACTCGCAGAGTCGTTGATAAGTGTATATGTGGAAAGGTACGAAGAAGATGATACCGTAAAGGCTGATTTTATTGTAGAGCCAGTAGATAACTTTAGGGATAACTATCCATTATAATGGCCACTTCTCTAGTGAATGTAAAGTAGGCACAAGTTGTAAAGTCAGAATTATGAACCCGTACCCAAATGAGTTCTTGTTGCAGCAGAATGCGGAAATTGCGAGAGTCGAAAGGGTTGAACGATTGGTCAGTGTGGTAGCAGCAGCTGAGGACGACAAAAGTAAAGAAAACATGACGTCGGTTGGAGGGATTAAGCTAGAAGAGAAGTCATCACCGGCCAAAACCAATTTACCAGGGCAACGGAAGCGGAAAACCGAAACATCTCGTCGATTTGTACAGGAAGTACACGACTAGGAAGTCTGACTATGAAAAGAGCGTTCCGGTCTCACCCAGAAGCACCAACATAGCTTTTCCAAAGTCGAATGGGACCTGGGACTAACGCGTTTGACCGAGCACGTGATTTAGACGGACAACGCCCCGCCAATGAGGCAGTGGCCGAGGCGCGTCCCTTTTGCATATGCAGCGGAAGAGAAAAAGGCCATAGACAAACTGCTTCATAAGGGGGTTATTTGGAAATGCACTTCACCATAGGCGTCGCATATTGTTTAGTGCGAAAGAAGAACGGTTCTGTAAGGTAATGCGTAGACTACCGCCAGGTTAAGGCGCTGGTAAAACCGGACGGTTTCCCGCTCCCTAGAGTTCAAGACTGTTTAGACGCAGTCGCAGGAGCAACATGTTTTAGCAAATTTCGATCTGACAAGTGGATACTCAAAGAAGATGCCCCAAAGAGCGCTTTCTGTTGCAAATACGGGCACTTCAAAATGACACGTGTGCCATTTGTTTGAAACACTTTAGCTCGTACCTACCAGCGCAAGATGGAGATTGCGCTGCAGGATTCCCAGTGGGAAACATGCCTGGTGTACATCGACGATATTATCGTCTATGATACCATATTTGAAAAGCACATTCACCGGAAGGAACAAGTCCTAGATTACATGCAACAGGCGGGGTTGAAGCTGAAAATGTAACATGTTGCAGCACAAGGTACCTCAAAGCACCAAACATGTGAAACGGTGTGTAGCCACAGCCTCTTATTATCGAAGATTCGTAAGGGACGTTGCCACCATGGCCCGACCCCTAACGGAACTTAACAAGAAGGACCGGAAGTTTGAGTGGAGAGATGCTTTTTAGACCGCCTTTGATATTTTAAAAAGAGCATTGACTGGACTAGAAGTAATAACGTATCCCTTGAATGAAGGGGATATCTCTCCCTAGATACGGACGCCTATGCGGTTGGGATAGGCGTGGTCTCCTTCCTTTATGGAGTCCTTCCGCCAGTATCTTCTATGCCGCCATTTTGTGGTACGCACAGATAACCAAGCTCTAGTCTGGCTGTTTAAGCTCAATAAGACTACGGGAAAATAGAAAGGTGGTTGGGAATTCTGTCCCCCTATGACTTCGCTGTTGAATATCGTAAAGGCCAATACCACGTCAACGCGTACGGTATGAGCAGTTGTGAATATCCGAGGGAGTGCCAGTGCCACCACGAGTGAGCCGCTCAAATACAGGCCCTGTGCGAAGTGCCGCCGGCGGGCGGAAATTATGTGCAACTCGGTGTTTCAATGCGGAGAACCGGAAGTAAGTGTGTCAGATGGTTTAGGAGATATCCGAGTATGCATGGACACTGACGTTGCGCCAGAAACTCCGATAAGAGCGAAAGTCACTGCTACGCAGACACTATACTCGGGTTTCGAAGGAGACGTTACGAACGGCGCAGCTGAAGGGACTGGAGCCCCGTCAAACCATATTGTATTATAAACTGAGACCCAGGTACCAGCTGTAGCCCGAGCACTGACGGGCGTTGACGAAGATGGGGCTAGCCGATTTGATCTAATTGAAAGGATATCACGAATGGCGTGGAAAAACTCGTGTAGTCTTACTGAGCTGGGAAAGCTGCAGAAAAAAGGACGTGAGCATTGGGCCGGTTTCATTATCTGGGACAGTTTAAGGACCGTTGAGTCCGTGGTCTACCGTAGCTTTTGCGAACTAGACCAGACAGATTACTACACGCAGCCAATCGTGCAACGCCTATTTAGGGAGGAGAATATTAGAGGAGCCAATGAACCAGTCACTGCCGGATATATGGGGGTTAAACGAACCAAGGGTAAACTCGCACGGAATTATGATTGGTTCGTGCGCATATCCTGAAGGAGCACATACCTATAAACCAGGTCCCGTTCCACTGTCTGCTGTTCCAGTTCAGATGCAAGGACATTAACACGCTTACAGATCACGTGAGCAGGTATTCACGACATGTGAGGCATGTACAAACATGAGAAAACCAACAAACTACGCACAATTCCTAATTAAAGGAAAGCGACCCATTCACATTACAAGTAACGACATGTTTCAGATTGCAGATTGCTTGACAAAAGATCTGTTGAAGGACGACTCCGATATTGAAAACGGAAAAATAGGTATATAACCCTCCTGGATGAAGCCTGGGGCACAGGCAAACACGCGCGGACCAGTAGGCGCCAAGGGGTATGGAGCAGGCATAACCAGCTTATACAGGTGTTGGAATTCGGAGTAAATGTTGGTCGGACATTCCAAGAGCTACGCCCAGCCAATAGGACAAATAATGTCTCCTACGTCGGAAGACCCCGGCCGATAAACCCAGTTAGAACTGCCCCGGACAACGTCGTTTCCGAGGAATGGAAGCTCCTTTACCATCCATTGCAAAGCTGGAAACTTCTACTGTATATATCTGATGTTGACATTTGCTGCTTATATTTATTGCCTTTACTCCAAAACAACATAAAACATTCATTGGCGTCATTATCTTGTGGAAGCGGGTACAACTTTACTCCCGAAACAACTGAGTTGCCTCATCCACAAGGGGAGAGGTAAATACGGTGACAAAGTAAACCTGTACTCCGTAACCGGAGTGACGGAACACCCTGGCCAGAGCGAAGTGTAACTTGGACACGCCCAATTATAAAGCATCGTCTAACCACTGGAGCTAGGTCTGTTTAAGGGATAATGGGCTATTTGATGGAATAAATGAAAATTGATGCAACGACGAAACATTGGGAAGCACAAAAAAACAATGCACTCAAGTTTAGAAAATAAGTCACTTATTCCGTTTTGCAATCTTTCTCATTTGATATTATTTTATGATGAAGTAATAGACAAAACACTTTATAAAACTTTGTCTGATTTGTATTATATAACATAAATTGGCATGTGATACGTGTTTAATATGATAATTTGTTTTTCTATGAGTACGATAAAAACTAGGGATTATTTAAACATGTGGGAATATAAAACAAGCGCAAAATTATGCTAAAAACAATACAATTCAATAAAATAAAATATGTTTATTTCGGCTTTAAATTAAAAAAGTTTTTATTCGTATATAAATATTATATGGCAGCATGTGTGACATTGATATTGTCAACCCGTGAGCAGAATGTCACCCGAGGCGTAAGCCGAAGTTGACATTCTGTTTCGAGGGTTGACAATATCAATGTCACACATGCTGCCATATGATATTTATTTTATTATACCAAACAAAATTAAGTACATAAAAAGTTTTAAAATGTTTTTAATTCATTTAATTAAACAAGTTTAACAAGGTAAACAAAATATAACTTAAAAAAATACTATGTCTAGAACAAAATTCCACCATTAATTATGTTTATTAAAATTCCTTAAAAAACTGACAGTTCCTGTCGTCTGATGTGTTTGTGTACACATTGAATAAGGACGTCACTGCTGTATGTGTATAAAGGAGGCAAGTACGTCATGATTTAGCGAAAATATTGAGGCAGTTATTTGCCCTTATATGACATTCAAAATATCACTGCGGTCACATGACCTGACAGTGAATTTTCGCTTGGTCACGTGTCAAAAAGATTGAAAATGTTTCTGATAGTCAAAATATCTCTTTTTCGGGTAATGGGATTTTACCATTGTAGACAAAAGTGAGGTATAATAATGATAAATAACATATGAAAAGTGGTGAACATAACTTAACAAAGGGATGTTTTGTATAAAAACATATGCATGAGATGTTATTACATACATGTATATTATTTCAATAAAACAGTACAAAAAGGCAGACGAAGGTATACCTTCAGGTTAAATATTTAACTGAATATATTAAGTTGTTGGCAAAATTTCACTTCTCAATTTCGTTTCAAAAAATATGTATTTCGCAATATTCATTTGACTTTTTCATTTGGAGGAGATGTTTTTCAAAATCATTTAATGTAGGCCATCTACAAAAGTAAGGTTGAAACTTGTTTTTTCTTAGGTCCCTGTTTACAGGGCATTAAAGCAGAAAGTGAAATTCTGTTTCTTCAGCTGTCATTCAACAGACTTTACAAAGACGTTCGTTTCTTGGTGTACTATCATACCTCCCAGTCTCTATTGCTATTGTATGTGCAGACACTCTAAAAAAATTAAAACGACTCTATATTTTAAGACAGAAACATTGTCTATATAATTTTCTAACACGAAGGTTTGTTTAAACATACAATATGACTCTAATTTACGAGATTTATTTATATCGGCATACTATGATAAATAATACATATCAATTAATCGCTGTTTTATTTTCGATATTGGAAAATTTATCTCGTTTTGGTTAGTCCAAATTACTCTAAACCATGATCTTGTAGGATATTTTTAAGTTAGTGAGCCCAGTTGTTGCTACCATATGTAATAATATCATCCGAGTCACATTTAAGCATTGTATAAGATCGGCGAATAAGTTAATTTTTGTCAGATTTAAGTGTTTTAGGTCAATATTAAAGCATTCGGAGTTTACAGATAATTATCAACGGTTCACCATATAATGCGGACCTGTTAGTTGATTTTTTTAACATTTAATAACTTTCTTAGCATTTTGGTATGAATTAATTCCAAATCCGGGCACGGGTGCGAGCCAATAACTTCATTCCCAAAATGAAGAATCGATGAAACTAGGAAGTAAAATAACTTCAGCTTTTGATTTATAAGTAAATCAACTCAAAAATAGTCTATTTAGTGCATTTCATGCATGCTGAGCAACTGATTTTTGGTTTCGGTACAACTGTCCATTTTGGTATATATTAAAACCAAGATATTTAAACGTTTTAACTAGTTCCAGCGTTTCCCCATATAATTATTTTTGGTAAGTCGCCCTTTTCAAATATCATTACTTTTGTTTAATTTGTGTTTATTTTGAGCCCCCAAGTGTTGCAATAGTTTTCTATGTCTGTTAACATTGAATGAAACGACTGGGATGACTTTGCAAATCCGACTTGGTCGTCGGCGTAAAAATAAAAGGAAAAGATATCATCGGAAAACTGCTGTTTTACCCTTATTCTTAGTTCGAAGAAGGGTTTCTTAAGACGTACACACGATTTTACTGAGTTACAGTAAAGCAGTCACCATGCGGCTGTGGATATTTTCAGACACCAAATTATGCCACAACAAATTTCTTTCAATGGAATCAAAACAACATTCATAGTCGACGAACGCAGCATACAATTTGTCACCTGAATTAAGAACTTTATAAATTATTGATTGTAATATAAAAACAGTCTATAATTGACTTTCCTTTTTGAGACCCAAATTGGTTTTTACATATGTTTTGGTAAATCATGTAAATTTATTATTCGATTAAGCAACAATTGTGAATATTTTGTTATAAGTATTATTCCCCTTCTGCAAGATCTGGGTCACCCTTCTCATAGTCTTGTGTAATAATGCTCTTTCCCCAAGAAAAAATAACAATAAGGGAATGCAAGCCTTTAAACATAATTATGGATATAAATGGATTTGTCTGAATGTACATACGTTTTTGAAGACGGTGATTCTCTTTCAAAGGTTACTGGTTTTTGGCGTTGACCTAAAATGGAATAATCAAAACTTGAAAAGAAAAATCAGTACACAATACACTAAGGTGCTGATAATGTATGAAATATATTTCCAGATAGTATTACTTTTTTCACAAAAAAATGTACTCACCAGGTCTTTTCATAGATGGGGATTTACTTGGACCGTCGGTCAGTATGGTCTGAAATAGTATCGGACAATTTCATCATAAAAACTCAAAACACGATGGAATGGAATTGAGACAACACAAATACGTAATGTAGCTATACTTCTGTAAGCACGATGCAACGACTAAATGTAACAAAATCGTCTAATTATAACATACAGTGTTTTAAATATTCATAGAATTATTCTTTTAGTTGTTTTTTAATATAAGAGACGTTTGTTTGCATGATACATAATTTAACGACCTCCAATTTGTGTTTGCAAATCCTAGATTTCGCAAACTCAAGTAGCCTTTAAATACGCTGTAATCGAATACTGGCCTATAATTTAGTTAGAAGGCTTCATTAAGGTATGATTTTGGTGTTTTTTGTTTGCGAAATGTTTTTGGAAGTTTGTCTAATTGACCCGCCAACTTCGGGCCCCAGCGGGGTTTTCGCAGAAAAACACGGGGTTTTTCACTATCCCGCGGGATTTTTCTCCCGTTTTTCAAGAGCTGGGGAAAAATCCCGCGGGGTTTCAATAATACACGATTCAAGTTATCTTAGCTCAAAACAACATCTTATATCAAAAGGAGCATTATGCTTCGACACCGGAAGTGAAATAACGCGAAACAAAAAAAACCCGCTTTTCAGTACGGGGTTTTTCTCCTGCGGGATAAAACTCCAAGATTTTACCGATAATGCAAAATCCGTAAAAAACCCACTTCTAAGCTATTATATTATTGTTATGATGTTAATTATCACTTGTTTAAGGATTTTGAAATACTTGCTTTTTATTTAAAGAACAACAGAAATTTTATAAATGTTTTTTACGGGAGAAAAACCCAGCAAAACCTGTTTTGACTATTTATGATTTTAAACGCGATTATTGCACTTCATTTATAGCAAAAACAAATGTTACTACATATGTATCTTATATGTTTACTATAACAACCATATTAGTTATGTAAATGATATCATTATAGGTAACTAACTAATTTCGAAACTTATGAAATAGTGTAATGTTACCTTTTTTTTTTTTTTAAATCTTCCTTTTTTAACCGTCTTTAAAAATACTGCAGGAATGAAAATTATACGTGACGTTAAAGAGTTGTAACGTTAAAAAGATGATATTGCTTAAAATTGTTTAATTATTGGTACTTGAATCTGACTTTAAACCGGTTTAACACAAACATACAATTACAATAATCAATACCAGGGTACATGTATCATGCTGGAAAATTACGAATGTATCAGACGAATTATTTTGTTTTTCATAGAAGATAAACAAAATCATCGAGCTTTGCAGAACGATGAATCAGAATGACTGAATGACACTAAGTTTTGCAAAATGGATATATCCCTAACTTCCATGGTAAGTCATATATATTTTATTCTATTGCATTTTTGTGTGGCTTGTTGAATATGTATCAGCCACAGGTACTTGACACAAACTTTTTTTAATGTTCTATATGGGCTATATACTATAATAAGATATCTTTATAAACATATATAGGCCGATTTTTTTATTATGTGACTTGCGCCTGTGGTATCAGCTAAGAACACAGGTAGATCTACTTGACACAAACAATTTTAATAAGAATATCTTAATACACTTATCCCATATATAAGGCGATTATTGATTATGTGACTTGCACCTGTGGCTAAGAAGTAGGACAACTCTTGGTTATGCACCAGTCAGTTGTAACCGCCCCCCCCCGGGTCCCTTTCGGTCCAGGTAAACCCGGGCAAAGGCCCATTTTCCCCAGCTATCCCCGGTATACACCCAGTCTCGGGTAATCACGGCCTCCCCAGTTCCGGAGAATAGAGGGGACTTTGACTTTCTGTCCAGCCAAGCCCGGGTAAAATCCTTGTCCTGCAGGGACGAATTGCCGGTAAAATCCCTGCCAAATGATCCCCTACCCCAAAGACCCTAGGTAAGGCCTCCGGTAATCACAGCCTTCCCAGGTCCGGAGAAAAGCGGGGACTTTGGCTTTCTGTCAAGCCAAGCCCGGGTAAAATCCTTGTCCTGCGGGGACAAACTGCCGATCAAATCCCTGCCAAATGATCCCGTACCCCAAGTAGTCCAAATAATTGTACGTTGACAGATTTTTTTATGATTTTTGATATGGCAAATCCTTAATGTACAAATTGTTTTGTACCAAAAGTGGGTAGTTGTTCCGGGTTAAAGCATATTGCGTCCATTAGATATCATAAAAACAAGTAATATTACCAGATTATGTTATTTTATATTAGTTCCGTACACAAAAAATAAGTATCCAACGAATAATTATGAGTTTGACGGTCTATCTCGAAGCTTGTTGGAGGTGGCCGACTTATTACGATTGTGTCGAGTTGTTCCGTTTGGCATAATTGTTGTCTGTGTCAGTCAACTTTCATTTTATTAGAAAGGTAAATGTGTTTAATGCATTAAATGCTTGTTTTGTGCAAAATAACTTCTTTTACATGTATGGTAAATTATATATATAAACCTTTATGATCAATTTCAACCATAAAATACTGCACTTAATACAATTTCAATATTTTTCAAACACCTCCGTTTTTTACACAAACCCGTTTAGACATTAGGGATTGGAAGAAACCCGTATAACACGTCTATAATTTTAGACTTGTACCCCAAGAACCCTAGGTAAGGCCTCCGGTATTCATGGCCTCCCCACCCTCCTAAAAAAACGGTGAGAAAAAACAACATTATTATTAAAAGTATTTATTCTTTTCATGAAAGTCTTTTGCCTGTAATTGCGCATTCAACATCCTAATGCAATATAAACTGTCATGATCTGCCCCCAGATTTCAGATTTAGTAAGGTTCTTATGACACAGACAACAGTTTTGCCTATATATGATCTGTGGGTTGGCGCATGATTATTATATATTAATGGCATATTTAGCTGACTGCAATGGTCAAAATTGACACCAGCCCAAATTTTATTTAGTAGGGCTTGATAAAAAAAATTAATGCCAAGCATTAGTGTTAGAAGTCGGGCTTGTACCTTCAAAAGTCTAATTGGATGACTGACTCCGTATGTGCATGTTTTGACATATTTTTATTACTGTTTGGACTTTCTGGTAGCATAGTTGTGCTTGTTAGATGTAAAATTCTTCCCTCAGAAAAATGTATCCATGGTGTGTGTTTTTCCATGTAAATGTCATTAATTATAACTATAACTATAGTATATGTCACTGTTATATTGGTCTAAATAACTGTTTCAAAGATGTGATTACTTTCAATGTACCTGTCCTCAGAATCATTAATTTGTAAGTTGTATACATGAATGTAATATCTGTTCGTGAATAGCCATGGGGTGTATCTCTTCATTGTACTAAATGTCCTTATAACTCTTACTATAGTATATGTCAGTGTAATGTTTGTACTTGAATAACTGACCCCATGGCACGTGTCTTTGTAATGAACCATACATTTTAGAATGACTATTATGATTATTACTATATATTGAAAGTCAAATGTAATGTCCGTCCCTGAATAAATGTCACTATAGTGTCATTTTTTGTTATAAAGTACATTTTAGAATAACTATTTATACTATATTGTATGTAATTGTAATGCTTGTCCCTGAATAACTGTCCCCATGGTGAGATTCTTTGTAGGTACATTTGAGAATACCAATTTCTGGAGTGTGTGTCAATGTTATGTCCGTCCCTGAATAACTGTCACCATTGGGTGTGTCATCACAATGTACATGTCAGAATTACTATTACTATAGTATAATGTCATTTAGTCAATGTATGTTTGTCCCTGAATAACTGTCCCAATGGTTCAATTCTATGTAAAGTAAATGTCAGGATAATTATTAGTATATGGTTATTGTCAAGTGTGATGTCTGTCCATAAATAAGTCTTCTCATGGTGTGTGTCTTTGCAATGTTCATGTAAGAATAACTATAACTATAGTGTATGTCAATTAAGTCTAGTCAATGTAACATCTGTCCCTGAATAACTCAGTCCTCATGGCGCTTGTCTTAAAATGTTAATATGTCAAAATAACTAGTACTTATAAAAGTGTATACATCAATGTAATGTCCGTCCCTGAATAACTGTCCCCATGGCATTTGTTGTTACAATGATAATGGCAGAATAACTATTCCTATAATGTATGTCAATGAAATGTCTATCCCTGAAATCCCTGTCCCCATGGTGTGTGTCTTTACAATTTTCATATCAGAATAACTATTTTTATAGTGTATGTCAATGTAATGTCCGTCCCTTATTAACTGTCCCCATGGGGTATGTCTTTGCAATGTTCATAAATTTCAGAATAACTATTCCATATATAGTGTATGTCAATTTAGTGTGGCAGGCCCTGATTAACTTTCCCCATAGTGTGTGTCTTTGCAATGTTCATTTCAGAATTACTATTTCTATAGTGGTGTTAATGTAATGTCCGTCCCTGATTAACTGTCCCCGTGTAGGGATTCTATGTAAAGTACACATCAGGATAATCAATTACTGTATTGTATATCAGTGTTATGTCTGTCCCTAATTAAGTCACCCTAAGGGTGTCTGGTGTGTGTCTTTGCAATGTTCATGTCAGAAATACTATTAGTATAGTGTATGTAAATGTAATGTCCGTCCCAGAGTAACTGTCACCATGTAGCGATTCTGTGTAAAGTACATGTCAGGATAACTAATTACTATATAATTGTATGCCAATGTTATATCCCTAAATAAGTCTCCCCATGGATGCACCAGTCAATTGTATCCACGCCCCCCCCCCACTCAGGTCCGGGGGTATACCGGGGATAGCCAGAGAAAAGGGCCGTGTTTTTACTTTCCAGGTGGTCCCGCAGAACCGGGTGACCGCGGTGGTTTTGTCATAGGGCCAAATTAAGCCAAGATTGGACCTTATAGAGTCTCTGGGGTGCGGGGGCATTTGGCCGGAGTTTAACCATCAGTTCGTCCCCGCAGGGCGGGGATTTAACCCGGGGTCGGCTGGACCAAAAGTCAAAGTCCCGGCTACTCCCCGGACCTGGGGGGGGGGGGCTGTGGTTACAATTGACTGGTGAATTATAATGTCAGTCCCATTGGCATGACTGTCATGGTAATGTACATGTACCGGTAATTATTACTTTAGTATATTATTTTAAAACTAACAGTAGGATGTCAAAATGACTTAATTAATTACACCATGATGAATGATAATATATCATGAGTGGATGGTACTCTGAAATTGCAGATACTAATATTATTTTTTTTAGTTGAAAGATTTTACTATTATTAAAGTGACTGGTCAATAAACAGAATTTATGATGAAATGGGTTTCATTTTCCTACATGCTTTGGCGAAACAAAATAATCCGCTGAGTTCTCTCCATTCCTTGAAGCTGTCAAATAAGTTCACATTTGGATTATATATTTCTTAAATATATATGTCTAATGTCTACACTCATGCACAATATTTTGCTAAGAATTGGGCGCAAGTCCGCTAACGCGTTCACAGGGGGTACTTTGAATGACTGGGGAATAGCACAGTAGCGCCCCTAGTGTGCCTCCATGTTTTCAGTTCCTACTGAAAGATTACTGTTGGTCAGCCTTAGAGTATTTGAGGTTGGCTGATGTAGTTTTTTCAACAGTCAGAGACTTCTGTTCAGGATTTCCACTCCTTTATTCTAAGAATAGTGTTCCTTTCAAATCAGCGATAACAAATAACACAATTACAATTGCAAATCCAGTATGATTTAAGTCTATTTCATGTATAGTTATATGAATTTTTCATATGTGGCAGGTCTATTTTAGAAGTCTTTTGTTTATAATTGTCTCTGTGGCTGCATTTATGCCACTCTGATCCTGTTGTTGTTGAGATAATGAAGATAAAATTCTCTATTAACAAAAAGTCCACAATTAGAAAATAGTAGGAGAGAACATAATTAAACTTTTCCAAAAAAAAAATCTTAATCAAGATATGGAAAGGGCCCTTATAATAACCTAATTAAACTTAAAATTAAAAACAAAAAGTAAGACTTGTTAATAACTCTAAAATCTAGGTGTTAGATGACATTAAAGCTGCACTCTCACAGATATATATACCATTTTGACAACTTTTTTTTTGTTTGTCTTGGAAAGAGCAAATTTCTGCCTAGTTATCTGCAAATAAATTTATGATTGATGACAAAATCAGATCGTAGATTTTCACATTTTTCTATTTGAAAAATTGATGTTTTTTAAGGAAAATGCATATTATATCATTTTTGGATTTTTTGTTAGTACCCCGGCGAAATAATGACCATGGTCGACCATGGTCCCCACGGTTTTTGACAGTTTTTGACGGTCAACCATGTTTTATCATGGTTAACCATCAAGTACCGTGGGAAAATCATTGCCTGGACCACGGTCGACCATGGTCGACCGTGGTCGACCATGGTCTACCATGGTACAAAAAAAGATCACCATGGTATACCATGGTTTGACCATGGTCGACCATGGTACAAAAAAAGATCACCATGGTATACCATGGTTTTTGAAGGTCAACCATCAAGTACCGTGAAAAAAAACCACAGTAGACCATGGTACAAAAGTTTTACTCCGAGAGTCACCATTTCAACCATGGTCTACCATGGTACACCAAGGTTGACCATGGTCAGCCACTGTGACAGCTTACCATAGTCTACCATCATCCTTTTTTATCTGATTCTTTACTTTGGATAAGTCTAAAAATGATTTGTTGATTTTGTTAAATAACAGAAATAGCAACTTAATAAATGTGGTCTTATTCTTTACTGATATTTAGTAAACACACAACTTGTCAACAACAGACGTTGTGTTTCAGTATTAACCCTTTACCAGCTGTTCTGCTAATTTTAGACTCATCCACAACGAAAGCATCTGATGGAAAGGAAGAATATCTATTGGAAAGGAAGAATGCCAAATTTGAAAACCTTTGAAAACATTGTGGGAAATAGAGCATTTGCTCATTACCGAGCATCTATGCTCCATTCCTCTGTGAAATGATGTTCTTGTGTTTAATTACTGTTCAAGAACTATGCAAAACTGTACTAGAACAGTAACTGATCACTTTTAAGAACAGTTGTACTTGAACAGTTCAAGAATACTTTTTAAGAACAGTTCTTGAATTTTTTAAAGACTATTGTTGTTCTAATACTGTTCTATATTAAAGTCTAGTACAATATAAGAACAGTTCATGAATAGTGTTTGCACTTAAAATGTTCTTGAACTGTTCATAAAGACAAGTTGGCACATTTAAAGAATAGTTTATGAACTTTTATGTTCTTAATATGTTCTTGAAATGTTCTTTTTAAACAATTTGGCACATCATAGGAACAGCTTATGAACATGGCAAGTTCTTAAAATGTGTCTTTGAAAGAAAACTTGTACAAAAACAAGTAGTTGCATCAGCAACAGGCAGGAAGTTGAGGTAGCTGTGGTTACAACTGGCTGGTGCATTTAGTGTAACACATTTGGCCCAGTTATAACCCAAAGATTATAAATAAAAAAATAACAAACGTAAAGAAAATTCCATATCAAAATAACATGAACATTAAAATTAAATTTATTTTAATTAAAGCACCACATATATCATATGTATCATGTAAGGTGCCATGGATTGCTGGTCACATTGCCTGGATACAGTAATTTATATTTTTTATATATTTTTTTTTAATAGATTTTTTTATTTATTTTTTGTCAAGATTTTGTCAAGTTATTAGTAACTTTTTTTCATGAAAAATGTGGAATATTTTTTAAAATGACATATATTCACTATCTTGTCAAAAAAAAAAATTAAAAATAAAAAAAATATAAAATAAATATTTTATTTTATATAAAATTACTGTATCCAGGCAATGTGACAAGCACCTGTGGTCAACACTGGTTAATTAGTTGTTAAACCGGTTAAATATAATATTTACAAAATACTATAGCCATATTCTAACGTAGCTATATAACTATATTCTAACGGTTACGCATTTCATTCGGAACTCCTCGGCCATTTTATCGAAAACAACCTCGGATGTATGCCGGTACATCTGTTGAAGTAGTTCGTAAAATTTTGAATTATATCATTAGTTAAATGTAGTGTTTTAGAGCTGTATTTATTGATCTAAGTTTAAATTTATTGTCATTGAATTGTATTAAAGCAAACATAATGAAGAATCCCAAGAGTTAAGTCACAAAGTTTAACTGCTAAATAAAATTACTACGCGATCTACTTGCAGCGGACTTAAACGTACCACTTTTTGAGTGTGTAAACCATCCAAATACATCCGAGGTTGTTTTCGATAAAATGGCCGAGGAGCTCCGAATGTTACGCATTTAAGACGAAACGCTCTTCACTGGCGGAGATAGTTTCGAACACCCGCCATTTTTGTCGAAATAATGCGCCAAATAAACTGATGTCTTGTTTCGTTTATTTAAGGTAAGTTCAAGCGATGTAAGGAGTATAATTCAGTAACGTTTATAACGATCTTTTACGCTAATATTATTGTTTAAAATAACATAGCAACATTTTGAAGTAATGAGCAAATATGTTTTGTTGTAATACATTTTCGCGACAAACATACGAAATACGTTTGTGTAGAAACACAGTTAAATTCTTGTTTTTGACTAGCGTTCAGCTAATACTTAATTTATATATATATATTAAAGCAGCTTTTAAATTTGTTTCTTAACGTTGGTAAGCTATTTTTGTCGAGAAAAAGGATCAATTGTAATGGGCCGGCAGCGATGCAAAAGTGGGTGGGGAAGGTCAAAAACTAAAACCTTTAAAAAAGTTTTTATTGTTTTGAGGAACGATCTTTTAGGGGAGTGAAACATATATTTTTGGCGACATGTTAGTAGGGAGTTAACAAATTTTACAATAGAATATTAATATTTTTTATAAAAAAAACTTTCACATTTATTCTAAAATGTCTGTTGCCATTATCACTTTGTTTTCATGTCAAAATGCTCCAGACTACCTATTTAACAATGTTGTGAGTTCGTTATTATATCTTGTCAAATAAAATAAAAAGTTCTTCAGGTTAATAATGAAAAGTAGTGGATGAGAGATCATTTCCGGGTTACAAATATGTTAATATCTTTTTAAATATAGCTGCAATCAAAACAAAGACATTTTTGATTGGACAGTTTCAATAACTTCGACTCAGTCACAAATATACTCTTTTTGTTTAAAGACAATATAGCTTTTTGATTTGAAATCTGATAAAATCTTATATCATAAAATATGCTCAAATCCTAATTACAGCTCCTCATGTTGCAATGGATAAATGGGTATGAATCATGCTTGTTAAATATTGAACCTCAAAACTAAGAAGAAATTGATTTTTTTAACATTTTTAAATTTTGGTCCTTCAATGGACTTTTGCATCGCTGCCAACCCTTGACCTTTTAAATAACCACTATGCAAGCAAATTATGGTTAAGTGTCTGAAATGTTGTTTCGTCTATTTTAGCCAACCCAAAGGAGCTAACAAATAAATCATCAGTCCTCAAAAGAATCAACCAGTGAAGGAGAAAAACATTCAAAGCCGTAAATTGTCAAATCCATCAGTGAGTAGACTATTTTTTAAAGCAAATGGTAAGATTTTCATTCTGGTTTTGGAAACAATATGGTTGGATGTGTGGAGTGGATTTTATATGTAACAGACAAACACTAATGAGAATCTTTAAAAAAAAATCAGACTCAATAAATTTGAGCTCTTTGGTTCGAAAGAATTAAATAAGCTATCATTAATTTATATACCTGCAACATTGAAATCTTAATTCGCACTGATTTGATAACCAACTGGCCGTTAGTTATTTGAAAATGTTGGCAGTACAAATAAATAAAAGAAATATTTTTCAGGTTGGAAGATGGATGTCAAAGTCTCAGACAACGAAAGGCTTCCAGATTTTAGAAAAGACCACTTCAACAAAAACAATCATGCAAAGAATGACTGCAAAAAATCTTTTCGCAGATGCGTTTCATCATCGTATAAGGAAAAGGGACCTGGGTACAGAGACTAGATGTAAATGTCAAGGACTGAAATGAGCAATTCAATGGTTTCTTACTAATTGTGTTTATATGCGTCATAAGAAATTAAAACTGTTATAAATGGATGGGTAGTAATGATGAAATTATCACCCTGTGTCGAATGACATTAACTATTCATGAATTTAGTTCATGAATGACATTTTGAAAAAATAATGTTCATGAACTGTCAAGTTCATTTACTAAGCAGGAGTTCATGAACTTAGTGGGAGTTCATGAACATGATTTGTCCAAATTGTCATTCATGAATAGTTCATCTTATTCTCATCAAACGCTTGACGTCACTGACATGGATAAGTAATTTGCTGGACTAAAGAAGCTCGATACATGGAAAATGATAAATGCGAATCAATTAATACGCTGTCGTTCTAGAATCAAAATAACAACTGTATGACTAACTTTTATCAGTAAATACAAAACTGAGTTTGGCGCGCTGATGCAAAAAATTAAGTCATTAATAACTATGCATTTAAACTCCAGAATTACCTTTAAGAACCATTAATGTACAGGTGCATACTTTTTTTTCTTAAATACAATAACTTTATCAACTGTGTTAGTTTGAATTTTTTATCCATGTTTTTATGCACATTGGTTAAAAGTACATGTTTGAAAAATATAATGATATAATTTAGGAGAGATAACAGTTTTACTTGCGTCTATGCTGTAAGAGCGCAGTAGGGCATGTGAGCAAATTTCATAAAGCATGTTAGAGCATCTTGGGTCATTTGCTTTTTTTACCCTACTGCGTTCATACAGCATAAGCGCAGTAAAATGTGAGCAATACTTGTAACTTTAATACATAATCATAAATGAAAAAAATGTTCATTGTGGTAAAACAGAAGCAGTTAAGAAAAGTAATCTACTTTTCATGAAGAATTGAAATTGGTTACCTAAAACTGGAGCTTATAAGAAAGTGTTTTCAATTTTCTTGTTGACTATTTCTTTCATAATAGTGGTTGACATTTAAAACAAGAAAGTTATAATGTAACAATTGTTCAAGATTTGTTCCTAAAACGTTATCGTTTAACAATTGTTATCACAATTGTTAGTCAGGAATGTACTGGGTAGATTTCAAGATTTTAATCCATGCAAGAACATTTCTAGATCCGTACTTGATCTATTCTTAACGTGTACAAGAACCACTAGAAAATGATAAGAACATTTTAAGAAATGTGCATGAATTGTTCTTGAACTGTTCAAGAACTGTACTTTTACTACTATTTAAGAAATGTGCATGAATTGTTCTTGAACTGTTCAAGAACTGTACTTTTACTACTCTTTAAGTGTGCAGGAACAATTCAAGTTCCTGAAATGTAACAGTTTCAGTTTAAGAACTATATTGTAGGAACAATTGTTCAAGATCTGTTCCTAAAATGCATTTCGGGTTTGATCTTTTTGTTAAAAATGTTTTATTCTGTAATAGATAATTAATAAGCCTCAACTGTCCATTATGCAAAATATTGGAGGGTCTTCGGCGCTATGTGCCGCCGCCGAAGACGCTCCAATATTTTACATAATGGACAGTTTGAGGCCTATATCATACTAAATATATATATATATATATATATATATATATATATATATATATATATATATATATATATATATATATATATATATATATATATATATATATATATATACTATAATTTTGTTCTAGTCAAAGTTTGGCACAAGTTGTTAGCTATTGCAGAGAAATAAGACATTTTTTTTCCTTCTCATATACATGTAAATGGGATATCAACAGAATACAGTACTCGGCATGCTAAACTAGATGACGCCATAAACATATTTTAATCAATACAATTCCATTTCACTGATTTTGATCTTTGTTAAGTTTGTTGTCAATCCTATTTATGTGACCATGGTCTACCATGGTATGTGACCATGGTCTACCATGGTATGTGACCATGGTCTACCATGGTAGTTCATGGTTTACCATGGTAGTTCATGGTCATATACCATGGTAGTTCATGATATATCATGGTAGTTCATGATATATCATCGTATACCATGTAACGTCAAATGGCCGCCCCATGGTTTATGACCATGGTCTACCATGGTGTGCTACCATGGTCTACCATGGTCTACCATGGTATCAAACCATGGTCTACCATGGTATAATACCATGGTCTACCATGGTGTGATACCGTGGGGCGGCCATTTGACGTAACATGGTAGTCCATGGTAGTCCATGGTCATATGACCATGAACTACCATGGTAGTCCATGGTAGTCCATGGTTATTGGCCATCATTTTCGCAGGGGAAGTTTTATTTATATAACTGGTTCCATGGATTTTTGCAAAAATTGGCTGGTTCCAAGGCAAACAATAAAAAGTTGTCAAAACGTTCAATCTGTGAGAGTGCAGCTTTAAGTGCACTGTACAAAGACAGCTGGTAAAAATTAATGAATAAACACTTAAAGCAAAATTATGTTTAAACTGGGACCAATAATATGTTATCTTACTCCCAGGTTTAAACAATTGCATATAATAACAATAATTATAGTTTTGTCTGGCTTTTCTTACACAAAAAGAAACTAATTTTTTAATCAAACAAAATACATTAAAATTGCATATCCAGAATATCCTTGAAATAATATCAAAATGCCAAAATAAAATGTACAAAAAAAAACAAAAAAACATCTGAATTAAATAACAATTAGCCACTTTAGCAAAATGGAGAATTATACATTTAAGATATTCACATAAAATTCACCTCAATTTTTCCTTTCCATATGATTATATATATTTCTTATTTTTTTCCCTCTTTGCTATTAGCCTATAAATCAACATGACCATAAGCAATTATTTTAATCAATTCTGTGAAATGCTATGAAATTGAAGTTCAATTCTAAATTGACAGTCATGTATCTCTTCCAATATTATAAGGATTTATATTTTAAGCATAATTAAGGAACATGTATTTTGATCAATTAAAGTGCATAACTGCAGATTATGTTTATTATCTTAAATAAATTATAAGCCTATTATAATCATATTTATAGCACCATTTTCAGAATAATGATTGTCACATTAACCAGGCTTTCCCTGTATAAAACTGTCATTCATAAAGAACATTAAAAGGCAATTTTAACTCAGCCAATCAGATGTCAAAAACAATGAAAGGGGCAATGTCAAGTCCAGTGAAAGGGGCGGAGCTGAAATGTAGATGGATCTTACCAACTGAGGAACTATTTTGATTTTCCTCATTTGCTTGTAATAAAAATTAAACTTTTACATTGATACAAATTTATCAATATATTATTGAATATAAAAGTGAATTATAAGCAAAATAATGACACAAAACATGACACATCTTGCATAAAGATTAGCATTTTGATAAACTTCCTGGAATTGTTATACTGTGAAATCATTAATGTTCGTGGGGCATTAATGTTCGTGGTTTTCGTGGGTTGGGTGATCCACGAATTCAAGATCCCACGAAATATAAATCCTTCATTCACTTTTTCAATTGCCTTGTTACGTACATACACTAGTATATTATTTACAGAGGTCGCAGTATACAGTGTTAAAACCTGTCTCACTGTATAACTTACGATCATTATTCTGTTAATATATTATAACTGCCTTTAACAAATAATGAACCAAATCAATTAAATGTGTTTTATGCAGCAAATGACAGTTATAAGCACGTGTTAAAACGTGTGCTGTTAATGAAAATATCCAAGTTTACAAGATGTGCGTGATGAGTGGCTGTACTCGATTTTTTTATTTAATGAAATAATTAATCGATTACTAATACATTGAAGGTTACTAAGCACCGAACGTGACAATAAACGCACCTTTTCGGTGTTTTCACAATTTGCAAAATTCTTAATTGGCATTCAATGGCTTCCCCTATCTGTATTTATGATCAGGGTACATCTTCTTTTATTACCTTTATTCCCAATTAAATCGATAACTGACATGGGTATATGCACTAATTGGCATGTCGTACCACATTAGCGAATGTCATAAACCGAGTGACGTAGAAGACGGAAATCACGGGCCAGCGCGTGGATATTATGCAGACGATCTAGGACGATCGCATCTTCGATTTATTTTTTTTTTCAAAAATGAAAATCCACGAATTCAAGTACCCACGAAATTGTTTTTTTTCGGCAAACCACGAAATTTCATGCCCACGAACATTAATGATTTCAAAGTAATCAAAATACCTTGCACCAATATATCAAATCCTACTCCCACACAATGCAATGTAATAAAGTAAAAAATATATACAGTATGCAGCAAAACTGTCTTCAAATTAAATCCTTGATTAGGCGAAACAAATATTCTTAGTTTCTACTAACATCCCCCCAAAAAAGGGTAGATAGGTAGGCATTACTTTTTTTTGGACGACCATAATTCTTTAGCAAACTGACCTGTATCAGGGTATTATTTTTGGTCTCTGAAAAAACCCATTTTGATCAAAACGCAAAAAAAAAAAAATAGGAAGAAAAAAATTAATTCAGATGGGTGTAAACAAAGATTTGTATAGGCCTTATTATGTCCATGTTATCATATCAGTGATCAAAATAATCACAAGCCCTGCAAATGTAAAGTTCTTTCTTGGCTGTCAGGGGCCCAGGGCCCACTTCAACTCTTGATTTATGGTAGGTTCTGTTGAAAGTGTTTGAAGCAAAATACTAGTTTAAAAATATTGGCTTTAAAGGTCTCCATAGTAACACTTCTAAACCTAACAAATGGAGTGAATTAGGGGGTTAATTGGGGGTAATAAAACACATCTTGATAGTGACAATTTTAGTTTTAATCTTTCAAGTGGTGGTTCAACTAAGGAGGGATATATATATATATATTCTGTAACATTCTAAACTTTAGCATAAAATGTTAACTTAAATTTAATAAGAAAAAATATAATTAAAATGTGAAACTTTTTTGTCATTTAAAAAAACTTGTCACAGCTTCACATTCTCTTATTTTTAAGGCCTTCGACATATTTGAGTGGGATCCTGAAACAACCCCTGACACAACAACTTAATTTACAAGAACAACCCTGCGTATAAGAACTACAATACTTCTGACAAAAACAAACAAAAGCAACTCCAGATTTATGAACAACTCTGATTACTAGAACATGAACACCAACCCCATCTTCAAGAACAACAACTTCAACCCCAGAACATCAACACTTCCTGCAGGGACAACTACAAAAACATCGGCTTCAAGAACAAATTCATCCTAAACACAAACATCAGCAACAACAGCTACCCGAATAAAACTACTCGAACTACAAGAACACCAGCAACACACTCTTTAAGAACACCAGCATCATCATCTTCTTCTAGACTTGCAAATGCAACAAACACCAAAGACAAAGTTGAATGGTATGTATATATGAATGCAAAGTTTTGACATACACATGTATAAGATATAGTTATTTGTCTTATTCCATAAATATGACCTACTCATTAGAACGTCATTGATTAAATTATGTAATTGAATAAAACTAAACAATCAATTTGCTATCATGGATTCTTTAAGTCAATGAGCATATGACTTTTTTTTATTGTCTTTTTATTTTGTTAATGTCTCAAAAAAGAATGACTACCTCAAGTTGGCTGATTTCCATTAGATTTGAAACATTATTGAAGTATTCAACAATATATTTTGAATAGGCTTTTTTATTGAAGATTATGTTCATGCAACATACCTACTTTATTTGTGTACAATGTAGCCATAAACTTAAAGGGACTAGACACCAGGTTGGCAAGTACAGTATTTCTTTAAAATAAGCCTTAGAACTGTCGATGTGATCATTTAGAAGGCTGATAATACTAAAGGGTTATTAGTACTGTGTTTTGATCCGGGAGGTTGTATTTAACTTGAGTGGATTTTTGCAGATTCGGATTTCACAAGGCACAAGCCTCCCGGATCAAAACGCCATACTAATAACCCTTTTATTATATATACATTACTAATTTACTTGTTACATCACTTAAAAGCCACATGTTTTCATAATAAATGTCATTTTAAAGGGTCTGTCTCACAGATGATGAAATAGCGAAAAAAAACAAATTGTCGAAAAATGACATAAACTAGGCATCGATGTGTACAATGCATTTAAACGTACTAATTGAAGTACCACATAGTTTACAATTTATTTAAGTTTAGCAGTTACTTAGTATTTTTCCATTAAAAAAGATTACTGGGTATGTGTTCAAGGTAGAATTCATTCAATCATGCGTGATTGGCTAGAAGGTGTTATCACGTGAAGTTGGACTTTAATTTTTGCGACGTGGGTTTGACCCGTTCTCCGACACAATTTTTTTTTTTATATTTTGGTACGTTTTTTTACAATTATGACATCAAAGTGTAACACATTCTATTAGATAATTGTCCTGAGATTCGTTACAGAAAAAACTTTTTTTGGTGCAAATCTGTGACTCAGTCCCTTTAAGGACACATTATTTTGTTTTATGACATCATTTTAACATCACGCAATGACACTTGTAAAGTTGTTATGACGTGACGTCACAAGAGTTGAAAACGGCTGTAGTGCACTAGAGTGGAATACAGACTACTGTATTTTGCGATATGTATTACGTGTGGATAAATGATGGGTATATAATAAATAATTTTACATGATTAAAATAAACAGAGCAATCATTTGACTATCTCATTTGGGTTTCATTGTGTAAAAATAGTGAATTAAGTTTTCCAAGTTTATATTATATCCATTTATGAATACAGGTAAATATACTGATGCTTTTTTAAACTTACTGGGATATTATATGTGGTAAACACACCCCAGAAAGTTTCATATCGGCAATATGTGCAAAAGCTGTGTCTTAAGCAATGTTATATAGCTATTAAAGTAAGATTACAAGTTATACACTAGTATATCAATTGTATGTAAGTTTTTGACAGTTATCTATTTTTTTGCAATTGTATCATCTGGTGTCTAGTCCCTTTAATAAACACTGTTAAATTCATACATTATTGAAAAAAATGACAAGCAGCAATTGTCATCACTTGATTGTTATCCTTGCCTTGGGGTTTAGTTTTGCGTTCAGGTCAGTTACATGAAAACTATCAAAGTTGTCACTTTGAAACTTGGGGAACTTGTACATCTTATACCCTTCTTCACATTATACCCTAAAGATATTGAGTCTCACCTGTTTTTAGGGTAAAAAACGTGAATTTTGGTTGATTTCGAGAAATGGACACTAAGCTTCTTCATAGAAAATGAAAGGATTATGCCTTCAATATATCAAACTCATTTGGAAGGGAATGGGGAGGATGGGGGATATTTTAGTATTTATGGACTATAGTCTTATTATTTTAAGTTTAATAAAATAATGTGCTTAGAAGGCGGCTTACAAGCAAACTATCAGAGCTATCACTTTTAAACATTGGAATATTCACTTTCAAATGTACAATATGAAATAAATTTACAATAAAAGGATATAATCAGACGAGCGTTTAGAACCCGCAGGTGGTGCTCTTGTCATATGCCAAATGTGCTGGTATAAACAAGTGCCATTTTTGTGTGAAATTAAAATTTTCCTTTCTTAAATTGCAGGCTAACTTCAATGGAGAGGACAGAGTAATGGCAAAAAGAGGATCATTTTAAAGAGAGGAGGAAGAGGGATATGTAAAGAGTGTTCTGAGGCCAGGATATCAGCAGTGCGTTCAGTCAGGCGAGCGTTTACAAAACGCTCGCAAACGTTTTGTTTTGTATCTCTGTTGCAACGCAGCGCATATACGTTAAGCGGGAAACCAAACAGCAAACGTTCGCCGCAAACATCTTTACTGAACGCGTTGCAGATTCATGATGGGGGAGGGGGGGGGGGCGGTGGAACAATTTTCGAGAATTATTGACATACATGTGTATAAATATATATATATATATATCATGGTAGGAACTGTTTGCCTTGTCAACTGTGACTTAAATATTTAGTTCTTGTGTCAGCCTGTGCTTATCTCAAATATTTAATGACATTTTTTTGGTTTGTTTGATAGACATGATAATTATATAACTATTAAATATAAATGGCAACAATTATAGATAAAACATTGTAACTCAGGTTAACTAAAAAGTATAATAGATAATCAATTGTTTATATGCAATATATATTTAAGGATGCATATTTCTTTTATTCTTGAATCTATTTTTTGTGTTTTTTTTTTCATATATCGAGAATAATATGTACAGCTAACTGACCAATAGAGTGAATTTAGTCAATGATGTATGACCCTAAGATTAAGATTGACTTAAAGCTGCACTTTCACAGATTGAAGTGAACTTCTTTATTTTTTGGCTTGGAAAGAGCCAATTTATGCGAAAATGCATGAAAAATAGTGTCATAAGACTGCATACTTTCTTATTTAAGTTCAAGAACTGATGTTGAATGCCATTACATTAATTTTCGAACAGAAATCTACAAATCTGCGATCTAATCTTTTGTCAGCAGTCTGATTTGCAAAAAAGAATGTAGAAATTTGCTCATTTAAGACAAAAAAAATAGAACAGCTGTCAAAACCGTAAATCTGTGAGTGTGCAGCTTATTTGCATATTTTGAACTTATGTTTCTTCATTCGTTTTTTTCATTTTTAAAGTTATTATCAATTTAGATCTTAGAATATTGTTTTTATATTGATTTATAAATATATAACAGTATTATACTAATATCAAAGTAAATTTGTACTGGCCAATTTTAAATGGACAGTTAAAGCTGTACACTCACAGATATACAATTTTTACAACTCTTATATTTTTTGTCTTGGAAAGAGCACATTTTTGCGTAAATATCTGTAAACCAGTGATAAAAGATTGCTGCCAAAATATCAAATTGCGGACTTTCATATTTATGTTTGAAATTAATGTTTTATTGCATAAGACATCAATTTTTGAACTGAAATATAAAGATCTACAATCTAATTTTTCAGCAGTCTTATTTAACTGTTTTCTATGGAATTTCGAAAACTATGGCTCCAAGACAAAAAATAAAAAAAATTGTCAAACGTTCAATTTGTGAGAGTGCAGCTTTAATAAATGGTTAAATGTTGTTGTTTTTTAATTCTGATTTTTATAATAAGTTGATGATCGCCATGTATCATTGATAAAACATGTAAAAAAAAAATAATCTTGTTTATTTTCCAACGCTGTTTTGCATTTAAATTTGCTGACATAATGCTCTCCAAAAACTTCTGATATGTGGTTTTAAAATGTGTGTTCATCCTTTATTCAGCTAGTGGATGGAATTCATTAAACTACTGTATTCAGTACACCATGCAGCTCTTCCAATTGTTTGAAAGCAATTATTTCACAGAATCTGATAATAGAGGGACCGGACTCAAGATTCTACATTGCAAGAAAAAGTGAATATTGTCAAAATTTATCATCAAACTGTTATGTTTCAACAGTGTACAGTCACTGAATCTTACTTATGTAATCATATAAGTCGAAATAAACTCACTTTGTCTACCATGTAAATCGAAGTAAATCTAGAAATAGCAATCATGTATTTATCTGTATATATGTTTATGTGACCTTTACATGCTTAAAGTAGATAATACTAATAAACGGGAAAATCATTATGTGCTATTTTTTTAAAGATTACTTGTCTCAGAGAGAGAGACAGTGATGAAATCTTTTAAACACATTAAATGATGAAATATCAGTCTCATAATAATTGGTATTGATTCGGCTAGGCTTGTTTTGAGGTAATATTGAATATCTTGTTTTTGGATCATCTGGTGTCCAAGTCCCTTTAATGTATGTCTGGGTGGGAATCAGCCACCGGGGTCAGCCACCGGGGCTGAGTAGGCGACAATGCTAGTGCATTGTCTATCATGGGTTCAATCCCCATATTGAACACCCTTATCCATACTGTTTTACCAACCCTTTAACATTCAGTATAAAACATTGTGGACACAGGGTATAGATTACAAAAGTATTACATTAGTATTAAATGGGTTGTGTCTCTTGTGTGTGTGTCTATGGGGGGGAGATTTTTGTTAAGCAAAAAAAAAAATTGTAGTTATTAATGGTATTTTTCCTAGACAATAAAATAATTATAGATAATTATTAAAGCTGCACTCTCACACATTGAATGTTTTGACAACTTCTTTAATTTTTGTCATGGAACCTGAAAGTGCATTCAAACCATTCATATAAGACTGCTGACAATAAAATAGTCACAGACTTTTTCTTTATAAGTTAAAATTTTATGTTTCATGCATTTTTCTTGAACCGTAAGAAACGGTTTATAGAGATAAAAGATAAGTTTTCTGACTGAAATTTAAAAATCTGCTATCATATATTTTGACAGCAGTCTTTAACCACTGGTTTTAAGATACCAATAATGGGTAATTCGAAGACAAACAATAAAAAATCTGTTAAAACGGCAAAATTTGAGAGTGCAGCTTTATAATGTTAAGTGGCAGTGAAGGGGAGTGGGGTTTGGGGTTAGTTATCCATTATTTAAACGAAATTATATATCACTTGGTAGTTCTTAAATGAAATTTTAAAGTCTTAAATGAAAGTGATCATGTAGACAATAAATAAACTGGAAGATCACTGATGGCTATAACGGCTGTATATCGACGATGCCGACGGTTACAAACAACTAATTATTAAAATCTGATTTTTTTTATATTAAAAACACATGTTAACTTAATATTATTGACTCAATATAAATATGTAAAACAACTTCACTTCCTTAACAACATCCAACCGCTGGAAATTGAAATGGCTTATGTCGGTGGTTTTTTTCGTTAAATAGCATTCCTGATTTTTGCTGGGTTTTTCTCCCGTAAAATATGCATTAAATTAATAGATTTCTCAAATGAAAGAAATGACTCTAGAATAGTCATTCAAATTAGTATTTACATTAAAGTAATGTATAAAATCTCAAAAACATAAAGCTTGAATTGATTTCTTTTTTTGCTAAAATGTAGGAATTTTATCCCGCAGGAGAAAAACCCCGTACTAAAAAGCGGGGTTTTTTTTTGTTTCGCGTTATTTCACTTCCGGTGTCGAAGCATAATGTTTCTTTTGATATAAGATGTTGTTTTGAGCTAAAATAATTTGGATCGTGTTTTATTGAAACCCCGCGGGATTTTTCCCCAGCTCTTGAAAAACGGGAGAAAAATCCCGCGGGAGTGTGAAAAACTCCGTGTTTTTCTGCAAAAACCCCGCTGGGGCCCGAAGTTGGTGGGTCAATTAGACAAACTTCCAAAAACATTTCGCAAACAAAAAACACCAAAATCACACCTTAATGAAGCATTCTATCTAAATTATAGGTCAGTATTCGATTACAGCGTATTTAAAGGGTACTTGAGTTTGCGAAATCTAGGATTTGCAAACACAAATTGGAGGTAGTTAATATACATTTTTCATTAACTTTTATTGAATAAAAATGACCGTTAAGAAGCATTTGAATTAAAAAGTTTGAGCAAAAGCTAAATTGTGAAGATTAAAGTGACAATCCTGTTTAGAATTAGAAATTAGTCGAACATTAATAATTTCATTTTAAAACGATCAAAACGAGTCTCTGCCAAAATGATGTGTCAATATAAATGTTAAGGTTTTGTGAGTACACATTCCTGTGTCTTACTGTGAACAGTATGCTTTGTGTTATAAGACAAATTTATCCGGTAGGAAAGAACAAGTCTCACACTAGAAGCATAAATCATGTAAATTTATTATTCGAATTTTAAAGGCTGAGCTCAAAAACATTAACAAAAATTACAAATTCGACTTATTTTTAATAACGTTTTAAAAAATATAAACAGTTTCAGACAACGTGACGTCATCATCTAATATGCGAGTGTATGCATAACAATATCCGCTTGAAGTGCGTGAAGACAGTTAGTCAACGACACGATGCGAACTCGCTTTCCTTCTGGGCGATTACCACATGGATATTTGTCGTTTTGTTAGATGAGAACTAAAAGTCACCTTCATGAAAAGGAGAAACTGTTGAAAATCGCCTAATTAAACTGGAAATCATGCCTTTCAGAAAATAAACAATGTGCTTGTCAATTCTTAGTATCCGCGACATAACAGAATGTACATCTCTAGAATCAGGAGTTCATGGTCTTCCCGAAATATCTCAGGCTGGTCAAAGAGGGTTTAATAAAATGTGATCGTGCCCAATTTTCACACGAGTATATCTGTATTGTTTTATTTAATTCGTCAGCATATTTATATTTATTTGCGTCAAAAGCAACGGGAACTCTGGTTTTAGAATGGTTAAATATATATAATAACTATCAAACAAAGTATCGATGCTGCAAATCGACCTGTAAAATAGTTTGTATTTTTATATGCGTTATTTTTTTAAAGCAGAAATATATAAAAACTTACCCCTGTTGGTTCCCCTTTGCTAGTTTGCTCAAATAGTTTGAGTTTCGTGCCAAAGTCCTTGCTGGCTGACGAATCAGTTGGATTTTCATTCGAAGACATAACTGATCTGAGGAAGAACATTAAAGAAATAAAAGTTAGTTAGTTAGTACTGTATGCTTTTCTCACCTGTAGCTGCTTAACTTTATTGACTAGATTTTGATGACGGGTGTGGAGTTAAATTTATCAACCAGACGACTGATAACGCATCTATTGTCTCTCCCTTTTCTGCAACCTTATCTCATATCTCAGTGGTAGATCTTGGTATATTTTTAATACCATTTAATGTGTTGAGATATCCATTGACCTTACTGATAAAATAGTATTATCTTATTAACCGAGTACATTATACTGACGGAAATAACATTCATTTTTGTCGTAATGCCAGTTTTATTGCACTCTTATATAAAATGACCGAAACTAAAGGTTTACTGTCAATTTTAATTATAACAGCCAGAAGGATTGGCCTTACTTTGCATGTCCACATTATCGATGGCAGCATATATCTGCTAATTGTTACATTGGCTATCTTAAATGGGGTTGATTAATTACCAAGGTAAAACATTTGCACGAGGCTGACCCCGACGACACCGACAAGAATTACATGTTATAACAATACCTCGACTTGTTTTTGTCGAAAAACTGACATGTTTAAATTATAAAACACCTAACTGTACATTTTGTTTTCCCTTTCTTACACTTTTAATTGTTTTTGCAAAACAAAATCGGTATAACCCTGACCCTTACTTATTTAATAGATTAAAATAATGTTTGTTTCAATTGTATGTAGCGAAATTTTTCAAGGAATTTTACGGAAAATTCAGTTGTATCCGTGTAAAAAAAACAACAAAAATACTTGTACCATGTTGGAAGGTATGACCCTTCCTCCTTTGGGTTCGGAATATCGCTTATCGTTATATACCTAACTTATTCGCCCATGGTATTCACTTATTTTCAACACGTGACCGTAAAATATATTTCTGTGTCGGGATGCACGCCCGTACAAAACATCCTGTATATTTCTCCATAATGTACGATTAAAAAGTCCCATGTTAAACCTATGATAAAGACCGATCTCGCGAATAGGTTCCGAATGAAAATCGAATCAAAATCGGGATCGACAAACGCTCTGAAGTTAGATTGACATAAATCCTCTTTATTCTCTATGATCAATTATTGTTTGTTTACAAATAATAACGTCAAAACGTTGTTTAAAATCTGATATCAACGCCTTTATAATGAAAACATTTGGTTTAAATAAATTTCATTTTTTCTTACAGAAGTAAACTGTAGATTAATAATAATTCCGCGATTTTCATTTTTTTCAGTTGAATAAAGTCACATATTCATTTTATTTTTTTAACATACAGAAATTCATCCTTAATATATTTTGAAAATTGCTATATAATGTCCAAACAAAATTTAGGTAAACTGTCCTTTCTCATTTATGTGCTCAAGGGATCACCAAATCACCCCGCTTTTGTAAGTTACATAGGCGAAACAATGCAAACCTCGTGACAAGGTCTTTCCATGCATGATGGCAAAAAAGCTAGACCTGTCCACGTGGGAAGCATGTCCGGCTCGTTGGATTTTTATTGTCTAACCTAGTCATTCCAACAAAAGAAGACATCTGGCAGACAAAGGAGAAGGTGGTATGTAAGATGCCAATATGTAACAAAGATGATGTTGTTCATAGCTGCATACATTGCTATGTGAGTTAATGGGGATTGGACTCTCGCATCACAGACTCACCCTTGCCTCGACAAAAGTAAGCTTTATAGCGCGACCGAGTTGCTTTGTTTCCGCTATACATATGCGTTATTCAATTGCATACAATTTTCAGCCTGGCCCTGACCAATGAATTCAGTTCTAAATAATTTACTTAATAAAACCAAAGAAAGATTAAATGTAAATTTGGCAGTTGAGTAAAATATTTATGGACATGTGGCGTTTGTAATCTGCTTAGTGGATTTTTAGTTGTCAGCGTTCAAAGTATGGAGATGGGAATCTGTTCGGCAATCCCATTAGCAAGAGCATTTACCGGAACTCATAACGCCCTTCTATATAGTAGATAGCTAACGCGAAATTAATTGTGGAATTTCTGGATGTTTTTTTTTAATATATGATGTGTATCTTTTATATTAGAAAAATAGTTTTTTGATTTAAACGATCAATGCCGTGCGCAGCCCGACGCGGTAATACTTGCATATATATCTAGTGTTCAGAACTAAATGCCTATCGCTGTCCTCTATTTTAGCCAGTGCGCATGCGCGAGCTTCCCTATAACTTAATACAACCAATTAATGAGTAAATGGAAATTTGGCAAATTAGTTTGACAAACGTATAGTCGGAAGTACATTATTAAATAAGAATAAGATGTCTTAGTATTAACACAAAATACATAAATAGGTAAAATATAAAAATAAAATTTTAACTAAAAGTTTCTAACAAAGGATTGTGTGTTTATAAAGATAAGATTCCACAAAGCTAAATGTGTTTAGTACATAATTATTTTCTGCGAGTGAATATGAGTGAATTATGGACACATGCTGGTCTTGAAGGACAAATGTACCGTCTGATCATCGCCCGCTAATTGTTGTTTGAACAATTTGAAACATAATTATACAAGTAGTTTTTACTTTATAAAACATCCACATTGTAGGCGGTGAGTGTTTTGTACACAATAATTATTTTTCAATTGAATCTCTTTCCAAATATGCAAAGATTATTAAAATGTAAAATGAAAATTGAGAGTACTATGATTCTTATTCTGTTTCAAAATATTTTTTCTTTTCAAAAGGTATTATTTGTAAAAATAAAAATTGATCTATTGTGTATATAATAATTGCAAACCTTTATTTGCAGCTCTTTTTTTTCTTCTTCTGATACTCCTTTAAATCTCCAATTTCAACAATGCAGAATAAAGGGCAGGTTTAAAACATATGAACATTGATGTAAATGAAATGTTTGAGTAGTCACGTCATTATTACCATAAAAGGATATGCTGATCATGACCGTTCCGATTATTACCATGGTACTGGTTAGTGATTTTACGTAAAAAGAGGCTATAATTAAATCTGCTTGAACACCTGCATGCGTTATTCGTGACTATGTTTTAATTTCGAATTTAAATGAGCATCGAATGTCTATAATGTTGAAATTCAGACAAACAATTTACCAACGGTGCATATGAAATGAGCTTTCTTTGTTCACATGCTACTATGTATAGATGCATGGACACATTTTGCCACTTGAGGTGTTAATTGTTGAATTTATTATTTTTTTCATAATCACGAAACCATTGTGAGAAAGGTTTTAATTGTATTTTGTGTGAATATATATATTTTCCAGGTAAAGACCACACCAATACAGTCGTTTTTTCATAATAAATAAGGTTAATAATTAACTAATTACACATCATAATTGGTTGAATTACCAAACAAAAATGCTATTTAGGTGGAAATGAATTGAGACCGAAAATTTCAAAACGTGGAATGTGCTGCAAAATGTATCATTTATTTACTCACCGATGCATTATATACCATGAGTGTTGTTTTATTTGCGAATGAAGATGGCCTTCTAGTCATTTGGTTTTACCTGTGTATCTGATTGTAAAGAAATTCGCTATGTAAAAAATGACGAACAAATGAATTTTCCATTTTTAAAGAAACGGAACAGAAGTAATACATAAAACATTTGCTTTTTGTTGTCAGAACAAACCTGAAAATTCGCATAAAGAGTAGGTGGCTGGATGACCAAAACGGTATGTTGGCTGTGTGAGCTGAAGGGATCATGGACTGTGTGGGTCTTGGAGTAGGGTATTGCGTGAGCGTCAGTGTAGGGGGGGAGGGGTGGGCTTGGTGAGTCAAATGGTAAAGGTCTTGTCTAAGTTGCATGGTAGGTGGATGGATGATTGATTTGCAGGGTATCTGGCTCTGTGGGTTTGCAGGAAATATGGCTCTGTGAGCTGCATCGTAGGTGGTTGTGTGAGCTGTATGACAAATGGATGTGTTAGCTGCATTGAAGTTGGATTTTTGAGCAGCTGTGTTGATGGCTATAGCATGAGAAGTTGAGCTTCAATGAATGTGGTTGTATGGACTGAAGATTAGTTGCTTTGGGAACAGCTGTAGGGTGGGTTGCCTTGTGAAATATAGGGTAGTGGGATGAGACCGCTATTTAGACGGCTGCTGTGTGACTTAAAGCGTAGGGGACAAGTGAGCTGTATGACAGATGGCTATATGTTCAGCAGGAAAGGTGGCAACGTGACAAGGCAGGTGGTTTAATACGGGCTCTTAACCGAGCGAAGCTCGGCAGAGCCCTATTTCGGTCACACATAGCACTACTTTTGTTCAAAAGTTGCACATACTATCAGCCTGAAGAAAAGACGTAATGGTGATGGAACCAGTATTTTTCTGTTCATAAACTATATTGAGCGCGTGCATGCGGGACACCAAAATCATCAGAGCGTGACGACACGAAAGAAAACAGGCTCATAATTCTAAACTATGAGATGCGAAAAAGCGCCCCACTAGTTATTAAAATAATTCAAAATATACTTATAAACGCTTACTATGAATACTATTGGTAAACTCACAAAGACAAATAAAACATATTTCTATAGATTGTCTGAGATATATACTTTGTTTTCACTTGTTTATTAAAGATATTCATACGCATTGTTTACCATTCTATACAAAGGTTACACTTGACAGTTAGTAGTTGTCATTTTAGGCTTTACAATATCGATACTAATTAGATGTTTGACAGTTGTTGATCGGATAGAAAATGCGAAGAATTAATTCCTGTTGGATTACCGATTTAATTACGACCATGGATTATACCGGTACATATAGCAGAGCTTGTCACGTCAGCCAGTTACAGTATGATTATTTTGTATAAAACACTTTTCAGTAAATCATAGGCTACAATGAAGATATCAATTTCATAAACTTATGGCATGCGGTTGACCAGTTCAGAAATTCTTATGGCTGAGCGAAAATTGTCACAAGATGGATGGGGTGTACCGTCTGTGAGTCTCAACAATGGATGAGTGAGATGTTTTGACTGAGATCAAAGGATGGGAACACCTTTCAATTACCAACACGCTGGCTAAGAGATTGAAACTAAAGAGATATACAGGAATTGTGTGACAGGTGAACTATTGTGCCATGCAACACCACTTTTGTGTAAATTAAGAAGTTGGGCGGGGAGGGTGCGGGAGGGGTATCCCCTCCTGTCAAGTGAAACCATGGCGGTGCGCAAGATGATGACTGAAAAGATCAATGGACGGTTGCGGTCCGACACCATGTGAATGATAAAGTTTGTATGTAATATTAAAATATTTAATATGTAAAAATATACGACAAAAAGTGGATTATTTGTTTATTATATGTATCATAGAGTACACAAAAACCTTTTTTTTATAATTCTCAGACCAAGAGATCACCCAAGGGACCGAATCGCCCCAATCAGATAGCTCGATTGGCCACAACTGCAGTCCAAATACCAGGTAACTGAAATGCAACACCACTTTTTTGTGACAGATGTTATTAAATTAAGAGGTTGGAAGGGGAGGGTGCGGGAGGGGTTTCCCCTCCTGCCAAAAAAAAACCCATGGCGGAGCGCAAGATTAAGACTGAAAAGATAAATGAACGGTTGCGGTCCAACCTCATGGCTTTGTGAGCTATTGTGACTGTAAAGATGAATGGTTTTGCTTTGATCCACAGATTGTGTGAAAGATTGTTAATAAATAGTGCCGAGTGACTTTTCGTGTCAAGCAACACTATGGGAGATGAGCGATTGTGACTGAATATGTTGAGAGGAAGGCTGACACCATAAGAGTGCAAGATTGTGATTGAAAGACAAATCGGCAAATGCGGGTTGATGGTTTTGCTGTGGGCCACAGATCGTGTGAAATATTGTAACTAAATAGTCAGTCTAGGGTGTGGAGAAGGCGAACCATCCTGCCAAACAACCCCCATGACTGAGTGAGAGTTGCCGTACCCTTTCCATGAAACAATATGGCTTTGTGAGAGAATCATCAATGTTGCTAAAATACACTTACTTTACAGGTGCACCTGTATGTTATTAAGCTGTGCAATTCTTTATTCATACGTTCTGTTCTATATATATTTTAAAACTTTAAAATGGAGGTGCACTTCTTACATATATTCAACTGCACCTCTATATTTAAGATGGAGGTGCACATCTTTAATATACAACTGCACCTCTATATTTAGACCGGCATGCCTTTTCTTAGACCTGCACCTTAAAAAATTAGGTGCAACTCCATTTTTTCAATTTACATCCCGTTTAGTAATTTTTCACCCAAATGGTAAGTCAAACTGTACTGGCTTGCTCGTGAACACTCAATCTCATGGTCAAGTTTGTTATAAATTTGCCATTTTGTCATAATTTCTGCTTGTTAATTGGTAAAAAAGTCTAAATGAGATGCCTAAAGAAGTTTGTGTTATTGACAGTAAATACTGTAAACACTCTCTACGATTCACTCAAATCTGCATGCGATAATGCACCAGTAAATTGTTACGTCGCCCCCCAGGTCCGGGGAAAAATGGGGACTTTGACATTTGGTCCAGCCAACCCCGGCTAAAATCCCCGCCCTGTGGGGACGAACAGATGGTGAAATCCCCGCCAAATGCCCCTGCATCCCAGGGACCCTAGGTAAGGCCCATTCCCCGCTATATTTAAAGCGAAGACAAAACCACCGCATTCACCAGGCACTGCGGGCCACCTGAAAAGTAAACACATGGCCCATTTCCCCGTCTATCCCCTGCATACCCCCGGACCTGAGGGGGGGGCGGGGGGGGGCGTGGTTACAATTGACTGGTGCATAAGACCCCAGCTTCTCAATAAATCTTAAGCGTAACGGATTTAAAAGCTTGAACCTGTTATAAAATATTTCCATAAATTGGGGCAAAGAAACATGACATACAAAATAAAAAGTAATGTACATACAGTGTACTAATGCTCAATAGCAATATGTTTGGTCATAAAGAAGTTGTGTTACTATAGTTTGGAACAATAAGATTTCAGTGTAAATCACTTGTAAATGGGATATGTAAGATGAGCACAAATGACATACTTTTTTTGTAGTTCAGAATGCATCCATGCCACCTGGTTTTGACATAACTGCTGTGGACTGATTTTCAGCAATGCAGGTATTGCCATATTATGTATTACAGAAGGCAAATAAGTTTGGAAATAAACCAGACTTTTGTCAAGGTTTCCCTAAAATAAATTGCCAGTATGTTTCTTGCTCTTTGATATTAACATTCGCTTGTTATGACATCATCATCAGTGTTTATTTCAATAGCTCAGTGATGAGCTGTTTCTTTCCGAATTGAATTTCTTTCATGCCGTTTTTGTTGCGGCTTTGAGATCATATCATTTTCTAATAAAACTGCTGACCTTCATTGGTCTTTGGACTGTATTGTGCATCTATTCGCCCATTTTGTTTGCTCTTTTAAGCAAACATTGCATTAATTGCAAACATGTATCACAACTTACTACACATGATGCAGAATTATGTTTCATTTAGAGTGCATATGATTTTTAGCTTATGAACATGAAAAACATCTACTTAAACAATCACAGCAACACAATGAGATCCCTATCTAAAGAAATATTGCTACTTTTCATTCATTCATACTGTCAATCATTCATGAATATATTCATTTACTTGAATTTAGTAAATTGGAAAAAATACATCTCTGATGGCAAAAGCAATAAAAAGTGAGCAGAGGGATTGAGATAAGAACCTTTTCCCTTTATGCATTAAAGAAAATACACTCAAAATACCTTAAAGGGTACACCAGATTGGCACCTAAAAGATTTTTTTCTGTAACGAATCTCGGGACAATTATTTCATAAAATTTGATCAAAACATTCAAATCTGTGAGAGTGCAGCTTTAATAAATTAAAAACTCTAATTTATTGTTTATTTAATATAGCCAGCCTGGTTGCTGAAGCCACAGAGGTATTTTCAAGGACAAGAACCAATTCTGATCAAAACATGGTCTAGTCATGGAATTCCATACCCGTTCTTGGCAAGGATTTTTTAGAAAGGAATATTGTCTGCAAGTAAGAAAGATTTCTAAGAAAGTCTTGTTTAAAAGCTTTCAAAATGCATCTGGGTACTCAATTAGTAAAGATTAACCTTTGAGTTGTTAAAAAAATTATTGCAAATCGTTCAAAAGACTATATATTTAATATTTTTTGTCATAATTACTTTGGAATTAATGAACTTTTCTGCACATTTATCGCATTAATGCACCAGTCAATTGTAACCTTGGACCCTCCAGGTCCAGTGGTAAACCGGGGATAGCCGGGAAAATGACTGCGTTTTTACCATTTAGGTCTCCCTGCAGTGCCGGGTGAATACGGTGGTTTTGTCCTGGCGCAAAATATAGCAGTGCGGGGGCATTTGGCGGGTATTTTAACATCATTTCTTCCCTGCAGGGAGGGGATTTTACCCTGGGTTGGCTGGACTGAAAGTCAAAGTCCCCGCTATTCCCCGGGTTTGGGGGGGGGGGGCTTGTTTACAATTGACTGGAGCATAATTCCTATATAAAAGGTTATATATGTCTCAAATGGCAGTGGTCCTGTAATTTAGATCCAGGAGTTGCAGCTCTAAATCTAATATTTCAGAATGATGATGTAAGTTCACTTTGTAGTACTTGTTTGTGTGTAAATGATTCCAAAGAGTGAGATTTATACTAATCAGGTGTAAATTAGCAACTTATAGAAGCGAAGGTCTATGTGCAACAGTATTTTAAGCTTTTGGGGTGAAATTTGATCCGTTCACCCAAATAGAGATATGGGCAGGCTCCCCAACAAAATGTATCAAATACGCTAGGCCATTAAGCGTGTAAGATGAAACTAATATTCTCAAATAAAGAGTCACGAAACCGTACAGGTTTTTGAATAACCCTTTTGGGGCGAGTGTAACCTCCATCATTGTCCACTTTAGGCACTTCCATTTGTTCTGATTTTTCAACCACTGTTTGAGTGGCTGATGTCCTAAATATAGCTTCAGGAACCTTCGTAGTAGCCTTAAAATAGTTCAAAGGAACAGGCTGACGAATATAAGCTAGTTTAAGTCTATCAATATGTACAGATTTCTTAAATGTCACAGTTGAGTTAAGGTCAGCCAGTACAACCATGTGTTCACTCTAAACACTTTTGACTATGAAAGGGCCCTGATAAATTATTGTAGTTTTAATTTCTTAGCTGGTCCGACAGATTTATCAGTAATATATACATAGTCACCTTTGGACAACACACGATTTTCGGCAATGTCATATCCACCGATGTCGAAGCATTTTCTTCGAAGCGGCAACGGCATTGTCCTTTACATTTTGACGGATAGTGTCGTGATATTGTCGCTTTTGAAGCATGTAGGTATGCCAATCATTTGACAAAGTATACAAATATGTAACCACTGGTGTCAGTGGAGACCTTGGTCTTTATGCCAACACTATTTCAAATGGTGAATAACCAGTACTTGAATTCACTGCATTATTCATACTGAACATAATTGCATTGACCATGACATCCCAATTGTTAAGATTACCATTCATGTACGGTGCTAGTGTTGCTGCCAAGGTGCGGTGTATACGTTCGCAAGCACCAAGGCATTGGTGTTCAATACTAGGCGTAAATTGTTGAGGAACACAAAGAAGACTACATAATTCACTTGTAACTTTCGCTGTTAATTCATATCCTTGGTCACTAATTAAGGTATCACATACACCAAAATGTGTGAACATAACCATCAGAACTTCTGACACTGACATGGCATCTTTGTTGACAAATGGTTTAATATATATAAATTTTGAGAACATGCTGTCAACAAAAATGAGTGTCCTCGAGGTGTACATGATACATGACCATACAATTCTCCCAAACTGAAAATGGTGCTTCGGGAGAGGGAAAAGATGTTATGCGATTCTTCAGATGGATGGTTGTTTCCTTCCTAGCTTGACCAACATAACAAGAACGCACATATTTGCAAACAACATCAGCAAGCTTTGCAAAGTATTAGTATTCCTTGATACGATCAATAGTGTCTTGTATTCCACCATGACCAGATAATGGTAAATCATGGTATAACTGAATAATAGTTTGAATCTTTGTCATTGAAAGCCCCAGTTGATAACCTCGCTGAAAATTTGTTCTTGCGTTCTTCGACACACACTAATGAAACAACATACCGTCTAAAAGTACAAAAAGGTCAGCTTTTCCTAGTAACAATTTCTTAGCAATCTGGAGTAATTTTCCGTTTTCAAGATAGTTTATAAGAGGCTTTAAAGAAGTATCAGCAAGTTGACACTTACGAATACTTGCACTTGTCATATTGAGTTCCTGAAACGCAACATTTTGAGCGACAGCCTGATGTTCAGACACACTGGACGTTGTTGGACTTTCTAAATATGGTATATCACTGCTGACGGGAGAGGACAGACATGTTAACTCATGCAATTCAGTAACCGCTTTCTGACTTGTCTGATTATAAACCTCAGTACTGTAATCTCCATCAATAGATTTATCAATCTCATGTAAAGAGCTGCGCTTTTGAGGGAATGCCTACATCTTTTACCTTTAAGTTTGGATACTAAATGTACATTGTCTTCTGTACCCCCTCATAGACATAATTATTCCTATAAAGAATGTCAGCTTTGTTTACTAGCAATGGGTCATGTCCCTCATCATATAACGCACATTTGTCGGTTTCTCCGGCACATCAGAAAAACAAGTATCATTTTCAACTGGACTACACAACAATTGTTCATGAAAATGTGATGTGCGAGACAAACTGTCGGCAACAACCATATTACGAGCTGATTTCCATTCAATGTCAGAATGAAACTGTTGCAAAATGGCTAACCATCTTCTATATATAGCTTACTGCATTTGCTTCTGAAACAATGGTTTAACGCTTGATGGTCACACTCAATTACAAAATGTCTCCCTCGTAGGTAAGAAACACAGTCAAGTACACTGGTGACAACTGCAAGTAATTCCAACTTTTTACGGCCATACGATTGATGCCATTTAGACAGTCCTTTGGAACCAAACCGAACCACACGCTTTATTTCACTTTCGTGAATTTGATACAAGATATATCCAATGCCCTTTGAACTGGTATCCATAGCAAGGCGAAACTCCAAACTAAACTGTGGACAGCTTATGCAAAAAATGGATTTAAGCACTAAACTTTGCAATGTATTGACGAAACCAGTCGAACAAACCCAATGCACGTTCAAACTCCTTGCGAGTGGTTGGTGTCAGATAGTGACGAATAACTTTTATCTTATCCAACGGTGGGTGGAGACCCTTACTACTAGTTTCATGACCCAAAAATACTTCCTTTTCAACTGCAAATTTGCATTTAGCTGGTTTCAACCCTGTTTGCTCAAATCCTCTTAAAACTTCATCAATGTCATGCAAATGTTTCTCAAAGGTAATAGAAACATACACGCATCATCTAAATAACGTAACACTGAGCTAAACCTCAACCCATGTAAAATCAATTAATAACTGGTGAACAGTAGGACTTTGTTTAAGGACCATAGGTAAACGCAAAAAACTTGAATGTTCCAAACGCACAATTGAAAGCTGTGTATTTTGTATTATTTTGATATTTGAGACACCAGTTTGAAAGAAACCACTGCTCATATCAAGAAATGACATGTATTTCGGAGCATGTTCCGCTAATGACTCAGTCAGTTCTTGCAAACCTGGAATTGTGTATCTTAAATCTTGAGTCTGTGAATGTAGAAACCTAAAGTCTACACAAAATCTACAGCTTGACGGACTCTGTTCGCGATTTACGTTGTCTGGGCTCATTTTTGGTTTGCTGCGCTTTTCAACAAGAACAATAAAACTGGTCATAGGAACGTCCTGGGTGCGCTGCGGTCCCATGCCTGTCTAGTTTAACTGCGTACAGCCTTCGCACCATGGCTTCCCTGGCATAATTTAAACGTATGTTGGCCGGATAATGGACAAAAGAGGGAGCGGCGTACCCCCGGTGATCAATTGTTAAATGATCAGAAGAACACAGTGTACACCTGGTATTATTTAACAGTGACCCTTTTTAAGAATATGATTTCATGAACAGCATTTGCATTAACACGTTTTATTTCAGCGTACTTCTACTGACCTCATGTATGCACCCAACCTGCAAAAAACATCGATTCCAGATGTGTGTTATAATTTAGCTACGCAAAGAACGTTTCATCAGGGATGTCTGTGTTTTGTAGCCTGTGTGTCTGCTTATTAAGGGTTGGTAACTTCGCCCTTTTCTACCGGTAAGTCTTTTAACCGGGTGATATAGAAAAATAAGACCAAAATGAATAAGTAATGCACATGTTAATTACTTATCACAATGCACTTTTGCATAGAAGAGAAAAATATTACGGCACCTGAATTGTAATGATTCTTTTGTTTATATGTGTATTCATCTTATTCTCCTCGGTTGTGGTATGCCTTAGAATATGTTTTCAAACACATCCTACTACAAAACAGCACATTGACTATAGTAGTTATTATGCGTCGTATTATTTTGCACATCTTGTTTAGTTTAAGGAATTACTTATAGAATAATACACGGTTGATCATGGCTATCGGTTGATAATAACACAAGCTGGAAAAATAATTGCCCGAGCGTTTAGCCCGAGGGTAATTATTTTTCACAAGGGTAATTATCAACCGAAAGCAATGCCAACCATGTCTCATCCTGTTTCATATATATGGTTTGTCATTTGTCAATCAGTTTAACTTGTTTTGAAAATGAAATTGCGGAAGAACAGGATTTGATAAGCAGAAAGTCTGAAATGTAAAGAAACGGGACATAACATATTAGTTTTGAATGGCATTAGCTATTAAAATAACGCGTTGCTTGAAATTAAAATAGCAAACCTTTTATCGCGCGTTCTTGGAATAAGACGGCAATATTTCCATTCTTCAAATATTGTTTTTCTAGATCGGCTAATTTTGACGTTCATTTCAATATCTGCACAGTAAGGGTCGATTAAGGCTGAAAGAATTTTCTAAAGAAACTCGGCTTAAATGACCCTAGCCATTTTGCTGGAATAATAAACCTTTTACAGCGGATTAAGTAAAATGAAACGTTTTAACGAAACAGATTCTTGTCTCACTGCTGTTTGACCTTGTAAGCATGCGGTATGGTTTCAGGTAGTTCTCATTACTGAATCACAGAAGGTGTCTTTAACTAATTTCACTTTCCTTGTACTGATAATTCCGTTTAAATCCATTAAAAGCTTTGCGTATATAAATGTTTGCCTACCAGGTATCTGTCGGCTATTTTCGTGAAAATTACGTCATGCAGCACATACTCGTCTTCCTTGGGAAACTATGCCATACTCGCTCTCACGTGCCGTGATAATCTCACGGGTGAAAACGATTCATTTTTACGAAAACGAATTTCTATAGTAAATTGCCTCTATATATAGTAAAAGGTGAATTATCTTAACATAAGCTGCTGTCACATTGTCTTATCAATTATTAAAGAGGTCACATACGTTTTCCATCTTCAAAAATGTATTGTTTATTAATGTCCTTCTTTACTTAACTATAAACATCGTTATACCTGACACGCTTTACAACAAATGCATTCAATGAACTGTGTAGTCTTGTTTATAAAAATGCACAAGCACTTCATGTTATGATATAAATCTTCTGTATCTTTCTATAAACATGCATAGTACTTATGGATCAATACATTTTAGTCAATTAAAGAGAGTTGACGGAACGTCAAATAAAGAATTAAACATAGAAACATAAGGATTCAAACATCAGATTAGTATTTCAATCTCGTATTCAAGTCTAACGGGCTGCAAGGGCCAAGTTTCTTTTATTAAATCCGTTTTGTTTATAGCTTTGCTTTTAAGTATAACTGGTTATCAAACAAAACATAAGAATGGTTTTATATCACATTTAATGATATACACATTAGCCTTATCATTTTAAGAGTATTCATATGTTAGTTTCTTTAAACTAAGCTTATACTGTTTGTGGCTATCATCGTGATTTGTATAGCCTCTGTGAACTTGACCATTGACCGTACAACCTCAAACAGCATATAGATTGTCAATTACTATCAATTAGGACATTAAACAGTAGGTAGAGAACACCTACTCTGAATTGAATCCTCGGTAACATCTTGTGTTTTTCCCTTTTAGTACAAAAACCAGGAATTAATTGTAACTATTTGTTTGGTTTTTGAACAGGTTGTTCCTAAAATAAAGGGCTTTTAAGCTTTGAATGAATATATGACCTTGACTTTTGACTCAGTAACCTTCAACTGTACAGAGGGTCATCAAAAACTTAAATGTTTTCATACCAATGTTGAAAGAAACCTTCATCTTTGACACAAGCTTTAGAGTGAACAAAACGCAAAGCAAACGACATATAACGCTATAAACCAATACACATTAAACAACTCATCATATCGTAATCAGTAAAGGTTGGAGTAATTTGTAACTGATATTTACAAGAGTCGTTTGCTTTTGCAACCATTGGGCTTATTACGTTTGCGAATAATATCTCTAATGGTGAGTCGTGTTCATTTGCACTGCACTAAAATAATATATCTAAAAATGTGAACTCTGTTATGGGATTCAAATAAAAATGATGAACCTCGTCCTCGGTTGATTATAAATCTATTTTTAAATTGACTACAAATCCTTACATGCATTAAGGAGATTCAGGAACCAAACCGAACTGACGGATGGATTGGCGGACAACCAAAATACATGTCCCATCTGCGCGACAGCAAAATATGTGCCATGCAGGGTCATCAGTTAGTTGTTTAAGTAACTGATTTAAAAACAGATGAGTTTTTTTCCAATACATTTAATAAAAATAACACACTATATGTACGATTAAATAGTGTAGTAAAACAGCACAAGAAACCAAATGATGCATATAACTTATATAAAAGATATAATGATAATAGAAAAGATGACAAATATTGATATATACTAAACGGTAATAAATCTTACAATCAAAAGAAGTCCAATTTTCAATTGTAATTACTGAACATTTTAATTTTGAAAGTTCTTTGAAAGGTATGCCAAACGAATACTAGCTAGTCATCATACGCCCTAATAAGTGATATATATGTTGATATTGAATAATTGGCAGGAAATGCCTTATTATGTCGAAAAGGTTTTTGATTTTTCTTATTTAATATCCTATTAACATGAATCAATTTGAGTCTCTTTAAGTCAATAGCAGTTTATAGGAAATATTAACAAATATGAGCAAAAACAGGTATACAATTAAACAGATATATATCAGATACGTATTGGTAGTAGTGATCAACATAAAATACAAATTAATCCCCAAAAAGCAATACATAACATCAAATATTTCTAACAAATCAAATGTACAAAAAACAAATATTTGTATTTCTTTCATGCTTTACGATGAAATATGGGATTTTAACAGTGAAATAACAACAGTGAAAATATCAATTTGATATTTTCACTTCAAAATAAGGAGTGAAAATATCAACTTTCAAAACTACTTTTAAATTCCTTTGTTGTTACATGTACTTGCCTTGATCAAAACAGAACACTGGACTTCAGTAAATTATGTCAAAAAATGTTAAATAAAAATAAAGAAATATTTTATAAATTTAAATGAATATATAATTGGAAATTAACAACTTACCGTTTATTATCGCTTATCCCGTTTATCAAACATTTTACTGATCTTTGAACTGAATGTTCGAACATTTGCTTTCATACCAAACAAATTACAGACAAAAACAACTGTTCGAACATAAATAAAATTTTATATCATCGTTCAAATGTATTTTGAACTGTTAACCGTTGTAGTACGTAAAATGAGCTTCCTGGAGAATTAACACAACAATTTACAGATGGATCCGATATTTTTACCCCACCCACACCTCAAAATGTGTCAACAAACTAGCGTGGCATTTTCTCTTTATCTGGAAAACAAACATTTTAAAGCGAAACAGACTGGTCACTGACAGTAGGATGACTGAATATTAACTTACTATAAAAACACGCGTACATGCAGTCTTAAACTAAGAAGAATGGTTAAAATCCACATTTGTTTTGCTAACACATTTGACCTTCCAAATTTTCATTCTTTAAATAGCGGCGTAGTAATTTAGTTATGTATTCATGCCCATCTTAAAATAAAAATTGTTTTCATTATTTTTTGAAACATATGTGCACCAATAATACTTCATTGTTTACTGTTCATAAAGCTTTGCAATAAAAAACGAGCGAATATTGGGCTATAAGAATGAATAGCAGATAACTATTTCACAGCAAACCGAAAGTAGAAAAGTTGACAGCTATAATTATCCATGAGGGGCGCCCCACGGGTAGCGGCGTAAAGCCCACCCTTTTCAAAAAAGGGGGTAATTCAGAAATAAATAAAAAACAAATAAAACACCGAAAATAAGCAAAAAAAGAACAGACAATTTGTTTAATTCAGTTTAGGATCGTATTTAATTTCACTCGCGATCATAAAAAACGTACATTTTTACTCGAGGCTTCGACACTCGTAAAAATATGTGTTTTCTATGACACTCGTGAAATAAAATACGATCTTACACTGAAATAAACAAATATCCTCTATATATTCCTCCACCAAACGTCACACAGTAGGTTCCTACAGAAACAAGCTCAGTAGCCAAACGTTTAATATATATGCAAAAAGCTACAGAAACATGCTCAGTAGCAAAAAGGTTAAACATAAACTCGGTTTACAGGCAATGGGCAAACGCCAAAGACATATAACACAAAATCACAAACAAGAAACACAGAACAGCACAAAACTCTACAAACAGCACAGTGCATAAATACTATATATATATATATATATATATATATATATATATATATATATATATATATATATATATATATATATATAAATAATTGGTATGTTTACCAAGAATTGTTAGGTACCGCCTTGGAACGGTCAGTAAAATGTAAATTTACTGGCGTTTAAACCAATTTATTTGCACAAACCTTACTCTTATCCCAACAATTCTTAATAAAGATAAAACGCAAAAGAAAAATCTTATCAAAGTATGCATTAACTTGAGGAAACTTACCAATAAAACAAATAATAATAAAAAACGAAAAGGTCCCAATCTATCTGCAGACGGAGGGAAACAATTCAGAGCACCTAATGCAAATACTTTTCAAAGATACGATGCAGTCATCGTTAGAAACCAAAAACATCACACACAGTCTGCCTTATAAAATAAAAGGTTTGAAACTGTGTGATCATAGAGTTTTATAATAAAGAGCATCAATGTACTTAAACTGGGAACAAATAAAGAAAAACATTATTAAAAATAACAGCGTCTTGTATATGCTATTCTCTCCTTCCAAATGATTTGAAAACGTAAAATATTTGAAGAAAAATAAGTCACAGCCAAAACACTCGGAGTCAGTCAACACGTGTCCGCCAATAAAGGTTTTAAAGATAACATGAATTAGCAAATTCTTCATAAAAATCAAAGCACTGAAAGTTTAGTTATGAAAGGATGCTATATTCAACTCAACATTTTGTTTCAAGTATTCATCTTCAAACCCGTTTTGAGCTTTTATAGCAATTTCATTATATTACTTTTCACAGTATGATAGTCATGTATTTGCTGATCAACTTTAAAAAAAAATAAACGTTTGATTTGTAACTGCCGACTGCACGTGTTGTTATTTTCCTGTCTTCTTGTTATTTTTTCTCATTTTGAAGTAATTGATCAAGTTTATTGTTGATCGTTGCAACCATCTGGTTGTTTTTGTATTGCTCATTGTTGATCGTTGCAACCATCTGGCTGGTTCGGTATTGCTCAGAATGCAGGCCTTCCATAGTCGTAGTTAGCTCTGATCGAAGTCTGTTGATGTCTTCACTAACAATTCCTTTTACGAAAAGCTTTAAATGTTGGATCCCCAGTTCACGAATGATCTTCCCAATAGGTTCGACAATAGTGATATTGGGAGGGCAACCCCCAACGACCATTCCTACACACACTGATTCCCCATTAGGCAAGTCACGGAACACAAGAGCCCCAGAATCTCCGTGATATGCAAATTGCAAACTCCTTGCAGATGAATGTACTCGAATTTGATTTAGTAATGTGAGACTGTGGTTGTTATGAATGTAATTAAATTCGCGGTTTTTTACCGAGCAATTAAATTCCTCGATGCGACCTTCTGTGACCTCAGTCGTCTTCCCGAATTTCCAAACCTCTTTTCCTTGCAGTAGAGATCCGCTACATGTAGCGCCAGAATTATAAGCTGTTGCTTGTCTTGGAACTTGACCTGCGATAAAAAGCCAATGATGGTTTTAACCTTGAAATAATTGAGATATGACCATATTGAAAACATTGGAATTATTTGAAATAATATACAATCATGTAGTTCTTTGATTAAGGATACAATTTAATGTTAAAAACTGTAATGTAGATGAAGGGTATTTCACAGTGTCAAAGCCAAAACTATAAATAAAATAAAGAATGAGGAACAATCTTGCTCGTGAGTACACATCCTTCGCACATTTTGGGGTAAAAGGGAATTGATCAAGTTTTACAAAAGAAAAAAATTAACTGATTTTAGTGATCAAAAAGCATTTGCATAATTGAATTTGGATTTTTGTGTCCGGTGATTAAAACAGCCTGAACGTTATTCTGGAGATGTTTCTGGCACAAAACGCTTTTTTTCAAAATTGCGACGAAACTAGGTTTTCAATTTGTGTTTCAGTAAAGGTTTGCAAATCAATAGTTTGAGTATTTACAATACAAAATTTACTTTGACCCTAAACGTGTTCGTACCGACCAAATAGTGTGTGCACATTTTGTATATTGCATGTTATATCCATTCATATTTGAGCAAACATGTCTCGCTTGGCGGTAAACTATTGAAGTAAGTAGTTAGATGCAATATTTTTTGTTGTACATCTAAAAAAAACATGTGATATCTTCATAACGTGATATTTTAAAGCATATACATCAGTATTGAACCAGAAGTTTTTATAGTTTAATTGTACAATCTTACTTGTTGTGGCTGGGAAATCGCCTGATGAGGGTTTTCGGTCTGTTATATGAAATATTGCTAATTCTAAACCTGGTTCTTGGCCACTTCCTTCTTTGTAAATCGCTTGAACAAGGTGTCCAACTTCATTACTGCCTTGATTGTTTGGTTGGTATACCGGTGCCTTCAGCATTGGAAAATTCAGTGTCCCATTAAG